>NC_060141.1:121765945-122390945 GCF_021461385.2 Schistocerca piceifrons | reverse complement strand
GACATTGAGGGACTGGGTACAGTGGGAAGCCAGGTACGACATGTAGGATGGCCAAGAAAATTTTCTATCACGTATGAGCCCCAGGAATTTCGTAGTTTTAGGAAATGAAAGAGCAATGGGCCCAAGATGTAGAGATGCTGGAAGAAACCCATTGCACTGCCAGAAATTCATACAAATGGTTTCATCAGTGGAAAAGTGAATGCCACTGTCAATGCTCCATGAATAAAGACAATTGAGGCATAAATGAAGACACTGCTCAATGACACAAGTCTGTGAAGAACTGCAATAGATCACAAAGTCATCAACAAAAAGAGAGCAGGAGATGCCCAGTTCCCAATGAGTGTTAACTCATCACTACCTTGGCTTTGTGCAGCAGCCCATGTTTAGGTTGTGTTGCATTATCTTTGATAGACAGTGCAATGCACTCGTGTACCCTTGATCACTGCACGCCTCGTCTGGGTCTGTCAACACTGACATTGTACTGTTGATGATTGGAAACATGTTGCCTGGTGATACCAGTCTCATTTCAAATTGTATCGAGTGGATGGACGTGTACGGGCATGAAGACAACCTCATGAATCCATGGACCCTGCATGTTAGCAACGGACTGTTCAAGCTGGTGGAGGCTCTGTAATGGTATGGGGCATGTGTAGTTGAAGTGTATTATCCATTGCAAAGAAGTGCTGTACACACACACACACACACACACACACACACACACACACCACACACCACACACCACACACACACCTGATTATTGCAATATTATTGCACAATGTAGAGCATGTACCACTATTTTTAAAGCAATAATTAACGGGAGGTTTGTCAGGTTTTTCTGTGATGTATCCACTCTTGAACCACACATTCCTAAACATGTTCACAAATCAAGGGGATGAAAACTGATTATGAATCAAAGATTGAATTTTCAGGCTATTATTCCTCCGATGCAAATTTACACCATAACGATATAGTAGGATTACATCAGAGAACTGTTTTAGAAAACTCTTCCATGGTCTGAATGTGTAAACATAAAGTGGCAGGATTATGCAGTTGTTCCAGCAGGAATCATCATACATTGTACACCCTTATTTCCTTATTACATGGATTTGTGATAGATCACCAGAAGAGTCCATTGCAGGAAAGACCAATCTACACTAGAAAATATTATGAAGGCTGTGGTAACTATGAGAATGTAGGAAGCATTAATATGGACTTACATTGGGGCGCATGCATATTGAGACATATACTATGACCATGTACTCCAGGGGGGAGGGCAGTGATAAGAGCATGATGCCCCCTACCTACCAAAGATCACTGCACACGCACGCATGGCCCCCTCATGTTTACAACAATACACGTCATGCGGCAGGGGTGAATGGACATTGAAATGCTCGGCAGAAAGAGAATGATGAGGAAGTGTTGGATGGCTGGACAACAGGATAGTTATGCACTAACGTATGCATGCATTCAACAGTGTGCACACAGGGGCACATATTGTCTTTTGGTAATCACAGCTCCTATAAACAGATGGCCGGAATTTGCAGACCAAACGTCAGATTGAAATCAAATAGAGTATACAGAATGTAACAGATCTAGTGTATACATGTTTATTCTGAATACTGAATGATGAATCCAAAGAATGTATTACACCTGTTACGCAAAAACTTTGATCATCCACAATATGATATGGTCTCTTTCATTACCAACGAAGAAACATTGTTCGCATTACATTTAAAAATTTGATTAAAGAGTCCATCAACACTGATGTATTTGTAGACAGTTACAGTGCTTGGACCTATGATGGCAAAAGTGTGTTTCCTGAGGCTGTCACAACGGAAGAGGTGTTTGAAGAGTGTTATGAGGATGTTGTAGAAGACAGTAAGAAGAGTAAATTGGTGATGGATGTCAAATATAAAAAGAAGGGCAGTTAAGTTTTGGCATGGAAAAAGGAATAAGAGTTTAAAAACAGTCCAACATAATTTCAGAAAGGTTAAGGATATAAAATCACTATATGGATGGGAATCACAAGTCATTGAAGGTGAGACACGAAGCAGCAAATTATTACAGATTTCAAAATATGTATTGGAAGAATTCTGGAAGGCATGCAGTAAATCACTACCTTTTCATAACTTGGACATGAAACAAGGGCAGGAGATGAAGTTAGTCGTGCCACCTATTCACAGCACCTATGAAATTGGTTCACTAATTTAAGGTAAGGCATAGAATTATTTCCAGAAAGATTAATAAATCTGCTACTCAAAAACAATTAACCAATTAAGAACAATTAGTAGAACAAGCTAATGCAAATGTAAAATTGAATATTACATCATTAGGAGAGGACAATGTTTACAATTCAGAACAACCTGGATTTAATTTGTAGACATGTGCAGGTTGTACTCTATCCTTTAAAGATATACTAAAAATTGAATGTCTCGCTCAATCATTGACTTCGTTAACCCATAACTACATGATGTAGCCAATACTGTCTGCAAGTGGTGTTTTACAACCCCCTTTGCTCATAGTCCTGCGGGAAACAGGTGGCCAGTTTGCACTCATTGCTCGACAAACTATGTGCAAAGCTGATAATATTGTTGCACTTGCTTTGACATCTGGTAAGTTAACATCAGATCATGCTATTAAACAGTTTGCGGATGTTTACTTACCTACTGTTGGCGAATGATCTGTTCTGTGTTTGGATTCCTGGGCAGGACAAACAAAAAATAAATTTAATAACATAAACAAAGGTAATAATGATGTAAAAATTATGATGATTCCTGCTTCAACAACTGGCATAATCCAGCCACTTGACGTTTACACATTCAGACCATGGAAGAATTTTCTAAAACAGTTCTCTGATGTAATCCTACTGTACAGTTATGATGTAAATTTGCACATGAGAAACAATATCCTGAAAATTCAGTCTTTAATTCATAATTAGTTTTCATTTCCTCGATTGGTGAACATGTTCAAGTATGTGTGGTTCAAGAGAAACCTGATGAATATGAACCTCCTGTTACTTATTGCTTTAAAATTGTGATACATGCTGTAAATTGTGCAATAATATTGCAATAATCACATGGCCACGGTGCATTTTGTGTGTGTGTGTGTGTGTGTGTGTGTGTGTGTGTGTGTGTGTGTGTGTGTGTGTGTGTGTGTGTGTGTGTGTGTGTGTGTAGCATTTGAAATGGATGATACAATGCTCCCTCATTATTGCACCGACTAGCAAAGGTTATGTAAAAAGTAGATATCAAACGTAATATCCAAAACCAAACAACCAAAGAAATGAAACAAATAAAATAAAGACCATAAAAACAAAATGGAAATAGCCTCTCACCACCTCCATCTTGGTTATTCCCAGATTCAATGGAGAGTGAGACCTTACTGTTTCTATTAAATCCTTCAGGAGCCTGTCTTTTATGGCTGCACCATGAAATGACAAAAAAAACTATCACCATTTACGACAACCATTATATGGCAGACAGAGAGCACAGATAGCGGTATATAGGCATACTTCCAACTAATATCTGACTACTGCATCTTTGGGATGTAAGTATATCGTATACGGTTGCATTTGTTGTTAAATATACTATTAGCATTACCGTACAAGAACTTTTCACTGTTTCAGAAATTGTGAGATGAGGGGGAGGATTTCAAAATACATCATTTTTTTAAAGATGTGATTGTATGGTTGTAAAGTACAGCAGCAGCCACAGAAATCAGAAGAATTAGTGCAACAGATCCAAGAAAGCTTCCAATTGCTAGTTCTTAAGGGATTCACTGTGAAGTTTATATGGGTCTGCTGGTCACATTGGTCTGATGGGAACTGAGGCTGCTGACACTGCTGTCACGGCTGCAGTCCTCCTACCTTGGCCTGCTAACTCATCCATTCAATCAGATGATCTGTGTGTTGCCATCTGTCAGCAGGTGGCATCACTTTAGCATCACCACTGGTGTTCTCTTCATGGGAACGAGCTCCAAGGAATTGAACCTCTCCTAGTGGTTTGGCCGACCTCCTCTCGACTCTCTCACTCGACCATTTTAGCTAGATTGCATATTGGGCACTGTCATTTTAGCCATAGTCATTTATTTGGTATGAGCCCCCACCACTATGTGCTCATTGTCATCCACGTTTGATAGTTCACCATCTCCTGACCAAATGCCCCACCCCCCTTTCCCTTTTTTCTTTTTTTTTAACTGCATTTTACCTTTTATACATCATAGCAATATAGCAAAGGATGTTTAATCTTTAGTTTGGGACATTTCTTGCCTCTACAGCATATTTTGTGGACTTTTCTCCAAGAGGAAGTCTTTGTTCTTTGCTCTCTTCCCTTCGATTGATCTGACTTGACATGTAGTTGTTTTTAATGTACTTTTCATATTAGTGTTCTTACGCTATAACATGGGAGCTTATGACCTCAGTTGTTTTTGTACCCTAAAACAGAACAAAACACAAAGTGTGTCACAGGCACCTCTTGGACAGACACTGTCCTCTGAAACTATATTGATAAGAAACTTTTCATCTGATAATTGGCCCTGTATAAACAATTAGTGTGATTGTTCTACAGCTGCTAACATGGTGTTTGCATATCTTATTACCTCACTTTGGTCTGGGCACTTGTGTTGTTGCTGATGGATATTGTCCTTTACCGCCAGTCTCTGAAATTTGGATAATTGAGGCGTTGAGAGTACTGACACACTGAGTCATTGAAACGCCTATAATATCAGCCCCACTGCTCCAGCAAGTCTTGTTACATGGCAGTTTTCCTGTCTTTCAAACTGCTACATTGTAGCTGCTGTTGGTGTGTCACTACCTAAGTGTTCAATATTGCTGCTTCTCCTGCTAGTTGCTCCATGGTGAGTTCGGCCTATGCTTGTTGTTGGTAAGAGGCTGTTGTATGTGTTACAGGACCATTTTCTTCAGCTTCCACCTCTGCCTTTTCCCACATTCTTGACTATTGCCGATTTTTGCATATGTGCAAATCTCTCTTAAGCTGTTTGCAATGGTGTCTGCTTTCTTTGCCAAGTCTTGCAGTGGCACCTCTGTTTGTACCTCAGCGATGGCATGGATGGTGGCTGGAAATTTACAGAGCCATAATGCACATAAAGACTGTTTAGGTGGAAGTTCAGAGTCTGGTAATGTACGTGTTTTGAGCACTAGTCTTACAACCCATGTTTTCATCTGCGAGAATTTTTTGTAATCACCATTCTGGTGAGTGTGTTTCCTCTAGTGTAGCATAACTTTGCTGTGACAAAGTTTCTTCGGTTTCCCCAATCAGTTCTAAATCCAGACATGAAACAATGATACTAAATATGTCAATGTTATTGAACATCTGATGATGTTGAAATATACGTTTGACTTGTTGTGTCATCCAAAATATGGTTCAAATGGCTCTGAGCACTATGGGACTTAACTTCTAAGGTCATCAGTCCCCTAGAACTTAGAACTACTTAAACCTAACTAACCTAAGGACATCACACACATCCATGCCCGAGGCAGGATTCGAACCTGCGACTGTAGCTAGAGAAGCAACAGCTTCCTCCGGCTCCTCTCACATGAAAGGTGTCCCTTGGGACTCTTACCTTCCACAGTTTCCCTTCCACCCACCTCCCCGTGGTAAGTGGACACCAGCCAGTGTCTGAAGGAGCCGTTAGCCTGCTGATTGAAGGACTTCAGTCTTCGACTATCCCTGAAGCTATTTCAAAGAACACCTCCCAGCAAGCCCCCAAAGAGTAACAAGAGGGCAAACAGACAAAGTAGTAGCCTGTTAAGAAATGTGAGACTCTGGTGGCGCCACTACCCAAGAGTTCTGCTTCTGAAGATGAGATTAAGACTCCAGCGTCGCCAGAGGACCTGGATCTTGCAGATGGTACTGGACACCAGCACTGAGCTGGTGGCAGCAGGTGGTCCTTAGGTGTAAACTGAATTCTTGGTCCCTTGTGCCTTCAGACGACAGAAAGAGTTGTCCTCCACTGGAATTGTGGCAGTTTTTTCTTCCACCTGGCTGACTTGTGATAACTGTTAAGCATTACACCTGCTTTTGGGGTTGCCCTTCAGGAAACCTGATTTCCCACAACACAGACCCCCATCCTTCTTGGCTATCAGGGATATTACAAAAATTATACTGACTGTAAAAGTACATCAGGTGGAGCCTGTATCTATGTCCTTACCTCTGTATATAGCGAACCTGTGCCCCTTCAAACACCTTCAGAAGCTGTGCCTGTCAGGGTGAGGACTACGCAGGAAATTACCATCTGCAACATCTAACTTCCACCAGATGGTGAAGCACCTCACCATGTATTGGTTGCACTAATTTCCCAACTCCCCACCATCTTTTCTACTTCTGGGTGATGTTAATGCCCATAACCCTTTGTGGGGTGGAACCAAGATTACTGGCTGCTCTAATGATGTTGAGAATCTTCTGACTCAACTCAACCTTTGCCTCCTAAATACGGGTGCCCCTACTCATTTCAGTGTGGCACATGGAACATACTTTACCATTGATCTCCCCGTTTGCAGTCCTCACCTTCTACACCCATTCACTGGAGAGCTCGTAACAGCTTGTATCATAGTGACCACTTTCCTTCCTCCCTGTCATTACCCCAGTGTCACTCACCTGGTCGCTTGCCCAGATGGACTTTTGGCAAGGTTGAATGGGATGCTTTCACCTCCGCTACTACCATTGTCTCTGTTGCATGGCAGCATCGATGAGGTGATCCAGACCATCACTACTACAATTACTGCTACTGCTGAATCAGCAATCCCTTGTTCCTCAGGTTGCCCCTGGCAGAAGACAGTGCCTTGGTGGTCACTAGAAATTGCAGTGGTCATTAGAGACCACAAGTGGGTCCTCCAATGTCATAACTGGCACACATCCCTGGAGCACCTCATTGCCTTCAAACAGCTCCATGCCCTGATCCATCCACTCATCAAATGATGGAAGCAGGAGTGTTGGGAATGATATTTCTCCACCATTAGAACACAAACCTCTCTTTCCCAGGTTTGGGCTGAGCTCAGGCACCTTTACAAATATCAGACCCCTTCACACATGAGCTGTGTACACTGACCCAGACAAAATCGCAGTGTGTGTTGCTGAGCATCATGCTCACACCTCTGCATCTGAGCATTACCACTCCACTTTTCATCTCCTAAAACAGCGGGTGGAATGATGATACGTATCTTTTGCTTCATGCCACCCTGTGCCACATAATGCTCCCTTCAGTGAGTGGGAATTTCTCAGTGCCCTGGCTGATTGTCCTGACACATCCCCTGTAACAGACCACATCCATCCCCGAATGATTAAACATCTGTCAGTGGATTACAAGCGCCACCACCATGCCATTGTCAGCTGCATCTGGAGCGATGGCAAATTCCCGTCGCAGTGGGGAGAAAGTGTCATCAATCCAGTGCTAAAACCTGGTAAGGAACTGCTAGATAGTGGATAGCTCTTGTTCTAACAGTCTCACCAATGTTTTGTGCAAGCTGCTCAAATGCATGATGAGCCAGCAGCTGTGTTGTCTCCATCCCAGGTCAGGTTTCAATACCTCCATTCCATTGCCAACAGCTTTGTATACCTGGAGTCTGACATCCAAATGGCCTTTTCCCACTGTTAGCGCCTTATTGCTCTCTCTTTTGGTGTGACAAAAGCAGACACCATTTGCAATCCTACATCCTTACTAATTTGCAATAGTGGGGTCTCCTTGGCCTGCTCCTGATTTTTGTACAGTTGTACAGAACTTTTTGTTGCTCCATACCTTCAGAGTTAGTAATGCTTCACACAGTCCTGCCCCCCTCCCCCCCCCCCCCCAGCCCCCCCCAATATCCAAGAGAATGGGGGTCCTGCAGGGCCCTGTACTGAGCATTCCACTCTTTTTAGTGGCCATTAGTGGTGATTAGTGGTCTCACAGCAGTGGTCGAGTCCTCCGTATCACTGTTCTTTTATGCTAACAACTTTTGCATTTCCTTCTGCTCATCTACTGTTGGTGTGGCTGAATGTAGACTGCAGGGAGCCATATGAAAGGTGCAGTCATGGGCAACCACTCAAGCCTTTCAGTTTTCAGCCAAGACTTGTGTCATCCACTTCTGTCGTCATCGTACTGTCCACCCACATGCGGAACCTTACCTCAATGGGCAATTACTTAACATAGTGGAGACTTATCACTTTTTAGGACTGGTTTTCAACTTGGCTTCTTCATCTCCATTAGCTTAAGCAAAAGTGCTTGCATAATCTTAACAGTCTTTGATGCTAGAGTACACCGACTGGGGTGCAGATCGCCCTACACTGTTGCAACTGTACAAAGCCCTGGTACAGTCTTGTCTCGACTATGGGAGCCTAGCATATGGTTCAGTATCACCCTCAGCATTGTGGTTGCTGGACCCTATACACCACTGTGGAGTTCAACTTGCAATGGCAGCTTTTCAAACAAGCCTCACTATCAACAAACCTCATTAAATAAACACTATATCATGTGCACAAAGAGACTCAGTGTGCTATCAGAAAGAAACAGCAACAATTTTGGAAGCATTGAAGGCTAACATTCCAGTCAACATATAGTTAAAAACAGAATTAAAGTTGAAAAAGTAATGTTAGCAGCAGTCATAAACAGCTGGTAAAGATATGTAATGCTGTTTTTGTAGTAGACAACCATGGTAAGAAGTTAGCTAGCAATTTGCTGAACATGAATATAAGCTCTTTCCAACTGCATTGTAAAACCTGGCATGAGGACAAAAATCTTAAAAACATCTCGCCACATAAGATAATGTTGAAGGATAGTGACGATGTTGTTTGTTTGATGGGTGATAATGACATACCACATAATGGAGCCAAAAAAGTGTGTAACAGATTTGAAGAATTTTTTGGACATAAATAATGTGAAAGACAGTTGTTGCGACAATACCTCATTCTACATGACCTCTGTAATTTGTTTTTAGCAAAAAGATTAATAAAACCAGTATCAAAATTGGACAGCTATGTTCTATTTACACAAAATGCATTGTAGCAAATAGTAGTGGACTAGAGAAAAATTTGTGCACTGAACATGGTGTCTGAATTGATTTGAAAACAAATTTGTCAAGAGATAAACAATACTGTGTTTTAAATTAAATATGTGAACAATCTCTGTGCATATTTATGTAACTTACTTCTTTTTCTTTTTTATGAAAAAACATTAAAACATAATTTAAACTAATGGTATGTGTTCTGAAAAGCATTAACTGGCAATTTTTCTGCTTGAATATTTGAGGTTTGTGTGACCAAAGACAAAGAAAGAAGGCAAGATGAAGCTAATAGGAAGTTTGTGGAATTCTAACATCATATTGGCACAGTGATCAACAAGAGTCTTCACTCTTACTATTCCTTTATTTTTTTGTGTCAGTTACTGTGTAACTGTGACTAATTTGCCCATTCATTATCAGACCATTACCTGTGTGCTCCTGAAATGATGAATGAAATAACATTTATGCATTTTCAGCTATTCACAACTATTCAATTCCATGTATAATCTGCACTTTCATGTGCAAAACTTATCACCATTATTCCAAATTGTCTGTGCAGGTGAGAAAAAAGTAAAGAAATAACAAGAAAAATGTAACTGAATACATATGAAATGCCACTGTTGGTGTGAAAGTGTGTAAAACAAAGGCAAAAGGTGGTTGGTTAGGGAGCTTATGTCCAGGAATGCTAGTGACTGCAGAGATAAAAAACTCAGGGTAGAGGTAAGGGAGTGGATGTGTCATGTGGTGTGGCAATGGTATAATGGAAGTTAGGAGGGTTGTGGGAGGTGACAGTGATTTGTTTGCTAGTCTGGCCTCTGAAATGTTGTCTCAGTGCATTACTTCACAAAGGCTATGACTTCCTCAAGTCAGGCCTTGAAATTAGATTGTGTCTTCTTAATATCCTGCCTGTGATACCCACTGTTTTTCGCCACCCTTAGTTTCTGCAGTGTTTGTGTCAAACCTTATGCCATTCCCAGACCATTACCTCTCCTCAAGAGTTCCCTACCTTGCAGGCATTCCTGCTGTAAAAGCTGTACCATGTTCCAACACAAAACACTTTGCAACCCCGCCCCACCAGTCCCACCAGTACTGGTAAATAGTACAGAATCAAAGGCAGAACAGTAGGTGGTGTGGTATGCATGTAGTTTAATAGCTGATACATGTTCATGGTGTGGCTTTTTATGTAGGAATGACCATGATTTAATTGGCTTACTGTAGTTGCAGAGTTCAGCACTCGTGCCGGTTATAGCAGCAGTTTTGTTGCCACATCTTCTCAGAAGAAGTGAATAATAGCTATGTATTTAACAGTGTTGATTAGTATTAACTAATTGATTCCAAGTCTTAGTGCATTTTTAGAGCATTAATGTTGCATTAATTGACTTTGTACTGCAGTGTTAATCTGAAACAGCTTGCAGCAGTACTTAGATTAAATGTTGTGACTTCTTGGATTAGTGCTAGTCCCTAGCGGTGTAGACATGTAGTGATTAAAGACTGATAGGAGCTGCACCAGTTCTGTGCAGATGCAATATGAACTGGCCGCTTTTCAGAAACAGCTAAAAACTTTGTTGGACATGGTCTTCTGTGTAATGATGCATCAAATTATTCATGCCATAGCATCTTCAGATTTGCTCACCCTTCGTAAGTTAAATCACCTGATATTCTGTCTTTGGTAGATTAACTGTCACTCAACAATGATCATCATCTTGTTGTGAAAGTATCTTATGAATATTTGTCAAATAATATGCAATACACTGTAGTAATTACTCATCAATCTATCCATTTTTGTGTATAATCAGTGTTCCCCAGTCTGCTGATCAGCATTGCTGCAAGTAACGTTCTAAACACTGATACTGAGCAGGGAAGCTACATTCATATGCAAACACATTACTGAGTTCTCTACTAGCTCAGGCGTTTTAAAATCTAATTTTAACAGTTTTCTGCACATTTTTAGTGTGTAAATACAATATTTTTACTGGTAAAAAACAATTTCATAACTTGTGGTTCTAATTTCATTTTGTCTGAGATACTGGTGCATACTGTCACACAACAAGCACTGATCTAAATTACATGCCAACCTAGGAATTAATGACAAGTTTACCATACACCAATCAATATGAAATTTTATAGAGCTTTCCAAAGTAGTGGTAGTAAATTGCTTTGTGTGTCATATTTGAAGTAACTTTGGAAATATTTAGAATTACCTAAAAATATTACAATTTATGAATTCTTTCTACATTCAACTTTAAGATACTTTAACATGTTTTTGTAAGTACATTAATGATAACTTAAACTAAATATGTTGTCATCAAAATAGGTCATTAAATAATATTTTGTTTAAAGGTGTAAATTACTTTATGTTCTTGGCTTCCTAAAAGTAACTACTTTTCAGTGTTTTTGCTATAATCATCTTGATCTGTTGTACTTTGAGTGAATGAAGGAGTGAATGTGAAGGAGCAGTCATTGAAATTGTGAATAAGTGTGAGTGAGCATGAGTATCTGATTCTGCAGGCCTCACATAAATCATATACATTTGAAGGTGTTCGCTGGAATGACAATATAACTAAAATATATTGAGATCGACATACAGAGCATCAAACTTCTTAAATAGTTTTTTTATTCATTTCACACTCTTGTATGTGAAGTAAATTTCAGTCAAATATAATTGGAATATTATGGTTTGACAATATTTGACATTACAGCGACATATATGAGAATAACTGATTGATTTGGATTTCGGGTAAGTCATTGTTCCAGAGAACACCTCAAGTGTAACACAGCCAGTTTTTGGTATTGTAGAGATCTGAAACTTACTTCAATCCTTCAGATTGTTAAAATGGGGTTAATTTGTTTTTGTGTTCAGAAATTTGTTGTTATGTTGTATTATCTGAATTCATTTTGGTATGAGCATAGGTCCCAAGATGGAAGTAACAGATTATGTGAGCAGAAATACAAAGCTGATTGATTGGTTACAGTATTAGTCAGTCAATCGCAGAAGAGGTATTTCCCAAGCTTCTGTTCTGGGACAGGAATTTTGCAAGTGAGTTGAGAGTAGTGCATGCTCAGCTCTTATGATGAGAGATCACTTAACCTGGAGCACTAAGGACTCATGTTACAACTAACTAATCATGGTTCTTTGAAGAATATGAAATATCAGTGAAGGTTTATGATCATTTGTGAATTACATCTACAGTAATTTCAAATTTTTTAGTGAAAATTCAGACTTTCTTTCAGAGGGCATAAAAAGCTGTGTAGTGTGCTGTGTACAGTCATAACCATGAGCATTCAGAGTTCAAAAGTGATGAGTTGCATAGCATTTGAGCTAGCATTTGGGTATTAAACACCATGTGTTTTTACACTCTGATTATTTAACAGAGGAAAAGTATGGCCCTTTCAGTACCAGATCTGCATTTAAACCTTAAACTGGTTCCTAGTGGGAAAGGACTGATAAAAACTGTGCTTATATTCCTTCATTTTCGGAACTGTATGCTATGATGGGCTTAGTAGCAAATGTGTGTGTACAAAATGACCACACAGAATAGATGGTTTAAATACAAGAACTTTTCTTCATTTTTTTTTACAGCCCAGTCAGAATAAATTAACTATATTGAACACAATAACACAGTTCAGTACATCTATGCACCCTGTTGACACATGTAGTGTCACTAATTTTCGACAGTTTTTCTTTGCTGGACAAAATTATACAGTTATACACTCCAGAGTCAAAGAAACTCGTACACCTGCCTAATCGTGTAGGGTACCCACAGGTACACAGAAGTGCCACCACATGATGTGGCAGGGACTCAACTAATGTCTGAAGTAGTGCTGAAGGGAACTGGCACCATGAATCCTGCAGGACTGTCCATAAATCTGTAAGAGTATGAGGGTGTGGAGATCTCTTCTGAACAGCACATTACAAAGCATCCCAGATATGTTCAATAATGTTCATGTCTGGAGAGTTTGGTGGCCAGTGGAAATGTTTAAACAACGAACAGTGTTCCTGGAGCCACTAGGTAGCAATTCTGGATGTATGGGTGTGAGGGAATATGGTATAGTTGTAGGTAAACAACTAGAATTCTCTCATATACACATTTATTCACACTTAACGTCTACACAGATACAAGCCCGGAGGCTAACTGCCGTTAGCATCCAACATGCTCTCCAAAGCCCTCTCCTCAAAGATAGCACACTTATGCACAGAACAAATATCGATTTTTATGGTGCTCTACCGCCACATAGCGTCCCCCCCCCCCCCCCCCCCCACCCCCCCCCTCCGCCCTCCGCGCAGTATGGAGTACAGTTCTTCTGCTCTTCTGCATCAGGCGGAAGCGGTCGACTGACAGGAGACCGGGAGGGGGGGGGGGGGGTGAAGCCCGGTACGTTGACAGTGAAATCAGCAAGCGACCGCCGGCGGCTGAAGACGACGTCCCGTCCTGGAGTGAAGGTGTAGCACTTCGTCAGCCGGCGGGCGGAGAATCACCTTGCCAGTTGCCAGAAGGCCTAACAAAGGCACGCAAATTGCCACATGCAGCACTTCTGCTCAATTTAAAGCGGCACACCACATGAGATTCTGCACTTCCTCCCTCAATATTGTCACACGCGAGTACCACACACACTGTATCGCCATCTGCAACAACAGATAATTTATGTATGTCATCAGGGTGCACATGTGTTGTGAATTCTTGGATGGCACCTGTACGAGCAATGGTAGGGAGGTGTGGAGGTGTGGGAAAGCCATGGCAGGGGGAAGCATCTGCTAAGAGGGGAGTGGCAGGTGCACTAGACTGTGCAGGAGACAACCTCGGGCGATCAGCTGACAGACGAAGGAGCGTGACCAAAGGCAATGAGGAGCCAGCGTGGGTTGAACGGTGTGACAAAGAGCTGTCACACGAAGATGGTAACACAATGCTAGAATCCGAGTGGTTGGCAGTTCGACTGCAACGGCTGTGACGAGTGAAGCCCCGAAAAGATTGGCCACTCGAATTAGATGAACGCGGAGAAGGAGCAGAGCTCAGCAGAGAAACACACTGTGGAAAATCAATACCCAAATGCATGGTGTGGGAAGATGGATGGCCGCTCAAAGCAGGAGTGGGAGAAATAGGGGCAGAATCAGGGAGGTTCACCTGAGGCTCAATGAAAGCTGATTTCACTCGGTTGAGTGAGACCGTGGTTACAGAGTCTTTTATGAGGAGATCCATGTTATTCTCAGAGCGTTTGACGACCTTGTAAGGACCTGTGTAGGGCAACTGAAGCAGGGCTTTGACTGAGTCGTCTCTGAGAAACATGTACTCACAAGAGTCTAGCATGCGCGGTACGTACACGCACGGAGGTGTATGAGCAGCCGGAGGTGGCGGCTGAATTTTGCTGCAGTGCAAGCGCACCCACTCAAGAAGTGAAGGGAGTTCAGAGGGCCATGGAAGTGGGGTCAGAGTGACTAATTCTCCAGGCAAAACCAGAGGTTGGCTATATACAAACTCGCCTATGGACCCCTTGAGGTCTTCCTTGAAAGTCGCACGAAGGCCAAGAAGCACGAAGGGCAGTGCCTCTGTCCATAGTGAGTCATGCCAACGCAGGGCAGACTTCAGGGTGTGATGCCATCGCTCGACAAGCCCATTGCTTTGGGGGTGGTATGCAGAAGTATGAATTTTGACAATACCACACATTTTACATAAGTCAGAGAAAACTGAAGACTCGAATTGTCGCCCCTGGTCAGTGGTGAGGTAAACAGGTGGGCCAAATCTAGAGATCCACGAATCTAAGAATGCTCGACTTACTGTCTCAGAGGTAATGTTCGGAATAGGCACAGCCTCAGCCCACCGAGTCATCCTGTCAATAGCTGTAAACAAGTAACGGAAACCCTCGGAGGGGGCAAAGGGCCTACGAGGTCAACATGAACATGGTGAAACCGGCCTGGAGGTTGGGCAAAACAGCCAAGGGGTGGAGAAGTGTGCCTGGTAACTTTGTTCTGTTGACACACCATGCATGCCCTTGCCCAAGACTGACAGTCACGGCGCATGTTTCTCCAGACAAACCGTTCAGCTACCAGACGGGTGGAGGCTTTGACACCGGGGTGTGCTAATGTGTGTAGTTTGTCAAAGACCTGGCGTTGAAGGGGCTTAGGAATGAATGGCCGCAACGTACCAGTCGATTCATCACACCACACTAAGTCAGATATGCCAGGGAAAGTAGAGCGTACCGGTTGGAGAGAGGAGCTGTGGTCTGAAATTAACTGCATGGTATCGGGGTCTGCCGATTGCAACCGAGGTAGATCCGTTAAGTCAATTAAGGTTGTGACAGCACCAACACGCGAGAGAAAATCAGCGACCACATTGTCCGCTCCTCGGATGTAGTGAATGTCATTTGTAAATTGCAAGATGTAATCGATGTGACGAAAGCGTCATGGGGGCGGATCAGCCGCAGGATTTTTTATGGCAGGAACCAACGGCTTGTGATCAGTGAGCACATAGAAATCTCGTCCCTCAACGTCAGTTCTGAAGTGTCTTATGGCCTCGTAAACTGCAAGTAGTTCTCTGTCGAATGCTGAGTATTTCTTCTGCGCGTTGTTTAGCTTTTTTGAGAAAAACTTCAGGGGGGCCGTAACATCGTTGTATGTCTGACTCAGTACTGTGCCTATAGCATTGTCACTAGTGTCAGTAGTAATAAACATTGTGGCATCCGCCCGTGGGTGAGCAATAGTGACAGCGGAGGCCAACAACTGTTTGAGTTCATTAAATGCCTTGTCCATGTCTGGTGTCCATGGTACCTGGTGGGTGCCAGAAGTTTGTGGGCCAGCGAGAGCATCTGTGAGAGGAGCCTGCACCGCAGAAGTGGCTGGCAAATGTTTCCAGTAATAATTAACTGTTCCGATGAACCTTCGTAATTCTATAGGTCTGGGGGCGTAACATCTCGAGAACAGGCTTGATCTTGTCCTGTGGTGGTGTCAGACTGTCCAATGACACAACATAACTTAGGAATGTGACGGATGACTGGTGCAATTGAGTCTTTTTATTGTTCAGTTCAATACCAGCGGCTGCTAAAATATCTGTCACGAATTGAACACGCTCCTCACTCTGTTCTAAAGTAGAAGCAAAAACCAATATGTCGTCCATATATACAAAACAAAAGTCTAGATGGGATAAAGTTTGATTGACGAAACGCTGCCACGTTTGGGGTGCATTTTTCAACCCAAACGGCATAAATTTGTATTGGAACAGCCCGAAGGGAGTGATTATGGCAGTCTTTTCAGTGTCCTCCGGAGCCATAGGAATCTGGTGAAATGTGTGCTTACAGTCCAAAACAGAGAAGTACTTTGCACCTGCGAGCGCATGATTGAAGTCTGCGATGTGTGGGACCGGATATTTATCAATGATGGTGCGGGCATTTAAACACCTATAGTCTCCGACCATACGCCAAGTACCGTCTTTCTTTTGGTCAAACAGGATAGGACTAGCCCAGCAACCGGAAGAAGGTTCAATTATTCCCTTTTGTAACAGATCATCCAATTCTTCTTTTGCAATTTTCATAAATTCCGGCTTGAGGCGGCGTGGACATTGCGATATGGGCGGCCCATCGGTTAGACGTAACCGATGAACTGTGCCATTAGTGACTACTGCAATACGTGGCGCGGCATGATAGTCAGATGTCCGTGAAGCGGAGCAGGCAGTGGCGGACGGGCCAAGCTGTGGCGCTGAGGGCACGGAAGTACAGGTGTGCCACCCGCTCGTAGGCTGCGTAAAGGCTGCACACGTGTTAACATGGGCGAGGTTGGTACACTGGTTCTTGGTAGCGGGCCGTGCCGCTAAAAGCGCTGTAGGCACGAGTGGGCGTGGCCAGACAGCAGATGGCCGTAGTTCATTGCCACAAGCTTGACAAGTTAATTTTCCATTCGGAACACAAGGAGCATGAGCACTCGGGCATACCCTGTCATTACAAAAGGGAGTGCTGACACAGTTTACAGAGTTCACAACATTGTCGTTAACGTGCGCGGGCACGGGAACACCAGATTGGCACGGACTGACCTTGTCTGTAGCCGACGAGTTGTCTGCTTGTAGTGCCGTGAGGCGTTGTTGTGTGGAGGCCAACTCGTGGTGTATGTCGCGGAGATGTAGCAGCATTTCCATACGTTCCATCCGCAACTTAGAAGACTTGGCGCACTCCACTAGCCACTTGTTTGTCCAAGATTGCAGCTCCAAGGATAGGTTTACACACTTCTTAGCACAGCACACATGTTTGGTGTTATCTGAACTGTCACTCGGCGAAGCAAAAGGAATATGTTTGTTAAGGGAGGGGTAAAACACAGTATTTTGCACAGAATCTAGTGACAACTGATAGTGCTTGAGGAAATCAATTCCGAGAATAGGTTCTTCAATTGTTGACACTAGAAACGTCCACTCCAGCTTGCACTCGGGCGAAAGTTTCACTGTATACAAAGTGGAACCCGAACACTGTAGGGTAGACAAGTTCTCTGCACGAAGTACTGTTTTGTGTGGTTGCACTTTACTGGTTGCTAGGCGAACCAGCAGCAAAGAGACGTCTGCGCCAGTGTCTACCAGGAAACATACACCTGATCGTAAATCGCGAACATAGACTCGACCCCCTTACTGTTATTGTCCGAAATGGAGTGCAACGTGGGATGGTGCCCATTGTTTACATCGCAGGAGGTGGCACCGTAGCCTACCTGCGGTTGGAGTTTGGGTAAGAACACGGTGACTGGCATTTGCGAGCTTGCTCCCCGAATCTCACTTGGAAGAAACAGTAAGGTTGGGCAGGCCTGTGCCCTCGTGGGTAGTTGCTAGGTGACAGAGTATGTGCCCCAGAGTCTTCCACTGAGGCCGATGCACTGTCGTTGTGAGGAGTTGAAGGTGCAGGCAGGGCGGCTAGTTTAAAAAACTTGTTATCAGCAGCACCAGACAAGGGCGTGGCGTCAGAAAGCGTATCAGTGCAGTCACGTCCAGAATGCAGTGCACGGAGCTCACGTTGCCTGGCGGAGTATGCTTTGTCGGCGGCGCGTAAACTTCATTTACTGGCCTATCTTCATACGCAGATATTGCAGTCTGGACAGGCAAAGGCAGCTTTTCAGTCCAGATTTCTGCGAGCGTGTCATCAGGCATAACTTGCTCATCGACGAGAAGACGGATGCACCACCACAGCTGGGATGGATACCTGTCGCCGAGACGCTCTTCGTAGATGAGCTGTCGCACATTTTCTCTCCTGGTTTTAGAGACGCGCTCCAGTATCGTTTGTTTCACCACAGCATACTTCCCTGCTAGGGGGGGGTGCTTTGACCAGATCATAAATTAAATTGACGCGGTCGTGAAGATGGTTCATGAGGCAGGCGAAGCGTGCGTCGTCGTCCAAAGCACAGACATTGAATGTTTGCTCAACCAGGTTAAACCAGAACTCCGGGTGAGTGCGTTTGAAGTCTGGTAATTTCAGCAGATTCGGCACTGCAGTCACTGCGGAGGTGCGCCTATTACTTCGGACGGAAGTAGAGCATGCAGAAGATTGCGAGTCTGGATTATTGGCATCCCGTAATGCGGGAATCGCGAAATTCACTCGACGCCAGGGGGGCGGCTGAGAAGCGACGGACACTCGAACGGTGTGAGGATCATAGTCAAAATGTGCATTCTCATTGACGTGGTAGCTCGGAGAGAAGCCACAAGTGCTTAAGTACGCCGGTGAATGTCCGTTATGCACACAGTATTCACTCGACCGTGAGTGGTGGGGCTGGTTGTAGATGTCGGAGTAATTACTATCCAGCACAGAATTGTTGACCTGATTAGAAGCAACACAAGGATCCCACACACGTCCACTAGGATGCACACTCGGTGTGATATTTGCTGTTTGGCGAGCATTGAACACCTGTTGACTAGCTGGCGCGGAAGGATACACACGTGGCGGGAACTGATTAGAGTTTGAATTTACTACTGGATTTTCCGAAGTGCGCAAAACCTCGCTTGACGCCATGAACTGTATTGAATTGTGTGTTCGACACAGGAGTAGAAATGTTCCGACCATCACTCTGTGGAGAACACGTGGGAAGGTCCAGGCTAACAAAGCCAGAGTCCACGACCGTTGGCGGTTGGAAGAAACTGGCGGCACTCGATGAATTGCACTGCATGTTCTGGCTGAAGGATTCCGAAGACTCTTGCGGCATGTCCACTACGACGGCAGGAGTACTGGAGAGATGTTGCTGGAATCCGGGCAGCGGTGAATGCTGAAAGGCCATTGTCTGGAGCTGAACAAAGGCCCTCGCAATCGCGGAGAAACTCGACGCGGTAGGCACGTAAATAACCTTCAGGCGGTAACTCGGACGCGTATTACACAAAAACGGGGTCACCAATGAGGGAATATGGTATAGTTGTAGGTAAACAACTAGAATTCTCTCATATACAGATTATTCACACTTAGCGCTTACACAGATACAAGTCCGGAGGCTAACTGCCGTTAGCGTCCAACATGCTCTCCAAAGCCCTCTCCTCAAAGATAGCACACTTACGCACAGAACAAATATCGATTTTTTTATGGCGCTCTACGCCACAGGTGTTACATTGTCTTGCTGAAATTGCCCAAGCCCATTGGAATGCATAATGGACATGAACTGATGCACGTCATCAGACAGGATGCTTACATATATGTCACCTTTCAGAGTCATATTTAGACATATCAGGGGTCCCATATCACTCCAACTGCACATGCCTCACACCATTACAGAGCCTCCACCAGCTTGAACAATCTCCTGCTGACATGCAGGTCCATGGATTCATGGGGTTGTCTCCATATCTGTACACGCCCATCCCCTCAATACAGTTTGAAATGAGGCTTGTCCAACCAGGCAACATGTTTCCAGTCATCATCAGTCCAATGTCTGTGTTTATGGGCCCAGGTAAGGCGTAAAGCTTTGTGTCGTGCAGTCATTGAGGGTACACGAGTGGGCCTTTGGCTCCAAAAGCCCATATCATTGATTGGTTTGCATGCTGACACTTGTTGATGGCCCAGCAGCGAAATCTGCAGCAGTTTGCAGAATGGTTGCACTTCTGTCACATTGAATGATTCTCTTCAGTTGTCATTGGTCCCGTTCTTGAAGGATCTTTTTCCGGTTGCAGTGATGTCAGAGATTTGATGTTTTACTGGATTCCTGATATTCACAGTACAGTCATGAAATGGCCATTCACAAATGATATTTCTGTGATGCATATTTAAGTGTGTAATGGATGATGTTGTCAATGATAAAAACATCAGATCATTCGTCTTCATTCACACCCAACTTTCAAATTGGTACATTACCCCAAGTTCAATGACAGCTCCACCAGAGGAGGCTACCAGATTTTAGAATATCCTTAGCATACAGGAAATCACATGCAGGCAGAACCATAAGTTAAAGCCTGTTGCTGGCTGCGAGTTAGTACACAGGCAGAAACAATGCATTACAGCCACACCCTGATGTAAGAATTTTAGTGTTGAAGAGCATCAATTCTACTGTCACAATCAGTGTAACTCCAAACATGGAGGGTAACATCTGAGAGTCAGATATACAACTACCTCATACCATTCCAAACAATTGTCTGTGATGGATAGACAGTCAGGTAATGACTTCTTGGTTGACTCAGGGTCCAATATTGGTGTATTTCTGAGTGAATTGTTTTGTCCTTACATCAGAGTAACACCTCCCCATTTAATGGCCATAAATAATTCAACAGTTACAGCATAGGGCAGAAGGAATATGACGTTTGATCTTGGTTTACAAGAATGCTTAGCATAGAGTTTTCTGGTTGTGAATGTCAGATAGCCCATCCTGGGAGTATTTCTTTATTTTCATTATTTCAACTTTGTTGTGTACATCAAGAGGAGCTACCAAAAATATGCAACAGCTGTAATGGCTAGTCACGATGGAGTGTGGCAAAACATTCTCAGTGAATTCCTAGGCATTTCTTCCATCAGAGGCTGAGGTGATGGCTTGGCACAACACACAGCATTTCATATGCACCTTACCAGGACAGCTGGTGCTGACTAAACTACACCACCTCACCCCTGGGAAATTTACATGGCAAAAAAGGATATAGACAGGCAGATAAGTGAGAGGGTGATGAAGCCTTCAGAAAGTGAATGGGCTTCACCATTCCACATGGTGCAGAAATATATTGGCACATATAGACTGTCCAATGACTACCAGATATTAAATGCAATGATGATTTTGAATCGGTATCCTATGCCCCATGTTACAGATGTAAAAAACTTAGTGGCAGGCACAGCAGTATTCATTGTTATTGACTGCAATTGTGTGCACTCCTAAAATCTGTTGGCACCATCTGACAGCTGAGATTATAATCACTACACCCTTTGGCTTATTTAAATATTGTTATGTGCCATACGGATTGAAAAACACTGCTGAAACAGGGCTGTTTCTCATTCAACAGGTGCTCCATGGCATCAACTGCTTATATTGTTGTACGGACAACAGTCTAATCTTTTTGCAGTCATAAGACCAGTATAAAAAACATATCCTTAAAGTGTTACACGCCTAGGGGTGTAAGTGTTGTAGCCAACATAGACAAGTGTGTTTTCGGCCAGGTCGGAGTGAAATTTCTTGGTTTTGAGGTGTTGGCACAAGGGCTCACACGACTTGTGGAATATGTAATGGCCATTCAGAATGTACTCAGACCAAAAACATTCGAAGATCTAAGATGATTCCTTGAAATGTTAAATTATTATTAGCGCCACTTACCACAGGCCACAACATTGCTGGTACCAGTAACAATACTGCTAAAAGGAAAACACACTGCAGGCTCAAAAAATAAATAAATAAATAAAAATAAAAATAAAAATAATAAAAAGGGGTACCATGGAGTCCAAAGTGACAGTGTTCAGAAAAGTGAAGAAATATGCTGCATGGGCAGTTCTGCTATCACATTCACGGCGTAAGGGGGTGATAGATCTCGTAGTTTGCACAAGCCATGGTGCTGTGGGGGCAAATTGTTGAGAGTGCTTGGCA
The DNA here is from genome assembly GCF_021461385.2 of Schistocerca piceifrons. Lineage (NCBI taxonomy): Eukaryota > Metazoa > Arthropoda > Insecta > Orthoptera > Acrididae > Schistocerca > Schistocerca piceifrons. The sequence goes on along the minus strand of NC_060141.1, from coordinate 122,368,965 downwards.
ACCTTTGGCTTTTTCCCAGTTACCCAGAGACATGCAAAGGTGTTAGAGTGCTATTCACAGGGAGCTATGTGCACTGCAGGGATGATCCAGTTTGAACCTGAAGCAAGTGAAGCAATGTTTCACATGGCAAGATGTTGATTTTCATATCCTGGCCTTTTGGTGCAACATTTTCACTGTGTTCCATGATTTGTTGCACCCAGGAGTACAGGCTACCCTATGGCAGCTGACTAAGAAGGTAGTGTGGTCCTGAATCAGTGAAGAGAGTAGAAAAGGGCACAGCAGTGGAATGTCTGCCAGAGATGCAAAGTGGATGGGCATGTGTCTAGGCTGATAGAAACCATTGTCACGCCTATGTCACAGTTTGGGCACATCTGTGGATCTGGTTGAATGACTTGTTATTTGGTTAACATCAAGGACAATTTCACGAGATGTCCTGAGCTCTTCATGATCACCATCACAACCATGGCGAGGACACTGCTCAGTGGTTGGATTACAAGATTTGGCACACTCCAAAAACTAACAACCAACGGGACCAACAGTTCAAGGCCACATTATTCCAAGAGTTACTTCACCTGTGTGGTTGCACTCACATTCACATGATGAGCTGCAACACAACTGGCAATGGGAAGGTGCAAAGATTCTACCACACCTTGAAGGTGGCACTGATGTGTAATTAGGTTCCATGGATGGAGGCTTTACCAAATGTGTTGTTAGGGTTATAGTCAGCTTTGAAGGAAGATATGGAACATATTCCAGCACAGTTGGTTAATGGTGAAGCATTACAACTATCAACCAAATTGATCTAGGAGAAGCTGATCTATGTCGCTTCAGTGCTGTTGATTTCCGAGTCTGGAAGACAGTTCCATCTGACCATGGGCTTCCTCCAACCAGTCACTCCCAGGCCTCACCGGACAAACCTATTTTTGTCCACAGGTACCTGTTCAGCTCATCCCATGTGTAGCTCTGTGATGACTCTGCTCACCCATCTCTATTGCCTCCTTACATGGCATCATTCAAAGTGATACACTGGGAGCCACATACGTTCAATATTCACCAGAGCAAAGTGAGGAGCTGATGTTATTGAATGGCTTAAATTGACTCATCAGAATATGGAAACAAGGGACCTAGCAGCTGCCACCCTCACACCTCCAGGCCATGTACTTCAGGCAGTCTGCATGCCACCAATAGTCAACATAGGCAACAGCGGCTCAAACATCGGGCATGGTACTCAGCAGCCAGGCATGCTGGAATTTCTGCTGACAAAGGACCTGAGCTAAATGTATGATGAAACACCAGTTCCCCGACATTCCTAATGCTCTCTGTTCTATGTTCTCTCTCTCTCTCTCTCTCTCTCTCTCTCTCTCTCTCTCTCTCTCTCTTTATTCTTCTTCTTCATCATCATCATTTTTTAAAAAGAAAAACATAAAAAGTGAGTTGTGTATGGGGATGGGGGAAAGGGGGGGGGGGGGAGGGGGAGGTGATGGCCCACTGTTGTAGGTAGTGACCTAGCAATCAAAAAATAACAAATGACTCCAAAGTGTAGTATTTCTTTTATATAATTTCTAGGTCTTTGTTTCTGGTGCCTTTTGCAGTTGAATGTTTGTTTTCATGTTGGTGATTTTTGGATGAGTGTTACCCACATTTGTTTGTGATTGCCTACAGAATCTACCTTCCAACTAAACATTCATACAAATTCATTTTGAACTAAATCACACTGTTTAAAGAGTACAAATTTATTTCATTTGGTAATATGGAAAGTTTTGTCTATAGCTGGGAGATGCTATTCTTTATCTCGTGCTTTCTTCTACATGATTCATTGATAAGCTGTTCTAAAGTGGTGTTTGTCAGTCCAAGTGTCACATTTATTGTATTTATTTCCTTTTTTATACCATTAGCCAATTTTTTACTGAATGCTTTGAATGAAGCAGGTACATCTGCATGCATTTTTCTCATCACTACTGGTGTGTAATATATACAGTAACACATGTTTAATTGGTCTCAGCTTAACATTGTAAAGTGAAACCACATGCAGTTCACCCCACAACATGAACACTGTCATCATAAAGAAGCTTTCGAAAACCAATCAACTTGGATTGTATACAACTCACCAGATTGGATAATAGACAGTTTAGCACACACTTGCTGTATGTAGATGCCAACAGGAAGCTGGTTTGGTGTGTAGGTTGTTGCATCACTGACAGTTAATACTCTGTAATAGATTGATGTGCCAAAGCTGCAATCTGTGACAGCTGATGTAGATTAGTCATGGGACTAACAAAATCAAAGCCTTTTGTAGTTGTAGCCAATATCATCCAACTTGTGAACTAATTATTTTCTTCTCCATCATAATTGTAGTCGAAGGATTTAATAATTGTTCAACTACTAACCAAACCTCTTCAAAATTCTTGATTCACAGTGATAGCAATTGATTTTACACTGCAGTGTAATCTTTGCTGTTGAACTTCCTTACTATTTTCTACAGATATCAACTCCCACTAAGCTGTATCCTCAGAATCCACCAGTTTTCTTTAAAATTTCAAATTACTGTTTATTATTCCTGTTCGTCATAAATTTTATTTGCTCCCAGCCATATTTGTTCTGGGTAGCTGACTGTGTAGGCAATGGTTATTTACTGTGTTATAGGGTGACGAGGTGTAGTCTGATCAGGAGCTAAGACTTAATATTATTCCAGCTTGCTCATCTTACCACTTCAGCGCGCTTGCCAAGGTCTTCATTCAGATTTATTTTCTCAAAGTGCTGCAGTTACTACTGGAAGTTTAGAGTACAATTCGAACTTTAAACTTATAAAATAAAAGCAAGGCCTCTCATTGACAGTGTCTTGTGTACTGTACTCCCATTTACAATAACTGTTCATTACAAAGTTGTTACATTATTTGGAACATCGCAAAAACATTGATAAGGACAAAGTCAAAAAATGATCTGTCTTATTTAACAGTTTTCAGTTGAGTGTATCAATAAAACAACTTTCGTCTTGTCCCAATGACACTCTTCCTCTGTGGCTCACACCACACCTCCAAGGCAGGACCCAATGACACAGAATAAACCACCTCACCAGCAGGTACCATGAGCATGTTATGATGTTTATTGTTGTCCCGGCTTGCACATACGCTGTATCCATCCATCTCATGACCATGACACACAAATAAAACATACATCCAAACAGTAGATTATCTAATACATTACAAAAATAAACTTTTTGTATTGATGACCATCGGGTAGTTCAAAAAGTGCTTGTGTGAGACATCACATCAGTAAGGTGAGATGTTTCACTAAAAGTTTCAGCAGCAGGTTCATAAGTATGGCCACATGCATATTGTGACCAATGTTGGCTAACTTCTAAAGGAGTTAACAGATTTTGATGATGTATTCTGTGTTCTTCATTTTATAACTCAGTTTGATAAACTACTTATGTGTGATGGATATTTGTATCTTTCTTGTACTATAATGTGCTTGTGTTTTGTGCCCATTTCCTTATAGGTTTCTGTGAGACATGCAGCACTCTATGGATTGGCAGAAATGTATGAACACTGTAGCAGCCAGCAAAAATTGATTTCACTTTCAAATTTCGAAGTAACTACAAAACTGACCTGGTTGCTGGGATTAATTTTAGAAGTTTTTACAAAAGAGACATCATCATGGCGAGATAAGTAAGTGCTTCATATTTTAATTCATCTAATGATGCACTATTATATGTTATTTCAACTACAAATTGCATAAGTGCACTCTGAAATGGCGTGTCAACTGATTGCGCTCAAACACTTTTACAGGTCTTGAATGCAGTATTTATTCACTTACTATGCCTGACACATTACAGGTTTCACCATTTCCAAAGGCAGATGTTTGTAGTATCATTCATGTGTAATAAGCCAAATGGATCTGTGCACTGAGAATGCAACGTATCTAGATATCTTGTACTTGATAAGACAGTACTTGATGTGGTGATATAAGTACAGTGGATACTTTGTGTCCATATTGGGCCATTTGGCTTATTGCACACAAACAATGTTACCTATTTCTGCCAATTAACGTGGCAAAAGCCAAAATGTGTAAGGCATAGTAAGTGCACAATTATTGAGCTCCAAACATAAAAAAGTATTAGTGATACACTTGTAAGTAGTGTGGAGCAGGCGTGGTAATTGTGATGATAATCACTCACACTCCCGTCACTTACTACGAATACTTTTATTCTCACAGCATATACACAATGCGTGTAGCATAGAGTAAGAACTACAGAGAAAAGATCTGGAAAAGGTATGGTTGTTCTTGCTTTGGTAGGGCAGTGATATTATTATTATATATATATATATTTTTTTTTTTTTTTTTTTTGGGGGGGGGGGGGGGGGGGGAGGCAGAGCTAGTGGTTCTATGTCCTCACACATTTATTTCTTAAAAATGAATTAATATACTGCATCAGTGTTTACTTTGAGTCATCCTAGTCTTTTTTAGATTTACTTTTTTCATTTTATAATTTTATAGTTGATGCTGTGTGTGTGTGTGTGTGTGTGTGTGTGTGTGTGTGTGTGTGTGTGTGTGTGTGTTGGTTTTGTAATGAAGTTTGATTATCGTTGTCATCTGTCTATATTCATATACTCTGTGCCTATCTAAATATTTTCTTTTGCCTCACATTGTAGAGAAATCCTCTTCATCTGATTAATTTGATATTACTGTATGGGTGAATAGGTCTGCTATTAGTGGTAAGCACAACAGAATGTGTATAATGTATGTAAGGACCCATACCATTGCATAAGGATGTGTGTGTCCTGTCCAGTACTAGCAGTGATGGTTTGTAAAATGTTAGCTAAGGTTTTCTCACAATCAAGTCATGTGTAACAACTCAGATGTAAATAGTAGTGATATCAGTGATAATGATAATTCAATGGTAAACTTACGAAGCTATCTACAGTAAAATATTTTTCATTAAAGCACAGAAGTGATGAGATTTCTGTCACTGGTAAAGACACGATTAACTGTGAACTTGTTTTTGCATCTAAAGTTTCATTACATCAACCAAGGACACAGAACAAATAACAGCATTGACTTAGCACCAGAGTTACACATGCACTTGAAATAGTGAAACAGAGCAAAGAACAGTCCTGGCTGAGTCTGATAACAGGGTTAAGTTTGCTATAGCAGAATTGCAGAACAGTCCTAGTTGGCAAGTAGAACCTTCACTGAACACAACTGAAATAAGAGAGAGCAAGGCGTGCTGTTAACATGTGGCCATTGGCATGTGGCTGACGGAGTTGGTGGCTGCCAGTGAAGCAGATGCCATAATTTCAGTCTCTCACCAAATATGAGCTCTGCAGTTGTGTTAGCAGCATATGTGAGTGCACCACCATATCCCTCCCACCCTTTGGCAAGCCATTGCTGCAGGTATCAGTGGAAGAAGGCAGAGGTCCATATTGGCAGGTCTGTTGCTGACGACGTGCTGCTGTGGCCAAGGAGGCTATAGGATCTGCCCAGGTGACTCTGCAGTAGCTTCGGTGGTGGTGGTAGCAGATGCATATTGACATTTGCTTCAGTCATGTCATAGCATTCAATGCAGTGTCACTGTTTTCTGGATGGTGGAGTCAGCTGCTTCTGATCTAACAGGGAAATGGCCAGAAGGGCCCATATGTGGTGAGCTAGGCACGGCAAAAACACCGTACACACAGGTAATATGGAAAACATGCTTTTGACGGCAAGGGCCAGGGGTGAGGATGATGGGGAAAGGGACGGTGGAGGGGAGGGGCATAAAGTTGCTCCTGTGGAAGGGCTGCATCGAAGTATCCTCCATGAAACATTGGTTGCAAGTTGGTGCACCCACCAGTCATGCCTTAGTGTTGTGAGTGACAATAGCTCATCAAGCCCCTTGACAGGAGTGGCTCTTGGGGCTAGGCTCTGCACCTGCATCTGTGGCGATAAAGGGTTGGTGCCACAAGGAGGCCACAGCTGATTCTGATTACAGGAGACAGACATCCTGCCAGCATCCATAGTGAACATTCAGCAACCATGTGTTGCTCTCAGTCACCGGTGTCCATCCCTCCATGGGGCTTACCACTCTTTGGTGGGTTCTTCTTGGCTACTACGGGTCCCAGCCTTCACAGCATCTTATCCCTTCCATGCTGCATGTCTTCTTCTTGCTATTCTTTTTCCCCATCCTTGGAGAACACATCTGGGACGCTTTTGGAAATGTGTTCTGCATTTTCAGTAGCCTGACGTCAGAACAGTCTCTCCACTGTTTTCCGTTCCTTTTTTCTTTCTTTTTTTCCCTTCTCATACTCTCCCTCTGCTTCAGCATTTCATGTGCATCTTTTTTCTTTGTCTTCATCATCTTCCTCTCTGTGCACTCTTGAAGGCTGGCCCATGCTCCCAATGCATAACAGGTGACTGGGAAATGTGAAATTCCCAGCCCTGTTTTGACAGGTAGGTATCGCACATACTCCCTAGTACAGCCAGGCCCACTGAGGGTGGTTGCTTGAGTTGTTACATTCCCAAGCTGCCAATTGGTTCCTCTGTCAAATGTTTGGGAGGTGTGAATAATCACCTAAGGTGGGTGCACCCCCTGAGGGGGGGCAGAAGGGGGCAGTTGGAAGAAGCATGCCATCAGAGAGGCAGTCAATCATGGGGATTTTCTTACAATAAGCCAATCATCTTCTTCACAGTCCATGTCTACTAAACATAAATGGAATGAGGCTAATGATTCAAAGACATTCCCAACTGCACCACAGTGCCTCGTTTCATGTACTGAAGTCTGTCCTTTGCTACGGTAAATCCATTTAATATTGAGAAAGGTGTTGATGCACGTGCCAGCCCTGTGAAATCCGGCTCTTGTGTATGCAAAGGCACTTTGCTTTCGGAGATTCTCAAGCTTGCCTCCACAGCTACCCTGTTCATGTCGAGGCCCATCGAATGCTGAATTCTTCACATCGTGTCATCTACATTATGCTGCTTGATAGTCTGACTGAGGCAGAAATCAAAACATAACCCTCTGGTCAGTGTGCCATTGTTGTCCATCAGGTGATGGCTGGCCAAATGTGTAAGCTGTGGTAGGGATGCTCATGGGGCCAACTGCCTGCCTCCTCCTCCGTGCTGTATCAATTGCAATGGCGATCATTCAGCCACCTCCCAAGATTGTCCCATGTATCTCAATGAGCATGCTGTCCAGACGATCCAGGTGAAGGAAAAGGTTCCTTACCCTGTTGCTCATGAGTTGTTGGCTAGTCGGAAACCTTGCGTTTCACCATCCGGCACTTACAGTAGTGTTCTTGCTATATCTCACTGCCTGAAGGACATGGCTATGCAGACATGTTACCTCACATTCAGCACCATGGATGTGTAATCGCCCAGTGCCACAGTCAGTGGCGGATACAGAAAAACCTCAAGGAGGGGGCGCGTAAGACATCTTGATCTACCTTTAGTTTTACTGTAATAAAAAAAATCAAGTCACATGCAGAGTTTAAGAAAGGTTTATTTAAACTTATTATAGACAAATACAAGACAATGCCCTGTTATGATATTAAAAAATGTGAACAAATGCCTACTTTGAAAATGACAAGCCAATATGTACCTTACAACATATAATATAAGGGTGAGTTTCCACTGATGATATCATCCAGCAATTAATGCGTTTGGAACTTTTATTGTCGATTCCATTCCTTTATAGTGCATTCAACAGAGGGCCTGTGTGTTTTTAGGAATCTTCTCGAAAGTCACTATTAGTGGAGATACATGCATCAATAGTTTCCCATACCTAACACGTATTAAGAGTTAGATACGGGTAACTATTGTTACATTAGTACAAAAAATTGTTAAGAGTCTGTTACGAAACTTATTACAATATATTGTTATAAATATTTTTACTGAGAAATTACTATGAATTACTATTATTAACACCTCACAATCAACTTGTGAAGAAGCAAGCTGGGATATTTTTACTTTCCCTCTTGTTTGCCATCTACCTCCTTAATATTCATTTTTTAACTTATTACCATTAACATACATGAGTATATTCTGGATTTTCAAAAAAGAGAAATGTTGGCCCTTAGTTTTAAAGAATATAACTCCAGATCTAATCTTGTGATTAGTTTTATGGGCATAATTGATTTTCCAATTTATTTTGACTATGCCTAGTTAACATCTTTTGTTATAGGGTGAAATTAGTAATTGTTTTGTAACTTAAATTCTGTTGCTGACTTATAAACAAATATAAATTCTGTACTAATTATAAACATTTGGAGGAACAACTAATAGTATTCTTAAAGGATCTATTGAGCTCTATTCGATAACATGTTAGCAAAGTCAGCCCTTAATTAATTCCCAAGTAATTTCCAGTTTCATCAGACGTATTGTTTGCATAACTACATTTGTTAATTTCATGAGTTAAACAAATAATACAGCTTAACCCTTCCAGTAGAAGAAACTGTAAAAAAAGACACAATTTTTTGATGTATGCAGTTAATTGAAGGAGTTAAGTTTAATTGTAATTTCTGTAAATTAAACATTGAACAATGTGTTGTTTCAGTGCCCATTATTGTAATGATATATAAGAGCCCAATTTTTGGTCCTGAGACAGTCAGTCCATGAGTGTTTCAGACAAGAAACCTGTGTTGGTTAGAACAATAATAATGCATCAAGGTAACAGTAAAATAAGTTAATCAAATTAGGCCATGTGTTATACCAATGACAGTGTCTGTTCAATACGTACCATTTTATTCTACAAGAACTGTGAACTGTGTGGTTAGATTTTTACTGATTGTAGAATTTCAACAGTAAACTATTGTAGCAGTGTGTTGATGTTTTCCTGCAAACTATTAGTGAGGCTTATCAAAAGTTAAACAATAGTGCACTGGCCTTAAAACTGTGTATTATTGGGAGGTTGTGAACAGTGAAAGTAAAGAACTGTGAAACGCAAATGTGCACCTGTCGGCTACAGCATTTACAGTAGTCAGAATTGAACTTCCAACCCCCATGTTTCAGCCAGTTTCACAACTTAGTACACTGACACTGAGGACTATCAACAAATAAATAAAGCAGGCAAACATCACAAACTGATCACTCTCACTCTAGACTAATCTTCACACTTGCACTTACTACAACTAGGAATTTTTACTTATTCATTCTTAAGTCTTAATGTTTCTGCTTCTGAATGTAAACTAGCTTCCTATTCAGTGGATCGGACGACCCTCCTTCATTTGTACTGGTTCCTTGTCCATTTAAATCTAGATTATGAGTGTTTTGTGTATGCATCTGCACACCCATCCATCTTATGCCATTTCAATACAATCCACCATCGTGGCATCCACATGGCCACTGCTGCCTTTTAGACTAGCCCATTTGAGAGCCTGAATCCAGAAGCTGCCAAACTACCACTGTCACACAGCTGTGATTTTCTCAACAGGTTCACATGCAATGTGTCTGCCATGGCTGGCCACTCATCCTACACCCCCATCTTCGATGACCCTCCAGTACGGGACAAGTCCCTCTTTCCTGTTACTTCCTGGAGTTTGCTTTTGGCTATTACTCTAGCAGCTTAGCTCCCTACTACCTGCGACTTTCCAAATGGGTGTGAACCCTTCACCACCTTGGCTTCGTGTGGTGGCCCATTTTCACCTTGGGCTTTATTTACTTCCTAATGACTCTACTCCAAACTTGCTCTATCACCTTAAGTTCCTCAACCTTCGTACGGAACTTCACGATAGTGACTTTGTGTACGCCAATGGCTCTAAGGCTGATCATGATGTCAGATATGCCTCCGTCACTGGCACCAACAATTTTCGGTATTGGCTTTTGGTATTTACAGTGGAGCTCTTTGCCAGTATCAGGCCACAAAATACATCCAACAACACAGGATTTTAAACTGTCATTTCCTCCAACTCTCTGTGCCCTTCAGAGCTTGTGTGTACTGTACACTGTCAATCCCTTAGCACAGTGGGTTCAGGAAAACTTTCACTTGTTCACTGTTGATGGAGCCACTGTGATGTTAGTGGGTCCCTGGTCACTTGGTCTGACAAGAAATGAGCCCTCTGATGCTGCTTCCAAGGCTGCAGTCCTTGTACCTTGGCCCACTAGTTCTTCCATTTTTGGCATCACCACTGGCCTTTGCTTCACAGAAATAAGCTCTAGGGAATGAAACCTCTCCCAGCAGCTTGGCTCTTATTGCGAGGAGATTGCATAATGGCCCCTCTCTTTTTAGCCATCATCATTTGTTAAGTGATGATCCCCCACCACCACCACCACCACCACCACCACCACCACCACCACCACCACCGCCGCTTTGTACCCATTGTCCTCAACCTTCGACGGTTCACCATTTCCTGATGGAATGCCCTGTTTTTAACTACTTACATTATTAATTATGTTTGTCTTCAGAGTTGTTCGCCATTTTAGCGAATGACATACGGGCTGTCAAATGTGTTTTACCTTTCATCCATCATAACAATATGGTGAAGGACATTTAATATTTTGGTCAGGACTTCCGTTGTCTCTACAGCAATTTTATGGACCTTTCTCCATGTCTCTGTTTTTAGCTGTCTTTCCTTCCGTCAACTGGGCTTAATGTATAGTTGCTTTTAACTTCTTTTTCATCTTTGTGCTCTATGGTTCTGACAGGACTCTAGTTGTTTTTGCACCCTAAAAAAAAAAAAAAAAAACTGGTGTCCATTCAGTCCACTGACTGAAATGGACACCATGGATGTGTCACAAAGGCACAAGTGCAACTCAGGCTGTGGCATTGGGCACAGTAACTTTAACAGTATCTGGATCTGCCACCTATGTAGGATCTCTGCCAGGCTCGTACCATGCAGTGGTGTGGTCCTGTAAGTGCTGAAAAACAAAGGTAGCACTGAGTCTGCTGACTAGTTTGCCAAGCAGTTTTTTAACTGTATGTTAAGGGTGCACACCATACACTCCACCTCCCCATTCGATTGAGGGTGAAACAGTATGGACATGAGATGTGTAGTACTGTTGCTGACACAGAAGTCTTGAGCGACACTGATGCGAACTGTGGACCATTATTGGATATGTTTGTCAGGGGAAATCCTTTAATAACAAAGACCAGGATGAGAACCCGCATGTTAGCTTCCATGGTTGTGGGACACTAGGGTGCGACTTGTGGATAAATGAACAGTGTGTCAGCTGTCACCAACAGAACAGAATTACAGAATAGGCCCACAGAGTCAATCAGGATACAGTCCTTTGGCTGGCTTGGCATGGGCCATGGAACAAAATTCTTGGTGGTACCACCTGCTCTTCTATGCTTTTTCCACTTGTGGATGATCTCTGTTGGAAATCGATGCCAGATCAGTAGACAAAAATATGCAAGGACCTTTATGTGGCTCATACCCCAGTGGCCACGATGTAGCAGAGGAAGGATAGGAGCCTGCAGAACCAGAGAGACAATGACCCATGTGCTGTCCAAGCTTGGGAAACAGTCACTTGGTTTAACCATTGCACATAAAATCAGCTATCTCTTAGAGCATAGGGTCTTACCAGATAGCCTGCACCATGCCATAGTCCACTATTAGAAATGTATCCTTCATGTGTATGATGTTCACCTACTGTATTTCTTCATTGATAGTCCTCTGAGTCAACGTATTGCATTGTTTTACTGGCTGCAAAACAGGGGGTGGGAGTTCAACACTAACAACTGTAAATGATGTAGCCAACAGTTGCACAATCACATTTCACAGTTCTTTACTTTCACTGATCACAATCTCCCAATACTGCATAATTATATGGCCAGTTAACTATTGGTAAATGTTGATAAGCCTCATTACCAAGTCTTGGGGCCAAAATTTGGTCCTTCATATATCTTCACAATAATAGGCACTGAAACTATACACTGTTAGATGTTTAAGTTACAGAAATTAAAATTAAAACAAATCTCATTCAATTAACCATATAAATCAAAAAAGTTCTTCTTTTTAACAGTTCCTTCTACCACAAAGATTAGGCCAAATCATTTGTTTAAATAATGAAATTAAGAGATATAGTTATACAAACAATACTTTTGACAAACCCGGTAATTATTTTAGAATTAAGGGCTGGCTTTCCTAATGTTTTCGAATAGAGCCAAATAAATACTTTAAGAATCCTAGTAGTTCTTCTTCCAAATGTTTATAATTAATACAGAATTTATATTAGTCTATAAGTCAACAATAGAATCTAATTTGTGAAACAATTATTGATTTCACCCTATAATCTGTAGCAAAAGATATTAACTAGGAATGGACAAAATAAATTAGGAAATTAATTACATACAAAAAAACTAAGCACAAAATTGGACCAGGTGCGTAGAAGATTATGTGGAAGTTCCAGACTGCATTCATGATGGCTAAATTGCCCTTTCACATCTGAGAATTATTGTGCTGAGTGGCTGTCAATGTTTAGAGTGCATGAAAAGTAGGGTGTTTACAACTATCGGTATTTTTTGTGAGCCAAAACCACTCCAAGAACCCATTAGGATGCACCCATTGAGAGGACAAGTGATTTCCCTGGCATAAAGCTATTGATGTATGGCAATGCCTTCAGTAGCAACTGTATGTGGGCAAATACTCTGTTACAGTCTGCAGACCAAATGGAGGAAATCTTTTTTATGCACTTGTTCTGTTGATGAATGGCATTTGCCTCATTCAAGAGAAATTTCAAATAATAACTCTTTTGCCCAGAAGAGACTGGAGTGCCTTAAGGTTTCATGGTTTAGATAGGTCATCAATCTCAACTATGCAGTATGTCAGAGGTTTGATGCTGTCCTTCAAAAGGTGGTGGACCAGGTACTTGATTTCAATCTGAAAAAATTTCACTTTATGAAGATTACACTGAAGGCCCATCTCTTGCAATGCAGTGAACAGAATCTGAAGGTTGGTTAGATGGTGTTGCTGTGAGGAACCTGTGGCACTAATGTCATCAGCCCAGCACAGAATATGACTTGTTGTTGTTGTGGTCTTCAGTCCTGAGACTGGTTTGATGCAGCTCTCCATGCTACCCTATCCTGTGAAAGCTTCTTCATCTCCCAGTACTTACTGCAACCTACATCCTTCTGAATCTGCTTAGTGTATTCATCTCTTGGTCTCCCTCTACGATTTTTATCCTCCACGCTGTGCTACAATGCTAAATTTGTGAGCCCTTGATGCCTCAGAACATGTCCCACTAACCAGTCCCTTCTTTGTGTCAAGTTGTGTCACAAACTTCTCTTCTCCCCAGTTCTATTCAACACTTCATCATTAGTTGTGTGATCTACCCTTTTAATCTTCACATTTAGAAAGCTTCTATTCTCATCTTGTCCAAACTATTTAGCGTCCATGTTTCACTTCCATACGTGGCTACACTCCATACAAATACTTTCAGAAACGACTTCCTGACACTTAAATCTATACTCGATGTTAACAAATTCCTCTTCTTCAGAAACGCTTTCCTTGCCATTGCCAGTCTACATTTTATATCTTCTCTACTTCGACCATCGTCAGTTATTTTGCTCCCCAAACAGCAAAACTCCTTTACTAATTTGTCTCATTTCCTAATCTAATTCCCTCAACATCACCCGACTTAATTTGACTACATTCCAGTATCCTTGTTTTGCTTTTGTTGATGTTCATCTTACATCCTCCTTTCAAGACACTATCCATTACCGAGCGAGGTGGCGCAGTGGTTAGACACTGGACTTGCATTCGGGAGGACGACGGTTCAATCCCGCGTCCGGCCATCCTGATTTAGGATTTCCGTGATTTCCCTAAAACGCTCCGGGCAAATGTCGGGATGGTTCCTTTCAAAGGGCACGGCCGACTTCCTTCCCTAATCCGATGACACCGATGACCTCGCTGTCTGGTCTCCTTCCCCAAAACAACCAACCAACCAACCACTATCCATTCCGTTCAACTGCTCTTCCAAGTCCTTTGCTGTCTCTGACAGAATTACAATGTCATCGGCGAACCTCTAAGTTTTTATTTCTTCTCCGTGGATTTTAATACCTACTCCGAATTTTTCTTTTGTTTCCTTCACTGCTTCCTAAATTCACAGATTGGATAACATCGGGGAGAGGCTACAAATCTGTCTCACTCCCTTCCCAACCACTGCTTCCCTTTCATTGCACTCGACTCTTATAACTGCCATCTGGTTTCTGTACAAATTGTAAATAGCCTGTCGCTCCCTGAATTTTACCCCTGCCACCTCTAGAATTTGAAAGAGTATTCCAGTCAACATTGTCAAAAGTTTCTCTAAGTCTACCAATGCTAGAAATGTAGGTTTGCCTTTCCTTAATCTAGCTTCTAATATAAGTCGTAGGGTCAGTATTGGCTCACGTGTTCCCATATTTCTATGGAATCCAAACTGATCTTCCCCGAGGTCAGCTTCTACCAGTTTTTCCATTCGTCTGTAAAGAATTTGTGTTAGTATTTTGCAGCTGTGACTTATTAAACTGGTAGTTTGGTAATTTTCACATCTGTCAACACCTGCTTTCTTTGGGATTGGAATTTTTATATTCTTCTTGAAGTCTGAGGGTATTTCGCCTGTCTCATACATCTTGTTCACCAGATGGTAGAGTTTTGTCAGGACTGGCTCTCCCAAGGCCATCAGTAGTTCTAATGGAATGTTGTCTACTCCCGGGGCCTTGTTTCGACTCAGGTCTTTCAGTGCTCCGTCAAACTCTTCACGCAGTATCGTGTCTCCCATTTCATCTTCATCTACATCCTCTCCCATTTCCGTAATATTGTGCTCAAGTACATTGCCCTTGTACAGACCCTCTATATTTTCCTTCCACCTTTCTGCTTTCCCTTCTTTGCTTAGAACTGGGTTTCCATCAAAGCTCTTGATATTCATGCAAGAGGTTCTCGTTTCTCCAAAGGAGGTAGTATCTATCTTACCCCTAGTGATATAAGCCTCTACATCCTTACATTTGTCCTCTATCCATCCCTGCTTAGCCATTTTGTACTTCCTGTCGACTCATTTTTGAGACGTTTGTGTTCCTTTTTGCCTGCTTCATTTACTGCATTTTATATTTTCTCCTTTCGTCAATTAAATTCAATATTTCTTCTGTTACCCAAGGATTTCTACTAGCCCTCGTCTTTTTACCTACTTGATCCTCTGCTGCCTTCACTAGTTCATCCCTCAGAACTACCCATTCTTCTTCTACTGTACTTCTTTCCCCCATTCCTGTCGATTGTTCCCTTATGCTCTCCCTGAAACTCTGCACAACCCCAGGTTCTTTCAGTTTATCCAGGTCCCATCTCCTTAAATTTCCACCTTTTTGCAGTTTCTTCAGTTTTAATCTACAGTTCATAACCAATAGATTGTGGTCACAGTCCACATATGCCCCTGGAAATGTCTTGCAATTTAAAACCTGGTTCCTAAATCTCTGTCTTACCATATCTGATACCTTTTAGTATCTCCAGGATTCTTCCATGTATACAACCTTCTTTCATGATTCTTGAACCAAGTGTTAGCTATGATTAAGTTATGCTCTGTGCAAAACTCTACCAGGCGGCTTCCTCTTTCATTTCTTAGCCCCAATCCATATTCACCTACTATGTTTCCTTCTCTCCCTTTTCCTACTCTCGACTTCCAGTCAACCATGACTATTAAATTTTCGTCTCCCTTCACTATCTGAATAATTTCTTTTATCTCATCATACATTTCATGAGTCTCTTTGTCATCTGTGGAGATAGTTGGCATATAAACTTGTACTACTGTAGCAGGCGTGGGCTTCGTATCTATCTTGGCCACAATAATGCGTTAACTATGCTGTTTGTAGTAGCTTACCCACATTCCTATTTTCCTATTCATTATTAAACCTACTCCTGCATTACCCCTATTTGATTTTGTATTTATAACCCTGTATTCACCTGACCAAAAGTCTTGTTCCTCCTGCCACCGAACTTCACTAATTCCCACTATATTTAACTTTAACCTATCCATTTCCCTTTTTAAATTTTCTAACCTACCTGCCCGATTAAGGGATCTGACATTGCATGCTCTGATCCATAGAACGCCAGTTTTCTTTCTTCTGATAACGACATCCTCTTGAGTAGTCCCTGCCCGGAGATCCGAATGGGGGACTATTTTACCTCCAGAATATTTTACCCAAGATGACGCCATCATCATTTAACCATATAGTAAAGCTGCATGCCCTCGGGAAAAATTACGGATGTAGTTTCCCCTTGCTTTCAGCTGTTCGCAGTACCACAACAGCAAGGCCGTTTTGGTTAGTGTTACAAGGCCAGATCAGTCAATCATCCAGACTGTTGCCCCTGCAACTACTGAAAAGGCTGCATGCCCCTCTTCAGGAACCACACGATTGTCTGGCCTCTCAACAGATAACCCTCCGTTGTCGTTGCACCTACGGTACGGCCATCTGTATCGCTGAGGTACGCAAGCCTCCCCACCTACAGCAATGTCCATGGTTCATGACGTGTTAACTGTTCAAAAAAGCTGTGGAAAATTGTGGATGCACTCACAGTGCTGAATTTCAGAATGTATAATGGCACACAATGTGGAGGGAGTGTTGATGACCATAATATTTTGAGATGCAGAATCCAGCCAAAGCTACATTCATGCCACTGCAATATCAGTTTTTAAAATATACTCATCACCCACCAGTTTCACAAGTGTTTCTTCAAGGTGGAAAATACGGTAGCAATCCACTACTGATTGGATGTTAAGGGTGGACTTGAAATCCCCACACAAACGAAGTACTTCCATAGATTTCTGGATAACAAACAGACACACAGCCCTCTGGCTGGAAGGAATGGGTGCAGTGATGCCCAGCCCCAGCACCCTGTCCAGCTGCCTCTTGGCAGCCTGCCACAGAGAAAATTGACAGCTCAACTACGACACACTTCCAGAATGGCCATCAGTTTAAGTGTGATGTGGGCCTCTTTAAGATTTTCCTGTGCCTGGAACATGGCGGAGTCAGAAATGAGATACATAGCATCCTGAATTTGTAACTGAAAGACTGTGAATGTTCACGACCAAAAATAATTTCAGACTTCACATTATTAATGGCCAAAATCATGACTGCCGTCACAATGTGTTGATACTCTGTCAACCATGAACTGGCCTTGAATGGAAAGGTTACTAGTCAGAGGCACTACCCGTTGACCATGAGCACTTACTATTTGGCAAGTATGGCGTTTGAGTTGAAGATCTTCTACAGCTACATCACACTTTCCCCCGTCAGTATTTGTGGTCAGTGGTCATTTTACACTAGTTCTGTCATTGTAGTTATCCTTGTCACACTGTTGACCAGCAGCGCATGCTAAACTGTGAAGGATGTCTACAAGGGACAACTAGTGTCATCTGTGACAATTTTTGTTATGTCTATGACTGTACACAAAATTATCTCAACTTTTGTGGTTGAGACTTACACAAGCACTTCTGTTATATACACTACCATTAGGTAACTGGTACGTGCAAAAGATTAATTTCTTGCTGATGTCAAGCCCCAGTAATTCAATGACTGATACTTCAGTTTGACCGTCATAAGTAACTGTACTAAGGTAAGTGTTTCAATTGTTGCTTTTCTGATATAAATAAATGTTCCTCCACATAGTGAAGAATTTCTGCAGTGAGATTCTGTTTTTCAAACAATGTTAATACTGACATTGAATTTCTGTGTATCTACACCAGTGTTCTGTGACACACAATACGATGTAGTTCAAAGATTGTTTTACTTTTTAATGAAAGATTGTTAAGCCTCTGAAATGTCCAGTTCTTTGTTCTTCTTTATGATGTCTAGTAAGCATCCCATCTTCTTTGTCAGACTTCATATTGTGAGTGCTTACATCACCAGTTTCTTTATACTGATGGAGGTACTCTTTAGGCAGGGTAACCTGTTGTTTGGATTTACCCTAAATAGGACTTCGACAAAGTTAGATTAAAATTATTTTTGCATAATTGTAAAGAATTAAAATTATGACCCATAAAACATGAAAATAAATAACTAGATTATCTAATATAGGATTCACTAGCAAAATAGGTGGAATGTGAGTAGGTGTAGGACTAGGAGAGCAGGAAGAAGAAGAAGAAGAAGAAGAAGAAGAAGAAGAAGAAGAAGATGGCATGACAATATTCGAAATGATGTAAGAAGAATGAATATCAGTGCTGACCAACTAGTGCATTAGACAAAAGGGAATGGGCGAGAATTGTGGAGTAGATGTATATTCTTAAGGCCCTATCCATACAAAAGAAAGATCATAATATTGGACAGTAGTATTGTGGATTGTTTGTACTTCATGTATAATAAATGGATGTGCCCATTGCCCTTTTCTAATCTCTAAGAGCAGTTCTCTGCTAAATTAAATACAAATTCTGTTGAATGATGGCATCATTCATTGAGTCTCCATTGTGAAAGAGTATTTGAAGACAGGGTTCAAAATTTTATTTTGTTTCACTACTTTGCTAGTTTGATGACAATCTTGCTAACAATTTTCTCAATCTATGTTCTCTTTTATTCTATCAGCAGCCTATTGAAGATGAAGCGGTCTGACTCTATCAAACCAATTGAAATTGTGTGTTCTATAAGGAACAATAATAAACAAATTTCTCATTGTTTCAGAACAACTGTGCGATACTTGCTGTACAATAAAATGTTGCCAACACATGCATGCACCACAGAGAAGATGAAATACCTAATCCACATGTGGAATGTAGCAAATTATGACTGTGAAGCTATATTTCATTCAGTTCAAAACTTCAGTTGCCTGTAAGCAATGGGGCATATTTTATTTACACCTAGAGAATAAAACTTGTTTCCTAACCTAAAACTTTTAATTACATTTTAAATTTTTTGCAAATAGTATATATGTATTTTAAGTGTTTAAGTGTCCAAAAAGGCTAGGTAAGATAGTAAATATATTTGTTACTGTAAAACAGTTTCAGAATTGATCTAATTTCAAGTGCCCTTTTGTATCTTTTTAAGTATATTTTTGGCATTGTAAAACTTCTTTTAAAACAAATATTGTGCAGTGGGCAAATTTTACTACAGAAATTCAATAATGAGTGATAACAGAATTCAAAGTTAATAACATGTTCTGAGACATATTATAAGGTTCATCTGAAACATACATTTAATTGGTATCAACATCCTACTCATACCTTTGTCTAACACAGTCTGTTTAAAGTGGTGGTAAGATAGGTATAGTGCATACATCTTTATACATTGATTCATTTGTTCATTATGCAGATTCCACCATGAAGGAGAGCCTTCAGGGATGTGATAAGAGTCTATGTATACACTAAGAAAACACAAGCAAATAGTGGAAACTTCAACTGTATACTGTATTAACAACAAACTGTCACCATACAGCTTAAAGCTGTTTGTGTCAGTTAATTAGTTAGTTAGTTTCATGTGTTCATGAATCATTTGTACAATTAATTGTAATATGTGAAACAAGTTATTTTACATTCATATTACACATTCTTATGTAAATGTGGGAGTTAGTAATGGCTACACTCCACCTTTTACGGATTACAAAAGTAGTTCTTCCAGGAAACAGAAGACAGTATCAAGGAGAACCTTTCCCTTTTTATTTTTTTATTTAACTTTGTTGTCCATCAGACATTTTATGTCCTTGGGCAAGTGATCAAAATTTTTGGCGCCAACATTGCACACTCCTTTTGTGCTAAAGACAACCTTAACATGGAGTAATGAATGTCATTTTTTTCTTTTTATATTGTGATTATGTACATCATTATTCCTTTTGAATTGCAGTGGATTATTTGCAACAAATTTCATGAGGGA
The DNA here is from genome assembly GCF_021461385.2 of Schistocerca piceifrons. Taxonomy (NCBI): domain Eukaryota; kingdom Metazoa; phylum Arthropoda; class Insecta; order Orthoptera; family Acrididae; genus Schistocerca; species Schistocerca piceifrons. The sequence goes on along the minus strand of NC_060141.1, from coordinate 122,349,233 downwards.
ATAAATATACTGTGAAGCAGTAGTAAAGATTCCTTATTCCTTAAACAGATATCTGCAAGGTGATTGTATATATCATTCCTACATCACGTTTTTGATCAATGTAGACTATCTTTTGCAAAGTTACCCCAGAACATTATTCCATTATTGAATGAAAATGCACAAAATATGTTGACTTAGTTATTTGATTCTCCCCAAGATTTCCAGTAATTCAAAGTGCAAATGTGGTTCAACAAAGTTGTTTTAGGAGTTCCAAAAATGTCCTTTTTCCTGTTAAAATTCTCATCAATACTGAAACTTAAGAATTTTGAAGTATCCACATTATTTATGACTTCCTCACTGTGTGTTACACTTATCATCGGTGTGGTACCCTTAGATATGCAGAACTAAATATGTTGTGTCTTTCTGAATCTGAAAATGAGACCATTTGCAGAAAACCACTCAGTGATACTTCAACGAATATTATTTACCATTTACTGTGTGTGTCTGGATTGATTACAATACAATTGTCATCCATAAAGGAACTAATTCTGCTTGTTGTATATTAGACAAAGATCTTTTACAAAATGACAAACAATTGGGGACATCAGATTGAGCCTTGTGGAATCCCACAGTGATTTCTCCCCAGTCAGAAAAATATCCACTGGTTGCATTAGCTGAATTATTAACCACAGTTTTCTGCATTCTTTTGCTTAGATATGACGTTATCCATTGGCTGGCTACACCATCAGTTCCACAAAATCTCAACTTATCTAAGGGAACACTGAGCTTCACACATTCATGTATCTTAGATAGGTCACAGAAAATGCCAGATGGTGCTATTTTTTAAATTAATGCTTATAAAATTTGGTGAGGCAGCATGAAAATGTCATTGAGCACCTCTTCTGAAATTCATACTGTAATGTACTCAAGATGATATTCTTGCCACAACTGCAAGACATATAGTAGACGCCCTCCTGCCCCAAATAAAGGCCTACTTTACAGATCCTAAAAGGACCATAATCTTAGATGGTAGTCAAAAAAACATGTTTCACATCATATTTCCATAAAATAAAATCAGCCCTGTGAGAAATACTTCCTGCATAAGGGAAAAAGGCCATAGACTTAAATGCTATATTGGTATTATCATCACTCACCTATACACTGTTGGTCTGTAGCATAACACATATGTGATATGTCTTCCACTATAACCATTCTAATGAAAGGTGAGCTCAAGATGGACTGACTCAGCTGGAAAGCTCTCAAGAGACTGAGATGACCTGGGCTCTGTGAACCAAGATAGGAAGTAACCTGTCACACTGAGCACCAAACACAGAGTAATAGCAGAGAAGACGAGGAGGATTACAAAGTCAATATTTTAAAAAAACAATGGCTAACATATTCTAAAACATAGAAGCAAACCTTGGAGCTTAACTAAGGAAGACAAGAACACACTGTAATGAATTTTTTTAGGTAAGTTACAGATGTAGCATTAGAGGTCAAGTGCAAAGCAGGAGAACAACTTGCTATATACTGTACAAATGAGAAACAGAGCAAGGATGTGTGAAATGGAAACAACATATCCACAGAATGGCTGAAGTCAGATTAGTCAAACATGTAAGCAATTATAAACCAGTAAGAAAGAGAGATAGAGGAAGACCTACTTCAGGGAAGATGTAACAGACTGTAAGCCTGTTCCATGAAGTGAAGAAAATAGGCTAAAAATCAAATTTTATGTAGTAGTTTAATATTATTAATACATAATACATATATCACTACTAAATTCATCAATGGATTACCAGTAGTTGGCCACCAATATATCCTTTATAATTCTCTTAAACTGAATTTTATTAGTAAATTAACTCCTTATGGCTGCTTGCAAGTTACTTAAATTGTGGGTTCCTAAATAATGATCACCTTTCTGGACCAAAGTAAATGACATGAAACCTTCATCTAGATTATTATTTCCAGTACTGAGCAATTGGTTTAAAAAAGAGAGATAAATATTTATGATAAATTTCACTGTGGAATAAATATACTGGGGGGGCAGAAGGTCTCATTAACAGGCTGTATTAAAGACATGAAACTAACCTCAGAATGGGTGAACATAATATTTGGGGTCCCAAAATAATGGACACTGGACCCAGTCTCATTCTTAACCTACATGAATGATGTTCAAATGAGTTTTAAGGGAAGTTCAGTGGCTGTATTGTTTGCTGATGACTCAAGCATACGATCGAGGGTTGAGACTTGGTCTTGGCAGACAAAGCACATGTGATAACTGAACAGTCCTTCAAGCATCTAAAGTAGACACCAACGGTTATATTTGGAATGCGCACGCGTACACACGAGTGCACGTGCGTGCGTACATATTCATAATCATATAATTCACACGCCCATAGCCACAGTCATCTCTGGATATAAAGGCCAGACTGCAGCAGCTGCTCTCACACTTGTGGCAGATGGTGGGGGTAGATTAGTAGTGTGGGGTGGGGACTGAGACAAATAACAGGGTAGAAGTGGTTGAATACCCCATAATTCTGCCTATGGTAATGTGTAGGGACATGGCAGTGACAGACTGGTGTGCTGCTATGTCCAACATTGGAAGGCTGTGCTGGGGGAGAATAGGTGGGGTGGAGAGGGTAGCAAGGGAGAAGCAGAAAACCAGTGAAGAGGAAGGGACTCTGCAGGTGCACTGGGGGATAATAGGCACATGTGAGGCCAGAGTAGGAGTAATGAAGTCTATAGAGGCAGCTGCGTACAAGGACAGGTAGAAGTTGCGACGGGGAGGGGGGTTACAGGAATGAAGGAGATGTTATAGGGAAAGTTCCCACAAACACAGTTCAGAAAAGTTGGTGACTTTGGGATGGAAACAGCACAGCTGTGAGCAGATGTTTAAGCCAAAGACATCATGTTAGATGATGTGTAAACAACTTGGGTGGACAGACAGCTTGTTAGTGAGAGTACTGCACAGTGGTTCCAGGATAATCAGTGAACCTCATGGTTGATTTCACAGTTGGCTCTGCCTTTGATGGGGTTTGGGACACCTGTGACAGGACTGGAGTAGTTGGTAGTGGAAGGATGTATGGGACAGGCCTTGCATGTAGTTCTGTTATATGAATAGGAGTCATGGTGCAAAGGGGTTGTGAGCACTGGTGTAATAAGGATGGACAAATATGTTTTATAGGTTTGGTGGATGGTAGATGACTACCATGGGAAGGGTAGGGAGGATATTTCCCACTTCAGGTCAGGAACTGTGGAGTGTGTGCGAGTCCTTTTACCACACAGTAACCTGCTCACCACTGCAGATGCCAATTCCCTCTATACTATCATCCCTACTCTCATGGCCTCATCATCATTAAACATCACCATTCTTAATGCCTGACTGACTGCAGTGTCCTTCTTGGTCATCATGAGCAACTATATTCTCCTTTGTAAGCATCACCTACAAATAAATCCACAATACAGCCATGGGCACCCATTTGCCAAACAATTCATGGGTCGTATAGAGGAATCCTTCCTAGCCATGCAGAATCCTGAACCTCTCACCTGGTTCACATTCAATGTTGTCATCATCTTGACCTGCACTGTGAGTGAGGAGGCCCAATCCATATTAGCCCGAACATAAACACTTTTTGCCTCATTTGCTTCACCTTGTCCTCCTCAACCCAACAAACCACCTTCCTCAAAGTTGACCTACACCTCATGGATGTCTCCATCAGTACCTCTGTCCACATCAAATCTACCAATCACCAACAGTACCTCTATTTAAATGGCAGCCACCCATTCCGCACCAAGAAGTGCTTCCATACAGCCTAGCCACATGTGGTTGTCGCATGTGAGGTGATGGTCAGCCTGTTTCCTCATATGCTGAAGGTCTCACTGATGCCTTCACAGATCAAAATTACCCTCCCATTCTTGTCGAGAGACAGATCTCTCTGCCTTGTCTCTCTAGGTACCTACTATCCACTGTCAAGGAAATCAATCATGTTCTCTGCCAACATTTCGGCTACCTCTTGTCATGTCTTGAAATGTGAAATTTCCTCCCCACCTCTCCTGCTGTGGTATTCTGCCACCCATCTACACAATTTCCTTATCTGTTTGTTTCACCCCTGCTCATAACTCTTCTCCATGGCACTTATCCCCGCACTAGACCTGAAAGCAAGCCCTATCTCAAACATCCTCTCACAAGTGTCTACTCCAGTCCTATCATAGGCACTTCCTACCTCATCAAAGGCAGGGTCACCACTGAAAGCAGCCATGTGATCTACCAACTTTGCTGCAACCGTGTGTGCCATTCTACATGGGTAACTTTTGGGGTTTGGTGAAGAAAATAAATTTGTAAGACAAAATCGAAATTAACTCTTCTATTGTTGTTGTTGTGGTCTTCAGTCCTGAGACTGGTTTGATGCAGCTCTCCATGCTACTCTATCCTGTGCAAGCTTTTTCATCTCCCAGTACCTACTGCAACCTACATCCTTCTGAATCTGCTTAGTGTATTCATCTCTTGGTCTCCCTCTACGATGTTTACCCTCCACGCTGCCCTCCAATACTAAATTGGTGATCCCTTGATGCCTCAGAACATGTCCTACCAACCGATCCCTTCTTCTGGTCAAGTTGTGCCACAAACTTCTCTTCTCCCCAATCCTATTCAATACTTCCTCATTAGTTATGTGATCTACCCATCTAATCTTCAGCATTCTTCTGTAGCACCACATTTCGAAAGCTTCTATTCTCTTCTTGTCCAAACTATTTATCGTCCATGTTTCACTTCCATACATGGCTACACTCCATACGAATACTTTCAGAAATGACTTCCTGACACTTAAATCAATACTGGATGTTAACAAATTCCTCTTCTTCAGAAACGCTTTCCTTGCCATTGCCAGCCTACATTTTATATCCTCTCTACTTCGACCATCATCAGTTATTTTGCTCCCCAAATAGCGAAACTCCTTTACTACTTTAAGTGCCTCATTTCCTAATCTAATTCCCTCAGCATCAGCCGACTTAATTAGACTACATTCCATTACTCTCGTTTTGCTTTTGTTGATGTTCATCTTATATCCTCCTTTCAAGACACTGTCCATTCCATTCAACTGCTCTTCCAAGTCCTTTGCTGTCTCTGACAGAATTACAATGTCATCGGCGAACCTCAAAGTTTTTATTTCTTCTCCATGAATTTTAATACCTACCCCGAATTTTTCTTTTGTTTCCTTTACTGCTTGCTCAATATACAGATTGAACAACATCGGGGAGAGGCTACAACCCTGTCTTACTCCCTTCCCAACCACTGCTTCCCTTTCATGTCCCTCGACTCTTATAACTGCCATCTGGTTTCTGTACAAATTGTAAATAGCCTTTCGCTCCCTGTATTTTACCCCTGCCACCTTTAGAATTTGAAAGAGAGTATTCCAGTCAACATTGTCAAAAGCTTTCTCTAAGTCTACAAATGCTAGAAACGTAGGTTTGCCTTTCCTTAATCTTTCTTCTAAGATAAGTCGTAAGGTCAGTATTGCCTCACGTGTTCCAGTGTTTCTACGGAATCCAAACTGATCTTCCCCGAGGTTGGCTTCTACTAGTTTTTCCATTCGTCTGTAAAGAATTCGTGTTAGTATTTTGCAGCTGTGACTTATTAAGCTGATAGTTCGGTAATTTTCACATCTGTCAACACCTGCTTTCTTCGGGATTGGAATTATTATATTCTTCTTGAAGTCTGAGGGTATTTCGCCTGTTTCATACATCTTGCTCACCAGATGGTAGAGTTTTGTCAGGACTGGCTCTCCCACGGCCGTCAGTAGTTCCAATGGAATATTGTCTACTCCGGGGGCCTTGTTTCGACTCAGGTCCTTCAGTGCTCTGTCAAACTCTTCACGCAGTATCGTATCTCCCATTTCATCTTCATCTACATCCTCTTCCATTTCCATAATATTGTCCTCAAGTACATCGCCCTTGTATAGACCCTCTATATACTCCTTCCACCTTTCTGCTTTCCCTTCTTTGCTTAGAACTGGGTTTCCATCTGAGCTCTTGATATTCATACAAGTCGTTCTCTTATCTCCAAAGGTCTCTTTAATTTTCCTGTAGGCGGTATCTATCTTACCCCTAGTGAGATAGGCCTCTACATCCTTACATTTGTCCTCTAGCCATCCCTGTTTAGCCATTTTGCACTTCCTGTCGATCTCATTTTTGAGACGTTTGTATTCCTTTTTGCCTGTTTCACTTACTGCATTTTTATATTTTCTCCTTTCATCAATTAAATTCAATATTTCTTCTGTTACCCAAGGATTTCTACTAGCCCTCGTCTTTTTACCTACTTGATCCTCTGCTGCCTTCACTAGTTCATCCCTCAGAACTACCCATTCTTCTTCTACTGTACTTCTTTCCCCCATTCCTGTCGATTGTTCCCTTATGCTCTCCCTGAAACTCTGCACAACCCCAGGTTCTTTCAGTTTATCCAGGTCCCATCTCCTTAAATTTCCACCTTTTTGCAGTTTCTTCAGTTTTAATCTACAGTTCATAACCAATAGATTGTGGTCACAGTCCACATATGCCCCTGGAAATGTCTTGCAATTTAAAACCTGGTTCCTAAATCTCTGTCTTACCATATCTGATACCTTTTAGTATCTCCAGGATTCTTCCATGTATACAACCTTCTTTCATGATTCTTGAACCAAGTGTTAGCTATGATTAAGTTATGCTCTGTGCAAAACTCTACCAGGCGGCTTCCTCTTTCATTTCTTAGCCCCAATCCATATTCACCTACTATGTTTCCTTCTCTCCCTTTTCCTACTCTCGACTTCCAGTCAACCATGACTATTAAATTTTCGTCTCCCTTCACTATCTGAATAATTTCTTTTATCTCATCATACATTTCATGAGTCTCTTTGTCATCTGTGGAGATAGTTGGCATATAAACTTGTACTACTGTAGCAGGCGTGGGCTTCGTATCTATCTTGGCCACAATAATGCGTTAACTATGCTGTTTGTAGTAGCTTACCCACATTCCTATTTTCCTATTCATTATTAAACCTACTCCTGCATTACCCCTATTTGATTTTGTATTTATAACCCTGTATTCACCTGACCAAAAGTCTTGTTCCTCCTGCCACCGAACTTCACTAATTCCCACTATATTTAACTTTAACCTATCCATTTCCCTTTTTAAATTTTCTAACCTACCTGCCCGATTAAGGGATCTGACATTCCACGCTCCGATCCGTAGAACGCCAGTTTTCTTTCTCCTGATAACGACATCCTCTTGAGTAGTCCCCGCCCGGAGATCCGAATGGGGGACTATTTTACCTCCGGAATATTTTACCCAAGAGGACGCCATCATCATGTAATCATACAGTAAAGCTGCATGCCCTCGGGAAAAATTACGGCTGTAGTTTCCCCTTGCTTTCAGCCATTCGCAGTACCAGCACAGCAAGGCCGTTTTGGTTATTGTTACAAGGCCAGATCAGTCAATCATCCAGACTGTTGCCCTTGCAACTACTGAAAAGGCTGCTGCCCCTCTTCAGGAACCACACGTTTGTCTGGCCTCTCAACAGATACCCCTCCGTTGTGGTTGCACCTACGGTACGGCTATCTGTATCGCTGAGGCACGCAAGCCTCCCCACCAACGGCAAGGTCCGTGGATCATGGGGGGGAAACTTCTAGTCAATCCCATAAATTACGTATAATAAAAGGCCAGCACAGCAAAGGAAGTATGAGACAATCTAAGAAGAGCTTTTGAAGATATTTACTTAGGAAAGCATGTTTACTAAGAGAGATTATCACCACATATTTAGGCAAATGTAAAAATTTTGAAGCATCCATAAACAAAATCGTCTTACTTTGAATAGTATAAGACATACTGAATTCAATGTTGCTGAAGAATGGATTGATACCTTGTTACTACTAGCAGTACTAAGTGATAAGTACTTCCCCATGATAATGGACATAGAGAGTTCGGGGATACCAATTACAGGTGAAAGCATAAAAGTCAATATATTACAAGATGTTAAGAATGTTCTAGAATATCTTGTCAACAAAAAGGAAGCAGCTTTGTATTCAAATTACAAAAAGTAGTAGTTTGTTCAGTATTATAAATGCCAAAGAATGAGACATTTTGCATCAAGCTACACAAAAAAAGTACACAAGGAAGAAAGTCAGTTTTCAAAAGATTCAGAAATGAAGACAAGCACTTACTGCATATTATTCTTATAATAAAACTCAAGGCAAGAATAAAGACTGGTTCCTGGATTCTGGGGCATCTATGCATATTACAAAAGACTTACCAGTTTTATATGCTGTTTCCCCTAGAACACACATTGGTGTTTCAACATTGAATGGTTCTTAATTACATTGTGAACTGATAGGAAAGATAAACTTTAATTTAAATGTTAAAGGAGAATCACAAGATATTATAGCACATAATGTACATTATGTGAAGAATATCACTACAAAATTGCTTTCAGTTGTGAAATGGTGAATAAGGGCAACAAGTCAATTTCTTATTTAAATGGCACGGAAGTAAATAATCAGAATGGCACAGCAAGTAAAACAAGGGGTGTTTATAAATTAGATGTTCTTAAAGTGGGAAACAATCAAGTTCTGCAAAAAGTTTTTTTATGGCATCAAAGACTCCATAATCTTAATAGGATAAGCATGATCTTATTAAAAGGTCTGACAACTGTGCTCAAAGGATTGTAATAGTTGTAACAATATTGTGAAATTTGTATAGCAAAGCCAGATTACATTTTAAAACAAGTAAAAAAATCTGAGTGTTTGTCTGATACACGCAGATCTTTGTGGGCCTATGGAAAAGGAATCTATAGGAGGTAGTTGTTATTTTCTTACCTTGATTGATAATTTATCAAGGTATGCCCAAGTTTATTTCCATGGAACCAAGTACAAAGTGAGTGAAATATTTGATGATTTTCACACTATAGGTGAAAGATAGACTAGGAAGAAAATATAAGTTCTCAGATCAGTTCAAACAATGGTACCAAATGTGTCAATAAACAGTTTAGACAGCTACTGAATGAATTTGGAATCAAATATCAAACTACAATTTGCCATAGTTCTGCTCAAAATGGATTAACAGAATGGGCCAACAGAACAATTGTAGAGAAAGCAAGGAGCATGCTAAAGGATACAGGATAACCAAAATGTTACTTGGCAGAAGCAGTACCAATTGCATTATATCACTAAAGCTGCAACAAGCAAGACTCCATGAAGTTTGTACTGAAAAAAAAAACCTGATCTAGATCATCTAAGAATTTTTGTATGTAAGGCCATGGTACAGGTTCCCAAACAACTTAGAAGATGAGACTGCAAATCTGTAAAACATATTTTTATTCAATACTGCAAAGATTCCATAGGTTACATATTCATAATTCCTAAAAAGAAAGAGGTTATAACTAGCAGAGATGTAGGATTTTTGAATGTGGTGACAATGAAACAAATGGTGAAAAAGTATGTGTACATATTAATCCTGAAGATGATGTCCAAGAACATGTCAAGGTACCAGTAAACTTAGAAACTAAAGGACCTGAAAAAATTTTTCAGGAACAATCAGATATGTTTATTGAAAGTAAAATGGATAATGAGATCCACGAAACTCCAGCAACAAAGGACATGAATTTATGATGTTCGTCACATATGATAAATACTTAAGATGTTTCTAGATAAAGATGATGAGACTTGTGTACGCGGTAAATACTTTCTGATTCATTGAACAAACCTCTTAAGTGAAGACAAGTTCAAGAAATTGGTAAAACTGTATGATTTAACAACATGAAGTTCCAGTGCTTTGAGATTGTGTAGTGGTGGTATAAGCTGTGACCAGCACACCTGTCGGCAAAGACGTAGCGAGAAGACCGATAGTTGGCACTGGATCAAGCATGTCTCTCAGGAGGGAGGCCAAGAGACACTTTCAGCAACAAGCTGCTAATGCCCTCTTGACAGCAAGTGTTTAGATCACCACCACTGACCGTCAATCTCAGTTATTAGCTTTCTAGTCTGTCTCTGGCTTTTCCTTTCTTTCTCTTTTGTGTTATATATTTTGTCCATTTTATTCTCACACTTGTGGCATTGTTTTATTAGGAACAAGACTCTGATGACCTTGTAGTTTGGTCCCTTCTCCCGCCTTTAAACCAACCAACCATCTAGTCTGTCTCAGTCTGTCACTAGCACAGTTGCCAAGCCACTGATGTACCAACTCGCACTCAGTCAGCACGTGTCATCGCATAGCGGGACTTGTACTTCACCAGCAGTGAGGCCAACATAGACTATTAGTGAAGAGCTTATACCACAGCACATGGACTCTTAATGTTAAGTAGCTTCTGTTTATGTACAAAAAGAACCCTGTTCATACATGTGTGCAGTAGTGTTGTGGAAAGAGGGTACCAGCGACAAACAGCATCCTCTCCCTTGATCGCTATGGTACAAGACTCAATACCAATGACATACTAGATGTTCTGTGTTATGTCCCTTTGTGTAGTATCTCTTTGTAAATTGCCAGGAACACATTAACTATAGTAAAATATATGTTCCTAAATAGTGTTTGTCAGCATTATTGTACTGCGCAAATATACACTGCAGAAAGAAAATTAGTATGTCCTTAAAAATGTTTCCAATTCATCAAGATTTATTGCTGCAACTGTGCATATCAAGAACATGAAATGATTACATTTATGGATCAATAGCACAAGCAGTTCTGAGGTACTCGGTATCAACCCATGCAGAAACACTCAAATTAGTATGTGATGTAGTCTCAACAGGAGACAGTGCAGGTGCTAACACTGGCACCCAGTCGATCATACAGATGGCAAATACTGTTGTGGGTTATGTTATGCTGTGCCTGCTCAAGATGTTCAAGTAGTTCTGCAACAGTTGTTGGTTGATGAGTTGCACGAGTCACTCTCATTCCATCACATCCCACACGTTCACTGGAGACAAGTCCAGAGATCTTTCTGGCCAGGGAAGCTGCTGAACATCTTGCAGAGCATATAGAGTTTCAGAGGCAGTGTGTGGGGCAGCATCATCATGTTGGAACAACACATTACCTTCCTGGTGCAAGAACTGAATGAGTGGAAGATGGGCTGTAGGTGTGTGTGCCTGTAGTCCGACTGCTAATAACCATTTCACAACACTGTGCTGTGGTAGCTGTATAATGCTACCCTTACAATGATCCTGGCAGGTGTCTGTGCTGCGTGGACATCCAGAATCTCATCTACAGTTGTGAGAACATTCACGTGACCACTGTTACCAGCATCATTGTACAGCTGACTCAGCACTTCCAACTTGTGTGGCATTTCTCTGAAAGAACTATTTCATCATTCGCAATGCCACAGTTTGACCCCTTTCAAACTCTCAGTTAGCTGTAGGAAGTAAAAGTGCATCTCATGGGATGGTTGCTTGCTTGTTTCACACGTTAACATCACAGTGAGCCATCCAGCTGTGAGCATTCCCTATTAAAGGGTAAACACAGGTGAGTCACTGATAGCTATGCCAATATCCTGTCTGTTGGTGGAGGACCTTGAAACCCTTATCAGTACATGTACTGACCCAACAGGAACCATTTCCCTGCTCCAACTCTACCCTCACACATGGCAGCACACCTATACAATCCTTTCCCCATCTTCCCCTATCCTTGCCTTGCTGTCTCTGACCCATACCTCTTCTGTACCCCTGTATTGACACCAGAGTGTGTGTGTGTGTGTGTGTGTGTGTGTGTGTGTGTGTGTGAGAGAGAGAGATGGAGAGAGAGAGAGAGAGATGGAGAGAGAGAGAGAGAGAGATGGAGAGAGAGAGAGAGAGATGGAGAGAGAGAGAGAGAGAGAGAGAGAGAAGACCAAGACATGCCCCCCAGGCTACACCCTGATAATGCCCCCTGGGCAGCGTGCATACAGGCCGCTGCCACTGACCAAGCTGTCTCAGTTGCTGAATCTCTCAACCTTCATACTTCAATACATTGCCTGGGAATCAGTTTTGCACTTTAGCTAGCTGTGAGGGAATGTTAGCTATTGTATATAGTTGTGATATGGATATGGACAAGATTCAAGAATTAGTACATGTTTTCGATTGCTGTTAATTACAGAATTTCAGATTGGAAATCATCGAAGTTAAGTACTCAATTGGTTCTTGTAATAAAGTGTATTTTAACCATGTGTGCATTTCGTGTCTAGAGAGAGGAAACCAGCTACCCACTTACATCACTCTCTCCTCGTCCAGCCAGGAACCACGAAACATTACAAGAGGGCACAGCTACATCATCTCACATTCTGGGAGTGTACAGACGAGGGTGTTGTATATTTTCACTGCTTGTCATCTTATAGAATTGTCTGCTGAGGCAGTGTGTCTGAAGTAAATTATGTACTTATTCAGAAAAATTGAACAGTAAGAATATTGTGTGAAATAGATAACAGTACATCTTCCAGAAGCCTTATTAAGGACCATGGAACTGTTACATTCTTACCTTTTGACCATGATCCCATCCCAACAATCGAATATGACCTTGAGCAGCTTCTCAGCCCTTAGGTCCATCCCACAACCTGACACCTGAATTCATCTCTATCCTCACACCAGCAATCTCATGCACTCCTACCTATTACCTGTTCCCCAGATTCCACAAATCCAACCTCACAGGTCTCCCTACTGATTGTCCCATTGTGGCTGGGTGCAACGCTTTGACAGAAAGAACATCTGCCTTTGTTGACCGACACCACTAAATGACTGTCTTTACCTCCCATCCTACATTCAAGACACTGCTTACTTTGTTCACTGCCTCTCCACAGTTCCTGTCCTGTTACCACCAGACTTCCTGTAGGTCACTGTGAATGTGACGTTCCTGCACACCAACATCGCAATGCACATGGCTTTGTGACCATGGAGCACTACCTTTCACAACATTGTCCTGGTACCAACCCCCCCCCCCCCAACCTCTTTCATAACCCTCTTAACCAAACACATCCTGACCCACAATTTACAAACAAATATGTGGTACTGCCATTGTTACTTGCATGTCACTATTCTGTGCCAACTTATTTACGGGCTAGGTGAGTGCTCACATTTCCCTTGTATTAGGCATTACATGCACTTTCAGTACATGTGATTCATTAATGATAGCTGAACTGTGATGTACGAATACAAAACCCAAAACTAATTTTCATGTATACTTCACCTCCTTGTCTAGCATTCACAGCAGAATTAAATACTCTTAAGTTATTCAAGCAGTTCCCACCTACCAGAAAGCAATAAATTGTGGAAAGATTACATTTCGTGTACTTTTCATTCCAACTGGTCTACAGCAAGCAGACCCCAAAGGTATATAACATGTAAGAGAACAAGAATACACTGTGCATGTGTACAAAGGATAAACATTATGCTAATTTACATTCCACAGATCCCAAATGAAATGGTCCTTATGGATGGAGTAAGTCAAATAATGTTGAACATGTGGTGGTGGTGGTGGTGGTGGTGGTGGTGTTGTTGTGATCTCCAGTCCGAAGACTGGTTTGATGCAGCTGTCCATGCTACTCTATCTTGCACAAGCCTTTTCATCTCTGAATGACTACTACAAATTACAACATTCTTACACTGCTCACTGTATTCACCTCTAGGTCTCCCACTAAAACTTTTGCCCCCAAATTTCCCTCCAATACTAAATTGGTGATCACTTGATATCTCAGAATGTGTCATATCAACCAATCCCTGCCACCATGCCACTAATTTCTTTTCTCAAGAGTTCCATTCAGTAACTCCTCATTTGTTACATGATCTACCACCTAATCTTCAGCATTCTTCTATAGCACTACATTTCAAAAGCTTCTATTCCCTTCTTGTCTAAACAGTTCATCATCCATGTTTCACTTCCATACATGGCTACACTCTATACAAATACTTTCAGAAAGACTTTGTAATGCTTAAATCTATATTTGATGTTAATAAATTTTTCTTTTTCGGAAACACTTTCCTTGCCATTTCCAGTCTACATTTTATATGCTCTCTACTTTGACCGTCATCAATTACTTTACTCTCCAAATAGCAAAACTCATTTAACTCACTTAAGTGTCTTATTTCCTGATCTAATACCCTCAGCATCACCTGACTTAATTTTACTACATTCCATTATCCTCATTTTGCTTTTGTTGATGATCATCTTACATCCACCTTTTAAGACACTATTCGTTCTGTTCAGCTGCTCTTCTTTGCCCTTTGCTGTATCTGACTGAATTACAATGTCATCAGCAACTTCATAATTTTCATTTCTTCTCCCTGAACTTTAATTCCTATTCCAAATTTTTCTTCAGTTTCCTTTATCTCTTGCTCAGTTTACATAATGGAAAAACATCGGGAATGGGATACAACCCTGTCTCACTCCATTCTCAACCACTGCTTCCCTTTCGTGCACCTCAACTCTTATAACTGCCATCTGGTTTCTGTACAGGTTGCAAATAACCTATTTGCTCCATGTATTTTACCCTTGCTACATACATAATTTCAAAGAGAGTATTCCAGTCAACATTATCAAAAGCTTTCTGTAAGTCTGCAAATGATACAGACACAGGTTTGCCTTTCCTAAACTACCTTCTAATGTGTCGTAGTGTCAGTATTACCTCATGTATTCTTACATTTCTCCAGAATCCAAACTGATCTTCCCTGAGGTCAGTTTCTACTAATCTTTCCATTCTTATGTAAAGAATCCATGTTAGGAATTTGCAACTGCAAGTTATTGAACTGATAGTTTGGTGATAATCATACCCGTCAGCACCTGCTTTCTTTGGAATTGGAATTATTACATTATTTATGAAGTCTGAGGGTATTTCATCTGTCTCATACATCTTGCGCACCTATTGGAAGAACTTTTCTTAAAACAGTACAGTATTTTTTGTAGTATGTGAGTAATGTCGGATCTAGACTTGCACTTTTCATCATATAAATTTCCCCTTTTACATGAGATTTTAATTCTCTTAGTTATCCATAGCTTAATTTTTCAAAAATCATCTTCTGGGCAACTTTTAGGAGAGCAATTTTCAAATATTGGCACAAATTTACTATGCAATAAATTGAATTTGACATTAGCAGTTAATTGTGTACCTCTTTTCATACCAACTCTTTAAACTTATTCTGAAACATTGTATCTTCACTATCACATTAAAAATGAACAGTTCTCGGGTATCTGACTGGGTAGCATCGTAATTTCTCCACAGTATTTCAGCAGACGTACACGCTGCCATCTTCAGGTGGTCCCTGACAAATGCTGTGCTGTTCCTCTGGGCGCCCTATATATATAAGCCTTTATCCCCTCCACCATTCCTCTCTTGGTATCTTCGGTGAGGCCGGTGCGGCGCCTACTGCAGGTGGTGAGGGAAGCGGTGCCTGAATCTGAACTGGGGTCTAAAGTCTCCCTGCTGCCGCCGTTGGGGGCGGCCCTCAATCTGTGGGACCACATCTTTCTCTCCAGGCTGAGTGCAGGGTTCCAAGCCTGACTAAGTTGAAGGCCACTGTCTTTACTAATTAGATCATCCTGTAGTCAGATTTTAATGGCCTCTTTAATAGCACAGTCCCAGGAGGAGGAGGATTGACAGAGTGTTTTTGTTTTTTCACAGTCCATCGTATGGCCAGTCTTAATACAATGGTCAGCCACAGCTGATTTAGTGGCCTGGCATAATTCAATATGGTGCTTGTGTTCATGGCACCTCTCTTCAATAGTGTGGACTGTCTCTCCAATGTGTGATTTTCCGCACTGACAGGGAATTTTATAAATGCCTGGTTTTCGAAGGCCTAGGTCATCTTCCACTGAACCCAGTAGAGTCAAGGTTTTTGCAGGGAGCTGGAATACACATTTTACATTGTGTTTCCCCAGGATTCTACCAATTTTTCTTGAGGTATTTCTGACAAACGGAATGCACGCCAATGACTTGTGTTCTTCTGTTTCTTCTTCTTGTTCTCTTGGCACAGTCTGTCTGAGTGTGTGTTTTATTTACTTCTGGTTGTACCCATTTTTCCGAAATGTTGTCTCGAGGTGCTGCAGTTCTGCTGGAAGGCTCTCCTGATCACAGATCAATCGTGCCCTTTGAACAAGTGTGCGCAAAACGCCTTCACGCTGGGAGTTGTGGTGGCAACTGAAGGCATTTAGGTACAAATCGGTGTGTGTTGGTTTTCTGTATACACTGTGTCCCAGCTTGCCGTCAGGTTTCTGTTTCACCAGGATGTCAAGAAATGGTAGGGCACCACCCTGCTCCACCTCCATCATGAACTGCGTGTTGGGGTGCAGCAAGTTGAGGTGTTCGAGAAATTCATTTTAGCTGTCCTGTCCATGTGACCAAACAATGAACATGTCATCCACATAGCGGAAGAAACAAGTTGGTTTTTGTTTGGCTTGTTCTAGTGCCTTTTCCTCAAAATTCTCCATAAAAAAAAGTTGGCTACAACCAGTGAAAGTGGGCATCCCAGGGCG
Organism: Schistocerca piceifrons; assembly: GCF_021461385.2. Taxonomy (NCBI): domain Eukaryota; kingdom Metazoa; phylum Arthropoda; class Insecta; order Orthoptera; family Acrididae; genus Schistocerca; species Schistocerca piceifrons. The sequence continues at coordinate 122,332,807 of NC_060141.1, read as the reverse complement.
ACGCCATCTGCTTGTTCATAATAATTTCTGTCGAACAGGAACTATGTTGAGGTGAGCATGAGCTCGAAGAGCCTTGTTAAGTCGTTGTTGAATTTGTTCCTTACCAGATCCATGGAGTCTTTCAATGGTACCCTAGTGAAGAGGGACACTACGTCGAAGCTCACTAACAAGTCGCTATCCTGGAGCCAAAGTTCTTGTATATGTTGCACAAAGTGGATTGAATTGCAGATGTGGTGTTTGCGTTTTTCCACAAATGAACTAAGGAGACCCGTCAGGTGTTGGGCCAGTTCATAAGTTGCTGCTCCTGTGTTGCTGAATATTGGATGCATAGGTGTCCCATCCTTGTGGACGTTTGGTAGCCCATACAGTCATGGCAGTGCAGCCGCTTGTGGTCGAAGTTTCTTGACAGTTTTTCCATCAAAGGTACTGCAAAGAAAATCACTGGTTCTTTGAAGGCAACTTGTCAGGTCTCCTTCTATCCTTCTGTACACTGCGTCATCGAGAACTTCATAAATTTTTCTCTTATTTTCTGAGTGCAGGAGCAGTACTGTAGCATTGCCTTTGTCAGCAGGCAAGACCACCAACTCAGGATCGCTGCATAACTCGCAGGTGACCACTCTCTCCTCCTTCGTGATGTTCTGTTTCAGTGGTGCGACCCTGGTGAGCATACAGCACGTTTCATGACGTATTTCTTCTGCTTCATTGGCTGGCAGAGTGTAGGTGGCCTGTTCCATCCTGCTTACAATGTTCACAATTGGTAGCGATGTTGGGGTCGGGGCGAAGTTGACTCCTTTCTCGAGCACCAACATTGCTGCGTCATTGATCATTCTTCCTGTAAGGTTGATGACAGTATGCTTAGGTGGTTCTTGCGTAGTCTTCTGTCGTGCTACTGTGTGTTCAAACTTCGATGTTTGCTTACTCGTAGCTTTTCTTCGTACACCACCTGCTTGTGTCCAGGTGGCAGCGTCAGCCCATTCCCATGATATGGGAGATAGAACTGAAGATATCCTGAGATGGACATCCGGCAGTTTCTTTGAAGTGTCATCCAGATTGCACATTAAAAATGGGTTACACATTAATTGTTCAAGCCTGAGCACTCTCTATAAAAATGTTGTCAATCTTTTAGAGTTTCACCTTGTCTGACAGGTAGCTCAATAATTCATCTAGATTTCTCAAAAATAGCTGAAAGTTTCTTAGAGGGGCCCTGTAGACTGTTACAATAATCAGAGAAATATTCTGCAGTAATAACTCACAAGTGCATGCTTCTAGGTTGTGATCTACACAAAAGCTGTTTCATTAACTGTGTATGTTGCAATTTCTACTTTTTCTATGCTAACTTACACAAAAATGATGCCCTGAAGTATAATTTCTCCATCCCTAGGCTTACTTGATGTTCTGAGAGATGCAGAACATCCATTGTTGTTGCAGTCTTCAGTCCAGAGACTGGTTTGATGCAGCCCTCCATGCTACTCTTCCTGCGCAGCCTTCATCATCTCCCAGTACCTACTGCAACCTATATTCTTCTGAATCTGGTTAGTGTATTCATCTCTGGGTCTCCCTCTATTATTTTTACCCTCCACGCTGCCCTCCAGTACTAAATTTGTGATCCCTTGATTACTCAGAACATGTCCTACCAATTGATCCCTTCTTTTAGTCAAATTGGGCCACAAATTCCTCTTCTTCCCAATTCTGTTCAGTACCTTCTCATCTAATCTTCAGCATTCTTTTGTAGCACTACATTTTGAAAGCATCTGTTATTCCTCTTGTCTAAATGTTTATCGTCAATGTTTCACTTCCATGCATGGCTACACTCTGTAAAAATACTTTCAGAAAAGACTTCCTGACACTTAAATCTATACTCGGTGTTAACAAATTTCTCTTCTTCAGAAATGCTTTCCTTGCCATAGCCAGACTAAATTTTGATTTTGTTGATGTTCATTTTATGTGCTCCTTTCAAGACACTGTTCATTCCGTTCAGCTGCTCTTCCAGGTCCTTTGCTGTCTCTGGCAGAATTACAATGTCATCGGCGAACCTCAAAGTTTTTATTTCTTCTCCATAGATTTTAATACCTACTCCAAACTTTTCTTTTGTTTCCTTTACTGCTTGCTCAATATACAGATTGAATAGCAACGGGGAGAGGCTACAACCCTGTCTCACTCCCTTCCCAACCACTGCTTCCCTTTCATGCCCCTCGACTCTTATAACTGCCATCTGGTTTCTGCACAAATTGTAAATAGCCTTTCGCTCCCTGTATTTTACCCCTGCCACCTTTAGAATTTGAAAGAGAGTATTCCAGTCAACATTGTCAAAAGCTTTCTCTAAGTGTACAAATGCTAGAAATGTAGATTTGCCTTTCCCTAATCTATCCTCTATGATAAGTCGCAGGGTCAGTATTGCCTTGCGTGTTCCAACATTTCTACAGAATCCAAACTGATCTTCCCCGAGGTTGGCTTCTACCAGTTTTTCCATTCGCCAGTACAGAATTTGTGTTAATATTTTGCAACTATGACTTACTAAACAGGTAGTCCAGTAATTTAACACCTGTCAACACCTGCCATCTTTCTGATTGGAATTATCATTTTCTTCTTGAAGTCTGAGGGTATTTCGCCTCTCTTGTACATCTTTCTCACCAGATGGTAGAGTTTTGTTGTGGCTGGCTTTCCCAAGGCTATCAGTAGTTCTTATGGAATGTGGTCTACTCCTGGGGCCTTGTTTCGAATTAGGTCTTTCAGTGCTCTGTCAAACTCTTCAAGCATTATCATATCTCCCATTTCATCTTCATCTACATCCTCTTCCATTTCAATAATATTGCCCTCAAGTACATCACCCTTGTATAGATCCTCTGTTTCTTCCACCTTTCTGCCTTCCTTTCTCTGTTTGGAATTGGTTTTCCATCTGAGCTCTTGATATTCATACAAGTGGTTCTCTTTTCTCCAAAGGTTTCTTCATTTTCCTGTAGGCAGTGTCTGTCTTATCCCTTGTGATATATGCCTCTACATCCTTACATTTGTCCCATAGCCATCCCTGCTTAGCCATTTTGTACTTCCTGTCGATCTCATTTTTGGGACGTTTGTATTCCTTTCTGTCTGCTTCAATTACTGCATTTTTATATTTTCATCAATTAAATTCAATATTTCTTCTGTTACCCAAGGATTTCTACTAGCTCTTGTCTTTTTATCTACTTGATCCTCCACTGCCTTCACTATTCCATTTCTCAAAGCTACCCATTCTTCTTCCACACTGTTTCTTTCACCTGTATTTCTTAGTTGTTCCCTAATGCTCTCTCTGAAATTCTCTAAAACCTCTGGAAACCTCTGGTTCTTTCAGTTTAGCCAGGTCCCATCTCCTTAAAATCCTATCTTTTTGCAGTTTCTTCAACTTTAATCTGTTGTTCATAACCAATAAATTTTGGTCAGAATTCACATCTGCCCCTGGAAATGTCTTACAATTCAGAACCTGGTTCCTAAACCTCTATCTTACCATTATGTAATCTATCTGAAATCTTAGAGTGTCTCCAGGCCTCTTCCACATATACAACCTTCTTTCATGATTCTTAAATGAAGTGTTAGCTATGATTGGGTCATGCTCTGTGCGAAATTCTATCATGCAGCTTCCTCTTTCATTCCTTACCCCAATCCATATTCACCTACTATTTTTCCTTCTCTTCCTTTTACTACTAGCAAATTCCAGTCCCCCATGACTATTAAATTTTCGTCCCCCTTATCTACCTGAATAATTTCTTTTATTGCATCATACATTTCTTCAATCTCTTCATCTCTGGAGCTAGTTCTCATATAAACTTGTACTACTGTGGTAGGCATGGGCTCCATGTCTATCTTGGCTGCAGTGATGTGTTCACTGTGCTGTTTGTAGTAGCTTATCCGCACTCCTAATTTCTTATTCATTATTAAACCTACTCTTTCATTATCCCTATTTGATTTTGTGTTTATAACACTGTATTCCCCTGACCAGAAATCTTGTCCCTCTTGCCACCAAATTTCACTACTTCCCACTATATCTAACTTTAACCTATCGATTTCCCTTTTTAATTTTTGCAACCCACCTGCCCAATTAAGGGATCTGACATTCCATGCTCCAATCTTTAGAACACCACTTTTCTTTCCCCTGATAACAGAATATCTATCACTCAAGATTTTTCCACATCTTCTAGGCATACAAAAAGGTCATCTATCTTATTTTTCAACACTCTAATGTTCTGAAGAAACAAATTAATTTTACTTTTCTGGTTACTGTTACATATATTATGGTCCTGTTCTGCTCTGATTTCTTTCAATACTGTCTGTCTGTATCCTGACACTGTTCTAAAATATGTACCCCCTTTGTTTCCAGTAATCACAGGGCTTTTTGTCTTGGGTGCTTGTGTGCCCCCTTATGCTTTCTCCAATGAGATCAGCTAATCTTTCCTACCTTCTCCCATTCAGGTCATGGTTTGTGTGTTCCCAGCTCCCAATTGCAACAATAGGCACAGCATAGATATGAGACTTTATTTCGGTCAAAAGCAACTCGCTCATTTTAACCCAGCTAACAACCTACTAAGCACTAAAGACTGCTAAAAACTTAAGCTTTCAGCCGAAATGCTTTCTTCAGAAATAGAAAACTCAGACACATTCACACAAGCACAACTCACACAGATGTGGCCACTGTTTCTGAATGCTTTAGCCCTACATCCCATGTGAGCAGCAATCTGGGGCAAGTGGTGGGGGTAAGGAGTAGTTGTGGGATAGGAGAGGAGGGATAGCATGGTAGGGAGTGGGGGTAGATGGTGTGCTGCTTGTGAGAGAATGCAAGGATGTGGTGGGGACTGGATATGGGTGCTAGTGCAGAGTTGGGTGGCTGTGCTGGGAGGGGGAAAGATGTAGAGAAAGGGGAAAGACTAGTGGGGTCAGAATAGAAGGCATATGAAGTGCTACAGTGGGAGCAGGGAAGGGGATAGGTAGATTGAGGACAGGGACTAGTGAAGCTGGAGGACAGGGGGTTACAGGAACAAAATTTAGAATTATAATTTCAAGTGGAAACCTCCTTACTCAGTTTTCCTAAGATTTTCTCGATTAAGGATTGGAGGTCCCATTAGCTGAATGTCAGATAGCGGTGTTTCTTGAAAAGAGTGCTCTGTTGTTATCAGAAACTAGAACTGTTGTCCTATGATCAATATCTAAAGACTGTTTCCAGAAGAATATAAATATATTGGGAGGTATTAGTGCAGACTAATTTGAATGAAACATTTCATAAAACACTGGTTCAATTCAGTTTTGATTGGTTACAGATATACATCCAATTGAATTGAACCAGTGTTATATGAAATGGTTCATTCAAATTAGTCTTTACTAATACCTCCCAATATATTTATATTCTTCTGGAAACGCTTTGTAGATATTGATCATAGGACAACAGTTCTAGTTTCTGATAACAATAGAGCTCTCTTTTTCAAGAAACGCTGCTCCTCGACATTCAGCTAATGGGTCCTCCAATCTTTCACATAACCGAGAAAATCTTAGGAAAATTGAGTAAGGTGGTTTCCACTTGAAATTATGGGAATTCTAAATTTTCTGATTTATGAAATATGTTGAACAGTTTCACTTTACAAAACAAAACTGTAATCTATGTGAAAATAATATTTTATGCCCTATATAGAGATTGCAGAAATCTTAATATGACTGAAAATGTTGTTTCTTGTTAATGACAAATGTCACTAAGTAAATGATGTGAGAAGTGAATGTGAGAATTTAAAAATCTTTGAAGATGTCTCTGCAAGATATTCAGTTATTTACTTTATGCAGTGGTCAACTCGTACTGTCCACCTTTGAGGATTGTACTCTTTGTTTACTTTAGCTGCATTGTCTCTAAAGTAATTCTACAATACAGAAATGAGTGGAAGTAATTAAAATAATCAACACTCTGAACATAAAGTGTGAGATAATGCCAGACAGTTCCTGTATGCTGGGCACAGCTGTTTCATGTGTTTGTTATGCAATTTTGTAGATGTGTTTATAGCACCATCTCTTTGTAGCTCTGGGGATGGCTGTTGTTTTTGCCTACAGCTGTTTACGCTTCACTGTTGAAAGCTATGAAAAATGATACCAGGTGTCTGGGATTTCCTTAAGTTGACTTGACTGTAGGAGGGTCTTAGTAGTAAAGAATAGATGTATTAAAACTTCATGCAGGATGCAGAATTTTTTTTAAAGCATCCCAGTGTTTATGACATCATATCTCTTGAAATATATGTTGTACAGTGATATATTTGTGTAGATACATTCAGTGGCATATGTGGATACTGTCTGTGAAATAGATTGTGACTGGAGGTGGTACCAAAGAAGTGATAAATTTAAACAATATGTCCAATTTGGAGGTGTTTCACCCATCTCAGTGTTTATGACATTGTATTGTAAAAATCTGAGAAATAAAGTACATGAACTTGAACTATTTTTTGAAAAATTGCAGTGTGATACACTGTGCCTTAATGAACTCTGGGTTAAGGAAACACGGTACAAAATGTACATTCCTGTTGGTTTTAAATTTTTAACTGATTATTTTAGTTCAGATATGGAAAAGTGTGGGCCATCAGTATTAATCAAAAGTGATCTCAGCCCCACAGTTAATATCTCTCGAGCTTTTAGTACATGAAGATGAAATTGAAAATGCTGTCATTTATTTTCCTGAAAGAAAGATTGTTGTAGTACCTACATACCGTGACCCCAGAACTATTAGCAAAGTTTTTGTGCAGCATATAATTTGTGAATATACTTCATGAGGTATAAGAATCATAAAATCTCACCATTTGGTGACAATAATAATGATGCGATGATGCAAAATTGTGGTAGTGGACTTCTGCTGGGTACCTTCAAGTTATATAATTTCTCTTGCCTTAACTATAAGCCTAACAGGCAGAATGCTTGTCAGGACAATGTTATATCAAACATTTTCAAAGATGATGTAGTTGTAAACTGTTAAATCTATGCTCTCTGACTGATGGAATATCCCAAAAATTAAAGGGGTTAATGAAAGATCATGATTAACCAAAAGAACCCAGAGCAGTGAGAACGTTAAATGCACCAAATGCAATACTGACAATATTATGAAAACGATAGATTGCTACTTATCATATAAGGGGGATGTTGAGTCGCAGACAGGCAAGACAGAAAGACAGCTAAGCGTGTAAGCTTTTGGCCAGAAGGCCTTCTTCCAAGATAACACACACACACACACACACACACACACACACACACACACACACACACACATGGCCAAAGTTAATGCTTACTTAAATAATTTACTAATTCTGGTAAAAATTTACTGTGTCAAATCTTGCACTAATCATGAGACATTCACATGCTAAACTGAAAAAGCTTTACAGAAAAGATATTATTTCTGCAAAGGAAAAAGGCATTGATAACTATATTCTCCATGCAGTAACAAATTTGAAGCAGCTTGGGAAATAGTTAAACCAGAAACGGGCTAACTACAGAAAATTTACAAGTTTCTCTAAGTGCAGAAGAGCTAAATAATAGTTTCATAAATTCTGGGAAGTTAGCTATAACAGATGAAAATGAGTTAAATGACAATAATGATGGCCTTCCCAATGCACAGGGTCCAGAACTGACAGATGACATGCCCATACTTGGGGAGAGAACTATCTATCCGAAGGATATACTGGATCTCTGAGCAACTCCAGAACTGAAGATATACATGGTTTCTGCAATTTTATCTTAAAGAAAATAATAGATACCATATGCATTCCACTTTCTGACCTTATCAAGAGGATGTTTAGGGAGGGAACATTTCGTAGAGAAATACTACCAATAATATTAAAAATTTTTGAAACTTTAATGAAAGAGCAATAAATGATTTTTTTTGTTCATAGCTCAACTACTTAACAATGCCCACTATGGATTCTGAAGTGGACTATCAACATTTAAGGCAGTTCAAGAAATTGTATATTAGTACCACAAGGTTTTGAAAATAGGGATCACACCCATACCACTCTAGTAGATCCAACCAAGGCATCTGAGACTGTTTCAGATAACATTTTAATTAAGGAACTTGAAAGATACAGAATAACTGAAATAGAGGTAGCTCTACTGAAATTGTATTTCGTGAACAGAAACCAAAATGGTTAATGTAAATTCCATTAAAAAAATCTGATCATCTCAAGTTAAAATATTGAGTCCCACAAGGATCTGTGCTGGGACCTCACTCACTCACTCACTCAAATCTGTGATGCATGTGATGACACAACTTTCATAACATCACATAAGGCTGAAATAAAAATCGTTCTTTAACACAAATTAATTTATATATAATAAAGAAAAGATTATCTTCAATTATAAATGTAACTGCAAGAAACCAGATTGTCGCTAATGCCATACAAACTAATTTTTAGTCTATGTAATCTGTGTGACACACACAATCGTGATGAGTACAAGATAAGCAATATTATATATTATTATTTATTTATATTAAGCATGTGTAGAATCATTTGTATAAGAATTTGTATAATTATGTACACAATGACAATACCTTTTATAATATGACAGGCATGTAAATTGGTAAATAAAAATGTTAACATCACAAAATATATCAACAGGATAGTTTTTCTTGTTTAGCTCTTGCAGGAACTGACTTGTTAGACAATGCAGGGTGTCCACTGCAAAGATCCTTTATGAAAACCAGAAGCTATGTAGCACATGGATTAGCACACTAGACATGCATTAGGAGGGTGACATTTCAAATCCCCAACTGGTCACCAAGATTTAGAGTTTGTGTGGTTTCCCGGAATCCCTAATGCCAAATTTCAAGATGGTTTCTTTGAAAAGATGTTGCCAGTTCTCTTTTCCAGTCTGAGCTCGAGCCGTATCTCTAATGGCCTCATGATTGATAGAACACTTAACCTTAATTTTTTCTACCCTTTCTATGAAAGTTAGCATGAGAGAAGTTAATAAGTTACATGGCATTAAGTGTATTCTGTTTCAGGCCATGTTCTTAAAATGTGTTTAAACTGGAAGTTCCATAATGGATTATTACTGTGTGTTGTTCATATCTCAGTTTTTGTTAGTGGATGTTAGTAACTGTTCATTTATTCACCTTTGAAAATTTTACATGGCATTGGTGTAAATATTTATATATATAAACACAGGATGAGGAATGTATGAAATTTCTTGATATTTATTCCAATGATGCAGTGTTACGTATAGTCTCAGAATTACATATGCAAGAACCTGTTTACAGACCATTTGATATAGATTATTTCTATTTGCTAGTTTCTCTAGTGTTATGACTTAGCGTGACAGTAATTAGTAAGAACTTTGTTTATTATAGACAATTTCCTATGAGCCGGCCGCTGGTGGCCGAGCGGTTCTAGACGCTCCAGTCTGGGACTGCGTGACTGCTACGGTTGCAGGTTCGAATCCTGCCTCGGGCATGGATGTGTGTGATGTCCTTAGGTTAGTTAGGTTAAAGTAGTTCTAAGTTCTAGGGGATTAATGACCTCAGATGTTAAGTCCCATAGTGCTCAGAGCCAATATCCTATGAACCACTGATCAATTATAAAGCAGCTTGAGTAACATCCTATCATGCTTGCTTAAGATTTGGTTTTTTGATAGCAGATGTAAGGATTTTATCATACTGATGGTAATGTGCTTTAATGTTTTTAGTACAGCATTCCTCACTGACTATCGACCTTGTTGCTAGTTCTGTTTAATTTTACCTTTGTCTCTATCAGAGAAAACAAATTCATTGTTGAAGGAATATGTCCTAACTAAGTTCATTACTGTTTGTTTTGCAAATTTCTGCTTTGTGTTGTTCTGAAAGTTCTTCATATTCATTTCAGCTAATTCATTGACTATAGTACTGTCACACTGTTTCTCCTTAATTGATCTTGTCTTGACCACTCAGCTCATTTAACTGTCAAAATTTGACGATTAAGATCCAATAAGCTACTTACTATTGCCTTTAAATCTAAATTACTAAGGCTTTTTGGATCTAAGAACACGTTATCAGTGTTAGCTACTGTATGACCATCAATGGGGAAATAAGCCACAAGTGAACATTAGTAAATCTTAGAGAGCTGCAAGTACCGTACACAATATCCGTATTACACTCTCTATAAATAATGAGTCTCCAGTTAAGTTTACACAATCTCATTGACACATTCTCAAGCTTCTTGATGAAAAGCTATTGCCTGATGGTAGCACGTAAACTGTCAGTGTTACTTCCATATATATTTTGATCCACTGTTTTTGGACAACATTCAGTGATGTGTGACACACATTATTCATTAGTATATAGAAGCTGGAAAGTATCACACATTTTATTGGTTCTGTAGCAGTACAATAATAGCTTGTGTCATAGCATTGGCACCAGTTCATTTCCATTGTATGTGATATTTTGGTAAGTAAAACACATCTTCTGATAATCCATTTGCTCATTCATTTTCCAGTATTGATATACATCCCTCTTATGTAGACTACCACTTTTTTTTGGACTTGAAAATTCCAGTGACTTTTTCATTGTTCTTTTTATGTTTCAGAATTAGAAATCATATGAAAGGACTACTGCAAAGTATAAATAATGGGGAAGAATGGAAACAACTTCATCTGATTTCTGAGTTCTTCGATGAGCCTGAAAGAGCTTATAATTGTTTGACAGATGCTATTCATTATTTGTGTCAGAATAATGGATTGGAGCACCTTTGGAAGATTCTTGATGTATCTTGCAGCTGTGATGAAAGAATCAAAGCAAAGGTGTGAACCTTATGTAATCTTACATGTGCGTATATGAATACATGAGTAGGAGGGGTAGTTAAGGTGGGGGGAAGGGAGATGTAAAGTATACGTGAGTGTTCCAGTAGCGCAAACTGCAGGAGAAAACAATTGAGTTATTGACATGGAAAAGAATGTCACATATGCTAGATTTTTTATGAGAAACAAAAGTTTTTTGTGAACATGTTAAAAAGGAGCTTTATATGTTTAAAATGGTAACAAAATAAGGGACTCATGGGGGGGGGGGGGGGAAATGGATTTCAAGGAAGTGCCTGATCCTCAGTAAGATGAATGATAATTTACATCAAGAAGTTCAGATATGACCAATATGTTTCTTTTGAGATTTATTATTGGCCAAGATGTGGAAGCCATACAAGGAATGTTCTCTCTTCATAATATTGATCTGATTTCATTCTTCCAGCTCACTGAATATTAGGTGTACTTTTGTGAAGGAAAAAATAGCATTTGGATCTGGTTGAAGAGAGGGAGTTGATCTTTAAAGTGATTGTATTCAGGTATTGGCAATTGGGGCAGTATCATGGAAATCTTAAGGCTTAATGGTGACAGCACTGAATGGTTGTATAGGTTTTGCATCTAGTATCATATTTGCTCCTTCTTTGGATGCACATTGCTTTACACAACTTCTTCCTTTTCCTGATAATTTCAAAACTATTTCATGAGATATGAAAGTATCCAGCCATTATAAATCACTTTGTCGTAGTTATCTGATATAGAATAAAGAAGTACTATAATAATCACACAATTCTTAGTCTGTCCTGTGTAGTCATCACACTAAATTTGCAGAGCTTTTTTATATGAGTAAATCTGGATCATAAGATAACTTTTAACAGACTAGATGCAACCTTGTTTCCGCCCTCTTGCACACAAATCTAAGAAACTTTATTCAGTGTCATCAGTATGCAAGCACAGACTGTTGTTGGACAACTGTTAGCTGTAAAACATTTTAGAATGGGTCAGTATTGGCATGGAATCCATTTGCTCTAAATGGACCAGTTAGCATTTGAAAATAGACACTAGTTATTTACTTCACTTACCTTCCTTTTGGCCATCAGCACATCACAAGTCACATAATCATCTGAATTAGAGTGGTGTAATTAAAGCTTCTTGAAGCGTTTCCTGAAATCTCAGCAGTAAAATTGTTGATTAATACTCATTGTGTTTTCAATTGCTTGAATTGCTTAGTTGACTTGACTCATATCATGAATAATGACTTTCTTCTGTTGTGAAAGAGGACACTGGGTATCAGTTTATCTGACATCATGTTCTGTGTGTTTCAACTTGGTGGTGCTGAGACAGTGGGTTCATTCTGGTAAAGTTTTTATAAAGTCCATCCCCTCTCTTCCTTACTTTTACCAGTGTATTACAGGATTGTCACAGAGACCCTAAATGACTGAGCAAATACTGAACATGACTACAAGGTAAAGTAATATTACAATTACCTGACACCTGCCTTCTGTATGGTTGAGATTCAGGATAATCATCAAACAGCCATCTCATTTTCATTGGCACAAGGCATATCTGCCGCAAAAGAAAATATTCTTGATTTCCCCATGTTTATTCCCAAAATGTGTGGTACAGTTGACAACGGTTGAGTTTTTCTATGCATCACTACTAATAGTGATACTTGCTGATGACCTGACAAGATATGCTAAACATTAAATCTCAGTGGATGCCTCAGGATAAAGCAACAACTAAACTACCATAGGAAGGTGCAGGACATTTGTCCCAAGTCATTTCTTAGTTCAAAAAAGTTCAACAATACTTTATTGCAGAGACAAATTTTATAATTCAGCAGCTTGACAATAAACATTCCCATTGGATCCTCTTATTCAATATTACTACCATAATTATAGTGTGTTGATCAAACATACATTAAAAATGGAAACTCTTCAGTTCAGATTTACAGGTAAGCAGAACACCAATAAGTTCAATACAAATAAATAAAAAAAAACCTATTTATATCACTGGCCAAAACTAACTTGCAATTCTGAAAACATATTTGATCAGTGAGAGAAGATTACCTGGTGAAACACATTTCTTCTGAATTATTTTACTCCATCTTACCACCATAGCTGTGAGGATGGGCCATGATTCATGCTTAGGTAGCTCAGAAAACAAAAGATGTTGTCATTAAAGAACTGCAAAACAAAATTAACACACTAAAGTCAGAACTATTATTACTCAAGAAAGAAAATACTAATATGAAAAATTGCAAAATATGCAGTTGTGTGAATCGTGAAAGTGAAAATCATAACCTCAAGATCACGTGTAGTGATAGGTTTATAAACAATCCAAATCAGTCCAGTTCACTGAGACGAGGCAACAAATGCATCTATAGCAGCTTTAGAGCAAGTCCAATGTGTAAACAAATATTTTGGCAAACTTAGTGACCTTTCACAAGGTTCCACAAATGTGTCTAAATCAGTTTGTAGTTATATATAAAAACAAAGATGAGGTGACTTACCGAACGAAAGCGCTGGCTGGTCGATAGGCACACAAACAAACACAAACATACACACAAAATTCAAGCTTTCGCAACACACTGTTGCCTCATCAGGAAAGAGGGAAGGAGAGGGGAAGACGAAAGGAAGTGGGTTTTAAGGGAGAGGGTAAGGAGTCATTCCAATCCCGGGAGCGGAAAGACTTACCTTTGGGGGAAAAAAGGACAGGTATACACTCACACACACGCACATATCCATCCACACATACAGACACAAGCAGACATATTTAAAGACAAAGAGTTTGGGCAGAGATGTCAGTCGAGGCAGAAGTGTAGAGGCAAAGAAGTTGTTGAAAGACAGGTGAGGTATGAGTGGCGGCAACTTGAAATTAGCGGAGATTGAGGCCTGGCGGATGACGAGAAGAGAGGATATACTGAAGGGCAAGTTCCCATCTCCGGAGTTCGGATAGGGTGGTGTTGGTGGGAAGTATCCAGACAACCCGGACGGTGTAACACTGTGCCAAGATGTGCTGGCTGTGCACCAAGGCATGTTTGGCCAAAGGGTGATCCTCATTACCAACAAACACTGTCTGCCTGTGTCCATTCATGCGAATGGACAGTTTGTTGCTGGTCATTCCCACATAGAATGCATCACAGTGTAGGCAGGTCAGTTGGTAAATCACGTGGGTGCTTTCACATGTGGCTCTGCCTTTGCTCGCGTACACCTTCCGGGTTACAGGACTGGAGTAGGTGGTGGTGGGAGGGTGCATGGGACAGGTTTTGCATCGGGGGCGGTTACAAGGATAGGAGCCAGAGGGTAGGGAAGGTGGTTTGGGATTTCATAGGGATGGACTAACAGGTTACGAAGGTTAGGTGGACGGCGGAAAGACACTCTTGGCGGAGTGGGGAGGATTTCATGAAGGATGGATCTCATTTCAGGGCAGGATTTGAGGAAGTCGTATCCCTGCTGGAGAGCCACATTCAGAGTCTGGTCCAGTCCCGGAAAGTATCCTGTCACAAGTGGGGCACTTTTGTGGTTCTTCTGTGGGGGATTCTGGGTTCGAGGGGACGAGGAAGTGGCTCTGGTTATTTGCTTCTGTACCAGGTCGGGAGGGTAGTTGCGGGATGCGAAAGCTGTTTTCAGGTTGTTGGTGTAATGATTCAGGGATTCCGGACTGGAGCAGATTCGTTTGCCACGAAGACCTAGGCTGTAGGGAAGGGACCGTTTGATGTGGAATGGGTGGCAGCTGTCATAATGGAGGTACTGTTGCTTGTTGGTGGGTTTGATGTGGACGGACGTGTGAAGTTGGCCATTGGACAGGTGGAGGTCAACGTCAAGGAAAAAGTGGCATGGCATTTGGAGTAGGACCAGGTGAATCTGATGGAACCAAAGGAGTTGAGGTTGGAGAGGAAATTCTGGAGTTCTTCTTCACTGTGAGTCCAGATCATGAAGATGTCATCAATAAATCTGTACCAAACTTTGGGTTGGCAGACTTGGGTAACCAAGAAGGCTTCCTCTAAGCGACCCATGAATAGGTTGGCGTACGAGGGGCCCATCCTGGTACCCATGGCTGTTCCTTTTAATTGTTGGTATGTCTGGCCTTCAAAAGTGAAGAAGTTGTGGGTCAGGATGAAGCTGGCTAAGGTAATGAGGAAAGAGGTTTTAGGTAGGGTGACAGGTGATCGGCGTGAAAGGAAATGCTCCATCGCAGCGAGGCTCTGGACGTGCGGAATATTTGTGTATAAGGACGTGGCATCAATGGTTACAAGGATGGTTTCCGGGGGTAACAGATTGGGTAAGGATTCCAGGCGTTCAAGGAAGTGGTTGGTGTCTTTGATGAAGGATGGGAGACTGCATGTAATGGGTTGAAGGTGTTGATCTATGTAGGCAGAGATACGTTCTGTGGGGGCTTGGTAACCAGCTACAATGGGGCGGCCGGGATGATTGGGTTTGTGGATTTTAGGGAGAAGGTAGAAGGTAGGGGTGCGGGGTGTCGGTGGGGTCAGGAGGTTGATGGAGTCAGGTGAAAGGTTTTGCAGGGGGCCTAAGGTTCTAAGGATTCCTTGAAGCTCCGCCTGGACATCGGGAATGGGGTTACCTTGGCAAACTTTGTATGTGGTGTTGTCTGAAAGGTGACGCAGTCCCTTAGCCACATACTCCCGACGATCAAGTACCACGGTCGTGGAACCCTCGTCCGCCGGAAGAATGACGATGGATCGGTCAGCCTTCAGATCACTGATAGCCTGGGCTTCAGCAGTGGTGATGTTGGGTGTAGGATTAAGGTTTTTTAAGAAGGATTGAGATGCAAGGCTGGAAGTCAGAAATTCCTGGAAGGTTTGGAGAGGGTGATTTTGAGGAAGAGGAGGTGGGTCCCGCTGTGACGGAGGACGGAACTGTTCCAGGCAGGGTTCAATTTGGATGGTGTCTTGAGGAGTCGGATCATTAGGAGTAGGATTAGGATCATTTTTCTTCGTGGCAAAGTGATACTTCCAGCAGAGAGTACGAGTGTAGGACAGTAAATCTTTGACGAGGGCTGTTTGGTTGAATCTGGGAGTGGGGCTGAAGGTGAGGCCTTTGGATAGGACAGAGGTTTCGGATTGGGAGAGAGGTTTGGAGGAAAGGTTAACTACTGAATTAGGGTGTTGTGGTCCCAGATTGTGTTGCTCGGAATTTTGAGGTTTTGGAGGGAGTGGAGCTGGAAGTGGGAGATTGAGTAGATGGGAGAGACTGGGTCTGTGTGCAATGAGAGGAGGTTGAGGTTTGCTGGAAAGGTTGTGAAGGGTGAGTGAGTTGCCTTTCCGGAGGTGGGAAACCAGGAGATTGGATAGTTTTTTGAGGTGGAGGGTGGCATGCTGTTCTAATTTACGGTTGGCCTGTAGGAGGATGCTCTGAACAGTCAGTGTGGATGTGGGAGAGGAAAGATTGAAGACTTTTATTAAGGATAGGAGTTGACGGGTGTGTTCATTGGCTGAGTTGATGTGTAGGTGAAGGATTAGGTGGGTGAGGGCAATGGATTGTTCAGTTTGGAACTGGTATAGGGACTGATGGAAGGAAGGGTTGCAGCCAGAGATGGGAACTTTAAGTGTGAGGCCTTTGGGGGTGATGCCAAATGTCAGACAAGCCTGAGAAAATAGAATATGGGAGCGTAATCTGGCTAGGGCGAAGGCATGTTTGCGGAGGGAATGTAAATAAAACTTAATGGGGTCGTTGTGGGGGTGTTGTGAGGGTGACATGGTATTAGAAGGTGGAAAGTGTAACATGAGGTGAAATGAAAATGAAAATAAAAATATATGGGGAGAGATAAAGGTGAACCGGAAAGTAACTGGAGATCTGGAATGAAAAAAGGCGAAAGGTGTTGGTTACAGCTGGGCTATGTTGGACTTGGGTTGGTAGACAGCAATGTGCATAAAGGTTAGGTGGTTGTGTTACCACGTGATTTACCAACTGACCTGCCTACACTGTGATGCATTCTATGTGGGAATGACCAGCAACAAACTGTCCATTCGCATGAATGGACACAGGCAGACAGTGTTTGTTGGTAATGAGGATCACCCTGTGGCCAAACATGCCTTGGTGCACAGCCAGCACATCTTGGCACAGTGTTACACCGTCCGGGTTATCTGGATACTTCCCACCAACACCAACCTATCCGAACTCCGGAGATGAGAACTTGCCCTTCAGTATATCCTCTCTTCTCGTCATCCGCCAGGCCTCAATCTCCGCTAATTTCAAGTTGCCGCCACTCATACCTCACCTGTCTTTCAACAACTTCTTTGCCTCTACACTTCTGCCTCGACTGACATCTCTGCCCAAACTCTTTGACTTTAAATATGTCTGCTTGTGTCTGTATGTGTGGATGGATATGTGCGTGTGTGCGAGTGTATACCTGTCCTTTTTTCCCCCAAAGGTAAGTCTTTCCGCTCCCGGGATTGGAATGACTCCTTACCCTCTCCCTCAAAACCCACTTCCTTTCGTCTTCCCCTCTCCTTCCCTCTTTCCTGATGAGGCAACAGTGTGTTGCGAAAGCTTGAATTTTGTGTGTATGTTTGTTTGTGTTTGTTTGTGTGCCTATCGACCTGCCAGCGCTTTCGTTCGGTAAGTCACCTCATCTTTGTTTTTATATATAATTTTTTCCCACGTGGAATGTTTCCTTCTATTATATTGATATCAGTTTGTAATTATGTAGGCCTGCAGCTAAACAGCAGAAACTCAGAAAATAATTACCAGTGGTGTGGTGTTACTTACAAGAAAAAGAAAATTGGGCCTCAAAGTAATGTTTCTGTAAATGTGAAAGAAGAATTTCTCTTCATAGGAGACTCCTTACTTAAAAATATCATTGTGCCAAATTCGAAAGATATGTGTCCAGGCATTATTCTGGATCAACTAAACATCCATTTAAAAATCATTGTTACTAACCAAAATAGTGTCAAAGAGAAATCAAATTTCAAGTGTGTATTCATGCATGTTGGAACAAACTCCGTTCAACTCAGCAGTGAGCCTGATATCATTAGTGAAGCTTGAAACTTGATTCGTACAGCCAAATCTTAGTGTATTAACTCAAGACTGGTAATAAGCCTTATTTTGCACAGGAGATTGATGAGTGACTCTTACATAAATAAGATAAACGGTGGAATTACAGACCAGTGTGATAAGATTGGTGTGGTATTTATAAAGCCAAACAAATTTATAAGCATCAAATGCCTGGCTATAGATTTTGTACATCTAAATAGGCTAGGCTCAGTGACTCTGAGCAAAATGTTTTTCGACATTTGCAAAATCATCACTAATCAGGGGAACTGACAAAGTGTGGAAGGGATGTTAAAACAAAAGAATCAACTGAAAATAAAGAATATTGACATATTCCAACAAATGGTTTACTTAAAAGCATTGAAAACAGTGATAAAAATTTTCTAATGCATTGAAATATAAATGGTATAGCCTCAGATTTTTGTAACCCAAATTATCCTAAGATTGGTGAACTTAAAGTTTTACTTTCAGAATGTTCAGATTTAAAAATTGTATGTTGAAATGGACATTAGCTGACAAGACTGTATAGGGACTCTAAACAAAACAAAACAAAACAAAAATGAACATTTTACAGTTGCCAGTAGTTTTCATAGAGATAACAGATCTCGTGGGGGCTGCTGCAGCCTTCTAAATGACTTAATAAATTTTAAAGAGAGGACTGAGTTCTATTGTTTGAATGAGGGATGTAATTTTGAAAGTTGTGCTGTGGAGCTAATTGAAAAAAATTGTAATTGCAGCAGACTTTGATATAAATGTATTAAATAATAATCATGACACTGTAAATTTTTGTGACTTAATTCAGAAATATGCTTTTAATTCAAATTTAACTGAATGTACTAGAAGAAATAGCCACTCTGAAACATGTATTGACAATATTCTGACAAGTTATCAGTTTGAGGATGGAAGTAAATTCTGTTTAGATTTAGGCATATCAGATCATTCAGCACTGCTTGTAGAGTTTCCAAAAAAATATGAAAACGTGTTTTAAAAATAACTTTAGCAAAGAGAATATAAATATATTTTCTAACAGACTAAGAACTATAAACTGCCCTATAGATGATGATGTGTCAAGTGACAAAAATTTCAAAACATTCCTAAACTGTTTCCTAAATGTTTTCAACAAATATTTTCCCTCTCAAGCCTGGCAACAAAGAGTGGTTGATAAAATAAATTGGATTACATCAGGAATAGAAGTTTCTAGCACCAGGAAAAGACAGCTTCAAAATGAGTTAAAACCTAACAAAAATGCTGACTTTGTGGAGTATGTTAAGAGATATAAGGGCACATTCAAAAAAGTTGTACAGGCAGCAAAACACTGGCTAACAACCTGTATATCAGTAAACGTGAAAATAAATCAAAGGCAATTTGGGGTGTCACCAAATGTGAGTTAGGAGTAAACAAGTGCCAAGAAACTGAAATTTTAAAAAATTTTATCGGCTGAGATCCACCAACTGTATGTTATTTAGTTAATGGATGTAAGTATAGTCTCCTCAGTTGCACAGTATCATTGTCAAATTGACCATGGTTTCAACTGCACTAAGGCAGTCTTCATCAGAATAAAAATTACATAGAATTACATGTAGTCACACCATGTGTGAAAAACATATAGTGTGACTACATGTAAACCTATAAAATTTTTATTCTGAAGACTGCCTTAGTGCAGTCAAAACCATGGCCAATTTGACAATAATTTTGTGCAAACTGAGCTGGCTATACATACACCCTGTAACTATATGTCAAGAAATTGTCCAAATTAAAATTGAAAATGATATAATTATAGATCCTCTTCAAATGTCAAACTGTTTCAATAATTTTTTCACACGTGTAGCGAAATCAGAAGTAGATATCACAGCCCACCAGGAAAAGGTAGATGTTAACTTTGTAAATATAAAACAAAATGCAAGCCTTAAAACATTCAAAAGAATTTTCCCAAAAGATGAAGTAGATGCTATCGTGTCTTTAAAACACAAGGAATCAGCTGGGTGGGATGAAACTCCAACCACTGTGGTCAAGGCTGTTTATAACATCATTAGTCATCCATTGACTAGAATTATTAATCAGCCATTTGAGGAAGGATATTTCCCAGATGTGTTAAAATATGCTGAAATAAGACCATTGTTTAAGAAAGGCCTACCAAATGACATGGGAAATTACTGCCCTATTTCCCTGCTGCCAGTCTTTGCTAAGATGATAGAAAGGATTGTTGTGAAACATCTTGAAAGCTTTATTATAGAAAACAACATTAGTTAAAAATCAATTTGGGTTTCAAAAAGGAAAAAATATAATAAATGCTATCAGGGAATTCACTGAAATGATAAGCTTTACTTTACACAAGGGTAAGAAAGTCACAGGTATTTTTTGTGATTTGACCAAAGCTTTTGACTCTGTCAGTCACTTACTACTTCTACACAAGTTGGAGAGATATGGAACTGTAGGCAGGGCATTACAGTGGATCAAATCATATTTGTCAGAAAGAAAACAGTGTGTTGTTCTAAATTGAAATGAGGAAAAAAAATCATTCTTGGATTGGAAAAAGATCTATACAGGGGTCACACAGTGCTCAATTTTAGGGCCTTATCTTTTTCTGATGTACATAATTTATTTACCTTTAAACATTGATGTTCACTCTGTTTTATTTGCAGGTGACACTCTGGTTTTAATTGAAAATGACAATTGAGAACAATTTCATGATACTGTGGAAAATATAATGTGAAGTATGGTTTCAGCAAAATGGATTAAAACTCAATGTCACAAAAACACAATTAGTGCAATTCAGTGCTAAATCATCAGCATCTCCCATAAAAATACTGCATGGCAATCAGGAAATGACTGAAGCAAGTTACATAAAATTTCTAGGTCTAAATCTTGCCAAAAATTTAAATAGGAAGGCTCATGTAGACTTTTTAGCAAACAAACTAAACAACCTAGCTTATGCGATGAATGTCTTATCTGGCTCAATGCTTATGGACACCAGGAAGATAGTGCACCACAGCTACTTTGAGAATATAACTTGATACAGAATAATTTTCTGGGGAAACTCTACAAACAGCCCAATGTTATTTACACTTCAAAAGAGAATCATAAGAAAAATGTGTTTAGCCCAAAAAAGAACATCATGTTGCCCATTATTTAAAAAAATTAAAAATACTAAACCATTCCTTCTCTGTACATGTACAAAATTTTTATTTGCATATATAAAAATCAAAACTCAGTTGACAATTTTCATTTCAACCACAATTATAGTACTCGTCACAGACACAATTTCAAACTTCTCACTCATAATTTAAAACTTTATGCTCAAACACCATTGTACATGGGATTAAAAATTTACAGTAAATTAAATAACACACATTAATTTGACTCGTTCCACATAATTACGAAATATCGTATTCATGATCCATGGGACTAGTATTAATCTAATCTAATCTAATCTAGTTAAATATGGAGTTTGAACCTCTTAAAAGATTGTTATTTAATACACTACTGGAAAAATGTTTTTACTGAATTGAAGACTTCATGCATGACAGTTTGGGAATTTGAAAAGGAAAGAAACAAATAATACTATCTATTATATAATAAATTGTTAATATATGTATAAATTGTATTTCAAGCTAGAAAATGACCATTAGTGTTATATATGTTCTTGTTAAATTGTTCATGTCTAAAAGTTCAGCAATGCCTGCTTAAATATGTTAATTATCGTAACCTTATATTTTTTAAAGTAATTTGACATGTCTCCAGTACAAAAATCTTTGATTTGGAACTGTACATTATGAGGTGAATAAACTACATTCTACATTCAGATGGTAGAGCACTTACTGTGAAAGGCAAAGGTCCTGAGTGTGTGTCTCGGTGCTGCACAAGGTTTTAATATGCCAGGAAGTTTCGATACACAATAGGTTCAGTATAAATAAATAAAAAGATAAATTTCATATAACCCTGGCCAAAGTGAAGCACATAATTTTGAAAACATATTTAATCAGTCAGGGAAGGCTCTTCGGCATACTCAAGATACTAGTGTGGAAAAATAATAAAGTACCATTTAACAACTGAGAATTACATCAATATTAAAACTATTAAGTTAAAAAAATAAATAAATAAAAAAATAAAAATTTTAGATAGGGAAACCACAAAAGGGTCACTTGTGGCAGGCCAGGTCTGAATAAGATGGAAAAATAAACGGCACTTCTGGGTAGATTAATGCCCGATTGTTGTGAGATATAAAATCAACTTATAAAGGATGCCGTAGCAAACCAGGAGGTCATAACAGAGGTTATGGTGAGATGGGAAGCGGCAAACCATCCGCATGTACGTACACCACTGATGTGGACAGGCTATGCCCGGTGGACCAGCGGATAACAAATAAGACCCCAGTGCTCCACCTCAAATGCTACAAACATCTTGGAAAGCCAAGAGAACGCAAGCAAACATGTAAATCAAGCATAATAATCATGAACATATAAAAATGCTCAGACAAAGACAAAAGCTCAACGTGAGCATGGCTCCAACCCCAACCAAACCCTATGTGTAACAACCAGAAATTTACAAAGAATTATTAATGATTAACAGGTGAATATTACAGTAAAATATAACAATTTGATGTAATAATCACACACAATCCTCAGTCACATTAACTTAAGTGGCTTAGAAGGTAACAGGCAAAGCTCGAGGGATAGCACTCAAACTACTACGATCATATTTGAAACAATAAATATTAATTTTGCTGAAAGGGTAAATCTCACTAGAGTAATGGAAGCCAAGTATGCAAAAGAGAAAAGATTCTTTGGGCAGCAAGTGTTTGCTTACCGTAGCTGTAGGCAATTTTATAGTCGCTACATCATGCGGTTCCCCGTTGTATCTTCTCTAAAACTTAGAGCTGCGCTCCTTGGACTATCAGTGTGAACTTACTTGAATGCCGGATACAGGCTCAGCTTCCCTGCAGCTCTGGCATCTTCTGCTTGCAACAAACTCTTCTCCGAAGATTCTCTATTTTGAAGAAGGTGAAAATTCATCTACTATTCCAAAATCCTATTATCTAGTCCAAATATAGACACTCTCAAAATTCAGTTGCTGTTAACATATTCTATATTCAAAATTCAGTACACCATTTCACTGCCACATTAAACAGTAAGCCCACACTTTCTTAGGGCATTCACACATGATTGAATTCAACCAAATTAAATAACATTTTTTTTCTCAATGATACAATACTAATATACATGTCCGTCTGCTCGAGATCAAGTCACTATTAATAATAATCTTTTTTTTTTCTTCCATTGTCTCTCCACAACTCACAACAATCACCAATGTTTTTCGTGCATGAAATTCGTCCACGGAATTCTGGGGCAGAAGTTTTTCTTTTCTTTTTGCTGCAACCGAGCGCATCACTTGTTGGCCTGGTTTTGCTCTTCTTTCTCGGTTAGCCTGCACAAATAACCTTCTGCAGCAATGTGTATCTGTTTATATGCTACAACCCACTACAAAATAACATGTGTTCGAAGCGGCTGGAACACAAGTGACTCCAGGCTTTCGTAAAATTCTGGGGGCACTACAATCAGTCACGAAAGCAACAACTTCTAATACAAATTGGACTCAATTTTGACCTCAGTGGTCACTAACAAATGTGATGGCTTAGAAAATATGACTACTAATTGCAAATGCAGCTGGCAGATAAGCAGACATGAAACCAGTTGTAATTAAAGGAAATTTTAAAACACACAAATAGGGAACTTAACTAATGCCAAATAGAGGCACCAAAAGGTAAATTCAGTTGTTGAAACAATGATGAAGAAACACAAGCAATACAGTGTAGTGGGGGCAATTTCACCACGGGAGCACATGCTGCACTTAAGTAATGAGTCTCTCTCTCTCCCTCTCTCTCTCTCTCTCTCTCTCTCTCTCTCTCTCTCTCTCTCTCTGACAGTGACATGGTGACTGCCAATGTGGTCAAAGAGCTGCCCAAGGAATGACAACCAAAGATTCTACTACATGGCCAGCAAGGCACTGTGAAATGCGCCATTAGACAAGAGTGTGAAAACATGAAATGAGCCAACCAGGCTCAAAAAATGTGGAACTTTATTTAGAAGCATAACCAAAAAAGAGATGTTTATCATATGTGGCAGTAAGAAGTGTCAACTTAGTGGTTTGAAAGGAATTGTTTTTATTCACATTCTGCCCTCTTAAGCTAATAATAAATCACTTTGACAGCAACACAAAAATGTAATAAAAAATAAAAAAACTGTTAAAATAACAGTAAAAAGCATATAGGTTGCTGCCAGTCATATTGGACTTTGTTGCAGAATTTTTAGGATGGCTCTTGTAAAATGAAAAATGGTTCAAATGGCTCTGAGCACTATGGGACTCAACTGCTGAGGTCATTAGTCCCCTAGAACTTAGAACTAGTTAAACCTAACTAACCTAAGGACATCACAAACATCCATGCCCGAGGCAGGATTCGAACCTGCGACCGTAGCGGTCTTGCGGTTCCAGACTGCAGCGCCTTTAACCGCACGGCCACTTCGGCCGGCTCTTGTAAAATGACACAATGCTCAGGACACACAAATAAATGTAAAAGTCTGAAGATGGGGTGAATGGTAAATGAATGTACTCCCAAAAATGTTTGTTTTGAAGCATAGTTTGTTGATGTGGTATGTTGGGAAAGTCTGAAACCTGTTATGTTACAATAAAAGATGTGCAGTTTATGCAGAATTTTGTATTCTGCTTTTGCATCAGCAATTGTAGTTATCTACATCTACTCCTACGTCTATACTCTGCAAATCACCATAAGATGCATGTTAGATGCAGATTTCCTTGGATTTTGTGAAAAGATGAAGAAAATTTGGAATATTTCATATAGTGAGAGCTCCATACTCTTACAGAATTTAGAATTACCAGCAGCTACTACGTGGGACAGTATTTCATCCCAATAATGGTGTCAGCTGGTTCCATAAAAGCTCAGAATTTTTCTTATTCAAATCCACATCCACACTCTATGGCTATGGTTGTGATGCAAACTGCTGACAGGCAGGACCAGCCAGGCTGAATTGATGTTGATATTATGGATTTGCAAGGATAGAACTTGACTTAATAGTCCCTTTAATAGCACTAAGGTATCATCACAGTCTGTGATCAAAAGGGACTATACAAGTATTATAAGCAGATTTGCATTTTTTATGAAACTGGGCACAGCCCTTCAGTAATAATTGTCCTGTCCCAGAAATGATTGTAGTTCATTCCCTGTGAAAGAAATGGGGAACTCTAGCATAACTTTTTCTGGTCATAACTGTTCCTGCCAATAATATGGTCAAGTTGAGACTACTGAGAGTGTTAAATTAAACTTTTCCAGATTCAGTGTGCGGCACGTTACTCTTAATCAATTCAGTGTATTTGACTACCATTCTGTATGTTCCTTAATGTCCATGAAAAAACAAAATGCTGTGAAATAAACCATGTAATTGCTTGAATTTCCTGGCCTTATTGTACCCCGACCATCCAGCAAGCAGACCTTAGGCCTTAGGAGGCACAGCTACAGATACTGCTTAAAAACAGTAGACCTTCCCAAAAATATTTATTGACCATTTGCTCAAGACTGCTGAATCTGTGCATTCCAGCCAAGCTGTAATGGTCATATAGAGTCTGGGTACACTTCACTAAGAGTAATACTAAGTCATTATCTGAACAGCCGACACAATAGCTGGGGTAAACTGTCATCCTATGTAATAGCTGATGGTAATTCTAAAATTTGCGAGAGTATGGAGCTCTCTCCATATGAAAGGCTCCAGAGGTTCTTTGCGTACTTCTCCATAAAACTTCCTTTCCATCTAAGGTCTCTACCAGTAACAATATGTTTGTAAGCAGCTCAGTCCCAGAGCAATTTTCCTGCTATTTTGAGATTTTTGTCACAGGAATCTGACTGCCATCAGATAGTTTTAGCACAGGTGAGAGTCCTTCTGCCAGCTAAAGGCTTTTGGAGACAAATGTTGAACCCTTCCTGACCTCCTTCACTCCTACATCCAACAGTGATCCATCCCCCACCCCCAACTTTCCAGAAGTTATTAGCCTCAAACCTTGCAGCATCTTCATTCCACAAATGCCTCAACATGCAAGCTAATCTTACATCCACAGAACGAACTGAAACCCACCACCTACAAACTGATGCAGGCCTTATAATCCTACTTGCTAACAAGGTCTCCACCACTGTTGTTTTGAACCACAAGGATTACCTGGCAAAAGGACTCCACCAGTTGTCAGGTTCATCCACCTACAAACCCTGCCACAGTGACCCCATTTCAGAGATGCAGCAGGATCTCCAGTCTCTTCTCAAATCCTTGGGCACCTGCCAGAACCTCTCCCTGGAGTTCATCTCTCTCCTCACACCTACCACTCCCCACACTCCAATCTTCAACATGTTTTCTAAAGTCCATAAACCCAACCACCCAGGATGTCCCATTGTGTCCAGTTACTATACCCCCACTGAGAGAACCCTCTGCTGTCATAAACCAACACCTTCAGCCTATTACCAACAACCCACACTCCTTTATAATAGATACCAACCATTTCCTCTGCCAACCTCCACAGTTCCTGTTCCTTTAACACATTGTCCCTGACCATCACTGTTGATGCCACCTCCCCTTATACTAACATCCATAATGCCCATAGCCTTGCCTTCTTCCTCATTTGCTTTACTTAGTACTCCACCATTCAACAAGCCACCTTCCATGATGTTGACCTCTGCCTCAAAGATGGCCCATCAGTACATCTGTCCATATCAAACCTGCCAACCACCAGTAATACCTCGACTTTAACTGCTGCCACCCATTCCATACCAAGAAGTCCCTTCGATACAGCCTATCCACTCATGGCCATCACATCTGTTGTAATGAGCAGCCCCTCTCAAAATATGCCACTAAGGCCTTGAAAGACCATAATTACCCTCCCAACCTTATACAAAAGCAGGCCCTAACTCTCATCGTGCTCTGAAACGAGGGGTGTCCTACCCACTATCATTCCCATGGCTTCAACAGTGGTATTCTACCACCCACCAAACCTGCCCAATATCCTTGTCGATCCCTACGCAACCTTTACTTGCGACCCCTTTCCTCATGGCTCATATTTCTGCAATAGACCTAGATACAAGACTTGTCCCATACATCCTCCCACCACCACTTATTCTGATCCTGTCACAAACATCACCTATCCCATCAAAGGTAGGCCTACCTGCGAAACCCATCATGTGATCTATGAGCTAAGCTGCAACCATTGTGCTGCATTCTACACGAGTATGGCAACCAACGAGCTCTCTGTCCACATGAATTGCCACTGACAAGCTGTGGTCAAATAACAGCTGTACCACCCCTTTTCTGAGCACACAGCCCAACATGACATTCTTCATGTCAATGACTGCTTCATGGCCTGTGCCATCTGGATCCTTCCCACAAACACCAGTCTTTGTGAACTGCACAGGTGGAAACTATCCCTATAATAGTTTCTACTTTCCCAAAACCGTCCTGGCATCAAACTTCAGTAGTCATTGTCCATCACCCAGCTCTCCCATTCCCTGTTTCCATTCCAGCACTACACAGCCCTCTACCCTCTATTCTACCAACACACCCAGTCTTTTTACTTGTCTCTCTTTCTGCTTCAAACCCCCTCCCCCCCCCCCCCCCCCCCCCCGCCCTTTGTCTAACCTCCTGACTGCACATAGTTGTCCTATCCTCTCCCCACCTCAACCCTGTATGCTCCCACAAGCAGCACTTTATACTGTCACCCATCCCACCCATCCCAGCCCTGCTACCCCCCCCCCCCCCCCTCTGCCTGCTGCAACCTCCTCCTTACCCCCGCCACCCAGTTTGCTTCTCCCATCGTGCACATGTCATCAATAAAATTGTTTTCCTATCCTAGCACTGGCTGTTCAAATTCCACACCATGTGGCGTGGTCACCAGTGGGCAATGATAAACTCACCAAGCACATGCGCCAGGCTACTCAACATGTGAGAAATGGCAGAAACCATACACCATACCATGGTTAGTCATGTGAAGTAGGCCAAGTGATTAAGGCACTTGACCACCACCTCTGTGGCTGGTGCCCAAATAGCATGCAAGTGGACCTCCACAAGGCACCTACCTTGTCATTGCGTATCACCCCACTGACTGAAACACATGGTTACCTCATCCATCGGGAGGACCCCCCTCGGTGTCGCTGTGGCTCACAAAAGACGGTCGTCCATCTCTTGTTGGACTGCCCACATTTAGCTGCTCTGCAGTGGAATTTTAATTTTCCTATCACCCTACCTTTGGTGTTTTGTGATGATTTTTCAACAGCAGCTTTCATTTTACGTTTTATTCTGAGGGTGGGTTTTATCATTTGATCTAAGTTTTAGCACAAGTGCTTTGTCCCTCTGTGTCCTCCACCCTAGTGCTTTTAGGGTGGAGGTTTTAATGTGTTGCAGAGTGGCTGGCTTCTCCTTTTTATTCTCATGGTGAGCCATCCATGGTAATCTGCTCATTGGTTTTGATCTCTTCTGGATGTTTCTTGTGTGTCTCTGTGGTTTTCTTGTCTGATTTTGTCTGTTTTTGTGTTTGTTACATTTCCTTCATTCTTGCGGTTTTTGCTTTCTTTCCGTTTTCTGTTGTACATTTTCTTTGTTTTATTCTCCCCCTTGTGGCATTATTTTATTCAGAACAAGGGACCAATGAGCAAGCAGTTTGGTCCCTTCCCCTCTCTTTTAAACCAACCAGCCATTTTCACTGTACACAAAATTTGACGTTGTACAGTAATGCTACTACACCACAAATAGATACACCGAAATATCCAAATTACACTGACAATTACTATCTACCAGCAATGATGAGACTAGCAGAATACAGTGACAACATATGTTATCTCCCTATCATCCAAAACAAGACACCACAATTATTTCCATATGATACCCATTTAATTTATGTCAAGCTAAATCATAAATCCAGCTTGCAATTGTCCTCGCAAGCAATGACTTCCTTCCAATGCAGAACAATCTCTCTGGAAATGCCTCATAATCTTCTAATAACTACTAAAATTCATCTCAAATATAAAGTGAGTGTGAAGACAGATTCATATGAAGCTCGTATTAGGACAACATTTATACCACAATAAAGATAACTTAAGTGATAATTATATTTCTTTCTGTGTAGTCTAACATTGCTACATAAATAATGATATGTAATCTATTCCGCCGATTAACCACTACACCTCTGTGAGTATGAGTATGATCACTGACTTTTCATAACAACTTCAAATAACTTCAATATCAAAAAACTTGTCTTTATTTGGCCCAGGTCTCTCAATACAAATTCAAATCTTGTAAGTGATCAAGAGCCAGCAAAGACTACACCCCCCCCCCCTCCATTGTTGTTGTTGTTGTTGTTGTTGTTGTTGTTGTTGTGGTCTTCAGTCCTGAGACTGGTTTGATGCAGCTCTCCATGCTACTCTATCCTGTGCAAGCTTTTTCATCTCCCAGTACCTACTGCAACCTACATCCTTCTGAATCTGCTTAGTGTATTCATCTCTTGGTCTCCCTCTACGATTTTTACCCTCCACGCTGCCCTCCAATACTAAATTGGTGATCCCTTGATGTCTCAGAACATGTCCTACCAACCGATCCCTTCTCCTGGTTATGTTGTGCCACAAACTTCTCTTCTCCCCAATCCTATTCAATACCTCCTCATTAGTTATGTGATCTACCCATCTAATCTTCAGCATTTTTCTGTAGCACCACATTTCGAAAGCTTCTATTCTCTTCTTGTCCAAACTATTTATCGTCCATGTTTCACTTCCATACATGGCTACACTCCATACGAATACTTTCAGAAATGACTTCCTGACACTTAAATCAATACTGGATGTTAACAAATTTCTCTTCTTCAGAAACGCTTTCCTTGCCATTGCCAGCCTACATTTTATATCCTCTCTACTTCGACCATCATCAGTTATTTTGCTCCCCAAATAGCAAAACTCCTTTACTACTTTAAGTGCCTCATTTCCTAATCTAATTCCCTCAGCATCACCCGACTTGATTAGACTACATTCCATTATCCTTGTTTTGCTTTTGTTGATGTTCATCTTATATCCTCCTTTCAAGACATTGTCCATTCCATTCAACTGCTCTTCCAAGTCCTTTGCTGTCTCTGACAGAATTACAATGTCATCGGCGAACCTCAAAGTTTTTATTTCTTCTCCATGAATTTTAATACCTACCCCGAATTTTTCTTTTGTTTCCTTTACTGCTTGCTCAATATACAGATTGAACAACATCGGGGAGAGGCTACAACCCTGTCTTACTCCCTTCCCAACCACTGCTTCCCTTTCATGTCCCTCGACTCTTATAACTGCCATCTGGTTTCTGTACAAATTGTAAATAGCCTTTCCCTCCCTGTATTTTACCCCTGCCACCTTTAGAATTTGAAAGAGATTATTCCAGTCAACATTGTCAAAAGCTTTCTCTAAGTCTACAAATGCTAGAAACGTAGGTTTGCCTTTCCTTAATCTTTCTTCTAAGATAAGTCGTAAGGTCAGTATTGCCTCACGTGTTCCAGTGTTTCTACGGAATCCAAACTGATCTTCCCCGAGGTTGGCTTCTACTAGTTTTTCCATTCGTCTGTAAAGAATTCGTGTTAGTGTTTTGCAGCTGTGACTTATTAAGCTGATAGTTCGGTAATTTTCACATCTGTCAACACCTGCTTTCTTTGGGATTGGAATTATTATATTCTTCTTGAAGTCTGAAAGTCATAGAAATGGAAATTCAAGAACAAAAAAAAAAGTAAACAAAAAACCTAGGTGCCACAACCACTTTTGCCTTAACCTTAATTAACAATTCAAACAAAACTTAGCCTTTTCAGGTGTTAGCACAACACAACTCGCTTAAGTTCCCTACATTAAATCAGGCCACTTGTCACTTCTACTAACCAAGTTTTTTGTTTAGTTATGTGTTTCTTGTAAATGGTTCCTTTCTATTCCTGTTGTTTACCAACTCAACTCAACCTACTGGTGTGATCTCTCATATCAAGGTGAAACAGTTCGAATATACACGATCCAATTCTAGAACCATTGTATGATCATGGCATCCAAACAACAAACAACAATTTGTTCAAGGATTTTCCTTCTTGATGCACACCAGTCACTACCAAA
The DNA here is from genome assembly GCF_021461385.2 of Schistocerca piceifrons. NCBI lineage: Eukaryota > Metazoa > Arthropoda > Insecta > Orthoptera > Acrididae > Schistocerca > Schistocerca piceifrons. The sequence goes on along the minus strand of NC_060141.1, from coordinate 122,301,880 downwards.
CCACTCCCAAAAACACCTAGCAACTCAATTACCTCTGGGCAAGCTGCAACCACTCGTCATACAACACAGACAGAATATTGGGTTCTACCGATTCCCTAAAAATCATCAAATGCAAATCTGTGTCTCGAACATGACTCACGCCATGTCTATCACAGCAACATAACTACTACTTCCTCCCAACTGTCCACAGGATGACAACTGATCAACCACCCAAAAACACAATTTCTTCAAACCAGTGTCTAATCCACGACTACTTCAAAATCCTGGAGCCTACATATATTCCATAGCTCAGCCTTGGGAGGAAAACTACAGTTGCAGCTACGTCTATCAACAGGTGCCTGGATGACAAAGTTGCCACACTGTGTCCATAAACTGCACAAAATACAACATTGGCTTCACCAGCCAAACTCCTTCAACTCTCCCAAGCTTTAAACACCAGTTGTGGTGCGTCTATACAACATGCAGTGGGTCAGTACTACATCTGACGGAGACCTACCACAAGATTAACTTTATCGGTAAGAGGTCTACTGGGAAACTAACAATTTTCCTATGTCATTCAATGGGAACCATTTTTATGAACAAACAAACACGCAATGCCATGCCAACTTTTCACAGTTTATTTATTATTCCTTTTGATCATCAGGTAATGTCAATAGGGGCCAGCTGTGTCGTGTCACTGATGCAGCATTTCTGGAATCAATGATGGCAAGATGTTACATCACTGATGCCGTGCGCATTCACCACTTGTTTCTCTGCGGCACACTCGAGTCGTCTATTATATATTTTATTGCCTTTTAATACATCATACATATATGATTATTGCATTCACCAGGTGTTATTGGCCATTTACCGGATTGGATGCTCAGCAACTGTAATGGCGAACGAAATCCATTCTTTTGATACAGCACATGTGGACCCCACCTCATTGCCACACTGCAACCTGTCCACCCCTGGTGAACATTTCTAGTAATAACCAATAACACCAGTTAGTATTCATTCTTTACCTGGCACAGAGCTAGTGCTAACAACAATAGTTGGAACTTGTGTTTTGTTGTGGTCTTCAATCCAGAGACTGGTTTAATGCTGCTGTCCATGCTACTCTATCCTGTGCAAGCTTCATCATCTCCCAGTACCTCGTCTTGATTAAACTATTTATCGTCCATGTTTCACTTCCATACATGGCTACACTCCATACAAATACTTTCAGAAACGACTTCCTGACACTTAAATCTATACTCGATGTTAACAAATTTCTCTTCTTCAGAAACGCCTTCCTTGCCATTGCCAGTCTACATTTTATATCCTCTCTACTTCGACCATCATCAGTTATTTTGCTCCCCAAATAGCAAAACTCCTTTACTACTTTAAGTGTCTCATTTCCTAATCTAATTGTCTCAGCATCACCAGACTTAATTCGACTACATTTCATTATCCTCGTTTTGCTTTTGTTGATGTTCATCTTATATCCTCCTTTCAAGACACTGTCCACTCCGTTCAACTGCTCTTCCAAGTCCTTTGCTGTCTCTGACAGAATTACAGTGTCATTGGCGAACCTCAAAGTTTTTGTTTCTTCTCCATGGATTTTATTTCCTACTCCGAGTTTTTCTTTTGTTTCCTTTACTGCTTGCTCAATATACAGATTGAATAACATCAGGGATAGGCTACAACCCTGTCTCACTCCCTTCCCAACCACTGCTTCCCTTTCATACCCCTCAACTCTTATAACTGCCATCTGGTTTCTGTACAAATTGTAAATAGCCTTTCGCTCCCTGTATTTTACTCCTGCCACCTTCAGAATTTGAAAAAGAGTATTCCAGTCAACATTGTCAAACGCTTTCTCTAAGTCTACAAATGCTAGAAATGTAGGTTTGCCTTTCCTTAAACTAGCTTCTAAGATAAGTCGCAAGGTCAGTATTGCCTCACGTGTTCCAACATTTCTATGGGATCCAAACTGATCTTCCCTGAGGTTGGCTTCTACCAGCTTTTCCATTCGTCTGTACAGAATTCATGTTAGTATTTTGTATCTGTGGCTTATTAAACTGATAGTTTGGTAATTTTCACATCTGTCAACACCTGCTTTCTTTGGGATTGGGATTATTATATTCTTCTTGAAGTCTGTGGGAATTTCGCCTGTCTCATACATCTTGCTCACTAGATGGTAGAGTTTAGTTAGGCCTGGCTCCCCCAAGGCTGTCAGTAGCTCTAATGGAATGTTGTCTACTACCGGGGCCTTGTTTCAACTTAGGTCTTTTAGTGCTCTGTCAAACTCTTCACACAGTATCATATCTCCTACTTCATCTTCATCTTCATCAACATTCTCTTCCATTTCTATAATATTATCCTCAAGAACTTTGCCCTTGTATAGACCCTCTATATAATCCTTCCACCTTTCTGCTTTCCCTTCTTTGCTTAGAACTAGGTTTCCATCTGAGCTCTTGATATTCATGCAAGTGGTATGTATCTTACCCCTAGTGGGATAAGCCTCTACATCCTAACGCATGTCCTCTAGCCATCCCTGCTTAGCCGTTTTGCACTTTCTGTTGATCTCATTTTCGTATTCCTTTGTGCCTCCTTCATTTACAGCATTTTATATTTTCTCCTTTCATCAATTAAATTCAGTATCTCTTCTGTTACCCAAGGATTTCTACTACCTCTCATCTTTTTACCTAGTTGATCCTCTGCTACCTTCACTATTTCATCTCTCAAAGCTACCCATTCATCTTCTACTGTATTTCGTTCCCCCATTCTTGTCAATCATTCCATAATGCTCTCCCTGAAGCTCTCTACAACCTCTGGTTCTTTCAGTTTATCCAGGTCCCTTCTCCTCAAATTCTCACTGTTTTGCAGTTTCTTCAGTTTTAATCTACAGTTCATAACCAATAGATTGTGGTCACAGTCCACATCTGCCCCTGGAAATGTCTTACAATTTAAAACCTGGTTCCTAAATCTCTGTCTTACCATTATATAATCTATCTGAGACATTCCAGTATCTCCAGGCTCCTTCCATGTGTCCAACCTTCTTTTATGATTCTTGAACCAAGTGTTGCCTATGATTAAGTTATGCTCTGTGCAAAATTCTACCAAGTGGCTTCATCTTTCATTCCTTAGCCCCATTCCATATTCACCTACTACGTTTCCTTCTCTTCCTTTTGCTACTATTGAATTCCAGTCACCCATGACTATTAAATTTTCGTCTCCCTTCACTATACGAATAAATTCTTTTATCTCATCATACATTTCATCAATCTCTTCGTCATCTGTGGAGATAGTTGGCATATAAACTTGTACTACCGTGGTAGGCATGGGCTTCGTATCTATCTTGGCCACAATAATGCGTTAACTATGCTGTTTGTAGTAGCTTACCCACATTCCTATTTTCCTATTCATTATTAAACCTACTCCTGCATTACCCCTATTTGATTGTGTGTTTATAACCCTGTATTCACATGATGAGAAGTCTTGTTCCTCCTGCCACCAAACTTCACTAATTCCCACTATATCTAACTTTAACCTATCCATTTCCCTTTTTATAGTTTCTGTCCTATCTGCCTGATTAAGCGATCTGACATTCCATACTCCGATCTGTAGAACGCCAGTTTTCTTTCTCCTGATAACAATGTCCTTCTGAGTAGTCGCCACCTGGAGATCCAAATGGGGGACAATTTTACCTCCGGAATATTTTACCCAAGAGGACGCCATCAACATTTAACCATACAGTAAAGCTGCATGCCCTCGAAAAAAATTGCGGCTGTAGTTTCCCCTTGCTTTCAACCGTTCGCAGTACCAGCACAGCAAGGCCGTTTTGGTTAGTGTTACAAGGCCAGATCAGTCAATCATCCAGACTGTTGCCCCTGCAACTACTGAAAAGACTGCTACTCCTCTTCAGGAACCACATGTTTGTCTGGCCTCTCAGCAGATACCCCTCCATTGTGGTTGTACCTACGGTACGGCTATCTGTTTCACTGAGGCTTGCAAGCCTCCCCACCAACGACGAGGTCCATGGTTCATGGGGGGTAGTTGGAACTTAACCATCAGAATACTGCCATCAAAGTGACACTTCCTGTCAGTGAAAGCATTTCTTGCAATGACAAACTATGACAGCTCAGGCAGAAGTATCTTTCTGAATAGCTGTTTTTATGAAGTTACTAGTAATACTAATAATTGTTTACTGGGCACAATTAAGTTTACAGTAAACTTATTCATGTACAAAATTTTATTTTCAGGAAGACCTTTCTGCTATTATGGCTTCTGAAAGAAATGAGATGCAGAAGTTATTCTGGAAATTGCTTGTATGGATTCATGATGATGTTACCGACATGGAATCAATCAAGGTATGTAATCAGTGTATGATGACTCTCTCTCTCTCTCTCTCTCTCTCATGTCACTGATACTAAGAGAAATGTATTGTTCACTAAAATATTGATAATTTGCGTTGAATTAATGAAAAGTGATTGTACACCTCAGACTGGATTTTACTTTCAAAAAAATTTTCATGTGCTCCCCTTCTAAATTATGGGGTGGCCAGAAACATTATGAAGATAATGGAAACACTTCACAGCATATTTCTCCCGGCTATGTCAGTTTATAAGCTATGTTTTTGCTTCATACCAGTTTTTATGTGCTTATTTTACACATAGGAGTTAGGTCAAATTTTAACCTCTGTATCTTGGAAAGGGAAAAGGTATCAAGAAAATTTTGGAGCTTGTTAGAGATTGGAATCTGCAGGATGTATCACAGGAATGTCCACCATTTACTATGCGTAGCCGTCTTGGAATCCATGGCTTAGTTTTGGTACAAAAAAACGTGAAAAGATTCTCTCCCTCCCCCACAATTTCTAAGAAACCACCCATGAACTACTGATGCCTCCATAAGCCCCTTAAGGCCAATCCTAGAAAACATCTAATGCAACAAAAAATAAATAAATAAATAAATAAAAATGGATTACCAATTTCCTCCATTTGCTTAAGCTGGAGGAGGTGTGTAATATTCACACTTTGGTCCTGTACATAGGATAGACACTAAGACGATACTTGACACTACTTTTCTATCTTCAGTCCAATAGGACCTGTGGTATGAGCCTCAGAAAAATCTCATTTTTTGCACGATGTTTTGGAACATATTGATGAGCATGCAGTTGCAGGCATACCAAACAGGAATCCAATGTTACTGTAGGAATGATGAGGGATAAAATGGTCATCTTGAAGATAAGAGCTACCCAGCATTTAACTATAAGTGAAAACCAAAATAATCTCTGATCATAAATATTTGTTTTATTTAATGATTGATTTTGATTGTTGTGGTCATCATCAGATTATCTGTAAAAGATATGCACATTTATGAGTAAGAGTTTTAAGCTAAGTTACCAACATTGTAGTTAATAGTTAAACAATATAATTGTCTCCAGAATGAAATTTTCACCCTGCAGCAGTGTGTACACAAATATGAAACTTCCTGGCAGATTAAAACTGTGTGCCAGATCGAGACTTGAAGTCTGGACCATTGCCTTTTGCAGGCAAGTGCTCTACTGACTGATCCATACAAGCACAACTCACAACCCATGCTCACAGCACTACTTTTGCTAGTACCTCCATCTCCTATGTTCCAAACTTCACAGAAGCTTTCCTACAATACTTGCAGAACTAGCACCTCTGGAAGAAAGGATATTGCAGAGACATGGCTTAGCCACAGCCTGGAGGATGCTTCTAGAATGAAGTTTCCACACTGCAGTGGAGTGTGCACTGATATGAAGCTTCCTGGTAGATTAAAACTTTGCGTCAGACTGAGACTCGAACTCGGGGCCTTTGTATCTTGCGGGCAAGTGCTGTACCGGCAGCTACCCAAGCATGACTCGTGACCTGTCCTCACAGCCTTACTTCCATCACTACCTTGTCTCCTACATTCCAAACTTCATAGAAGCTCTCCTATGAAACTTGCAGGACTAGCACTCCTGGAACAAAGGATACTGCAGAGACATGGTTTAACCACACTCTGGAGGGGTATTTCCAGAATAAAATTTTCACTCTGCAGTGGAGTGTGCAATGATATGAAACTTCCTGGTAAATTAAAACTGTGTGCCAGACTGAGACTCAAACTCATGACCTTTGCCTTCCGTGGGCAAGTTTTACACCAACTGAGCTACCCAAGCATGACTCACAAACCATCGTTACAGAGACAGAGTGAAAATTTCATTCTGAAAACATCCTCCATGTTGTGGCTATGACACACCTCTGCAATATCCATTCTTCCAGGAGAGCTAATTCTGAAAGTTTTATAGGACAGTTTCTGTGAAGTTTGGATGATAGGAAATGAAGTACTGGCAGAAGTAAGGCTGTGTGCACTGATTGTGAGTTGTGCTTGGGTAGTTCGGTCGGTAGGGCACTTGCCCGTGAAAGATAAAGGTCTCATGTTCAAGTCTTGGTCTGGCACACAGTTTTAACCTGCCAGGAAGTTTCTATATACCTGTCCCCTTGAAGTTAATAAAAAGAGAAAAAATCTATGGCCACAATTGTCAACATCACATAGTATAAAAAAACAATAAAATTTTAATAAACATTCACAGCCTGTGATGTAGGTTTGTTGTTAGCTCACTGTGCTTACAACCATAGTGCAAACAGTTGAGGGGGATTGGCCCCTAGATTTCTCTGACTGTAAGCACTGTTTACCGTGGCACATTATAAAGCAGAATATACCTTGTCTAACACACTACATGAACCAAAATAGGATAAGTTAAAAACACATCTAAAAAGGAGCTAGAGCTTGAATGTGGGTCTACTGTAAATTGTTAGTTAATATTACTGGTGTCATGGTGTATGTAATACATAATGAAATTAATTGAAAGCTGTATCTTAAAACATGAGAAAAGCCAGACACACAATGAACTCATGAAAATAAGAGCCAAGAAAACGTTGGCAGTGTAGGGCCAGGGACAGAAAATAAATGAACGTGATCTGAATATTAAAACAAAGAAGAACAACAAGAGCTTGTAATACAGTGAGAAATAAGTGTTCAGTGTAAATTGGTATTGTTGATTCAGCAGTTCTATGGGGTGGTGCTAATTATTCCATAGATCTCACTTTCTTCCAAAATATTCAATAGATGCTAGAGTTCAGAAATATGTTGTCTGAATGCAGTTTAGCTTTGCAGATGTATAAGTTCCTTACATCTGATATTAAAATTTCTACCTCTGTCCAATCAAAAATTTCTCACAATCACCATATTGTACTTTATAGAGGTCAGAATTTGAAATTTTTTTATCCTTATTACCTATCTTGTGTCTAAGCTACAGTTTCATAGTGTTATTTATTTGAAAGTGGTTTATATATCCAAGAGAAAGTATAAGTTTAATGTTATGTTACACAACATGTTTTTTGTCTGATCTCACCTGTAAAGTGCAGAAATCTTATATGAGAAAAGCAGCAAAAATTTGCTGTTAATTCAGAGTTTGAGTTAACTCACTAATAAACAAGAAATCCTTTAACTAAAAATGGCTTTTATTTGTGCAAGTTATCTGTTTACTTACCCTTCACATTGTAATTCATGTACAGGAGACAGTAACTTGCTGTTCATTCAGAATTGAAGTTATAAAGATGTTCAGAAATATGAGAATGGTTTGATAAGCCCAGTAAATTTCCATGAAAGAAGGGAACTTTTTATTGTGCCTTCCCAATTGGTAAGCCTGATGATTCCAAGGAACATATAAAGAAATTCAACAATGTACAGCATACAGTACATTGCTCACAGCCATCTGACTTGACCAGTGTGCCAACTTCAATTGAAAATTGTGGAAACTGAATAATGTGCTGTTATTAAACATTTTCATTTGACATGTTTAACTGCCACACAACTGTATAAAGTTCACATGAACTTTGCACCATCATTGAAGACCACTTAATTTTGGATAAATGAATTTAAACGTGGTCAGACAAGCAATGAAGACAAATTGCACTCCAGCCATGTACTTTGGGTCACCACAAAGGAGACCATTGACAAAATCCATGCCCTGTAGGCATCTCAACTGAGTGAGTGCATAATATTGCACATGGGGAATTGGCTATGAAAAAGCTGTGTGTGAGGTAAAGGATTGCTCGCAGTTGGCCAAAACCACATCAGGCACAACATTTCAGTGCAATGTCTGGAAATATTTAATGGCAATCCACAAGACTTTCTGCACTGGTTTGTGACTGTTGATGAAACCTGGATCAATCACGACACTTCAGAGTCAAAACAGCAATCAAAATAATGGACATCCACTGGTGAAAGTGCACAAAGAAGGCAAAGACAATTTTTTCAGCTGGTAATTGATGGCCTTTGTTTTGTGAGATTCCCAAGAAATAGTCCTCACAGATTACTTGGAAAAAGACAGAATTGTAATGGTACCCTATTGTTATATCATTTGGAACTTGTGTTGGTTGAAATAAGACTAAGACTGGCATGCAAAAATGTTCTATTTCATCAGGATAATGCACAATCCCACACGTAAGTGATAACAATGGTGAAAGTGCATGAATTGGGCTTTGAATTGGTTCCTCATTCACTCTCTTCATCAGATTTTGTCCCCAGTGACCTCTTCCTGTTCCCTAACTTGAAACTTTGGCTTGCTGGAAAAACATTTTCATGATATGAGGAAATGATGGTTGCAGTCAGTGAGTATTGTATAGAATTTGAGAGAACCAATTTTTCCGATGGTATGAAAAAGTTGGAAGATTGGTGAATCAAATGTATGTCCCTCAGAGGAAACTGTGTGAAGAAGCAGTGTAAGTTGTTTATGAAACAAACATTTTTTTCTTACCTTTTTACCAGGCTTCTCGTATGACCCTTGTATATAAGTTCTTAAATTTTTTGTCAACTTACTTGTTTACTTACTCTTCAGATCTCAAAGTTTATCAGGGAAAAATGCTAAAACTGTGTCTGTAAATCAGGGAATTGTCAGGGAATTTCACTTTGGGTAACTTGTGCAACCATTGATACAGAACTGAGACACGGCTGACCCTTGCTGCCCACACCCATATCCCTCCAAGTGGTTCCCTTTTTTCCTGTTAGTGGTTGATGGGTACTAGTGACACTTCTCTAAATGGCACCTGTTTGAACACTGCTCGGTTCATAGAAATCAAGGGGAAAAAAATTAACAAAAAAAATTTTAATAAAGAATTCTTTACTCCTCCAGGTAGGTGGCCCCATCATTCACCCTTCAGCCATCACCTTTCCACAGAAGCAGAGTATGTAGTGACTTTGTTATGTTGAAAACTTTATTAAGCACTCCCTTGGACAGAGGCGCCTTTTAGCTGAGGGATGGGTGGTTTTACAGAACATTTCAAAAAAGGGGTATTAGAACAGTTTTCGTCTTTTTGTTTTGTTAATTTCAGTAATATGTGAAAATTGGTAGCATTATCCCATTTCAAATATAGCATGATAATTGACAATGGTGTTTCTTGGTGCATTTATCTTGCTTTACAAAACAACTGGCGAGTCTGGCGCATTGGCATAGTGGTGCATCTGTAGGCTGGCATGAGCATGGTGCCACATGTAGCAATGTGGTGCTCACCAGAAGAGCTATTGGCAGGTGGTTGGTTTGGCCAGCTATGCTGGATGAGCTGAACAAAATAGTCACTTTGAAGTTACTAATATATACTGCTGAAAGAACAACTTCTTGAGAGTGTTACTTGGCTTTTATTGTTTGACTGCCTCCAAAAAACACAATCAAATTAGCAATCACACAAAAACTTACAAAACAATTCCCAAAACCTACATGAATCAGTCAAATGCAAAAACTAAGAATAATCAAGGAATCAAAGGGGTTCCGTGCACAGTCATACTCCGCAGTGTTGGAATGGCTCTGCTTTTAGCATGACCACTCAAAATCACTGTCGTTCGCCACACAGCCTCCCTGCTGAAAGTGTGGAGCACCTGGGATGTATGGTTACTTGAAGTGTACCCGCCGACCTGCTCATGTATGTTTATGAGGTATTTGCTCGGGCGATGTGTGCTGACTGGACAATGGAGGCACAAGAGAAATTGTTTCCTCCGATTTCCTGGGTGCCGGCTTGTTTGTTGGGTGAGATTCTTTGTTACCGTCAGCAGGCATTTATCCTGGCTTGACTCTTTCTATTGACACTGCTATTGACTTCCCATTGTAGGAGATTTCCATCATATGTGTGTTTTGGCGCAAAACTTTGTAAGGCCCCGAATATGGTCGTTGCAATGGTGGTTTGACAATGTCTGATCTCAGCATAATGTGGGTACAACTGTTCAAGTCTTTGTGCTTGAAAGTTGGTTGATGACCATGCCTAGTGCCTGGAATTGTGCCCAGATGTGACACTTGTTATCGTAACTGCGCTATGAACATAGGTGATGTATCAAATTCTCCTGTCGTAGGACTCCTGTCTTCAATGAAGTCCTCTGAGACATGGATATTCTGGCCATACACCATTTCTGCAGTAGACTTGCCTAAGTCAAGCTTGTAAGCAACACCATTTCTGCAGTAGACATGCCTAAGTCAGGCTTGTAAGCAGTGTGCAAACCTATTAATACCACGGGCAGAGCCTGTGTCCATTTATATTCATGACACATAGGAGCTTCTTTTAAAGTCCGGTGCCATCTTTCAATCATACCGTTACTCTTGGGATGATAACTGGTAGTTTTGTGGTGGTTCATTCCACACAGCTTGGCTAACTGTTGAAATAAAGTTAACTCAAACTGTCCCCCTCTATCCATGGTTACATATACAGGACATCCAAAACGCGCTATCCATATGCCTATGAAGATCTTTGCTGTCGTTTCTGCTGAAATGTTTGCTATTGGAAGGGCTTCTGCCCAATGGGTGTATCGATCACTTGCCATAAGAAGGTAGTGGAAACCATCTGAGGACAGTAATGGTCCCACCATGTCGAGATGGACATGAGTGAGCTTTCGCAACTGTTGGGAAAAGTCCCTAATGGAGGATGGGGATGATGACCCACTTTGCTTGTTTGGCAGGCCAAACATTCTTGCACCCATCTCTTGCATTCTTTGTCTACCCCGGGCCATACGAAACGTTCTGTCACCAGGTGGACAGTGCTCCTGATGCCAGGATGGGTCAGACCGTGAACACAATGAAATGCTCATCTGCGGTAGTCTGCTGGCACAAATGGGCACTTTCTACCTGTAGAGACATCACACCAAACTTTGAGACTCGAGTTCGGTAATCTAATTTGCACTAGATGAAAACCCGTATTCTCCCTGAAGAGGAAATGCTACAACTCTATATCCTTCTCTTGTGCCACTACCAACTCATGAAAGTTAATAGTTTGGGATATGCCATTTATTCGGGAAAGATAATCTGCTGCAAAATTGTCTGCTCCTGCTATATGCTGTATGTCAATTGTGAATTGAGCTATAAATTCAGCCTGTCTATGTTGCTTCGGAGAACTGTGTTTGCCTCGCTGTTTGAAAATAAACGTTAATGGTTTATGGTCCATGAAAATGGTGAAGTCTTTTGCCTCTGCTGACATTCTGAAATACTTGATTGCCTCAAAAACCACCAGCAACTCACGATCATATACATTCTAGTTTCTTTGCTGCACATTTAATTTTTTGGAAAGAAATGCCGAAGGCTGCCACACAAAAGTAACATATTGTTGCAGGACTGTGCCTATGGCTGCCTGACTTGCATCAACAACAATTGCCAAAGGTGCAGTCAGGTCAGGGTGTGCTAGAAGCGTTGCATCAACTACACTTAGTTTCACTGCCTCAAACAAGCATTGTATTTCCATAGACCACTGAATTCTGTGCTTACCTTTAGCGTTAGTACCTGAGAGTGCTGCTGTCAACGGCCCCTGTTTTTCCACTGTCCCTGGTAAGTGCTGCCTGTAGAAATTTACCATTCCTAGAAATCTTCATAATTCTTGGTGTGGGGTCAGGGGTGATACTTGCTGTAATGCTTGCACCTTCTCCAGCGTTGGAGTAATTCCTGCTGCAGTAACTAGGTACCCTAAAAAGTCACTTGGTTTTGTCCTAGGACACACTTCTTGAAATTAATTGTCACACCATAATCACTGAGATGTTGGAAAACCTGTGTCAGATGATCCTTATGCTCGGTTGTAGTTTTAGAAAATACTAGAATGTCGTCAATGTAAGAAAAACAAAAATGTAGGCAATGCAAAACCTCTGCAATAAACCTTTGCCATGTCTGGGCTGCATTTTTAAGTCCAAAAGGCATATACATGGGTTCAAAAAGGCCAAATGGGGTAGTTATAGCTGTCTTTGTGACATCTTCTGCTGCCACGGGAATTTACATACAAGCTCTGGCACAATCCACTACACGGAACACATGTGATCCCCCTAACAAATTGTTAAATTCCTGTAAATTCAGGACTGGGTACTTGTCTGGTATTGTCCTTGCATTTAGTGCCTGGAAGTCACCACAAGGTCTCAACATTTTATCTTTCTTGGGAACTTAATGGAACATCAGACAGGTGGATATGTTTTCCTTCAACAATTTATCAAATTCTTATTTTGCTATTACTAGGCGGTCAGGTGGTAATTTCCGTGGTCGTGCAGACACTGGTGGACCTGGTGTGGTTTTGATGAAATGTTCCATATTATGTTTCACGTCTTTCTTCTCATATTTTGGCGTAACAATCTCGGGAAAGTGTTGAAACAGCTGCATAAACTCATTTATGACGAATGCTTCTCGCACCTGTTTCATGGGATAAGGTGCCTGAGTGCCTCTTGTACTGCAACCGGAAGTATTGTCAATTAGACAGCCATTCCTGACATTGGGCAGCAAGCTGAAACTCACAAGGAAGTCTGCTCCTAGTATTGGTTCTCCTACATCAACTACAATAAACTGCCACTGATATCCCTTCCCCAGTCCGAAATCTAACGGCAGAGTTATTTCACCAAATGTCTTAATCACTGAGTTGTTTGCTGCAGAAAACTGTAAGGGCATGGGCTTCACACGAACAAGTAACATCTTGTGCAGGTATAAGGAAGCATCCAACCCTGTGTCTGTGAGGAACTTACACTGCGACAGTTTGTCTGCCGCAAAGAGTCTGTGTGAGAACAAATTTTTTTGTAGGTGCTGTAAATAACTCCCGCAGCTTGTTGCACCTATTGCTGGCCGCTCAAGAAGTTTGGGTAATTGCACAGTGGTGAGCATTGTGTCACACGATCATCAAAATGCTCGTGATACCAACAAAATTGACATCGCTGTGGGCTCAGGCTGTTGCTCCTAGCTGGTGACTGAGAAAATGTTTGACATCTCTGAATTTTTTTCCCTTTATCATCAACTTTCGTTTGCTGATGCTACACTGTTAACATCTCTACTTGGCTTGACAGTTGCTTACTGCATTTGACAACTGCTGCAACTCATCTTGTATATCTGTATGGAACTTCCGCTATGTTGCTGCAGCCATCTCTGTTGAAGCTGCTGTATAATGTCGTGGAAGCTCTGTGATTATTGGCAGCAGAAGTGGAATTGTTTCCTGTACTCAGTCAACCATCTCTGCCAGCTTATCTAAATTCAGTTCCATGTTTGAAAGTACGGTGGTTTGCACTGATATAGGTTTAGCGACTTGCAGCATTGAGTTTGGCAATTCCGTGTCCGCTGTGAGGCTTCGCAGGCATCGGAGAAATTGTGAAGGCATCTTGTCTCCCATCTTTTCATGATGCAATAAATGTAGGACTTGTTGCTCAACCAACTTGGAAAGCCATTATATTAATGCTGACTTCAGGTGTTGATACCAGTTTTCAGATGGTGGGCTGACAATTATATCTTCCAGCATAGATGTGTAGTTCTGGTCCATCTGGCTTACCACATAGGTGAACTTTGTTTCCTTGTTTGTTATTCCACTATACAGGAAATTTTCTCCTGCCTGTACAAACCAAATTTTCATGTTCTGTGTCCAAAACGGTGGTAAACATGGAGCCACCCACAAGATTAAACCTACATCTGATTGACTGCTGTTACAAAATGGCATGGATGAATTTTCAATTGCAGTTGCTTGAACTCCACTGCTTTCATCTTCCTGCCATCCAATTTTGTGTATGTGATCGAGTCCTTTCCATTCTTGTGGTCACTTTTTCTTGTGACCTAATTTTTGTGTTCGTAATATTGGGGTCACCACTGAAGTTACTAATATAGTTTGCTGAAATAACACAGAACTTCTTGAGAGTGTTACTTGGCTTTTATTGTTTGACTGCATCCACAAAACACAATCAAATTAGCAATCACACAAAAACTCACAAAGTAATTCCTGAAACCAACATGAAGTGGTCAAATACAAAAACTAAGAATAATCAAGGAACCAATGGGGTTCCATGCACAGTCATACTCTGCCGCATTGGAATGTCTCTGCTTTTAGTGCAACCACTTGAAATCACTTTCATTCTCCACAACTGTAACTCTTCATCTGGGAGGGTGTGTGAGGTGATTTACGAGGAGTTGTCTGCTGAAATTAGGTTTTAAATACCCAGGGCTTTCCCATACAACTAAGTGTTGCTTACATAATCCCAAATGAATCTATAGACTATCCATTACATACTGTGTATGCTTTATGATTATCCCACTATGACCAGTGGACACTCATTAAACTCCCTTAAATAGGGATGATTATAATATAACAGAAAAGTAGCAACAGTTGCACAAGTAGCAATGATTTGGTCCCAGTTCAGTCCTTAAGCAGAAGTCCAACAGTTACTACATATTGTTAGCTTTATGAGGAGAGAACTAGGCCTCCTCCCCCAAATCAATTGTTCCCAATACTCACACATCAAAAGATGGAACACTTCATGGGTGGCACCATCACAGCCTCTGTGGTAACCTGTCCACATGCATGACATAAATGAAGAAGTTCTCACACAGTGATTTCTTTCAACTGCACATTAAGTCTAAAGGGGGGCTATGCCCATATTTGGGATTTATTTCTTGGGGCTATCTAAATCGTGGTAATTGCGCAGTGGTTGGGTCTCGGGTACCATTTTTCTTGATGGTGAAAATCAATTACAATAACCTTTTAATAGGCAATCCACACAGTAAATATGATAACCAACAGCAGAAATGGCAGAGGCAAAACTCACATTGGCTCCAGTTGGCAGTGTGATCCATAGTAATCTGGCCTCATTCATGAGTGACAAGACAAGGTAATAAATTGATTGTAGCAGTCAGTTATCCATATAGTTAGGCAGTCCTTCCCAGTCTCTTGGTCTCCCTCTATGATTTTTACCCTCCGCGCTGCCCTCCAATGCTAAATTTGTGATCCCTTGATGCCTCAGAACATGTCCTACCAACCGGTCCCTTCTTCTCGTCAAGTTGTGCCACAAACTCCTCTTCTCCCCAATTCTCACTCCCTTCCCAACCACTGCTTCCCTTTCATACCCCTCAACTCTTATAACTGCCATCTGGTTTCTGTACAAATTGTAAATAGCCTTTCGCTCCCTGTATTTTACCTCTGCCACCTTTAGAATTTGAAAGAGAGTATTCCAGTCAACATTGTCAAAAGCTTTCTCTAAGTCTACAAATGCTAGAAATGTAGGTTTGCATTTCTTTAATCTATTTTCTAAGATAAGTCGTAGGGTCAGTATTGCCTCATGTGTTCCAACATATCTACGGAATCCAAACTGATCTTCCCCGAGGTCGGCTTCTACCAGTTTTTCCATTCATCTGTAAAGAATTCGCGTTAGTATTTTGCAGCTCTGACTTATTAAACTGATAGTTTGGTAATTTTCACATCTGTCAACACCTGCTTTCTTTGGGATTGGAATTATTATATTCTTCTTGAAGTCTGAGGGTATTTCACCTGTCTCATACATCTTGTTTACCAGATGGTAGAGTTTTGTCAGGACTGGCTCTCCCAAGGCCGTCAGTAGTTCTAATGGAATGTTGTCTACTTCCGGAGTCTTGTTTCGAACAAGGTCTTTCATCTACATCCTCTTCCATTTCCATAATATTGTCCTCAAGTACATCGCCCTTGTATAGACCCTCTATATACTCCTTCCACCTTTGTGCTTTCCCTTCTTTGCTTAGAACTGGGATTCATCTGAGCTCTTGATATTCATACAAGTGGTTCTCTTTTCTCCAAAGGTCTCTTTAATTTTGCTGTAGGCAGTATCTATCTTACCCCTAGTGAGATACGCCTCTACATCCTAACACATGTCCTCTAGCCATCCCTGCTTAGCCATTTTGCACTTCCTGTCGATCTCATTTTTGAGATGTTTGTATTCCTTTTTGGCTGCTTCATTTACTGCATTTTTATATTTTCTTCTTTCATCAATTAAATACAATATTTCTTCTGTTACCCAAGGATTTCTAATAGCCCTCGCCTGTTTACCTACTTGATCTTCTGCTGCCTTCACTACTTCATCCCTCAGAGCTACCCATTCGTCTTCTACTGTATTTCTTTCCCCCATTCCTGTCAATTGTTCCCTTATGCTGTCCCTGAAACTCTGTACAACCTCTGGTTTAGTCAGTTTATCCAGGTCCCATCTCCTTAAATTCCCACCTTTTTTTAGTTTCTTCAGTTTTAATCTACAGTTCATAACCAATAGATTGTGGTCACAGTGCACATCTGCCCCTGGAAATGTCTTACAATTTAAAACCTGGTTCCTAAATCTCTGTCTTACCATTATATAATCTATCTGATACCTTTTAGTATCTCCAGGATTCTTCCGTGTATACAACCTTCTTTCATGATTCTTGAACCAAGTGTTGGCTATGATTAAGTTATGCTCTGTGCAAAACTCTACCAGGTGGCTTCCTCTTTCATTTCTTACCCCCAATCCATATTCACCTACTATGTTTCCTTCTCTCCATTTTCCTACTCTCAAATTCCAGTCACCCATGACTATTAAATTTTCGTTTCCCTTCACTACCTGAATAATTTCTTTTATCTCATCATATGTTTCATCAATTTCTTCATCATCTGCAGAACTAGTTGGCATATAAACTTGTACTACTGTAGTAGGCATGGGCTTTATGTCTATCTTGGCCACAATAATGCGTTCACTATGCTGTTTGTAGTAGCTTACCCGCACTCCTATTTTTTTTATTCATTATTAAACCTACTCCTGCATTACCCCTATTTGATTTTGTATTTATAAGCCTGTAATCACCTAACCAAAAGTCTTGTTCCTCCTGCCACTGAACTTCACTAATTCCCACTACATCTAACTTTAACCTATCCATTTCCCTTTTTAAATTTTCTAACCTACCTGCCTGATTAAGGGTTCTGACATCATCATAGAGTAATGTAAGTGGGATGAGGAACATGAAAAAACCAGATAAAATACTAAATCCACTGGAAGTGCAAATAAATACACTTTGTCACAATTTTACACATTTTAATATGTTCCCCGATGTGTTTTGGGCCCTATGGGTACATTTTTAGGTGTAATTTGTCTAATAAGTAATTTACCTTTGCTCCTGACTGAGTTGAGATGCATGTTTCACTGTCCATCTTCTGTTCTTCCCTTTCCTTGTCCATCTTCTGTTCTTCCCTTTCCCTGTCCATCTTCTGTTCTTCCCTTTCCTTGTCCATCTTCTGTTCTTCCCTTTCCCTGTCCATCTTCTGTTCTTCCCTTTCCCTGTCCATCTTCTGTTCTTCCCTTTCCCTGTCCATCTTCTGTTCTTCCCTTTCCCTGTCCATCTTCTGTTCTTCCCTTTCCCTGTCCATCTTCTGGTCTCCGCTTTCCCTGTCCATCTTCTGGTCTCCGCTTTCCCTGTCCATCTTCTGGTCTCCGCTTTCCCTGTCCATCTTCTGGTCTCCGCTTTCCCTGTCCATCTTCTGGTCTCCGCTTTCCCTGTCCATCTTCTGGTCTCCGCTTTCCCTGTCCATCTTCTGGTCTCCGCTTTCCCTGTCCATCTTCTGGTCTCCGCTTTCCCTGTCCATCTTCTGGTCTCCGCTTTCCCTGTCCATCTTCTCTTCCTCCCTTTAACTTTCCATCTTTTCTTACTCTCTTTCCCTGTTCATCTCCTTTTCTTCCCTTTCTCAGTCCATTTCCTCCTCCTCCTTCTCTCCACCTGCCCGTCTCCTCCTCCTCCTCCTCCTCCTCCTCCTCCTCCTCTTCCTCCTCCTCCCCCCCCCTCCTCCCCCCCCTCCTCCCCTTCTCACCACATTATCAGCCACATCCCATTATGAGATAGCTGGTTCTTACACCCACAGTATTTATTTCCAAATAATAAGTAATAAATGTGCAGAGTTTGGTTGAAATTGATTGAGGGATTTGGGAAGAGCTTTTTACATGGAGCTTTGTCCATGCATGCACTTGCGATATGTATTTCACATATATTTAACATATTTCAGTCTTATATGTGCACATATTCCACCTGTATCATTGTATATGTAGGGGGAAGCTTTATAAACTAAGTAAATTATCAGTACATTGCCATATGTTCTGCTGAGGAACAGCACTGCAATTAATCACAGTAAGAAGTTAAAATTATGGTTCATGGAACATGTAGAAACACTTATTGTCTTTCAAATGTGTGTGAATTCCTAAGGGACCAAACTGCTGAGGTCATTGGTCCCTAGACTTACTGTATTTACTCGAATCTAAGCCGCACTTTTTTTCCGGTTTTTGTAATCCAAAAAACTGCCTGCGGCTTAGAATCGAGTGCAAAGCAAGCGGGAGTTCTGAAAAATGTTGGTGGGTGCTGCCACAACTAACTTCTGCCGTCGAATATATGTAGCGCTACACAGGCATGCTTTGTAGGCACAAAGATAAATACTGGCACCAAAACCTCTGCGTCAGTCAATAAATTAAAAAAAAAAAAAAGGTGGAAGACGAGCCTTTTTCCTCCGCCCCGACTTTCGACCACTGCATTTTGGTACATTATCCAACGAAGTAAATACAAATTCCGTATTGTTCATCTTCAAATGTAGCAGCATTTCAATGTACTACAAAAATCTGACTGGCAAGACTGTTTGGGACGTTTGTCAATATGGCCAACTCTGTGTTCTGAATTTTTTCCTACCAGTGAGAAGAGATGGTTGCTAATAGGAACTTTTATGAATTGTGAATTACATGCAGTATTCTCTTCACCATAAGAATAATACGAATATAAACATTTTGCCATGTATTGTTTCGTGTTTGCTACTATCTCATTTAAATCCTGTCTGCCTAATAAACTACGAAACAAGAGTGAGACAACAGCAAACGCGGAAGAATATATGTATCATGTAATGTTTATATTCGTATTATTCTTATGCCTAATAGTCAGAAATGAAGCATTCCAATTGACTAGATTTTTAAATCTAAGATGACTCTAATTTCTTTGCAGAATGTAATGAACTAAAAAGGCGCCTGCAAAGATTTTCAAACGGAGAAAAATTATCGCTAAAATTTCGTTCAGAACATCATCTATCATACGCAGTCTATTATTTGGTTCTTGTTGATCATTATCAAAGAAATCAGTAGTGTAAGTAACAACAAATTTTCGCTAATGAGATGATTCCTCTCTATTTTTTATTTGTAAGTGGCAGTAGCGCACACAAAAGCAAGCCATGCCGCGAGCGGCGACAGGCCGTAAACACGCACTATCAGAATGCGACAAACAATGCTTGACACAGTACAGTAATGCATTTTCAGCTTAGAGTGACGTAAACACCTATAACAAAGAAAACGGCGCTTATGAGATCAAAGAAAAATAAGCACTCAATTCAAACCAGACGAAGCATGTGAAAAAGGAAGGGTACCCGTATAAATATGGACAGAGCGCCTGACGCATAGCAATGGCTACCTGGTAAACCTTAACTGCTAAGCTTAAGACTCGAACCAAACTACTGCATCTGTATCGTCATTCATTCGACCTAAATTGTGTCTCATATTACAATTAGATGAACTTTGTTTCGATTTGGAGGTGGGACCTAAAACTTTTCTCTCCCCTCGAGTTTAGAGTCTCAAATTTCAGGTGCGGCTTAGATTCGGGAAAATTTTTTTTCCTTGATTTCGAGTCTCACTTTTCAGGTGCGGCTTAGATTCGAGTGCGGCTTAGATTTGAGTAAATACGGTACACACTAGTTAAACTAACTTATGCTAAGAGCAACACACATACCCATGCCTGAGGGCGGACTCAAACCTCTGGCTGGAGAGGCACACTTACTGTCTTTAAAAGAGCTGATGTCAGGAGGAGTGAACCAATCCATTATGCAATGATTGATATAGTGCTCGCCATCAGCCATGCCAATGATTAGTTTTGCACATTCTGCTGCACTGAGTGGAAATGTGATGTGTGCATTGGTAGATACAAGGACTCCAAGTGACCATGCACTATGTTGAGTCGACATGTTTAACAGTAGGTTGCCAAACTAGATAAGCTTAAGAGATGTCAGATTGTGGGTCTACAGGAGACTGGGTGGTTCTACCATCATACTGCATGCCATTCTGCTCATATGGACACCACCATTGCCCATTGTTGGTAGTACTGGATACAGGAAGGCATGTTTTCATGATGTTCAGGATCTGGACATTGATACAAACCACAAGGAGGGAACATCAAAATACTGTCTGCCACTCATTAACTAACCCAACGCTAATGACTGGGACCATTCAGTGAGCTGTTCGCCCTTCTTTGTAACATCCAGTAACTGCTAGTACCATTGGCAGGCAGTTTCATGATGCAGGGAAACAAACCATTATGATACCTGCCACTCACATTACCTCAGTGTTCCATATGACTTGTGTGTGGTACACAGACAAGGGCTCTTTCAGATACACTTTAGTTACTTTAGATAAAGATTGTACTAGTGTAATTTATTATGTTTGTTTGGTGCATTATCAATTTTTACCCTTTAAAATTTTTGAGAGCAATATTTATTGAGTAACTTAGTGAGAACATCAATAAATATATCAAAAGCAATGTCACTATTGTCACAGTTACTCAGACTTGCCCACTCAACTTTATATAACTTGCCCTTTAGGTGTGTATTGTGACCTGTGTACAATTCACTTCCATTGGAAAAATAAGCCCACCTTCAGTAACAAAACTGCTTTTGATAACAAAGAAAATAATCTTATATCTATCTTTCAGTTCATAGAATCATCCTTAAATAATATTAAATCACTATCCTGAGTAGTAGGAAACACTGGTGTCACTCTTTGAAAATTTTGTCTACATTTTTTTTTTCCATTTTTATAACTTCCAGGTTCTGCTGAGTGATATCATGAAGAGTAGAAATGAAGACATACAAACATCAAAATATATGACACTTCTGAATGTAAGTATTTTATTCAGTACAATGTAGTAATAAAAAAATGACCTGCTTGTCAGCTACAAATAAATAGACCTGTGGAAAAGATAATAGATTATACACTGGGAATTCTTTACCTGACAGATATTACCAAAAATTGTAGATAGGTAACACAGAGGTTGCATTACATTGTGAGAGGGAAATCAACACTAGAGTATTAGAAACATGGTCCTCTGCTTCTTGTTCTTCTTCTTCTTCTTCTTCTTACAATAATAATAATAATAATAAAAAAATAATAATAATCCATTTAAAACCAAATAGAGGTGTTTTGCAGGATATGCTTCTTGCAACCACTCTAGAAGGAAAACAAAAACAGAGGATGAGATGGTCAGATGAAGTTAACCGACACCTCATGTTCTGTTATTACCAAGCAACAAACTTAGGAACCAACACAACTGGATACAGATCACAAGTATACACAATATTTATTACCAGATACCCAGCATTAAAATTTTTAACAGAACAACGACTAGCTGATCAGATCCGTGTAATAATCAAAAATAACAGGATACCCCAGTCAGAATTAGAAAACATCAAACAACAAGTACAACAAATACTGGAACAAAATAATGTGCAATCAGAAAATACATTAATGGACTCAAACATCCCAGAGCAAACAAACAAAGAACAACACGCATCAATTAAACAATCAGAGGAAAACGAAATCTTATGACAGCGACCAGAACAAACACAAATAGAACATGAAGTGACACACATGTTAGATATAGAAGAAAAATTTCAGCTGACGTATATAGAATACAAAGACACAAATACAGACATTAGACCATTCTTGCATAGAACACCAAATAACCCATAAGTCGAAACAACAATAACAACTATCAACACAATCATACACAACAAAATAAATGAAAATACAACTATGGAAGAGTTACAACTACTGGTTTATATAGGAGCACTCACTACACTAAATATACACACTAGGCAGAGATCAGAACCAACCAACACACAGAAGAAACCCACAAAACCAGCATGGCAACATAGGCTACAGATCAGAATAGAAAAACTGAGAAAAGACATCGAACAGCTAACACAATTTATAAGAAATGAAATTTCAGACAAAGGTTAGGTAAAATCTCACAACAAGAAGTGATAGAGCAATTAGATGAAAAGAAGCAGAAATTACAAGCATTGACCAAATGACTTAGACGACACAAAAAAAGTGAAAATAGAAGGAAACAAAACCAAACATTCAACACAAACCAAAAGAAATTTCACCAGACAATAGGTAACACACACATTAAAATAGACAATCCACCAAACATAACAGACATGGAGAACTTCTGGAGCAACATATGGTCAAACCCGGTACAGCATAACAGGCATGCACGGTGGTTACAAGCAGAAACAGACACATACAAGATGATACCCCAAATGCCTGAAGTGATAATCTTGCAACATGAAGTCACCCGGGCAATTAATTCTACGCACAATTGGAAAGCACCTGGAAAAGACAAAATAGCAAATTTCTGGCTAAAGAAGTTCACCTCAACACATTCACATCTAACTAAATTATTTAACAGTTACATTGCAGACCCATACACAGTCCCTGATACACTTAC
The DNA here is from genome assembly GCF_021461385.2 of Schistocerca piceifrons. Taxonomy (NCBI): domain Eukaryota; kingdom Metazoa; phylum Arthropoda; class Insecta; order Orthoptera; family Acrididae; genus Schistocerca; species Schistocerca piceifrons. Next base: position 122,279,079 of record NC_060141.1, on the reverse strand, counting down.
ACAAGGAATAACTTACATGAAACCTAAAGATCAAGCAGACACAGCAAACCCAGCAAAATATCGCCTCATAACATGCCTACCAACAATCTACAAAATATTAACTTCAGTCATTACACAGAAATTAATGGCACATACAACACAGAACAAAATTATAAATGAAGAACAAAAAGGCTGCTGCAAAGGAGTACGAGGATGTAAAGAGCAACTGATAATAGATGCAGAGGTGACATATCAAGCTAAAACTAAACTACGCATACATTGATTACCAAAAAGCTTTTGATAGTGTACCCCACTCATGGTTACTACAGATATTGGAAATATACAAAGTAGATCCTAAATTGATACAGTTCCTAAACATAGTAATGAAAAACTGGAAAACCACACTTAATATCCAAACAAATTCAAATAATATCACATCAAAGCCAATACTGATTAAGCGTGGAATATACCAAGGAGACTCATTAAGTCCTTTCTGGTTCTGCCTTGCTCTGAAACCACTACCCAACATGCTAAACAATACAAATTATGGATACAATATTACTGGAACATACCCACACAAAATCACACATCTGCTATACATGGATGATCTAAAACTACTGGCAGCAACCAATCAACAACTCAACCAATTACTAAAGATAACAGAAGTATTCAGCAATGATATAAATATGGCTTTTGGAACAGACAAATGTAAGAAAAATAGCATAGTCAAGGGAAAACACACTAAACAAGAAGATTACATATTGAATAACCACAGTGACTCCATAGAAGCAATGGAAAAAACAGATGCCTATAAATATCTAGGATACAGACAAAAAATAGGAATAGATAATACAAATATTAAAGAAGAACTAAAAGAAAAATATAGACAAAGACTAACAAAAATACTGAAAACAGAATTGACAGCAAGAAACAAGACAAAAGCTATAAATACTTATGCTATACCAATATTGACCTACTCATTTGGAGTAGTGAAATGGAGTAACAGAGACCTAGAAGCACTCAATACACTTACACGATCACAATGCGACAAATATAGAATACATCACATACATTCAGCAACTGAAAGATTCACATTAAGCAGAAAGAAGGAGGAAGGGGATTCATCGACATAAAAAACCTACATTATGGACAGGTAGACAATTTAAGAAAATTCTTTCTAGAACGAGCAGAAACTAGCAAAATACACAAAGCAATCACTCATATAAATACATCGGCTACACCACTGCAATTTCATAACCACTTCTACAACCCTTTAGAATCACATAACATCAACAGATACGAAGAAAGGAAATTGGAAAAAGAAAACACTACATGGCAAGCGCCCATATCATCTAACACAGCCACACATCGATCAAGACGCATCCAACACATGGCTAAGAAAAGGCAATATATACAGTGAGATGGAAGGATTCATGATTGCAATACAGGATCAAACAATAAACACCAGATATTACAGCAAGCATATTATTAAAGATCCCAATACCACAACAGATAAATACAGACTTTGCAAACAACAAATAGAAACAGTAGATCACATCACAAGCCGATGTACAATACTAGCAAATACAGAATACACCAGAAGACATGACAATGTAGCAAAAATAATACATCAACAGCTTGCCTTACAACATAAACTTATAAAACAACATGTTCCCACATACAAGTATGCACCACAAAATGTACTGGAGAACGATGAATACAAATTATACTGGAACAGAACCATTATAACAGATAAAACAACACCACATAACAAACCTGACATCATACTCACCAATAAAAAGAAGAAATTAACACAACTAATCGAAATATCCATACCCAATACAACAAATATACAGAAGATAACAGGGGAAAAAATTGAAAAATACATCCAACTGGCTGAGGAAGTCAAGGACATGTGGCATCAGGATAAAGTTGACATTATACCAATTATACTATCAACTACAGGAGTCATACCACACAATATCCACCAGTACATCAATGCAATACAGCTACATCCAAACTTATATATACAACTACAGAAATCTGTAATTATTGATACATGTTCAATTACCCGAAAGTTACTAAATGCAATATAACACATACCATACAGTTAAAAGGAAGTGACGCTTGATCAAGGTCTGCATCACTTTCCATTTTTAACCAGACTTAACGTCTGAGAAAGTAAAGAAAGAATGAATAATAATAATAATAATAATAATAATAATAATAATAATAGTTGTAATTGTTGTTGTTGTTGCTGCTGCTGCTGCTGCTGCTGTTAACAATATTATGCTTTACATGCGCAAGTCTGGGAGAAATTGTGTTCTGAGCCTAAAGGAACTGTTAACTCCATGGTATCATCGATCTTTCTTTTGACTAGATAAAACTAAATGTGTCACTGGAGTCCATCGTGTTTCTTCCGTTGTAGCTGAAAGACACATTTCTTTGTGTAACACTCCATTTCCTAAAACATTTTGTTCACTTCCTTTTATGATCAAATATCACTGTTCCCATTTATTCCCTGACTTTCTTCAATTGTATGTCATGAAAATTTCATGTTTAATGTTTAAAACTTACCCCCACGAACCATGGACCTTGCCGTTGGTGGGGGGGCTAGCGTGCCTCAGCGATACAGATGGCCGTACCCTAGGTGCGACCACAATGGAGGGGTATCTGTTGAGAGGCCAGACAAACGTGTGGTTCCTGAAGAGGGACAGCAGCCCTTTCAGTAGTTGCAGGGGCAACAGCCTGGATGATTAACTGATCTGGCCCTGTAACAATAACCGAAATGGGCTTGCTGTGCTGGTACTGTGAATGGCTGAAAGCAAGGGGAAACTACAGCTGTAATTTTTCCCAAGGGCATGCAGCTTTACTGTATGGTTAAATGATGATGGCGTCCTCTTGGGTAAAATATTCCGGAGGTAAAATAGTCCCCCATTCGGATCTCTGGGCAGGGACTACTCAAGAGGACGTCGTTATCAGGAGAAAGAAAACACGCGTTCTACAGATTGGAGCGTGGAATGTCAGATCCCTTAATCGAGCAGGTAGGTTAGAAAATTTAAAAAGGGAAATGGATAGGTTAAAGTTAGATATAGTGGGCATTAGTGAAGTTCGGTGGCAGGAGGAACAAGACTTTTGGTCAGATGACTACAGGGTTATAAAAACAAAATGAAATAGGGGTAATGCAGGAGTAGGTTTAATAATGAATAAAAAAAAAATAGGAGTGTGGGTAAGCTACTACAAACAGCATAGTGAACACATTATTGTGGCCAAGAAAGACATGAGGTTTATATGCCAACTAGCTCTGCAAATGATGAAGAAATTGATGAAATGTATGATGACATAAAAGAAATTATTCAGGTAGTGAAGGGAAACGAAAATTTAATAGTCATGAGTGACTGGAATTCGAGTGTAGGTAATGGAGAGATGGAAACGTGGTCGGTGAGTATGGATTGGGGGTAATAAATACGAGGAAGCCATCTGGTAGAATTTTGTACAGATCAAAATTAATCATACCTAACACCTGGTTCAGGAACCATAAAAGAAGGTTGTATACATGGAAGAACCCCGGAGATACTAAAAGGTATCGGATAGATTATATAATGGTAAGACAGAGATTTAGGAACCATGTTTTAAATTGTAAGACATTTCCAGGGGCAGATGTGGACTGTGACCACAATCTATTGGTTATGAACTGTAGATTAAAACTGAAGAAACTGCAGAAAGGTGGGAATTTAAGGAGATGGGACCTGGATAAACTGACTAAACCAGAGGTTGTACAGAGTTTCAGGGAGAACATAAGAGAACAATTGACAGGAATAGGGGAAAGAAATACAGTAGAGAGAGAATGGATAGCTCTGAGAGATGAAGTAGTGAAGGCAGCAGAGGAGCAAGTAGGTAAAAAGACGAGGGCTAGTAGAAATCCTTGGGTAACAGAAGAAATATTGAATTTAATTGATGAAAGGAGAAAATACAAAAATGCAGTAAATGAAGCAGGCAAAAAGGAATACATACGTCTCAAAAATGAGATCAACAGGAAGTGCAAAATGGCTAAGCAAGGATGGCTAGAGGACAAATGTAAGGATGTAGAAGCTTATCTCACTAGGGGTAAGACAGATACTGCCTACAGCAAAATTAAAGAGACCTTTGGAGAAAAGAGAACCACTTGTATGAATATCAAGAGCTCAGATGGAAACGCAGTTCTAACCAAAGAAGGGAAAGCAGAAAGGTGGACGGAGTATATAGATGGTCTATACAAGGGCGATGTACTTGAGGACAATATTATGGAAATGGAAGAGGATGTAGATGAAGATGAAATGGGAGATATGATACTGCGTGAAGAATTTGACAGAGCACTGAAAGACCTGAGTCGAAACAAGGCCCCCGGAGTAGACAATATTCCATTGGAACTACTGACGGCCTTGGGAGAGCCAGTCCTGACAAAACTCTACCATCTGGTGAGCAAGATGTACGAGACAGGCGAAATACCCTCAGACTTCAAGAAGAATATAATAATTCCAATCCCAAAGAAAGCAGGTGTTGACAGATGTGAAAATTACCGAACTATCAGTTTAATAAGTCAGAGCTGCAAAATACTAACACGAATTCCTTATAGACGAATGGAAAAACTGGTAGAAGCCGACCTCGGGGAAGATCAGTTTGGATTCCATAGAAATATTGGAACACATGAGGCAATACTGACCTTATGACTTATCTTAGAAGAATGATAAAGGAAAGGCAAACTTACGTTTCTAGCATTTGTAGACTTAGAGAAAGCTTTTGACAATGTTGACTGGAATACTCTCTTTCAAATTCTGAAGGTGGCAGGGGTAAAATACAGCGAGCGAAAGGCTATTTACAATTTGTACAGAAACCAGATGGTAGTTATGAGTCGAGGGGCATGAAAGGGAAGCAGTGTTTGGGAAGGGAGTGAGACAGGGTTGTAGCGTCTCCCTGATGTTATTCAATTTGTATATTGAGCAAGCAGTAAAGGAAACAAAAGAAAAATTTGGAGTAGGTATTAAAATCCATGGAGAAGAAATAAAAACTTTGAGGTTCGCCGATGACATTGCAATTCTGTCAGGGACGGCAAAGGACTTGGAAGAGCAGTTGAATGGAATGGATAGTGTCTTGAAAGGAGGATGTAAGATGAACATCAGCAAAAGCAAAATGAGGATAATGGAATGTAGCCGAATTAAATCAGGTGATGCTTAGGGAATTAGATTAGGAAATGAGACACTTAAAGTAGTAAAGGAGTTTTGCTATTTGGGGAGCAAAATAACTGTTGATGGTCGAAGTAGAGAGGATATAAAATGTAAACTGGCAATGGCAAGGAAAGCGTTTCTGAAGAAGAGAAATTTGTTAACATCGAGTATAGATTTTAGTGTCAGGAAGTCAATTCTGAAAGTATTCGTATGGGGTGTAGCCATGTATGGAAGTGAAACATGGACGATAAATAATTTGGATAAGAAGAGAATAGAAGCTTTAGAAATGTGCTGCTACAGAAGAATGCTGAAGATTAGATGGGTAGATCACATAACTAATGAGGAGGTATTGAATAGAATTGGGGAGAAGAGGAGTTTGTGGCACAACTTGACAAGAAGACGGGACAGTTGGTAGGTCATGTTCTGAGGCATCAGGGGATCACAAATTTAGCATTGGAGGGCAGCGTGGAGGGTAAAAATCGTAGAGGGTGACCAAGAGATGAATACACTGAGCAGATTCAGAAGGATGTGGGTTGCAGTAGGTACTGGGAGATGAAGAAACTTGCACAGGATAGGATAGCATGGAGAGCTGCATCAAACCAGTCTCAGGGCTGAAGACCACAACAACAACAACAACAACGTTTAAATTATCTTTTTGTCTTGCATACCTTACTATCTGCCTCACTACCATTAGAAGAGCATAGGCATTGACAAGATGATTGCGGTCTCCCCCTCAGATATTTCTTACAGTATGTGTTAGTTTATCCAGTGAGTGTGTTGTATGCCTGGATATTATCTGATTTGTTGGAATTAAATCTGTTTAATGATTTAGAGCAACCTAGATATTTAAAAGGATCTTTTTATTTCAAAATTTCTCCATTGACCCCTATAACTTCTCCTCAAGCATTTTGTTGCATAGCCATTACTTCCAACAGTATTTCAAGAATACAGTTCAATAAGTTTTTGCACTTGTTAAAGGGCTCCACTAAAATTTTCAGTAAACAGGAGTGACTTTTGCTCTTTTTATTCATTCATCTCATTTCATAGGTCACATGTAGGAGGAGAACCATTGATGATGTAGAATCAATCATGTTATACATTAACAAAAGTAAAGCAACATGTGTAAACTTAATCTGTATAGTGTATTAATAGTAAATTGTCAGTTTACTTCTTAATTCTATTTGTGCCTATGCGAGATGAATGTAAACTAGGAAGTTATCAGGAATGCTGTTACTCTGAACAAAGCTTCTGCTTTGTCAGTTGTATGAAACAGCTGCTGTTTCTCTTATATTGATAGCTTCATACTTACTTCTAATATTAAACAATGGAAAATCCGGGATGGAATGTATCAATAAATTGCTACTCACCATATAGCAGAGATACTGAGTCACAGACAGACACAATAAAAAGACTGTCACAATACAAGCTTTCGTCCCTCAAGGCATTTGTCGGAAACAGATGACACACACGTGCACATGCACACGCACATGCACAAATGCGGCTCACACAAACATGACTGCAGTCTCTGGCAGCTGAGCCCATACTGTGAGAAACAGCAGCGATGCATGAAAAGAGTGGCAACAGGGTGGGGGTAAGGAGGAGGCTGGGTTAGGGAGCGGGAGGGATAGCAGGGTAGGGGTGGTGGACGGTGAAGTGGTGCTGGAGAGTGTGCAAGGACGAGGTGGAGAAGGATACGGCAGCTAGGTGCAGTTGGGATGGTGGGCAGGGTGTGGCGGGGTGGGGGGGGGGGCGGGGGGGGGGGGAGAAATGGGAGAAGTATAAAGACTGTGTGTGTTGGTGGTATGAGGGCTGTGTAGTGCTAGAATGGTAACAGGGAAGGGGCTAGATTGGTGAGAAAAATGACAAACTTACCCCCTCCTCCGCAGGTACCACTCCGATCATGCACTGCTGCTGTTGCTCACAGTGTGGCTTCAGCTGCCAGAGACTGCAGTCATGTTTGTGTAGGCTGCATTTGCAAGCGTGCTTGCGCGCGCGTGTGTGTGTGTGTGTGTGTGTGTGTGTGTGTGTGTGTGTGTGTGTGTGTGCGCGCGCGCGCGTGCGTGTGCGTGTGTGTATGTCGTTTATTTTAAACAAAGTCCTTGATGGTCGAAAGCTTAGTTTGTAACAGTCTTTTTGTTGTGCCTATTTATGACTCAACATCTCCACTATATGGTAACAACTTTCCTTTTCACAATATTGTTACTTCTAACATTGACCCTCTTCACTAGTTCTTAATAGCTGAGGTTTGTTTCATTTATGTTATCTACTTGTTATGCAGTTTTGCAATGAACATTGCTATTTGCCACTTATGTAACATCAACTTTCAATCCTTTAATCTTGAGTAATGGGTTAATTTGAAGTAAGAGTTACTAATGAGATAAATTATTAATTTTCTTTTCAATTATTAATTATTCTAAACTTGTTTCCTTAATTTTATGTGGGAACTTGTTAAATACCTTTGCATCAGAATACATAACTCCACTCTGAAACCAAATGATTGAGTTTGAACCATTGATTGATAGTGTTGTATCACCAGCAAACATTACAGTTTCTGAACCAATGTTTCAAGTAATTGGAAGATCATCTACATAGATTAAAAATGAGAATGGACTCAATATTTATCTATCTGTTACGTCGTAGTCATTAGACCTAACTCAGTTGATACGTGATTTATCCTTATGTATGGGCAATATCATTGTACAATTTATATATTTACAGTACTTCATATCCAATCAATGTATTTACGTAAAGAATTATAGAACAATAAACATATGACTTTTGTATTACAGTTACAGTTTAATGAAATACAGATTACATTTATACTCATTTATGCAGCGATTCCAGAAACAGTCTGGAAAGGTTTTAAGGATGTTGTATGGGAGGTTGTGCTGAGAAAAAATTGTTAAGAAAAAATTTGATATTTTATGCTTTTTCAGGGTTATTTAGCATTGAAGTTCACCAGTCAGGTTGTCATGCAAGCAGATTAAAGCACTTACAAGTGCTAAAATGCAGTAATGCACAGATGCCTGTGGGTCTATGAGTTCTACTTGCTAAAATACTCATTACCAGCTAAAAGGTGCCTTTTTTTGGAGGCAGTATGTTTAAGCTAGATTAGCAAAAGCTACATTTGTTTGGTTTGAGGAAACCAAACAAAGAATACGTTTGATGACTCGCCTCTGGTGGGATGCTTGAATTTGCATGTGCAATGACCTGGTTGGCTAAATTCAATGCTGAATTATGTGGAAACGGTGCAACATATTAAATTTTTTTCTAAACAATTACTTTTCAGCACAACCTATCCTGCAACAGCCGTACAAGCTTTGCAGACGTTTTCTGACCACCCTGAATATATATTGTATATGAAATTTGAATATTAGTTAAATCTTTGATTTTACACATGTCAGAATTTTGGATTGTGTGAGCTCAGTAATCAAAAAATTCATTTTAGGATTAAAATTGATTCTTTTCAAATATTGAGAGTGGAGATGGAAAATTGTTCAAAGTGCCATTTTTTTCACAAAATGTTTTTTCAGTGCTATAATTTTTTTTGTACTCTGTTGCAAGTCCCTAGCTTAGTTCAAATATGAAATTGATGGAGAAAATGTTTCAAACATTAATTACTAGATGGCATATGGTCTTTGTGCCAAACAGTGGTTAATGTTGTTAGTTAAAACTGTCATGGCAAAAATGCAATTAAAAGTGATAATAAGTGTAAATTGTGTGCTAAGAAGGTGATAAAAGGAGTTCAGTGCACAGAGTGTCGATGCTGGTTCCTCGAGAAATGCTCAAAAGTGTGTGTAGTTGTTGCTCTTAGTGAAAAATACAGCAGCTCAGAAAAAAGACTATGTGGAAAAGAATCCCATTCGATTGACTTCCACACCTCAAGTATGGATACATGGCACCGAGCAAAAAGCATCATCTCCTCGAGTATTTTGCAGAAGAAAATCAAATGGGTAAGCAAAATAACTGTGTCCAATAAATTCGCTGCACTGGATTTTAAAGAATGTTATAAAATACCGAAATACCGATAGCTAATGAATACAAGATGTCCGATGTGAAAGTGCAGCAGTGTCCGCAGAAACACGAGGTGAAATTATTTGGGGACAGCCACGCATGAAACATCACAAATCTAATGTCAATGCAGGCCAGGAACAGTATAAGTATTTACAGTGAAGTAAAACCAGGGGCAAATTTCGACACAGTTACTGCTGGTATAAACAATGAATGCTCCAAACTCACAAAAAAGGAATGTGTAGTGCTGATCAGAGTGCAAACAACATAAACAAAAACAATGCCAACAGATTCATCAAGAAACTGATCTTAGTAATACAATACTACCACTCAGGTATGACCTGCCTGACTGGTCATGTGTCAATACAGAAATTAGGTAAACTTATAATAAAATGAGATATTTTTGTGCTAAATTTACAAACGTAAAATTATTAGATATTAGTGGCTACGAAAGGAACAGTTTCACTGGACATGGTATGCACCTGAATCAGCATGGCAAAAGGGAACTAATCATAAATATAAACCAGGCTACACAAGAAATATTTCGCGAAAAATGTCATTATTAAGCCTATAATTACACTGGGTGCTCCTTCACAAGGAAACTGCTAATACGGACCAAATCTTACAGGATTTGGTCCAAAGATAACGACAAGTTTCCTGAAGAGGATATTAAAACACACAAAAGTAAAAAACAAGATCTTAATGGCCCAGAGAGGGAACAAAATAGATGTAAAGTAGGCCCACTTACCATCCTGCAAATCAACATTTGCAGCATTAGGAACTTGCTTTTAAAGTTGGAACATTTTTGTAAAATAAAAAAAAAATGTTATGTACTGTGTGTCTCAGAACATTGGCTTACAGAATGTCAAGTAGATTTTTTCATACCCAAGGAGTACATTCTGTCAGCTATAATGTGTAGGAACGAGAGAAAAAATGGAGGGTGACACAATATTTATCAGACAATGTATACAATTCTCTAAAATAGATGTAAGTTCATACTCCTCAGAATTAAATAGTGAACTTACTTGTATAAGACTTATAGACCAAAATATTGTAATTGTTAGCTTGTATAGATCTCCAAACGGTGGTGTTAACTTATTTTTCGAGAATTATGAACAGATGATGAGAAAAATCTTAAAACTCAAAACAAATGTAGCAATATGTGGTGATTTTAACGTTGATTTGCTAGACACAGAAGAACTCAACACAAAAACATTCTTAAACTTACTTAGATCACTAAATCTATATTATATTAACAATAGCCAGACACGTGGAAATGCCTGTTTGGACCATATTATAGTTAATTTTTCAAGAAACCTATATAGAGTAAGCATTGCATATGAATGTTTAGCAGATCACAATCCTCTACTCCTAACATACTAGTATACACGGTCAGATAAGAATTATAAGGTTGCAGATAAGAAGCCAAGCATGACTTGGGTTAGGGGTCAGAAAGAGGAATTTCTTAAGTTATTCACAGACTCTCTCAAATAAGGTAAACTGCGACTTTGATTATGAATATGACACAGATCAGTCAACTGTTGAAACTCTATTTAATAATTTCCTTAATACATATACTGACTTATGGTACTCTTGTTCACCAATGAAAAGAAACAGTGCTAAATCAAATAGAAAAGGTAAAAAGCTTAAATGGTACACTGATGACCTTGCTAGTATCCGGGAAAAGATGCTTTCACTTTACAAAACACACAAAAACAGTGGCAGATGTGGGACAGAACAAAATGATACTTATTGTAAAGACTACCAGAAATGTAAAAAAGATTACAAAGCCAACCTTAAACTTGCCAAACAAGCTGCCTGTGAAAATTACATAGAAGGAGCCTCATACAAATGCAAGGCTGATTGGGATATTATAAAACAAGAACATGCCTCTACCCAAACACAAGATGTTCTACTTGAGCCAGAAGAGCTCAATAATTATTTTACAACCACAGTAAATGAATTAAAATAAAAAATTAAATAGTCAAACATACTAGCAATTGATATATTTGCTGATCATCTACCTAAAGGTCATGAATTTCACTGGGACCCTGTCACACCCACAGATGTAATAAATATTGTTAGAAAATTTTCAAACTCGAAAATCATTGACTACTACTGGCTATCTAACTACACAATAAAAAGGACAATACACTTCATTATGTGATCCACTTGCTTGTTTTGTGAATAAATGCCTAGAAGTTGGAGTTTTCCCTGATCAGCTCAAAATTTCCAAAGTTTTACCTATATACAACAAGGGGGAAAAAGACCTTCCTGAAAACTACAGCCAGTGGCTGTTGTACCAATCTTTTCAAAAATATTTGAAGCAATTTTCCATAAACAGCTAAGCAACTATTTTGAAAAGTAAGACCTTCTCTGTAATAGACAGCACAGTTTTTGACAAGGGAAAAATACCACCTCTGCAGTCCTTGAAATAGTTAATCTGACATTAACAGCATTTGAAAATAAACAAACCATCTCACTTGAACTTTGTGATCTGAGTAAGGCATTTGATTGTATCCCCTTTGACATCCTACCATCCAAACTAAAGTATTATGGTATATATTATACATAGTTGGAAATAATCAACTCTTCCCTACGTAACAGGAGACAATTTGTGTCAATTCAAAACAGACACTCTTCTGTGAATAATGTCACATCTGGTGTACCTCAGGGCTCTGTCTTAGTCCTTTCTTCTTCATTGTTGCAATTAATGATTTGCCATTTTATGTTGGGCCTGAGTCAATTATCTCCTACGCAGTTGATACAACCTTAATCAGCACAGATCGAGATTTATCAAAGCTACGCCAGAAATCGTAGGACACTCTCACCTTAACACTAAACTGGTTCTCGGCTTACAAACTTCTATGTAATCCAGAGAAAAATCAGCACCAGCAGTTGCGACTGGCTAATGAGGAAGAATGAAAATCCATAAAACTATTTGGAATACACATTTATTCCGAACTTAACTGGCAACCCCATATCAACCAGGTCTGCAAAAAGTTATTAAGGTTGTCCTGTCTCACCTGGAAACTGTCTCATCTAGTGAGTAACAAATGTCTCAGAACAGCATACTTTGGATTTTTTTCAGTCTCATATATCTTATGGGCTGTTACTATGGGGCCACTCATGTCATGTCAGTGATGTACTACTGACGCAGAAAAAGGTGCTACGAATAAAGTGCAACGTTGGTCCAAGGGAACATTGCTGTCCCTTATTCATCAAAATGGAAATAATGACAGTGAAAAAACTTTATATTTATGCATCACTGATATATGCTAAAAAGAACAGAACAAAATTTAACACCAGAAAGAACATACAATTACATGACACCAGAAACAAAGAGAGTATTGACATTCCTATACATAGGCTGACAAAAACGGGCAACTCTCACAAAGTGAACTGTTTGAAATTATGTAACAAATTACCACATACTGCACTCAATACACCTTTCAATAATTTTAAAAGTAAACTGTGCAGATGGTTAATAGACAATCCATACTACAGTCTCACAGAATTCATGGATACTTGTAAGATAGAAATCGAGTTTTAAGTCTATGATTCCAATACTGTATATTGATTAATGTAGCATAAATAATTTGCACTTGTAACATAAACACTCACTAATGTAGTAACTTCTTATGTATCTTGACATAATTGTAATGCCTATTTCGCTGCATGTGAACAACGGCAAATAAGGAAACTGAATCTGAAACCTTAGAAGTTCCAAATTCTGTGTGTCAAGATCTCCTCCATTTATCCCAGAATGATTTGAATAGTTAATACACAGGTTTTCATTGAGCAGGCACAGCTTTTTGATCTGCATCAGAGATTTTGCAATTATAGAGAACTGAAGAAAGATGAGCAAGGTCTTTCGTCTGCAAGATTTACCCAAGATTCTTGAGTCAGCTAAATTGATGAACCCATTCCATGCATTCCAATGAATTCAACTGACATCTTTGATTTTAAAGATGTTTCTGATGTATTGTTATCAATGCAGGTGCGTTAGATCCCCAAATGCAATATGATCAAAGTGTTTCATATGTATCCATCTTAAATAGCTATCAACAAATCTTATTTTGAAACAGTAGAATGGAAAAATGTCAGTGTATTCAGCAGAGGAAAAACCATGAGAGATGTATTCCATGCTGTACTCCATCTGAAAGACCAGCCATCTTTATCAGGTGTGAAACAGAAAGACCTGTTTGTGGTGCTACCATTTCTCCCTCAACAGCACGAGTTTACAGTAAAACTTTCAGCATCTGATCCCAAGAGTGGAGCTATGTAAGAAACAGAAGCGAATACTACGTGATGTTTTATTCTTGAGTTAAATTTTGTTGTGCTCTTGTATAAATGTAAAATAAATGATTTTTGTTGACCACTCTTCTACTGATTAAAATATTACTGCTGTATTTCTGTTCTTGTAAGGCAATGGCAAACCACCTCCGTTAGGACCTTGCCTAGTAAAGCGGTGTGGGCCTCCCGCATCGTTCCCCTACGCTCTCTAAAGAAGCATGGGACTTCATTTCCATTTCCATTATCATAGATAAAATCAAGTGCATGTGTATTAAAGGCACTTCTAACAAAAACTTTCATATTTGCACTTAGGTCAATCAGTTTCCTGCTACAGCACTTAAAATAAAACATTACCAACTTGACTTAATACTTTAAGTAGAAATAAGCACACTTGCAAGATATCAGTCCCAGCAATTTATCCTTAATGAAAATTTGGACTGTACTTCTGAGCTACATAGGTTATGGAGCTTCAGAAGGTACAGCTCCTAAACTTTTGGATTCACCAACTGTTTATCACTTGCTCTGCCCCACCGCAGTTGTCTAATGCCCAAGCATGAAGAATTATACATTGGTGAGAGTAAGAGATTTGTGAAGTACCATTTCAACAATGGTATTCAGCTGTGCTCATTGTGTCAGACTGTGCATTTTCTAACCTGTAGCTGGTGTCAGAAATTTCTTTGATTTGAACATTATGTTTTGACTCGCAAATGCAGTGTAAATCAATGAAACAAATTAGTGTGTCATTAAACAAGTAGCATAGCACTATTCACTTATTAACATTGCTATTGTAAATTATTTTCTTTGTATTTTAAAGCTGCCACTGTTAAAGTGAAGTACATTTACAGGAGATGCACTATTCTTAAACATGATTGGCATGATTTAATTGTAAATCAAAACTCATGAACTTCATTTCATGATGATTGTTCAATTGCGTAGGTATATTTATTTTATATATGTAAAAACACAGATGATGTGACTTACCGAACGAAAGTGCTGGCAGGTCTATAGACACACACAAACAAACACAAACATACTTATAAAATTCAAGCTTTTGCAACAAACTGTTGCCTCATCAGGAAAGAGGGAAGGAGAGGGAAAGACGAAAGGATGTGGGTTTTAAGGGAGAGGGTAAGGAGTCATTCCAATCCTGGGAGCGGAAAGACTTACCTCAGGGGGAAAGAAGGGGTATACACTCGCGTGTACACACACACACACACACACACACACACACACACACACACACACACACACACACACACACACACAAGCAGACATTTGTAAAGGCAAAGAGTTTGGGCAGAGACGTCTTCCCTGCCCTCTGGCTCCTACCCTTGTAACCGCCCCTGGTGTAAAACCTGTCCCATGCACCCTCCCACCACCACCTACTCCAGTCCTGTAACCCGGAAGGTGTACACGATCAAAGGCAGAGCCACTTGTGAAAGCACCCACGTGATTTACCAACTGACCTGCCTACACTGTGAAGCTTTCTATGTGGGAATGACCAGCAACAAACTGTCCATTCGCATGAATGGACACAGGCAGACAGTGTTTGTTGGTAATGAGGATCACCCTGTGGCTAAACATGCCTTGGTGCACGGCCAGCACATCTTGGCACAGTGTTACACCGTCCGGGTTATCTGGATACTTCCCACTAACACCAACCTGTCAGAACTCCGGAGATGGGAACTTGCCCTTCAGTATATCCTCTCTTCTCGTTACCCACCAGGCCTCAATCTCCACTAATTTCAATTTGCCGCCGCTCATACCTCACCTGTCTTTCAACAACATCTTTGCCTCTGTACTTCTGCCTCGACTGACGTCTCTGCCCAAACTCTTTGCCGTTACAAATGTCTGCTTGTGTCTGTGTATGTGCGGATGGATATGTGTGTGTGTGCGCGAGTGTATACCCCTTCTTTCCCCCTGAGGTAAGTCTTTCCGCTCCCGGGATTGGAATGACTCCTTACCCTCTCCCTTAAAACCCACATCCTTTCGTCTTTCCCTCTCCTTCCCTCTTTCCTGATGAGGCAACAGTTTGTTGTGAAAGCTTGAATTTCATGTGTATGTTTGTGTTTGTTTGTGTGTCTATCGACCTGCCAGCACTTTCGTTTGGTAAGTCACATCATCTGTATTTTTAGATATATTTTTCCTGCGTGGAATGTTTCCCTCTATTATATTCATATCGGTATATTTATTTTGATTTTTAGGCATATACATAGCTACAGACTACCATAATGAGGATATTGTTAAAATAATATTGAACTTATGTGGGCGTGAGGTTGACATATTACGTACTCATATTAATTACTATTTTTGACATGTAATAAAGAGTTCTCAAACAAGATTTTAACCTTCCCTCCTCATCCCAACCCCTCAACATCTCGCCAATAGGAAGGTTCTCACGGTCCTCTACTGTACAATTCTTTTCTGCTCGGGTGCTGTAGTGAGTTGGAGAGCATGACTAATAACCAGAACATGCAAAAGTTTAAAAGCTGTACTTTTAGAAGGTCACGATTGTTTACTATCAGAATTAAGGCCCAAATCTTCATATGGGATCGATTTCTGGAGTTAATATATTGCGTTTTCAAGTGTGCTTTTTCTTATTAAAATATGAAGTAAAGTTGGTGATGTTCCCTTGTTAGAATGTTCTTAATAAATTACTTGTTGACTAGTTTGTCATTTTATTTTTTGGAGTGAGTATGTGAGCAGCTTAATTCTGTGGTATCAGAATACCTTCTCAGTTTTTGTATACAAATAAGTTCTGTACAAAAAGACACACTCCTTTTTTAAATTTTTTTTATTCTCTTGACAAATGAGAGACATAGTGCTTAGACAATTTTCCATTTCCATTCTTCATTTGTCTAACATTGTTTTTAAAGACATTAGTATGCTCTGTTTGGGTAACAATATTTAGAAGGCAATTGTATAGGCACATTACCATGCACTTAACACTTCTCTTAATTACTTACCCAGTGTTGTACTGCTCTGTTTCACAGTTACTTTGTTCATTTTAAAGTAGTTCTTCATAATGTTTTTCAGACTATTTTTCCTTGTGTAAATGTATCATGCATTTATCAGTATATGGATAGCTCTTTTCTGTGGTATTTCATTTGCATTCATTGACCTTCCTCACAACTCTGTTCTATATGACACAATCGAGTGGAAGTGCAGATAGTAAAATAATTTGAGAACTTTGCAGTAACAATTTGAGCTAATTTTTGAACTAATAGCAAACTGACTTTAGTCTGTGACTTAGACTACTGATGTTCTCTGTCCAAATTAATTTGTTATCCAGATTGAGACCCAAAAATGTTGTCATTTGTGTCTGACATTAACACACTGTGTTTGCTTTGGTTCTTTTTAAAACTGATGAATTTTTGTATGTGCTAGTTATTGCTAAGCCATTTATCTACTTGAATTGGAACTCTTTCAGCTGCTTGAACAGTTTCTTCTAGATTTTTCCCTCACTGAGGATGAAGGTGTCACTTGCAAATAGGATGGATTTCTTGTTGATACCCTCAGGTAAATCACTGATGTAAATTAGTAGGAGTGGTGACCCCAGTACACTACCCTGTGACACTGTATTGGATCTTTCTATGTCTGAGAAGTGTGTATCACTCCTTTCATTTGTTGTTACTGTCAGGTACCTTTCTGTCAAGATTTTATCTGTTCATGTTCAGTTGGCCCCCCCTCCAAAAATAATTTTAACTTTTCTGTAAGGATCTTATGATTTACTAAGTCAAAAGCTTTTGACAGGTCACAGAATACCCCAATTGTTAATTCATCTCTAAATAGTGTGTTCGACAAGTTCTTTGTGCTGCTGAGATAGTTGTTGGCAGTCCCCGCCCCCCTCCCCCCCTCTCCCGCTCCCACCTCCCCCCTCTCCCGCTCCCCCCCCTCCCCACCTCCCCCCTCCTCACCAAAGACCTTTCGGATAGTGATAATACCCTCGAAAGTTTTTTAAGTCCAAGGGAGCATTCCTTCTGTCATGGATTTATGGGAATCAGGTCGCTTAGTTGCCATATGAACCTGAACACCACTTGTATGAAACTTGTATGAAACTTGTATTTATTCTAACTGCACAATTACATATATAGACACACAAACAAGCCTCGCGAGTGTCATTGGTCAAAATTGTAAACACACACTGCACAAAGGCACGCGCCAAGACCCGCGTCCTAAGAGCGTGTCAGTGCGCAGAGATACCACTCTGCTCTATACCGGTGGTCGATGAGCGCCACAGATTCATTAGTCATATTGGCAATGGTCCATCAAGAAAGTCAGATGACATTCTTATCATTATATGGGGTTTTTGTGTTTCTAACTTACTTGACTCTTGCATTTTTACTTCATTACTTGGAAACAGATCATGGTATTTCTGTTAAACAAGTGGCGTTAGTTGCCGCTTTGATGTGGTGCTTTATCAACTGCTGCAATCGTCTATGAAATTTTCATTAAATGCGTTCGATACCAATTCTGAGTTATTTTATAAAGACTCATGCTATCTGATTTCCTTAGGGTTACTGTTTTTAAACCTTGCCCATCCTGTTCCTTTTTTGTTGAACTGACACACTGTTTTAGACTCATTCTGTGAGTTCATAATAGCCGTCTAAATTGCCAATTTCTTTGCACATTTTACTACTTTGCTGTAGATATTTCACCATAGTACCATTTGAAACTTAAGTAATTTGTTCGATGTTTGCTGAGTTATGCCAAATTATAATACTTTTACAAAATACAGTGATACACTTTGTAATCCAGTTATTTCCTCTTTTTTTTTTTTTTTTTTTTTTTTTTTAAATGTTCACTTTACATGTTTTACTTTATATACTGGTATTTTACTTTATATACTTTACTTTATATACTTTACTTCTGGTGGAGGATGTTTAATTAATGTATTCACGATATAAGATTATGAAAGACCTATAATTATTGACAATGTCTTCCACATTGAGGATTTCTCTCAAACTTTCATTTACCATATTACACTTCAGAGTACTTAAACTATTATTGTGCGCTTGTTGCTACATAATAATGTGATTCTTTCTATTTTTTTGTGGTAATAATGTGTCTTTTTGTTATCAGATTCTTTCATCTAATGTTGCTGTAGAGTCATCCCCTTGTACGCTGGGTGTAATATAATCATAGCAGTAGCAATATTGTGGTGACTCAAGTATATGCACTGATACTGGACAACTGTCAGGTGATTGGTTAAACAATAATGATAGTATGTTGTGTATTGTTTGTTGCTCTTTCTATGGATGAACACTTGGTCTTTCTGTTGCTGAGTTTCACGTGGTCAAGCTATTTTTACCATACTCATTAAGTATCTTTGAACATACGTTCAGCTGCTGCAATTTTTACAAAATTACCAAAAGAGTGTGATGATAGTGAGTTCTGTGTGTCATACAGTGTGTTCATGAAGCCAGTGTTCAACAAAACACAGAAGTGTTGGTGTGACCACAGTGCTTAATAGGACTTTTCAAATGCAAAAAAATATGTCATAATGATAGGAATTTTGTACATGATTATTACTCTCTTTATTGTGATGCCATGGATACGTTTTCTAAGGTGTGGCTCTCTGCTTTTTGGTTATTGGAATGAGCTTGTTGTGCTATTGTTATTGAGTTTTGCTTGCCATTTCTGATGTGACAATTGCATTCAAATGAATGAAAGCAATTCCATTTCTGTTATGTCTAATTTCTAGCATATTTAATCTTTTAATGTTTTTGTTTTTAATATTTCTACTAAAAAAAATCTGGTTGTTGATCCCAACAGGAGCTACACATAGGAGTCTTGTGAGCTATTTCACCTACATGTTACTTTGCAACTCTTTGCTTCCCAAGCACAGCTGCATGTAAACTTTGCATCATGTGAATTTTGTGTCTAATATGGTTTACATCCATCACACTAACATTTACATATTTTCTCAAATTGCTTATTTGCTGGACTTATTTTTTGGTTTGTGCATAACTCCTGTGGTGGATTGTAATATTGTGGGGTCTTCAGTGGTAGATTCTTAATGTGAGCCACATGATTAAAACTTTTCTTCAGTTTCCAGAAGGCTATTGTTGTTCTGCTCTTGTAGACATCATTCATTCAAAGGTAACATACCAGTTTTTGACAGGTTCACGAGTCTCCCAATTTCAGTGAACATTTCTCTATATGTGATGAATCCATTTTCCTTCACAGTTGAAGAGTCATTTTCCTGCATTTACTCATATACTTTGCAAGCCATAATAGATTGTATGGAGCAGGGTACTTCTGGTAAAGCCATCTTTTCCCCTTTCCCATTTGATTCCTGAATGGTGCTTGAGAAAATTCATGCTAAGTAAACCTCCATGTGAGCTTCGACATATCCAATTCAATCATCATTATCACTTCATGTGATGTATGTGCAAGCAAGTGATAAGATGCCTGATGCATGAGACCTTTCTTGTACCATCTGCCACTAAATTTTGTTGAACATTTCTTAATGCTCTTACATGTACTAAACGATCCAGTAAGAACATGCACAATCATCACTGTATCTTTTCTACCTCTTCTATTAATCCATCTTGTTAAGAATCCCAGAGAGATGAGTAGTACTCAAGAATTGGTCAAACAAATGTTTTACAAGCCACTTTTTTCTTGAATGATTTCCATTTAATTAAGATTTTTCCCATGAATCTGTCTGGCAGCTTTTTTGTCTTCATGCTGCTTCAGATCACTTCAGATTATTATATATGAGAGAGGATTCTGCATCCATGGCTCTCAACAGTTATGAGAACTGTTCTGCTTTCTGGGAACAATGACATTGTGTGCAAATGAATTGCCTTGCAAAAGTAGGAACATGTTGTTTCTGTCCTTCTTTTAGTAAGTGTCATAGACTGTGGTATTCCTGATCAGTTCACCATGTTCATTACTAATAGCAAGACAGTATTCCAATGGGCTGCATGCTTCACATCTTCACTTCTAAATGTAATATAAACTGCTTTTCACTGAAGCATCCATATTGCCACACCAATAATGAAACATTCTGTTGCAATGGTTACATACCACACCAGTCATTGATTTTACTGACCACCCCAAGAAAAGTTTTGTACCAACACTGCAAGTTGCGTAAGTTGCCACAGTTGTGGCATTCACTTGAGCAAGCCATGGCAGATACAAAATACCAATTTCAGGCACAGTAATAATGCTACCTCAGTATCTCGCACATCACAGGGTGCCCCACAATGGGCTGGGTTGCACCACGCCAACACCTGGGGCAACTCTTTAAGGGCATATGTGACAGAGGGTTGGGCATTTAGTCCCAGCAACACCAACTAGACATGTATATCTGGGCCTCCAGCCCAATAGATCACTTTCACTGGGGACTTATCTCTTGTCAACTGATATTATACCTGTCCTGTCCTGATGTCAGACTGGGCTTCTAATGTGTCTACCATTGGCAGTGTGCACCACTTCAACTTCAGTCCTGACTTCAACTCCAGCCTTGGCACCAATGCAGCCTCCAACACCAGCCAGAATTCTCCATGGGCTACACTTGCTGCTGCTGCTGCTGCTGTTGCTGCTGCTGCTGCTGTTGCTGCTGGTACTACTGCTACTACTACTACTACTATTAGATGCCTGCTAGTGCTGGGACCATCCCAGTGAGGCCATTCAGTGCACACCAGTGCATAGCACTCCAACTCTGGAGACCCTAGGTTCGACCTGGGATATGTCCGTCCAGCCCAGTCCATCTGGCTGACTCCTGATCTGACAGCAATACCCATTGTTGGCCACCTCTATGCTGTGGGGCTGTGTTGTCACTGCCTACTTCAGCAAGACCACCCTTCCTGCTATTGTGTTGCCATCATCACATACACTAATATCAGTGGTACCGTGCCTCAGCACTGGGTGACTTTTCTGTATAGAATACACTGCCAATAGAAGCAGTTTATCTTCAGAGAGCATTCTCTGGCCTTAGCATCACAAAAGATTCAGTGTTACCCATACCCTTTGTCATTCATATAGGATATCCTGGTGGTCATCCAGCTATCCTTTGGTGACTACATATTGGTCAGCAACCTGGATTGATACAATTTGCTATCAGAAATGCTGGTGGAAACCAGTGAGTGGTGGCACAGGGCATCGGTCTGCAATGGCATTTCAGTATGGTAAGGGCAATGCACTATTTTTCACACTTGGGCTTGTGGTTTCTTCCCTGTTGAATATTTGAATATTGTATTGTGGGCACAAACTTTCCAATGTCCAAACCAGAGAAGGGTACCATAGCAAAGGCAGTTCAGATGTTTCAAAACAAATGGTACATGTGCAGAAAGACATAGAGAATTATGCAACCAATTGCTGGCATTGAGGGTAGATATGAGAAAACAGTCATCATCCATTAGGTCAAAACCCATCCTAGGTAATACTACTGCTGGCCAAATCCTGCTGTTTCTGGTAAAGCAGGAGCAAATAGCTTGACATTTGTGGGTAATTTGATAATAGCACCTATGCTGGAATGTTGGTTAGAGGAACAACTTTTGCTTATGGATAAATTATGCTTGCTAGGGGATGCTAAGACATTTGTAAAGTATAATAATAGGTTATTGAATGCTCTAATGTTTAACAGTCTCAAGGGCAGGGTTTTTACAATGGTACAGAAGGAAGTAAAGCTGTTGGTTTTATAGGGAGAAGTTGAACAGTATGTCACAGAAGTAGGGGGAACTTTGTGGATAGGATTTCTGAAATTAAAGGTCAACACATATTAGCTGACAGAAAGTGATGACACTAAGCGGATTCTTGTGAAAGAGGTAGAACAGAGGGCATTGGGTGCATTTTTGCAGGGGTTGCCTTTCAGTGTGTCGAGGAAAGTATGAGTATAATGGAATTTAATTACAGGTACCTAGTAACTTCCATGCAAAATTTATTGGAGAATAAATCAAATGCCAGACTTTTGTTAAACACTTGCTAGACACACTTCATACAGCACATAAGATAAGCAATATTTACAGCTTGCATACAAGACACTTACTGAGCAACAGAGATATCATGCTGATTACACTATCTCTCTGTTCATGATTGATGTGTCAGCTGTTATCATCATTGCAACAGCTCTCCCCTTCTTGAAACTGGGAGCACCATGAATGGAAGGGAACTGGAGCTTGATGGTTCTGCCAGCTTGTGTAACAGCTGCTGCTTGTGGCAGCAGCAATGTTTGTTTCCTCCACCAGGCTGGTGGAGTGGCCAAATCTTCACCCTGTTCTTCAGAGTTAGAGGGCAGTTGTGGTTTGGGGGGAGGGGAGGGGGAGGGGTTGCATCCTCTCAGTGCTTGAGTGCTCATGAGAGTTGTTGGCACTGAGACTGTGGGCATTTGGGCTGTGGCTTTCTTTTCTATGAGTGCTGGTTTGAGGCCTTCAGTTGACACCAACTCTTCTTTGCTGTTTCCCTCTATTTTGAAGGTGCATACACACCCCTCTGTAGGACCCCATGTGTGGACCCTGCAAGGGAGGTCATACACTATTCTCTCTTGGCCAGCCTTGCAGTTGTGACTGCAGCTCTTTGTGTGCAAAGAATTCTTTGTCACCATCATTCTGCAGCTCAGTGGGACAAACTTACAACATTATTCTCTGTAGCAGTTGATTGAACTGGGTCATGTCTATAGGACTGAAAGTTGCTGTGGCTTAGTGGGAACAAAACTCACTAGGAAGTCATAACTGTACCCCATACACTAGTTGTACTCTGCCGCAGTGCAGGTCCTCTTTTATCACTGTTCATAGTCCTAACTGTGCTAGTGGTGGCTACTCAGTCCACTAGCTATCTTGTACATTTGGGCCACTTTGATGTTTCGGTGGAACCTCTCTATCATGCCATTACACATGGTATTGGTAGCTGGTAGTTCTCAGGTGGTTGCAGCTATATTGATGCAGGAATTTGTGAAACAACTAAAGCTCATATTGTTGTGGAACTACACATGAATGTTTAATAATAACCACTGTACAGGTAATATCATATGACACTTCACTTTACACGTAGAACACAGGATAACATGATCACAAATGTGTTAACAAACCAAAAGATCACAATGGAACCAGTGTCAAAGAGGTTCCATCTGAAGACACAACTATTGTGTACTGATAGTCCCCACAGAGGCCCCTCCCCTGGTAGTGCGGATCATGGGGAAGGATGAAGGAGTGTGTCATCATTGCTGTAAGTGACAGTCAGTTGGGGCTGAGAAGGTGACACAGGATCATCGGACATGGAGGCTCGACCATTGTGGTGGACAACTGGAAACTGCAGAGCCATTGAGATATAGTCTTCATCTGTGGCAAGTGGAGTGTTGAATGTGCGAAGTAGCATTACATGGGTGGTGAAACAATCCTCCAGAGACCACAGGTGAGCAAGGAGGACAACCAGCAGACTATCTTGCAGTTGAATGAAAGATCATCAAAGGGATATGCCAAGATATTGATGACAAGTCTCGTGATGTCTGAGTTGGCAGAA
The DNA here is from genome assembly GCF_021461385.2 of Schistocerca piceifrons. Lineage (NCBI taxonomy): Eukaryota > Metazoa > Arthropoda > Insecta > Orthoptera > Acrididae > Schistocerca > Schistocerca piceifrons. The sequence continues at coordinate 122,255,122 of NC_060141.1, read as the reverse complement.
GAGGGCAACAGTTCTTGCAAAATGGTGAGAGGCACAACCAAGGAAGTAGCAGTCGAATGGGTTTCCTTGATGGAATGAGTGAATGGTACTGCATCCACATCAGTTTCACTGCGAGATGATGCACACTGTGTCAGTTGGTTGGTATTATGGGATAGAGAGTCCACAACAGACAAAGGCAGGGGGGAAAATGGGGATGCAGAGAGGGGCGCCTTGCACTACTGTGGTGTTGGTGATGGTCAGTGCCATCCATTAATGGTCATCTGTGGCATTGGGGTGCTGACAAAGTGCCACACTTTTTTTTATTTCAATCTGAATTACTGATGATGCCAGCACCAATTCCAGAATGTTTCCGGTTCCTTGTCATTCTGTCCCTGTGGTGAAGGTCTGCTGCACCATCTGTGGTATGCTCGTGATGCTGTGATGCTGCTTCTTGCGAGTGTTTCAGAGCTGCTAACTATATGCTCAACTCGTGCACACTGGTTGCCAGCTGATCCTCTGTTATGTAGCCTCACACATTCAGTGTCCATTGAGCTGCAACCCCTTGACTATGCATGTTTCAGGTCCATTCCCTTTGTCATTATTTGCAGCTGCACTTGAAACACAGTTTTGCAGACTGTTTGGGATGTCTTCAGCTTTATCTTGTAATAGGATACCCTCCTCTAACATAACCTTTTTTTTATAGAAATAACTGATACCATGTATACTATCGATTCTTGTATAGGTGAACATTCTCGGCTGTTTCCCTGAAAGCATTCATATGATTTTGTATATGATGTACTATATTTCAGGCTAAAATGTATAAAAAGAAATCAGTTTGTTGGTACTCTGTACATACAGTTAGAATTACTCTTTTTGTAAAAATATTTGAAATTACGAAATTTCTGGTATACTTCAAATTCCTATTATTGATTGCACAATCTGATAATAATTATGAAATTTATTTCTGGATTCATTTATAAAATAATGATATAATGTGATAAAGATTCTTCTTTTGTCGAGAAAGTTTGTAAACTCTTTTGCTTTGTAAACTCTTTGGAATATTGTGAATACTGCAAAATGTTAGTAGTAGTGGGCATGCCTCTGATGGGGAAGCAGACATCTATTTGATTGTGTCACTAATAATGTAATTTGTGGTGTGATAGAAGTGAACATAGTAAAGTCAGTGTGATTTATAAGAATGGGATAAAATAAAAGAAAATCATAGCAACAGATAATTCTTCATCAGTTATTTCATCTTCAGGAACCCACAACACTAAATCAAAATTTGAGCCACAAGAATGTACCCCTGGACACACAAGTGGAGCCAACAACAAGAGATAAAGAAGATGAGTAAAAAGTTTTTCTTTTGAATATCTTATACCTCTTGAAGCTTACAAACCTTTTACAGACAGAGAATTTTGTTAGTGACATGTGGGAGGGTAAGATTACAAGTGGGAGCTCAGCCGGGATCTGATGACTGATAATGAAGTTCTGTCTGTTGTAGAAGAAGAAAGGACAATTATTTCTATATTTGCAGTTTTTATGTAAATGAACCTCAATCCTCAACAAAAGATGCCCAACAAAGTCCGAGCAACAGTGACGAGATAATATCAATGATGATGGATCGTGTGACGAAGCAAGCTGGGATATTTTTACTTCCCCTCTTGTTTTGCCATCTGCATCCTTAAAATTCATTTTTTTCACTTTTGACTAATTACCATTAACATACTTGAGTATAATCTGCATTTTCATAACAGATAAAGGTTAGCCCTCAGTTTTAAAGAATATAGTACGAGATCTAATTTTGTGCTTAGTTTTGTGTATGTCATCAATTTTCTAATTTATTTTGACCATTCCTAGATAATATCTTTTGTTATAGGGTGAAATCAGTAATTGTTTCGTAACTTAAATTCTATTGTTGACGTTAGGAGGAACAACTCATAGTATTCTTAAAGGATCTATTTGACTCTATTTGAAAACATGTTAGCAAAGCCAGCCTTTAATTAATTCCAAGATAATTACCAGTTTTGTCCAAAGTATTGTTTGTGTAATGATATCTGTTAATTTCATCATTTAAATGAATTATTCAGTCTAACTCTTGTAGTAGAATAAACTGTTAAAAAGATGGCATTTTTCGATGTATTCAGTTAATTTAATGAGGTAAGTTTCAAATGTAATTTCTGTAAATTAAACATCAAACAATGTTTAGTTTCAGTGCCTGTTATTGTGATGATATATAAGGGCCCAATTTTTGGTCCCAAGACAATCAGTCCATGGCCGAGTTTCAGACAAGAAACCTGTGTTGGTTAGAATAACAACAATGCATCAACCTAACTTACACCAATAGCCCATGTGTTAAAGCAATGACAGTGTCTGTTCAATTTGTTTGACAGACTTTGAAATGTGTGGTTAGGTTTTTACTGCTTGTAGATGTTCAACAGTAAACTATTGTAGCATTGTGTTAATGTTTACCTGCAAACTATTAATGAGGCTTATGGAAAATTAAATAATAGTGCACTGGCCATGTAACTGTGAATCATTGGGTGGGGGTGGGAATGGGGTGGGGGTTGTGAACAGTGAAAGTAAAGAACAGTGGATCGCAAATGTACACCTGTCGGCTACATCATTTACAGTAGTCAGTACTGCACTTGGCCCCCCCCCTTCCCCTCCCCCCATTTTTCAGCCCATATAGCAATGCAGTATGTTGACACCGAAGACAGTCAACGATGAAAAACAGAAGTCAAACATCACAAATGGATGAATTGAAAGAGGAGTTTACAATTACAACAAAGGACACCACAAAAGACAAGCATAAACTATGTGTGATTTTTAACAGTGAAAACCAATAGTATGCAGTTGATTTTGCCAAAATTGAGTGCAGTTAATGATCAGTTAATAGAAATAAAAACAGATAAAATAGCAAATTTAGCACAGTTCATGGAAATACGAACTGAAAAGAATGATAAAATGGACAGGGTACAATGCAAAATAGACCAACTTAGTAATAAGGTTTTGGAGGTAAAAAATGGGTTGTCAGATGGATTAAAAACTGTGAATGAAAAAGTTGATGTTTTAGAAAATAAATTTATTGCTTTGTAGAATGAGGTAGTTGCACAATCTTCACACAGGAGAAGAATGTTAATGACATCAGAATTCAACAGAAGGCCATAGAGGAAAAAATTGAACAGAACTTTAGTAGTTTAGATAAAAAAAATTTAAATGTTGTAAACAGTATGCTAACTAATGTAAATGTTTTCAGTCAAAAAATTTCAGTAGTTCAGGAAAAGGCATTCACAACAATCTGTATTCAAATAATGGTATTGTGTGGTCCAACATTCCAATCAAAAGTTTGTTTTCCATCAGACTATTTACATCCTGTGGATTTTCTACACCACTGTAGAGATATTTTGTGTCAGGCATGACTGATGGTCAAAAAATTAAGTCTGTCTTGGTTAAATTGAAGTCAGTGGAAAACATACCAAAGTTTTGAAAAAAGTTTTTTAAACAAATTTTGGTCAGAAGCGGCACAGGGGAGAATTAAAAGTAAATTTTTGAATGGTCCTAATTATAGGAATAGGGACGGTACACTGAAAGGATTTTGTAAGAATTAACTTAAGAAATCAACACACCTGGGCAGACCATTTGATGAAAAGACATTGATTGAGGCACTAAAAAGGAGATTACCAGAGAGGTTGTAGTGAGATTTAGTACACTGACCTGACAATTGCCTTCAAAAATTTTAAGATATGTTAACAAGCTGGATAGTACAGTAGAAAGAAGCAGGTACCATAATCAAAATGATAGCGGTCACAATGGAACAACTACAGAAACAGAGATAATGGTAACTTCAGTCAGGGTCAAAACGGTAATAGAGACAGAAACTTTGAACATTAGCAGAAAAGAACAATGGGGATAACTATGGGCAATTTAATACCAAAAACAATCATAGAGATGGCTATTCGGGAAAAGGCAGTCTGCCTCAATGAAGGTCCACAGTTTTGGGGTGAGGAAACACAACACGTGTAGGACCCCCAATTTACACTTACAATTAGACAATAATAACAGTGTTAATAATGTGCACAGGTATCTGAAGTTGAATAGAAGGAACATCAGATTTCTTATTTATGTTTTGATCAAAAGTTTTGGAATACTATGTTTAATTATAATGATGTAGATACCAACACAAACCAGAATGTGAGAGTACTGAGAATTTTGATGTTGTGTGCACTAATGATGTCTCCTATGGGTCATAAAACAGTGTTATTGATGTATATAGAACTGGTGATGACTGTATTGTATCTGAATTAGGTGGTATTTTTAATGTAGATGTGAATGAGAGCTATGAAATGACTGAGGTTGGTAAGTCTGAGACTGGTAACGTATTGCAAATGAATGTAGGTGAAATGTGTGACTTTGATGGAGATGAGACTTGTGTTGATAATGATGTTGCTGATGAAGTAATTTTGGAATAATAATAATAATAATAATAATAATAATAATAATATGATGATGATGATGATGATGAGTATCAGGTATTTCTGAAGTTTAAGAATAATGAAGTTTCAGAGTTGCCTGTGAATACTGGTAAGGTAAGTGGTGTTTGTGATTATGTAAATGAGAGTCATGAAATACCAGTCCAGTCAAAGCAGTATTTCATTGATGTCATGCAGAGTAATGATCCAAACAGTAAAGGTGAGTTATCTGTAACCCTGAAGAACATAAGTGAAAATTTCTTGAAATTTGTTTGGTACCAAATTATTGATGATGTAGATAAATGTCCATTCCGGAATAAGTTATCTGTGGTTAGTAAATGTTTGTATCCAATTTGGCTGAATGAAGTGAAAGAAGATCTAAGTAGGAAATGTAATTTTGACAATAATCTATTTTGTATTCCTTCTGTAATCAGTAATGTTGCTGCTATGGAATCCATTCGGTGTATTCAAATTTTATCTGAAACTTGTGAAACCAAAGTAATGTAATGGTACCAATGAAGTTGATGAAACCCTGCAAAAACAGTGTAGATCTAGCATTTGATGAAATTAAAAGCGATTTTTTTTTTTAGATGAAGTCCTATTAACAGAGATGATGTTTTTAGATTTTGAAAGTCCTTACATTAAGATTAAGATTGATCAGTGGGAAGGGAAATGTTTGATTAATACTGGTAGTTCGATTTGTGGTATATCTGAATAATTTGGGGACAAGATTAAATAAAGTAAGAATTTTGTGGAAATGCACATTTTAGTGGTAAAGATAAGAGGAGCTACAGGTAAGCAAAGGAAATTGGTAAAAATCTCAGCTACTTTTAACATTTAGTATAGAAGGCAAAACCTTTGAACATGGATGCTTAGTGATCACTAATCTGGAAGAAAATATAATTCTTGGTACAGATTGGATAGTGAAAATTGAGGCTTGTTTTGGATGGAATGTTAAAGAATTGTTTATTTTGGAACCTGAAAGTAATAATTAGCATTTAAAAACTAATTTCTGTGTTTTAAACTGTGGGAAAAGTTGTAACTATTTGCAAAACATTGTGAACTTGAAATTAGCGGAGGTTGAGGCCTGGTGGGTAACGGGAAGAGAGGATATACTGAAGGGCAAGTTCCCATCTCCGGAGTTCTGACAGGTTGGTGTTAGTGGGAAGTATCCAGATAACCCGTACGGTGTAACACTGTGCCAAGACGTGCTGGCCGTGCTCCAAGGCATGTTTAGCCACAGGGTGATCCTCATTACCAACAAACACTGTCTGCCTGTGTCCATTCATGCAAATGGACAGTTTGTTGCTGGTCATTCCCACATAGAAAGCTTCACAGTGTAGGCTGGTCAGTTGGTAAATCACGTGGCTCTGCCTCTGATCGTGTACAACTTCTGGGTTACAGGACTGGAGTAGGTGGTGGTGGGAGGGTGCATGGGACAGGTTTTACACCGGGGACGGGTACAAGGGTAGGAGCCAGAGGGTAGGGAAGGTGGTTTGGGGATTTTGTATGGATGAACCAAGAGGTTATGAAGGTTAGGTGGATGGCGGAAAGACACTCTTGGTGGAGTGGGGAGGATTTCATGAAGGAAGGATCTCATTTCAGGGCAGAATTTGAGGAAGTCGTATCCCTGCTGGAGAGCCACATTCAGAGTCTGATCCAGTCCCAGAAAATATCCTGTCACAAGTGGGGCACTTTCGGGGTTCTTCTGTAGGAGGTTCTGGGTTTGAGGGGATGAGGAAGTGGCTCTGGTTATTTGCTTCTGTACCAGGTCAGGACGGTAGTTGCGGGATGCAAAAGCTGTTTTCAGGTTGTTGGTGTAATGCTTCATGGATTCCGGACTGGAGCAGATTCATTTACTATGAAGACCTAGGCTGTATGGTAAGGGACCGTTTGATGTGGAACAGGTGGCGGCTGTCATAATGGAGGTACTGTTGCTTGTTGGTGGGTTTGATGTGGATGGATGTGTGAAGCTGGCCATTGGACAGATGGAGGTCAGCGTCAAGGAAAGTGGCATGGGATTTCGAGTAGGACCAGTTGAATCTGATGGAACCAAAGGAGTTGAGGTTAGAGAGGAAATTCTGGAGTTCTTCTTCACTGTGAGTCCAGATCATGAAGATGTCATCAATAAATCTGTACCAAACTTCGGTTGGCAGGCCTGGGTAACCACGAAGGCTTCCTCTTAGTTACCCATAAATAGGTTGGCGTACGAGGGGGCCATCCTGGTACCCATGGCTGTTCCCTTTAATTGTTGGTATGTCTGGCCTTTGAAAGTGAAGAAGTTGTGAGTCAGGATGAAGCTGGCAAAGATAATGAGGAAAGAGGTTTCAGGTAGGGTGGCAGGTGATCGGTGTGAAAGGAAGTGCTCCATTGCAGCGAGGCCCTGAACGTGCGGAATATTTATGTATAAAGAAGTGGTATCATTGGTTACAAGGATGGTTTCCGGGGGTAAAAGATTGGTTAAGTATTCCAGGCATTCGAGGAAGTGGTTGGTGTCTGTGATGAAGGATGGGAGACTGCATGTAATGGGTTGAAGGTGTTGATCTACATAGGCAGAGATACGTTCTGTGGGGGCTTGGTAACCAGCTACAATGGGGCGGCCGGGATGATTGGGTTTGTGAATTTTAGGAAGTAGGTAGAAGGTAGGGGTGCGGGGTGTCGGTGGGGTCAGGAGGTTGATGGAGTCAGGTGAAAGGTTTTGTAGGGGGCCTAAGGTTCTGAGGATTCCTTGAAGCTCCGTCTGGACATCAGGAATGGGATTACCTTGGCAAACTTTGTATGTAGTGCTGTCTGAAAGCTGATGCAGTCCCTCAGCCACATACTCCCAATGATCAAGTACCACGGTCATGGAACCCTTGTCAGCCGGAAGAATGACGATGGATCAGTCAGCCTTCACATCACGGATAGCCTGCGCTTCACTTGTGGTGATGTTGGGAGTAGGATTAAGGTTTTTCAAGAAAGATTGAGAGGCAAGGCAGGAAGTGAGAAATTCCTGGAAGGTTTGGAGAGGGTGATTTTGAGGAAGAGGAGGTGGGTCCCACTCTTACAGAAGACGGAACTGTTCCAGACAGGGTTCAATTTGGATAGTGTCTTGGGGAGTTGGATCATTAGGAGTAGGATTAGGATTACTCTGCTTCATGGCAAAGTGATATTTCCATCAGAGACTACGAGTGTTGGACAGTAAATCTTTGACGAGGGCTGTTTGGTTGAATCTGGGAGTAGGGCTGAAGGTGAGGCCCTTGGATAGGACACAGGTTTCGGATTGGGAGAGAGGTTTGGAGGAAAGGCTAACTACTGAATTAGGGTGTTGTGGTTCCAGATTGTGTTGATTAGAATTTTGAGGTTTTAGAGGGAGTGGAGCTGGAAGTGGAAAATTGAGTAGATGGGAGAGACTGGGTCTGTGTGCAATGAGAGGAGGTTGAGGTTTGCTGGAAAGGTTGTGGAGGGTGAGTGAGTTGCCTTTCCGGAGGTAGGAAACCAGGAGATTGGATAGTTTTTTGAGGTGGAGGGTGGCATGCTGTTCTAATTTGCGGTTGGCCTGTAGGAGGATGCTCTGAACAGCCGGTGTGGATGTGGGAGAGGAAAGATTGAAGACTTTTATTAAGGATAGGAGTTGATGGGTGTGTTCATTGGCTGAGTTGATTTGTAGGTGAAGGATTAGGTGGGTGAGGGCTATGGATTGTTCAGTTTGGAACTGGTATAGGAACTGATGGAAAGAAGGGTTACAGCCAGAGATGGGAACATTAAGTGTGAGGCCTTTGGAGGTAATGCCAAATGTCAGACAAGCCTGAGACAATAAAATATGGGGGTGTAATCTGTCTAGGGCGAAGGCAGGTTTGCAGAGGGAATGTAAATAAAACTTAATGGGGTCATTGTGGGGATGTTGTGAGAGTGACATGGTATTAGAAGGTGGAAAGTTTAACATGAGGCTAAAATAAAAATAAAAATATATGGGGAGAGATAAAGGTGAACTAGAAAGCAACTGGAGATCTGGTGTGAAAAAAGTTGAAAACGTGTTGGTTAAAGATGAGCTATATTGATCCTGTGGTGAATTTGGGTTGGTAACCAACGATGTGCACAAAGGTTAGGTAGTTGTGTTGTCGCCAAAACACGTTAAAGCGTGGAGAAATTTGGGAAAAGTTCGAAAAAACTGCATGTAAATGTATTAAAAGGCGCAGTTTTGTGGTGGCAGATTATGAAAATGAGGCTAACAATTGTCTAACGAAGAAATAATGACGTAAAAACCTGTGGGAAGCGGCTAAAAATGATCAGTGATGTGGAAGAAACGGAAATGTATGGTGGATTACGGTAAAAAGGAGAAGGTGAATACAAAGTGAAACTACTTGCAAAAACAGAAAGAGAGAGTAAGATGACAGAAAAGATTTTGAAATGCAACAGAGACAATAACAAACATAATTGTTGGGTTCAAATTGATGATATGAATATAATAGAGGGAAACATTCCACGTGGGAAAAATATATCTAAAAACAAAGATGATGTAACTTACCAAACGAAAGCGCTGGTATGTTGATATACGCACAAATAAACACAAACACACACACAAAATTCAAGCTTTCGCAACCCACGGTTGCTTCATCAGGAAAGAGGGAAGGAGAGGGAAAGACGAAAGTATGTGGGTTTTAAGAGAGAGGGTAAGGAGTCATTCCAATCCCGGGAGCGGAAAGACTTACCTTAGGGGGAAAAAAGGACAGTATACGCGTGCGCGCGGACATTTGTAAAGGCAAAGAGTTTGGGCAGAGATGTCAGTCGAGGCGGAAGTACAGAGGCAAAGATGTTGTTGAATGACAGGTGAGGTATGAGCGGTGGCAACTTGAAATTAGCGGAGGTTGAGGCCTGGTGGGTAACGGGAAGAGAGGATATACTGAAGGGCAAGTTCCCATCTTTGACTTAATTTTTTGTTCAATGATATTACATGCTTTTCCCATCTCAAGTGTTCATCAAACCATACTCCCAAGAATTTAGTGTATGATGCTTGTTGAATCTTACACTTATCCAGCTCTACTGTAAGGTTAGTTTTTATTTTATTTGTAATATGTCTGAAGTTGATCCACGTTGTTTTTTTGGCATTCACAATGAGTCTGTTTTCATTAAACTATCTGTCTGCTTCATCTGTTGCTAATGTGACTATTTACTGTAAGCCAGCTTCACTATTTGCTGTAACAAACAAACAAACTTGTATAGTCAGCAAACAGTACTACCTCTGCTTCAGATAGTTGACTTGGTAGGTCATTGATAAATATTAAAAACAGTAATGGCCCTAATATAGATCCCTGGGTTACTCCATACAAAACTCACTTGAATCTTGATAAATATGTCCAATTTGCATGGCTTATCTCCACCTTCTGATACCTGTCCGACAGATATGATTCAAACCATTTGTGGGCAACTCCATGTATCCCATAGGCATATAACTTCCTAAGCAGTAACTTATGGTTGATGACATCAAAGGCCTTTGATAAGTCTAAAAACAATCCATAATTTAATTCCTTTCCATTTATGGAATTTAGAACAAGTTGCAAAAAATTGAAGATAGCTGTTTCAGTTGATTTATTTTTACGGAAACCATTTTGCGCATTAACTAATATTCTATTCTTAATAAGAAATTTGTATAGTCTCTGATACATTATCCTTTCTATTATTTTTTTAGAAACCTGATAACATTGATAAAGGCTTAAAGTTACTAACATCATATTTATCACTGTTCTTGTAAAGTGGCTTTATAGTTGACATGTTAAGTTTTGATGGAAACACCCCTGTCTTAAAAGATTCATTTATAATTTCTGTGAGATGTGAAGCTATGTTTCTTGCACTTTGCTTAATGACTTTGTCAGGAATCCTATCACACCCACATGACATTTTATTTTTTAACTTATTTATAGCATTTAGTACCTCTGATTGAGTTACTGGATAAAAGAACATTGTCATGTCGTTCATGGGGATTTTTACTTTGATATTGGAATTGCATTTAGTTTTAATTAAATTTATGGCTATATTTGTGAAATGTTTGTTAAATATGTTGGCAATCTGAAGTGGGTCCTTAACAGTTTTACCCCCACTTTTAATGACAAAGCTGTTATCTTTTCTTTTGTGTCTACCTATATTTTTATTTATTACCTCCCAAGTTGACTTCATTTTGTTGTTGCCTTTCTCAATATATGAATCATTATCAAGCTTCTTAGCTGCAATTATTACTTTCTTGTACAGGCTTCTATAACATTTCACATGTGCTTTCAGTGCTACATTCTTCCTGTCTGATTTATTTAACTTTCTGAGAGTGTCTGATGACTTTCTAATCCCCTGTGTAACCCATGTTTTGGTTTTGTGTTTAGTTTTGACTCTTTTTATAGGAAAGGCAACATCGAAACAATGTTTGCAGCTTTCAAGGAATGACTCTAACTTTGTGTTGACATCACCACTTGATCACTACCCCGGTTGTTATTTTGCAGAATGTAATTAAAAATTCTTATGCTGTCATCATTTATAAATCTCCTTTCTCTGTAATTGTTATTGATAACAGGGTCCTCGTAAGATGTGACATTTAAACTTAATTTGATACCCTTGTGATCCGAGAAACCAGTGTCAATTACTTCAGTGTTATATTCACACTTGTCCTTGTTTATAAATACTTGATCTATTATAGTTTCAGACATATTTCCGCATCTGGTAAAATCATTTACAGTTGCCATCATATTATGACACAAAAACAGATTGCACAGTTGCCGTTGTTTACTACAATCATTCTTAAAGTTAACATTAAAATCACCAAGAACAATTACATTATGTTTAAGTTCATTCAGCAGTCCCTCAAGGTTTTCCATAAAAGTGGCAAAGTTGCCCAATGGTGATCGGTACAAACACACAATAGTAATTTTTAATTTGGTTAGCTCACATATACTGTATTCAAAATCTTTTTCTATGCATTTTAGTTTACATTTAATTTCTTTTGATTCTACCCCTGTCCTAACATAAATACATGTCCCACCCCCTTTATGGTTGATTCTACAAAATTTGCTAATCATTTCAAAATTTGGATTAATTATGCTAGATGCTTGCATTTCTTTTACCCAGTGCTCACTTATGCACAGTATGTTAATGTCTTTTAGATAGTCAGTTAATAGAACTTCTATTTCAGCTAATTTACTTTCTAGTCCCTGCACATTTTGGTATACAACTGTTAAAGTTTCATGTAGTGGATTTGCTGCACTATTTACCTTTGTACTTTCTTGTTGCTGACACTGTAAAGATTCTGCCTTTTCTTCTTCTTCAAATTGTGAAGATCCTGAGGCTCTTCCTTTGATATGTCTGCAGAGCAGCTTATGAGTTTCTGGATCTAGTACAATGGTTCTTGGCTGTTGGTGTGGTTGCAGTCCTAGTTACAAGTGAGCATGAGGCATTAAGTGTGTCGAATGTGCTGACAGCTTCATCCTTGGAGGTTTCAGATGCACTTGAGTTTACACTAGGTTTGTAGGCTTTCTCATCTGAAGAAATTGTTTCCTCTTCAACTCTGCTGGATGTCCCTGACATTTATGCTGGTACCCCATATTCTACCACTCCTTCAGATACTGGTACCGGTATGTTAGGTATCTCTCTCATCTTAGACATTTCCTTGCAAATTTCCATTTGCTCAGTTACTTCTATGGTGAGGATACCAGGCAGTTTGTGTTGATCATTGAGATTATTTATTGTTTTCATAATTTGAGCACAGACATTCAGTTGTCCTGCTCTATTTAGGAGATCTCCACTGTTTATGAAATGTTGTTTTCTGAAATCTAGCTGGACAAATGTTGAATTTGGGTAGCACTTTATTTTGTGAAGCAGTCTGTTAGTTTTTTTGATTTCTTCGTTAAAACAAGATTTCTTTAAAAAATCGTATGGAGTGCTGTTTACCATCACATGTACATTTTTGAGCTTTTCGAGTGTCTCTCTTAGAGCTCGTCTTGCTGATAATACATCATTGCAGCGGACGTCTACTCCACCCCCTAGGATTAGAATACAATCATTTTTCTTTATCTTGATACTCAGATTTTCGCAGTTATTGATGATCTCTTTCAGTGGAGCATCAGGTTTTACTACACTAGTAACACTGCATCCTGAGTTATATAGGGTTTCTGCCAGTATTTTTCCGAGACTGTCAGCAAGTATATATACAGTAAAAGCATTATTTGTTGTGCTCAAGTCTTCCAAAGTTTTGCAGTCTATTATACAATCTTCTTTCTTTTCACAGTCTCTATGTGTTATATTATTAACAGATTTTAACTTTTTGAGCACATTATGGGCTGAGTTGTTAAGTTTTTGCTCGAGGTTTTTGTTAACAGTTGCTTGTATGTTAGGTGTAACGAACTTTTCGGAGGCTTTCAGTTCTCGTGACACTCACTTCTTCCACTCTCTTGCCACAAGATTTTATTTCATCACATATTTCCAGAGCATTGTATCTGTTTTGTACAGCGATCTTTTTAGTTGCTTTTAGTTCGTATTTTTTAAAATTTACACTTGTTTAAGAAGAATAGATGTGCTGTAGATTTCGGAGTTTGTGTTAAGTGATGATACTCCATTCAGTTCACATTCATGAAGCTTTGCTTTTAGGACTTTTATTGTTTTTTTAGCACTTTGCAATTCATACAACACACTTTGTAACACATTAATTTCATGTCCGGTAGCGTAAGCGACTAACGTAGCGTTAAATCCGTTAAAATTTCCCTGATCACATTCACATGAAAGTACAGTTTTTGCATTAATGTATCTCACACACGCAGAATGTATCCATAATTGTAATTCTAAGCAAAGTCTGAAACCATTTTGCACATCTGAATTACAGATTACACACATGATTACTTTAGAATTACTGTTTTCTTGAGAGAAACTATCACACACTGCTGTTACTGACGCCATCTTGTACTACTGTATGGAGATAAGTGTTTTCAATATTGTGTGGGCCATTTGGGCTAAATGAATGTGTAGTTGAATCCATAAGAGCTCTGGATTCTGTCTTAGGAAGAGAAGTGAATTCAAAATTAATTGTGTATGTTGATGACATTCTGGTCACAGAAAATACTTTGAACAGCATTTGAATCTGTTAAGAGATGTGTTTTCAAAATTAGAATCAGGAGGCATGACTTTGAAAATAGGCAAGTGTGAATTTGGTGTGGAAGAAGTTAAATTATTAGGACATGTTATATCTGAGAAAGGAATTGCACCTGATAGAGAGATATGTGGCGCTATTGATAATTTTCCTATTCCTCGAAATAAAAAAACAGTTTAAATCATTTTTTGGGTTAACTGGATTTTATAGAAAATTTTGTAGCAGCCAAGCTTTGAATGTTGCATGCTGGTGTGAACTTTTGAGAAGAATACCAATTGGGATTGGAATCAGGAGTATCAGGATGCTTTTGATGAGATCAAATGACATTTGTGCCAGTCAGATATTGTTCAGACCAGATTTGCCTCTTCCTTTGTGCATTATGACAGACAGTAGTGATGCTGGACTGGGTGCTCATTTATTTCAGGAGGTTGAAGTTGATGGTGTTACTGAACATTGCATTTGCTAGCAGAGTATTGCAGAAGCATGAAAAGACATACACTGTAACTGAGAAAGAACTTTGGGCTATACACTGGGCATTCAACAAATTTAAATATTACTTACTGGGTCACAAAGTCATTATCTGTACTGATCACAAAGCATTGTTATCTTCAGGTGTGTAAGCTGTACCATAACAGAATTACTCATTGGGCCTTAATTTACAGTAGTCCAATAATGAAATCAGATACATTAAGGGCACTGAAATGTTGTTGCTGATACTTTGTCTAGGCTACCTTTAGGAAGTGAATCATCCAACAACTTTGGAGAAGGAGAAAAAAGAGTTTAAAATTATGTGTTTGAGAGGTGTAAAAGAGGAAAAAGATATCTTGAAAATTTGCAGACATCCACAGATATCAAACTCATGATCAAAATTGGAAATTGGTTAAGAGCATGTTGGGTAAGAAAGGAAGAGGAAAAACCATGGTATTATAAGGTACACAAAGGTATTTTATGTAGGAGTCATAAGACTGATTCAGAGGATTGGAAACTATATTGCTCAGAACAGGGTATTGATTCTTCAATTATTTATACACATGAGAGTTTTGGTGATTGTGGATCAGCCAAATGCTCACAAAAGAATCAGGTAAACATCTATTTTTATAACATAGGAAGGAGAGTCAAGAAGAAGACTGCCAGCTGTGACAGATGTCAAAGAGTGAAGGTAAGTAATCAAACAAGTAGAGGCCAAATTCAAAACATACTACCTAACAGTAACCTTCATCTTGTGTCTGTGGATGTTTATGTACCTTTACATAAGTCTAAGAATGGATTTTGTTATGTTTTTGTGGTGGTTGATGTATTTTTGAAGTTCATAAACTTGTTTCCTCTTAAGAAAGCTACCAGTAAGGAAATCATCACTAAGTTTGAAAAGACGTATTTTTATCTGGTGGATATTCCTAAAACAATTTTATTTGATAGTGGTTATCAGTTTACATGGCAAGCTTGGAAAGATTTTGTTGATCATGCAAAAATAAGGCATATTCTAACCTCAGTGTACCATCCTTTGAGTCATCCTGCAGAAAGATATATGAGACACATTGGAAGAGTGTTTAGAACATATTGTAGTAAGAATCACACCAGTTGGATAGATTATGTCAGTGATTCTAAGGATATTATGAGCAGCTTACAACATTCTTCAATGTGTTTTTCACCATTTGAAATAAAGTTTAATCGCATACCAGCTAACTTCATTTCTGAAAATGTTTGAGTTTCCACCATGTAAAATTCTGTCTCCACAAGAGAGGGAAGAGGTGTTGGGGGATGATGAAAAAACAGGTGCATAGGAGAAAGCAGAGACATGATGGTAAAGGTAGATTTTCTAAGTAGATCATCTTGTGTTGGTGAAAGCCAAAGAGAAATGTAAAGTGTTCACATCAGAAATAAAGAAATTTTTTAATATTTGAATTGGACCATTCGAAATTCATGAAAATCCGTATTGTAATGCTTACAAACTTGTGTATTCAAAATCTAAGAAGTTGTTTGGAACATGTTCAGGTGGTGGTAGTTGCTGTTGCCACTGCTGCAAGAGGTGACTGATGATAATTTTATGGTAGCATCAAAATGTATCAGGCCAGGAGCAGACGATATGCATGCGCAGGAAGAAGTTTGCAGGAAACCGGCACCCTGCTGAGAGCCACATATAGGCCTTCAGCACATGTGCTGTGGGCAATGACTTTGCTGCCAGATGCTCCTGTGGTTAAAAGCTGAATTAAATCTCAGAATTGTGTAGCATCAAATTGTAAAGTGGAAGTTCTTGTTTTCCCTGTTTTGATTTAATGGTGGCCAGTGCTGAATTCCAGGTGGTGCTTAAATGGAAACCCACATCTCTGTTGATAGAATTGTCTGCCATACAGATACATATGGCCTTCTTAACAACATAGTCCAAGAACGATTATGTTGGGGATAAAATTGTGGTATTGTTTAAACATGGTCTTACCTCACCTTCCAACTTATTTCTTATTCAATGACCAGTATTTTGAATAATTGGATAGTGTCACCGTGGTAAGTCCTCTGTCCCCCATGGTGGCCAACTATTTTATGGAAGACTTTGAGGAAAAAGTACTGCAGTGGGCAAGTCTCAAACCTTCCTGCCTCTGGCAGAATGTAGACAGTACATTTGCGACTTGGCCATACAGAATAGACACATCTGAATAGAACATCTATCTCACTTCAGCTTAATATACAGTACAAAATGAAAGTGGAAAAAGAGGCAATTTACTATTCCTGGATGAAATGGTCAGAAGAAAAACCAGTGGGACACTGTGGCATAGTGTCAATTGTAAACCAACTCATGTGGAGCTCTATTTGCAGGCCACAAGTTGTCATCAATCTGCACAATATGGTAGTGTTTTCAGATGTTGACAGTCTGCCTGGTGAGCTACAACACCTAAGAATGGTATTCCAATAGAATGGCTATTCTAGCAGACAGATCTGCCATGTATGCTGCTCTAAGTAGAATCAAAGCAGGGACTAAGTGAAGATGCAGAGGCACCCATTGCAATGGTGTTCTTTCTCTACTTTGGTGGCATGTCTTTAAGAATAGAAAGAATCCTCAAAAGACATGATATCAAGTACTTTTTGGCAACCAGCAAAATTGAGGAATTTATTGCACTCAGTCAAAGATGACCTTGGCCTTAGGAAATGTTGTGTGTGTAAGATCCCATGCCAATGTGGAAAAATCTTATATTGGTCAGACGTGCCAAAGCATGCAAGAACATTTTATCAAACACCATCATTATACGTGTATGGGGGCAACCTGTCAATCACTGGTGGCGGAGCTTTGCCTGGACATGCAGCATCATATGTTTTATGAAAAGACAGAAATTTTATCCCCAGCATCATCTTTCCAGGACTGCATTGTTATGGAGGCAACACATGTCTGTATGGGAGACAGTCTTACCAACACGGATTCAGTTTTTCATTTAAATGAGACCTAGAATCCAGTATTGGCTGCCATTAAATCAAAAAGGGAAAAACAAGAACTTCCAAATCACGACTTGACACAATGTACTGCTGAGATTTAATTCAGCTTTTAACCACAGGAGCATCTGGCAGTCAGTCATTGTCTATAGCTCATGTGTGGAAGACCTTCCTGTGGCTCCCAGCTGAAGCTACTAGGAACGTTGTTTTCCTCCAACTGCAAGCAACTTCATGTGCATGCATAATACCTGCTCCTGGCTTGATAAATTTTAATTCCAGCTTGCAATTATCATCAGTCATGTTTACAGCAGTGGCAGCAGCAACTACCACCAACTAAAGATGTTAAGCAGTTGCATCAATGAAATATTTTGATATTTGCACAATTCTATCTGGCAGCAAACCCAAGAAGTGTTTTCACAATAATATATCACTTCTCCCACTGTGTAGAAATGACAGATTTGCCATATCAACAGGCTGATACAGTGGCAGAAGAAATCGTTAATGGTTGGTTGTAAAAATTGGGAATGCCATAGATGTTGATTATGGACCATGGTATTAACTTCATGTCAGAGCTAAGGAAACATCTGGATAATTAACTGCAAATTCATAAGTTAAGAACAGGCATGTTACACCCACAACCAAGTGGCACAATGGAACAAGTTCACCATTCTATAAAGAAGATGTTGTTTCACTATGTCAGTGACCAACATAACAACAGCTAGGATATGCTATGTAGTTGCAGCCTACAGTACCATAAGAGTACCCATCAATCATCATACAAGGTAGTATATGGTTGGAACATGCCATTGTCATTTGAGATGTTGTAACTCAGAGGGGAAGAATAGTGAAGCAGCACAAAAGTTTGTGAAAACGTTATAGACGAGATGCCATCAAGTGCAAAAAGCAAATCTGAAGGAAGGCCTGGCAAGAGCAAATGGGGCAACAGAATGCCAAGTTGCCTATTTACCATGTGGAACATGCCATATAGCCTGATGGAAAGACTTTTTTTTGGCATTGTTATCAGGGTCCATACCAAGTAGTGGAGATGATGTCGCTGATAAATGTTAAATTAGAACTAAATTTGCAGGCAGCAGTTTTCCACATTGGGCAAATTTGACCATGTCAAGGCACGCCAGAAGATTTGTCACTATTATTGGTGTTAGTCCCATAGAACAGGGGTGGGGCAAGAAAGGTAAAATTGCACAACATTCTGATCAAGCTGCTTCCACTAAGTGTGCTTATATATTGCTATATGTGTTAAGGTCAGCATCAACAGGAAGGGATAGTATGTTAAAATTTTATTAGGTGCTTTCGTTAATGAAGGGTTTTATTTTGTACACTTTCATTTACATGAATTTTGCTTCAGAACGTATCAAAGTTGTGGAGCATTTGGGTGACTTTATTTTGATTGCTGATGGATAATAAGGCTTTGTTGACACACAACAAGTAATACAGTTAATTTGGAAGTCATAATGTGTGGACAAATTTCATTCCTGTGGTATGTTAACAGTTAGTTGGGAGACATCATGTTTGTTGTTTATTTGAACTGATTCAGTTGTATTGATAGTGTAGTAATTTGTGGGTTTAATTTTTGTTTTACAGTGAACTTCAGATGGTCAGGGATGATGTTTCTTTATTAAGTTGTATGTATATAATGTGAACAAAGCATGGCTATGACCATTTTCAGGTTGTGGATTTAAATGAAATGTTGAGAGGAATTGACTCACAGCTCACATGTAGTGAAGCATTGGAGAGATTTTGGTAGTTGAATGGTTTTGGTGTGCAGTGATTTTGGCACATTTTTATTTTAGTGTTGGGCAGAAACAAAGTAGCGTGGAATCATTAAGTTGGCATTGGGAGAACTGCTCTAAGGCCAGAGGGAGCAGGTTGTCATATGCCCTACCACAGTGGTTCAAACTGTCATGGGCATATGCAAAATGGTGGAAACACATATGAAGAGATGCCTGTGGGACATCCTTGTAACCCAGCCATACTTACAGAAAGTAGGACTGCACTGTGTATACTAAGTTTATGACACAACTGTAACTAATACTACTTGCTGTAAGCAAGGGCACACTAGAGGCTCAGAATGGTTATAACTATGGGGTTGCTGATTGCTGCTGAATGGAACCCACTGTGACATCTCAGGACTGAAAGTAGTAGTAGTTATTAGGACTAAAACCTTGAACCTAACATGCCATCTGCTGTATCTGCCTGACAATCCTTTTAGAGTCATACCACCAAAAACCTAACTTACCTAAGTGATACCTTTGACACTATCATAAAACAGTCTCTTGACAAGCTAATTGCACCAAAGGATGGCTGTATTTACATGGAACAATTGTTCCATCAAATTCAACACTACTGCACTGGGTACCAGCATCAGGTCACAGTAATGTGAATCCCATACTCGGGATCATTCTTAATTTTGGTCACCATTTGCATCACCTATGCCCAATATTAGTGGAGAACTAACTACTTTCCTTATTATCTCCCATTCTCTTACATGCCAACCCATTGAGTCAACCACCAGGTGCAAAATAAGCATGTGTAATGAAAGGCAATGCCAAAAGTAAATAGGGTGAATAAGAAGAACAGAGGACAAGCTATTGATAACAGATGTGGCAAAACAAAAATTTAAATACAATAGAATCATGAAATTTTAGTAAGTCCACAGGTTCAGTAGCAGTCTAGAACTCAGTGAGCCACACTTTTCCCAGTGGGGCAGTGGCTTGAGTGAGCCATGGCAGTCATACAAGTGTGCCAGACACTGTAATACTGCTACCTCAGCAGCCTGCACTCTGCAGGCTGCCCCACAGTGGGCCAGGGTGCTACAAGCCAATGCCTGGAGCAGCTCTTTCTAGTTTATGTGACAGCAAATGGGGCTTTTTGTTACAAAAATGCCAACCAGATTAATATATTTGAGCATCCAACCTGGTAAAAGTTCACATACACTGGAGACTTGACTGTCATCACCTGATTTGAGATCTGTCCTGGCCTATTCTAATGTCAGACTGGGCTACTGATATATCTACTGCCAGTACTGTGTTGCACTTGGACTTTGGCCTTGAATTTGACTCCACCTTAGCACCGATGCAGTTTCTGCACTGGCCAGCAGCCTCCACAACTGCACATGTTACTAGATGCAGTTATGGGCCTGCTAGCACCCACTAGCTTCATGTTTTTGAGCTTCAAACTAGAACCACCACAGAGCAGCTGTTCAATGCACTCCAGTGCATAGCATTCCATCATCTCCAGAGATCCTGGGTTCAACACGGTCATGCTGAGCTGAGCCAGCCAACTTCCAGACTGTTGACAACACCTGCTATTAGCTGCCTGTACACTGTGGGGCTGTGTTGTCACCATCTACCTCAGAAAGACCACCCTGCCTGCTGCTGCATGCATTGCAATCATTGCATATTACTGCCTCAGCAGTTCTCAGCTTCAGGCAGTGGCAAAATTTGTTGTACATACTGTGATGCCAAAAAAAGCTGTTTATCTTCTGAGAGCATCCTCTGGCTTCACTTTTCCATAGGTCCAGAATTACCTATTCCCTGAGTTCACCCTGATTCAACATCCTGATGGTTAGGTGCCCATCCTGCTGTCCTTGGGGGCTGTTTAGCAGAAAATCTTTGTGGCAAACACAGTCATTCAGACTTTTGCTTCATTTTCTTCTTGTAATTCCAGTCACTTATGGTGCAGTGTAACGTGAAATAAACTTTATCTCTCAATTAGTTATGAATTTTGTTTACTTCATACATTTTTTAATATTGTTTTTGGATTTACTTACATGCATAACCGACACAGTAGCTACATTTGTTGTTCTCAAGTGGATTTTGTATATGACAGTAGGCAAGTTGTCATTTTTTGCCACTTACATTTTTTTCATTTTAGTGGTGCTATGTTGTATATATTCACTGAATTCTTCCAGCAAATATCCAAATTCATTAAATTTGTGAGACATTTATGACATTCATCATAAGTTTGTATATGCTTTTCAGAATCTTGTTCTGTCAGAATGTTACATGTTTTTCAGTTCATGTTTGTCCTTGATTACATTTATGAAACTTTTTATAATGCACAAATGGTATGTCTTCATACAGTTTGGAGTTCACTGATTAGGGTTTATTTTTTCTGTTTTTTCTTACCATCAATTTAAGTTTCTGTGTACCCAAGAGAGTCTGCAAACTAACTTTGGGGCCACTGACAGCATTCACATATGAGAATTTATTTGGGTTTTGAGAGAGGAATTTCAGTAAGATTCTGCTAGAGTACTTATTGTACACAGATTACAAAAGGTCATCAGGTCACTACTTTTATATTGATAATTACATAAAAAAGCACTTAAACTTTTATTTACTGCTAGTTAGTGTGCTTATTCATGACTACAATTACTCATTCAACTCCTCTTGTTCTACAACAATCCCTCACAGTAAAAAAATACACAAATATAGTTATCCATGAAAGTTTCTTGAGAAAATATTGTCTTAAATTGCTGTGTTGCCAAATACTGATTCCCTCCAACTGACCAACCATAGTTTGATGATCATTCAGATATTTCAGTACCCTAAATTTTTAATGGTTTGTCCATCCTGCAATAATTCTAGTTACTATCTGTACATACACACCACACAAATGCATGTCTGTGGGAATGCCTGCCATTCTCCCTAACCACAAAGCAATGGACCAATTTGATTCACAATCACAAAATCCCAAAGGGCCTCTGTTATCACTAAACACAAAATATTATATACATCTTGTGTATATCATCTCTATCATCCTTTAAGTTGTGTGGTAAGGTTTCTACCTCAGCTTATATGGCAGTAACAAAAGATGTCATTAATAGTGTTGAGTAATAGATTTCAATAGCAGCTTCTAAATAATGAATGAACATAGCACTTTGCCAGTAGTTGCTACAGATGTAGAGTTAGTAGTAATAAAAGATAGTGATAAATGGTCAGTAATAACTGGATATTGCAAATTCTCAGTATTAGCAAATGATGTTAAGACAGTTCTTCTCTTTTCCACTTCCTTCCCATCTCCACTTCCTGTGCATTCAAGATGAAATTCATAAGCTTAGACAGTATTCCACATTCTCACATTAAAAGATTTTATCATAAATACAGGCACTGACCCCATACATTAACAGACACAGTAAGCCACATTTGATTTCAGCCACCATTTTTGTTTTTGTTTTGGTACACAGCACACACATTCTATGTGTTGTGGTGTATATTGTAGAGAGATGTGATTTGATATTACATTGCTTTGTTTGTAAATACTTCCATGAGTTTAAGCTTAAGATGACGATTGTAAGATAAGACTTTAATTAAAATGTACATAAGATAGGATTCAGTGTATCCATAATATGCCACGGAACTTCAATTTCCATCTTTTTCTGTTTCAGGAAATTTTGTTCATGCATCCACAGCTTGGCTTTACGGAAGATGTTGTTAATATTTTAATATCTGTAACAGATATACAGGGTCTTAAGATCATAAAGATGTTGTCTAAACACCAAAAGTTTGGTAAGAACCTTCTTTCTTACTCTCTTTCTAGACTAACAGTTAATCATTTTACTTGTGTGTAAAATTGTCAAAATACAATATACAATGAGAAATAAGCATGATACAAAACCAGAAATTGCCAAATTACATGTTCGTAGACAGAAAATCAAGTTTTCATAAAGTATATTCCACACAGTTTGTACTAAAGTGCACATTCTTCACATTCTGTGCAAGCAGATTAAAGGACAGTAAAAAGATGTGCACAGTTATGCTGTAAGTACAAATAATTGTGTCCATGCAATAGCATTCTATTCAGTTCACAAGTAATTTTATACAAGGTGAGTCACCTAACGTTACCGCTGGATATATTTCGTTAACCACATCAAATACTGACGAACCGATTCCACAAACCGAACGTGAGAAGAGGGGCTAGTGTAATTGTTTTATACAAACCATACAAAAATGCACAGAAGAATGTTTTTTAATACAAACCTACGTTTTTTTTAAATGGAACCACGTTAGTTTTGTTAGCACATCTGAACATATAAACAAATATGTTATCAGTGCCGTTTGTTGCATTGTAAAATGTTAATTACATCCAGAGATATTGTAACCTAAAGTTGACGCGTGAAACCTCTGACGTTCAGTTGCGTGTTGTAACAAACACGGGCCACGGTCGGCAAGCAGGATCTGCAGGGACATGTTTACGATGACGACCGTGTTTACGAGTGTGGCTGTAGTGCACTGTTGTGGTTTGGTCTAGCTGTCGCAGTGTCCACATATAGCACTTGCTGCTATTGTTATTCTGCATTCGTCTCCGCACGCAGACCAACTGTAGTACACCGTGTTACCAGACGTCTGTGACAGTGTAGTGTTGTAGGAAGTGTGACCATGGTGTATTCGAACTCTGAAAAGCTGAAGCCTGCAGGGTGTATGCAGAACGGTACCCGGACAGAGAGCATCCAACGTGCCGCACATTGCAAAACATCTACTGCCAACTCTATGCAACAGGTATGGTCGTAGCACGCAAACGGGTCCGTAACAGGCCCGTCACAGCAGAAGCGGGTGCAGTTGGTGTGTTAGCTGCTGTTGCCATGAACCCACACATGAGTACATGGGACATTGCGAGAGCCGGTGGACTTAGTCAAAGTAGTGTCATGCGCATACTGCATCGTCACCGCTTTCACCCGTTTCATGTGTCGCTACATCAGCAATTACATGGTGATGACTTTAATCATCGAGTGCAATTCTGTCAATGGGCATAAACAGAGAATGCGTTGCAGTTCTACCTGTTTACCGATGAAGCGGGTTTCACAAACCACGCAGCAGTGAATCTAAGGAACATGAATTACTGGTCCGTGGACAATCCTCGCCGGCTCAGACAGGTAGAGCGATAGCGACCGTGGACTGTAAATGTATGGTGCGGAATCATTGGCGACCACCTCATTGGTCCTCACTTCACTGGAGGGGCCCAAACAGCTGCAACATACATCACGTTTCTACAGAATGATCTGCCAACGTTGCTCGAAAATGTCCCACTGTAAACACGCTGACGTATGTGGTATCAGCATGATGATGGTGCACCTGCACATTCCGCAATTAACACTAGGCTGACCCTTGACAGGATGTTCAACGGGCGTTTCATAGGACGTGGAGGACGCATAAATTGGCCAGCCCATTCTCCTGATCTTACACCTCTGGACTTCTTACTGTGGGGTACGTTAAAGGAGAATGTGTACTGTGATGTGCCTACAACCCCAGAGGATATGAAACAACGTATTGTGGCAGCCTGCGGCGACATTACACCAGATGTACTGCTGCATGTATGACATTCATTACGCCAGAGATTGCAATTGTGTGCAGCAAATGATGGCCACCGCATTGAACATCTATTGGCCTGACATGTCAGGACACACTCTATTCCACTCCGTAATTGAAAACGGAAACCACGTGTGTACATGTACCTCACCCCTCATGGTAATGTACATGTGCGTCAGTGAAAAAGCCCAATAAAAAGGTGTTAGCATGTGGACATAATGTGCTGTTCCAGTCTCTTCTGTACCTAAGGTCCATCACCGTTCCCTTTCGATCCCTACGTAATTCGGTGCTCTCCGATACACACGATCAAGCAGCGGAGGAGTGGTACTCAAGCGTCAACTTTAGGTTACAATATCTCCGGATATAATTAACATTTTACAATGCAACAAACAGCACTGATTACGTATTTGTTTATATGTTCAGATGTGCTAACAAAACTAACGGGGTTCCATTTAAAAAACTTAGGTTTGTGTTAAAAAACATACTTCCGTGCATTTTTTATGGTTTGTATTAAACAATTACACTAGCCCCTCTCCTCATGCTCTGTCTGTGGAATCGATTCGTCAGTATTTTATGTGGTATGTGGTTTACGAAATATATCCAGCGGTAATGTTAGGTGACTCACCCTGTATATATCAGTTTTTTTTTTATTTTTTTCCCCATGTTGCAAGTACTAACCATTGGGAGCATCCCCTTGCAGTGAATAGTAAAAAACAAAATATTCATAACAAATATGTAGAAAACCGTATAATACATAATACTTTGCACTGGATTAATGTTTTAGAAGAGTGACGACTTTTAGTATCCAGTCACATATTTTAATTATATTGTAGTTTAATTATTTCAAATAGTGAAATTACTCACTATTATTTAGGGGTGCTGTAATTTGACACTCAAGAAGCACCTTTGGAATTAATGATTCATGTTGAAAATATCTTTTGTTGTTTTTTCAGCAATGGACATTTGAGTGCATTTACCTCCACTAACTGCACTTTGAATTCAAAATATGTTCTAAATACAAAATTATCTTAATGCAGCAATGCCCTGAATCCTGATTTTTGGCATGAGACAAGTTAACTGATACATGGAAGCAACTGGAAATCACCCTGACTACTGTTAAGCAATTGGGAATTGTTACAAATGGGTGTATTTTGCTACCAAAAGCCATGTACCATATTTGCTTAAGGTCTCTCAAGTTCTTCCAACTCATGTGGATACTGTTTCCTCTACAGGAAGTGTAGGATCTTTCATTGGTCATCTAGTTGGCTGTGAGTGGCATGTCAGTGATAGGGCTAGATTCCTCATACAGTGGAGATGGGAACCAGAGAGTCCCCCCAAGAAACTTTCTCAGTTCTCAATAGGTTTCAGGCAGAGGTAGGTTATTGATGAAATCAACGGGATCAAACGTTGGACTGACACCCTCTGGCGAGAAAGAATGTCCAAGAAACAGGGCATGGGAGCATCAGAGTTGCGATTTTTCATGGTTAATTTCCACACCATGGTCAAAGCCGACTTGTGGGACTGTTGATGACAAAGTTTATGTTCCATGATAGAGGAGGAAAAAAATGAGGACGTCATCTATGTATGCAAAGCAAAAGGGAAATGAAAACAGTATAGAGTCAATAAATTGCTGATAAGTTAGAGCTGCTGTTTTTAGACCATATGGCATGAAGCAGTATTCGAAGAATCCAAAGGGGGTAGTGATGGCTGTTTTCTTTTTCTGAATGTCACCCTCAACCATTGGAATCTGATGGTACACTCTGTGGCAGTCAATCTCGCTGAAACCTGTGTGCCATGAAGTTGCTGGGGGAAGTCCTGAATGTGGGGAATAGGGTAACTATCCAATGTCATACAAGCATTCAGTTTGCAGCAGTCCCCATAGAGGCAGAAAGAACCACCTTTTTCTGGAACCAGATGTATAGGGGCATACGATACCCATGTCTAACAATTCCTGTACCACAACCTATGCATTATGTAAGTTGGTAGCCACACAAGGCAGCAAGACCTCTTGCGGACAGGGGGTCTAGCTGTAATATTTCATGTATGGCATGCACTGTAAGTAATCACGAATATTTGTCATGCAGAGTCACTAGTCAAGAGTGGGCAGTGTTGGGAGAGATGCTGAGGCTTGGCACATAAAACACCAGAAGTGTTGAAGTCATTAACCTGATAAACCAGTTGTGAAGGATTCGAAGGCAACTGTGCAGACTCCTCAATAGAGGATGCCTTCAAAATAGAGAATTCTACAATTGCCTGGCAAGCGAGGTGCAATTTATCCATCATATTGACCATCTGTGAGCATAGTGTCATTGCTCGAGCAAAGAGCAGAGATATGGTAGTGCTGCAATGCAACATTGGTGAGAACAGCTGTGAGGGATGCAGCCAGGCACATTCATTAGAAGTGGCAAAAAGCAACTCAGAAAAATAGTCTGGAAATGACATAACGAGGAAAGAAAAACAACACTGGATAGTCTTGCTCAATGAGTAGTGCAATAACACTGTTATTTGGAGATCAAGGAAGAGAACATGGTGGGGAAGGAAATCTATGCCAAGAACTAGAAAATCCACATCAGCAACTTGAGAAGTCCAAGTAAGAAATAAGTCAGTGAGAACTGCAGTCATAGAGTTGCAGCCCTGTAGATTGTGATGGGAGAGTGATTATCAGTGTGTAGAACCACTGGTGATGGGATTAAGTCCATTGGAGCAAGTGACTTCAGAATCATGTTCAATTCAGCGCCATTGTTGACAAGAAAGAAGGACTGCTAAGTGAGATCCTGCACATTAAGCTGGCCAGAAGGCAGATAATCCAGAGATGGTGACTGATTTGAGAGAAGATGCTGAGGAGAAACAGCATGGGGCATGTTTGTGTACCATGTGCAGTGAGGACACCAATTCCATGCTGCATCACCATATGTGATGTGGAACCTGCACGATGGATATACTGGGTGCAGTGTACGGCACTGTGCTGGGTACCTAAAGTCGGAGATTTTATGTGATGGGGAGCTGGCAAGGCTTTAGTCTGGCTGACAAGTTCCAATGGTGTGTGACACCCTCATCCGTGAGGAGGAGGGGGAGCCAGTGAGGCAGGTGTGCATACTGTAAGGTGAAGAGAGCTCGGTTGAAGGTAAGAGCTGCCGATGGTGGATAATGTTTTATGCCCTATCTGCAGAGTGGAGGTAAGAATCCAAGGGATCAGTTACATAAAACAACAGTTGCAACTGAAGTTCATATGGGAGCTTGACCTTTCATAAAGTCCACAGGATGGAATCGGGCAGCACATCCAAATCGACAAAGGCATGTAGGCTCCTCCAAACCTGTGAAAGAGTTTTATCTCCTAACACTTCCTCATAAATGATGTAGTGCAAGGCATCTTCAGGAGAGCCACTTGATGATGATTGAGTTGGTGTTTCTATACTTCAAGAAATGAGATGGGGAGAGTATGAGGTCACTGATTAGACCAGTAGCTGGCCGATGTGGCCGAGTGGTCCTAGGTGCTTCAGTCTGGAACCACGCAACTGCTATGGCCACGGGTTTGAATCCTGCATCGGGCATGGATGTGTGTGATGTCCTTAGGTTAGTTGGGTTTAAGTAGTTCTAAGTTCTAGGGGACTGATGACCTCAGATGTTAAGTCCCATAGTGCTCAGAGCCATTTGAACCATTTGATTAGATCAACATGTTTGTGTAGATGGAAGATAAGTCAGAGGAATTTTGCGCCATCACTGTGCATGCTATATATGTTGAGGATGTTATCTATCAGTGCAAATCAAGTCTTCAGGGCTGTCCTTGGTGAGCAGACACAACTGAGCAAAGCAGCTGACTTATGCTGAGGTCACCACTGGAGCACCAAGGGTTCAATGGATGGACAGTGAGGTACATCATAGCCCAGTGATAAGTCTTCAGTGATCTGTGCACTGTCCTCAAAGGAAACGTGTGGAAGAACTGACGTGGTGGGTGCAGAAGGACGACACACGGGCATAAGCATGGTAGTGACTGGTGCAGTAGATGAGTTGTAGCCCAAGGCCTTCACAGAGCCCATAAAAATGCACACAAAAATCCTGATGTGGCACACACAGCCAGATGAGACGTGGGCAAGTGTGCATGAAACGTGGGCAACGTGTCGGACAATGTACCCGCGAGAGACACTTGCCCATAAAGTGGTACGTCACTCAAAGTCTTGGTGGCAGCCAGCAGAGGGCAGCGCAGAAGGCACAGCGCACTGGGCACAAAAGCATAGAACGACATAGTGGCAAAGTTGGATTCTGTCCAGCATGGAACAAGTGGCAGTCCTGGCCGGCATATACCAAACTGGCACGGAAGGAGTGTAGGCAAGCTAGCAGTAGCAGTTCCGGCATTGGTAAACAAGTAAGCATCCTGTGAACCAACCATCAAATCCTAGGAATCCTCCAACTTAACTGGCATAGAACTGGGATATGGACATGTCAATATGTTCTGTTGTCCAGTCAATGTAGCGTTGCATTGCGGCACTGTAGCTTGGCCTTCCTGCCATGGAGGTATCCGTGCAGAGAGGTTATGGCACTGCTTTTGTGAGTCCATTGTCTATACCATTATGCAAACATAACTGCATAGCACAGTAAAGAAATACATATATTAAAAAAAGTTTTGGATCATCCCAGTTCCCCAAACTTCTGAAGATAGACATTGACTGTGGATATTTTATCACAGACACAGTCCCTTTGACAGTTCAGAGATGTCACTAAATCCACCCAAAGATGTAAACAACCATTCATGAGCAACGCGCATTTGACAGCCAATCAGTTCCAGTCATTCCACCAGAAAGGAGGTACACAGCTCATGTTTTCTGTAGTTCAACCATGCCTAGGCAGTCAGTACCGTGGTTCAATCGTGTCCGCATTGTTACTTTGGGCCAGGAAGGGCTATCAACAAGGGAAGTGTCCAGGCATCACAGAGTGAACCAAAGTGATGTTGTTCGGACGTGGAGGAGTTACAGAGAGACAGGAACTATCAATGACATGCCTCACTCAGGTCTCCCAAGGGCTACTACAGCAGTGGATGACCGCTGCCTCTGGATTACGGCTTGGAGGAACCCTGACAGCAATGCCACCATGTTCAATAATGCTTTTTGTGCAGCCACAGGACGTCTTATTATGACTCAAACTGTGCGCAGCAGGCTATATGATGTTCAACTTCACTCGCAGTGTCCATGGTGTGGTCCATCTCTGCAATCACACCACCATGCAGTGCAGTACAGATGGGTCCAACAACATGCTGAATGGACTGCTCAGGATTGGCACCACATTCTCTTCACCAATGAGTGTCACATATACCTTCAACCAGACAATCATCGAAGATGTGTTTGGAAGCAACCCTGTCAGGGTAAACGCCTTAGACACACTGTCCAGCTAGTGCAGCAAGGTGGAGGTTCCCTGCTGTTTTGGGGTGGCATTATGTGGGGCCGATGTATGCCACTGGTGGTCATGGAAGGTGCCGTAATGGCTGTATGATACATGAATGCCATCCTCTGACCAATAGTGCAACCATATCGGCAGCATATTGGCGAGGCATTCGTCTTCATGGACAATAATTTGTGCCCCCATTGTGCACGTCTTATGAATGACCTCCTTCAGGATAACAACATAGCTCAACTAGAGTGGCCAGCATGTTCTCCAGACAGAAACCCTGTTGAACATGCCTGGGATGGATTGAAAAGGGCTGTTTACGGATGACGTGACCCACTAACCACTCTGAGAGATCTGTGCCAAATCGCCATTGAGGAGTGGGACAATCTGGACCAACAGTGCCTTGATGAACTTGTGGATAGTATGCCACAACAAATACAGGCATGCATCAATCCAAGAGGATGTGCCACTGGGTATTAGAGGTACCAGTGTGTACAGCAATCTGGACCACCACCTCTGAAGGTCTCGCTGTATGTTGGTACAATGTGCAATGTGTGGTTTTCATGAGCAATAGAAAGGGCCAAAATAATGATTATGTTGATCTCTATTCCAATTTTCTGTACAGGTTATGGAACTCTCGGAACCAAGGTGATGCAAAACTGTTTGTGATGCATGTATGAGAATTGCGTGAAGTTGGGGTCACCACTTTGGAATTACATATGAATATTTAATGATAACCACTATACAAGTAGTATCATACTACACTTTATTTTTGCAGTTAGAACACAGTAAAACATGATCATGCATTTGTTAACAAACCAAAATATCACAATGGAATAGGTATCAAAGTGGTTCAGTGTGAAGAGGCAACTATGGTGTATCAGTAGTCACCACAGACCTGTTTAGCAGTCATTTGTCTGGTATGGCCTTACTGTCATCTTTCATCACCAACAAACATTACATTTATACACTCCATTCAAGACATTGTAAGAACACTTATGCAGATCAGGTGCAGATGTGGATGTGACCCACTAACCACTCTGAGAGATCTGTGCCAAATCGCCATTGAGGAGTGGGACAATCTGGACCAAGGACTAAAGGAACACTTATTGCTCTTACATTTCTGTTTACCAACCAGAATTCCATAATACCTACAATCAAAGTTATCGACAAGTAATGATAGCTGTTCAGTATCCCTTTGTTGTTGTTGTTGTTGTTGTTGTGGTCTTCAGTCCTGAGACTGGTTTGATGCAGCTCTCCATGCTACTCTATCCTGTGCAAGCTTATTCATCTCCCAGTACCTACTGCAACCTACATCCTTCTGAATCTGCTTAGTGTATTCATCTCTTGGTCTCCCCCTATGATTTTTACCCTCCACACTGCCCTCCAATACTAAATTGGTGATCCCTTGATGCCTCAGAACATGACCTACCAACCGATCCCTTCTTCTGGTCAAGTTGTGCCACAAACTTCTCTTCTCCCCAATCCTATTCAATACTTCCTCATTAGTTATGTGATCTACCCATCTAATCTTCAGCATTCTTCTGTAGCACCACATTTCAAAAGCTTCTATTCTCTTCTTGTCCAAACTATTTACCGTCCATGTTTCACTTCCATACATGGCTACACCCCATACAAATACTTTCAGAATTGACTTCCTGACACTAAAATCTATACTCGATGTTAACAAATTTCTCTTCTTCAGAAACGCTTTCCTTGCCATTGCCAGTCTACATTTTATATCCTCTCTACTTCGTCCATCATCAGTTATTTTACTCCCCAAATAGCAAAACTCCTTTACTACTTTAAGTGTCTCATTTCCTAATCTAATACCCTCAGCATCACCCGACTTAACTCGACTACATTCCATTATCCTCGTTTTGCTTTTGTTGATGTTCATCTTATATCCTCCCTTCAAGACACCATCCATTCCGTTCAACTGCTCTTCCAAGTCCTTTGCTGTCTCTGACAGAATTACAATGTCATCGGCGAACCTCAAAGTTTTTATTTCTTCTCCCTGGATTTTAATACCTACTCCAAATTTTTCTTTTGTTTCCTTTACTGCTTGCTCAATATAGAGATTGAATAACATCGGGGAGAGGCTACAACCCTGTCTTACTCCCTTCCCAACCACTGCTTCCCTTTCATGTCCCTCAACTCTTATAACTGCCATCTGGTTTCTGTACAAGTTGTAAATAGCCTTTCGCTCCCTGTATTTTACCCCTGCCACCTTTAGAATTTGAAAGAGAGTATTCCAGTCAACATCGTCAAAAGCTTTCTCTAGGTCTACAAATGCTAGAAACGTAGGTTTGCCTTTCCTTAATCTTTCTTCTAAGATAAGTCGTAAGGTCAGTATTGCCTCACGTGTTCCAGTATTTCTACAGAATCCAAACTGATCTTCCCCGAGGTCGGCTTCTACTAGTTTTTCCATTCGTCTGTAAAGAATTCGTGTTAGTACTTTGCAGCTGTGGCATATTAAACTGATTGTTCGGTAATTTTCACATCTGTCAACACCTGCTTTCTTTGGGATTGGAATTATTATATTCTTCTTGAAGTCTGAGGGTATTTCGCCTGTTTCATACATCTTGCTCACCAGATGGTAGAGCTTCGTCAGGACTGGCTCTCCCAAGGCCGTCAATAGTTCCAATGGAATGTTGTCTACTCCGGGGGCCTTGTTTCGACTCAGGTCCTTCAGTGCTCTGTCAAACTCTTCACGCAGTATCATATCTCCCATTTCATCTTCATCTACATCCTCTTCCATTTCCATAATATTGTCCTCAAGTACATCGCCCTTGTATAGACTCTCTATATACTCCTTCCACCTTTCTGCTTTCCCTTCTTTGCTTAGAACTGGGTTTCCATCTGAGCTCTTGGTGTTCATACATGTGGTTCTCTTATCTCCAAAGGTCTCTTTAATTTTCCTGTAGGCAGTATCTATCTTACCCCTACTGAGATAAGCCTCTACATCCTTACATTTGTCCTCTAGCCATCCCTGCTTAGCCATTTTGCACTTCCTGTCGATCTCATGATGTAATCAACAGAATATAATTAATGTGTGAGCAACATGCAAAAAATTAATATAATTAGGAATAACAGTTTAATTGTTGGTGCACTGTCTTCACAGTGTGTGGTTTTCAAGACGGTCACATTGTTTCCATAAGGCTTCATGCACAAATTGTCTAACCCAAGTAGTTTATTTTTCCATTGATATAATTATCTGGACTTAACTTTCTGTTTGCTGTTACCTTGTGTATGTCGTAACAATTTGGGACTTGTTCATGGGCTTCTACACAAATATATCCAAGAGGTGAAAGATTTTAAAATTACTATTTTTGTTGTAACTTGTTACTTGAATTGGATAACATATTTTACCTAGGAAACTAAATTTGACAGGAATTGCACAGAATGCATCATATCTCAAATGACTGATAGGTACCCACTCATTGTAGAGTACTTTCATAATTACTGGTAAGTGTACTTCTGTAGTATATGCAAAGTACGTTTTTTTTTTTTTTTTTAACTGATATGAATGACGCCTTCTGTATTCAATGAACTGAAACTGTATCCTTCTTATGATAAAATCCAGAGTATCTGAAATAGAAAAAAGGGTGACTGGTGAAACCATGTTGTATACCAATAAAAATAATTTGTAAAAATGCCGCATTTATACTACTTAAAGGGAAGAAACAGAAAATAAAATCCAATACGTGCTTATTCAGTTTTGATGCTTTCTATAACACGTTTCTAGCTTGCATTCTATCTCATGTATCCATATTAATAATTGGTTGCATTATTTACATGCCTTCTGTTATCTGTTAGTAAGACAGGGTTGTAGACTATCTACAATGTTGTTCAATCTGAACATTGCAGAAGCAGTAAGCGAAAACAAGGAGAAATTTTCAGAAGGGAATTAAAGTTTAGGAGCAAGAAATAAAAACTTAAAGGTTGCAAATCACACTATAATTTTGTTAGAGATTACAAAGGACCTGTAGGAACAGATGGCTGGAATGATTAGAGTTTTGAAAAAAGATAAGATGAAAATCAACAGAAGTAAAACAAGAATTATGGGTTGCAGTGGAATCAAATTGAACAATGCTGAGGGGATTAGATTAGGAAATGAGACATTAAAAATTGTAGATAAAGTTTGCTTGTAGGTATCAAAATAACTCACAGTGGTTGAAGCGGAGACAATGAAGCGTGGCAGTGGCAATAAGAGCATTTCTGGAAAAGAGCAATTTGTTAAGACTGAATACAAATTAAAGTGCTAGGAAGTATTTCATGAAGGTATTTGTCTGGAATTTAGCCTTGTACAGAAGTGGAATGCAGATGATAAGCAATTCAGCTAAGAAAAGAATAGGAACTTTTTAAATGTCATAGTACAGAAGAATGCTGGAGATTAGATGGGTCAGTGGAATAACTAACAAGGTACTGAATCGAACTGGTTAGAAAGCAAAAATATATTACATCTTGACTAAAAGAAGGGATCAGTTTCTACCACACATACTGAGACATCAATAAATAGTCAATTTGGTAACAGATGAAATTTCGTGGGATTTAAAATTGGTCTTGTGGTAGCATTCTCGCTTCCTGAGCACAGGGTCCTGGGTTCGATTCCATGGCGGGGTCGGGATTTTCACCTGCCTCGAGATGACTGGGTGTTGATGTGTCATCATCATCATCCATCCCTATTACAGTCAGAGGAAGGCAATGGCAAACCACCTTCGCTAGGACCTTGCCTAGTACAGTGGTGCGGGTCTCCCGCATAGTCCCCTACACTCTGTCAAGGAGTATAGGACTTCATCATCACCATCGAGTGAAACATAGGGACAGACACAATAAGCAGATTTAAATGAATGTAGATTGTAGTAGTTACACAGAGAGGAAAAGAGGATTGCATAGGAGCAACTATCATGTAGAGCTGCATCAAACAAGTCCCCGTATTGAAGACCACTATAATAACAAAATTATTTAACATTGACTGACACAGTTAAAGTTGATGTAAATGTGTTAGTGCAAGTGTAACTCCAAACCAGTATTCACTTAGATAAATCTTGGAAACCTCCTGAAGCCACTCTCAAATTATCCAATGGAATAAACTTTTAGTAGCCTAGGAATAAACCAAGACAGTCCATGTCTCTTCAGTTTTACACATCATTGTGCAACTATTCCAACTGGATTACAGGAGTCATAACTTTACAACTGCATGTTGTGCTTTGTTGCTCCCTATACAGTTTGGGGAGGTCCCAGTTCAGGGAGAGAACATCTTATTTACCTTGAAGTTCCATATTTTTCTTCTCTTCTCTTCTTGACTGCTGCATTTGGGTTCATAGATGTATCTATGGACACACTTGCAGTATAGCATGGATATGTTCTTCACTCAGCTACAGTAGCTCTGCTGTTTAAATTGAGTGTAGCCTCAAGAAACAATTGTGTGTCTTCTTTGTCTACAGGCAAATGGGAGACTACCATTATGATTAAACTGGGTAGTACAGAGCGGGTAACCTTGTAGGAACTGGGTACCAATGAAAGGCAGATATATTGTAGCCGTGTTAGGCTGAGAAAGAAAAGTCACTGGAATTCATATGCTAGGATGCTTCAGCATAATTTAAGACACATTTTGGCTCAGGTCTGTAAAAATTTATATGCACCTTGATTCCAGGGCAGCTCCAAGACTGCCAACCCACCAAGAAAATGAGGTAGAATAGTAGACATACATTGCTAGAAATATGTGAGAATTTTGTAAAAAAAAAAGTTGATATCTTCAAATTCCAGAAGGGGGTAAACCCTCTTGCTCCTACATCTACATCTGCATCCACGCTCCACTCTGAATTGTATGGCAGAGGGTACAACCCATTGTACAAGTTATTAGAACTTTCTTCTGTTCCTTTCATATGGATCATGGGAAGTATGACACCTTTGCATTGTTTGCTGCAACAGGCAGAAGACGTGCTTTGTTGCTGCTGCACATTTTAGTGATGTTGCCAGAGATACACATGCTGCAGTGTTCTTCTTTGGCACACCAATGGAGGAGAACATGTGGAAACAGCGAAGTGAAAAATCTGTGCAATACACATGTTTATTTATATATAAAAACTGCCTCTGCAATTTTCTTTCGTGTGAGGCTGCGTGTACAAGTTTCATGCACTAATTTAGAGTTCTAGATTTGCTTATTTTACTGTTTGCATCAATGCTACATAGTCTTTCACTGACTGTGTCAATACCCATTTGTACTGCAATAAATTTTGACATTTTGAACATTCATGAGTGCTGTGATAAACTTGTACTTTTATTGTCAGTTATAGGCATAAACTTAATGTACATCTTCTAAAATTTATGAAAACAATACTGTAGGCCTATCCTTGTTCAAAACAGTCATTAACTGATTACATTGTACAATTACTTGAGAAATAGGTTATTTTCAAGAATTGTTGTGGACACTAACAAAACAATATTTTGTTAATTTACCAGTATGAGTTTTTTGGATACATAATTTATTTCATAACAATTCAGTGTTTTCAGTTCACAGTTCTGTTCAAGAACACACCATCCTTGAATTTCACTGAACACCAATGCAAATAAACATACATTTTTAAGAATTTTCTGAAGCTGCCATTGTCATTTGTATAATCTATCAAAGCAATTCAGAGGAGTAGCCCTATATTATGTATGGGGTCATACTTGGGACATTCCAGCAACTAGCAGAGAAAGTTGAGAAGACCACCTTTTGCAGTTTTTTTTTTTTTTTAGGTGACTCTCCACCCAATCAAGATAACAGTAGCTGTAGGAAACCCAGAAGTATCAGTCTAAGATTGAAGAAAATGCCTCCACAGGTGAGAGTATTAAAATCCTAATGGTTAACTGCCAAAACATTCATGACAAAGTGCCAGAGTTTGAAGCGCTTATGAAGAGTAGTGACAACCACATAATACTAGGTAAATAACCTGAAATTGAAAGTGGTGAGATTTTTGGAGAAAATTTCAGTGTGTATTGAAAGGATAGGCTAATGAGAAATGAAGATGGTTTATCTATAGCAGTAGGTAAGAAAAGTAAATCCACTAAGACAGAAATTGAAGCTGCATGTAAAATTGTTTTGTCAACACTCAGTATTATGGATGGGCATAAAATTAAAATTGGATCCTTCCATCAACCACCAGACCCACCTCCTGATGTAACCAATAACTTTAGAGAAAATGTCAATTCACTTGTATGTAAGTTCCCCAATCATACTGAATAACTGATGCTGACTTTAGTCATCTGGCAATTAACTGGGAAAATTATGGTTTTGTTTGTGGTGGGCATAATACATCCTGTGAAACATTAATAAATGCCTTCTCTGTCCACATCAAAACTGGTATTGGTGACCATGAACCGACTGTGGCAAGAATGATTACCAAACTACAAAGGACAACTAAAGCAAGCAGAAAGATGTGTGTTCTGTAAACTACATAAAAAATCAGTAGTACCACAACTCAATGAGGAATTTGAAACTTTGAGCACAGGGCAGGAGCATATAGAGGAACTATGGCTCAAGTGTAAAATATTAGTTGACCATGCACTGGATGGATGTGTATGCAGTAGAACCGTTGATAATGGGAAGGAACCTCAGTAGTATACAGTCACTGTAAAGAAACTTCTGAAGAAACAGAGATTACTGCATGATTGGTAGATGCTGAATGAAATGCATTTGGCTGTCAACAGAGCAATGAGTGATGCCTTCAGTGACTCCTGCAGCAGAATATTTCAAATATTTCACAGACCTGAAAGAAATTGTAGTCATATATAAAGACTGTTAGTGGTACCAGAGTTTGTGTCCAGCCCCTAATGAATGAGACAGGTACTGAAATTGAGGGTGACAAAACAAAATTCAAAATGCTTAACTTCATTTTCAAATGTTTCTTTGCAAAGGACGACCCAGGAGAACTGCCCCAATTTAATCTTTGTACCACTGAAAGGATGAATGAAGTAAGTATTATCATCAGTGGTTTCGAGAAACAGCTGAAATCATTAAAACTGAACAAACATCAGGCCTGATTGAATCCCTGTCAGATTCTTTACTGCATTTGTGGCTGAGTTAACCCATCTTCAAGTACAATACATTGTAGGTCCCTTGAACAAAAAACCATTCCCAGTTCTTGGAAAAAAAAGCACAGTTCACACCTATCTATAAGAAGGGTAGTAGAAGTGATCCACAAAAATACCCTCCAACGTCCTTGACATTGATTTCACATATAATCTTTGAACATATTCTGAGCTCAAATGTAATGTTGTACCTTAAACAGAATGACCACCTCAATGGCAACCAGCATGGATTCCGAAAATGTCAATCATGTGAAACTCGACTCACACTCTTCTCACATGCCATGCTGAAAGCTTTGGATCAATGCAGTCAGGTAGATGCAGTATTCCTTGATTTCCAAAAAGCATTTGACTAGTTCTGAGACCTATGCTTATTGTCAAAAGTGTGATCATGTGGGATTTCAAGGGGAAATTTGTAACTGGATTGAGGACATTTGGCAGGGCAGAATTGGCATGTTGTCTTGTATGGAGAATCATCATCAGATGTAGATACAACTTCTGATGTGCCACAGGGAAATGTGTTGGGACCCTTGCTGTTCATGTTGTGTGTTAATGACTGTGAGCCGGCCGGGGCGGCCGAGCTGTTCTAGGCGCTACAGTCTGGAACCGCGCGACGGCTACGGTCGCAGGTTCGAATCCTGCCTCGGGCATGGATGTGTGTGGTGTCCTTAGGTTAGTTAGGTTTGAGTAGTTCTAAGTTCTAGGGGACTAATGACCTCAGAAGTTGAGTCCCATAGTGTTTAGAACCATTTGAACCATTTGTTAATGACTGTACAGACAATATTAACAGTAACCTCAGGCTTATCACAGATGATGTAGTTATCAACAATGAAGTACTGTCTGAAAGAAGCTGTGTAAATATAGAGTCATATCTTGATAAGATATAAGTGTTCAGAAACATAAAACTGTGCACTTCACAGAATGAAAAAACATCATACCCTATGACTATAATATCATTGAGTCACTGTTGGAATTGGCCAATTCATACACTCTCTAGGGCTATGAAATGAAATGGTCACATAGGCTCAGTTATGGGTAAAGCAGATGGTAGACTTTCGTTTATTGGTAGAATACTGAGGAAGCGCAAACAGTCTATGAAGAAAACTGCTTACAAATCACTTGTACAACCAGTTCTAGAGTATTGGTCTAGTTTGTGGTATCATTCCAAATTGAACTAACATGGGTTATTGGACACACATCAAATTATTGGCAGTACTAGTGGTCACAGGTTTGTCTGATCCATGGGATAGTGTCACAGAGATGCTGAAGGAACTGAACTGGAAGACTCTTGAAGACAGACGTAAACTATTCTAAGGAAGTCTGTTAATATTAATAAAGTTTCCAAAAGTAGATTTAAATGATGACTCTAGGAATACACTACCATCCCCTATGTATCGCTCACATAGAGATTGTGAGGATAAGATTAGAATAATTTCTACTTGCACTGAGGCATTCAAACAATCATTCTTCCCATACTCCATATGTGAATGAAATGGGAAGAAACCCTAATAACTGGTGTAGTGGGATGTACCCTTTGCCATATACCTCATCATGGTTGGCAGAGTATAGCTGTAGATGTAAATCGCATAAATGAAGCTGTATG
The DNA here is from genome assembly GCF_021461385.2 of Schistocerca piceifrons. Lineage (NCBI taxonomy): Eukaryota > Metazoa > Arthropoda > Insecta > Orthoptera > Acrididae > Schistocerca > Schistocerca piceifrons. The sequence continues at coordinate 122,215,771 of NC_060141.1, read as the reverse complement.
TGCTGTAATTAATCTTGTCTTTGCAATCGTTAAAGGATTGATATGTAGGGAGTCTATTCTTAGATGCATAAAATTGGCTCAGGAAACTTTCTAAGTGAATTTTCATGGAATAGTTGCACTTATCTTCAGGTGGCTGCTAGATGATGATATAACTTCAAGTTGAACAAATATATTTCAAGGAAGACACAATACATGAAAGTCACAGATCAAGTAAACAGAGTAAGACGTGTGTACACTTTAACAGTCAAATCATAACTGAGTCTGAGTCTAGCGGCCGCTGGCTGGCAGGCCGCTTAGGTGGCGCTGCTGCTGCATGGCTGGCAGACAGCGCCGCATGTAGAGGATGTGCGTAACTGCGCGGCGGCATTTTGAAAGATCGGCAAGTCACAACAGATGAATTCATTCAGTATCCTTGTGTCACTCTCCCATGGATCAAACCAACCTGTGACCATTCATGTGGCCCATCTCTGTTTAAATTCAATATCCTCTGTCAGACATATTTGTCATGGGTCCTACACACTTTAGCAATACTCTAGGATGGCTCACACAAGTGTTTTGCATGCAGTCTCCTTTGTAGGCTTTTTGCATTTCCCTGTTATTCTACCAAATAACCACTGTCTACCACCTGCTTTACTCATGACTGAGATTATTTGAACATTCCATTTTGCATACTGACAAATTGTTACATCCAGGTATGGATATCAGTTGACTGATTCCAGCAGTGACTCATTGATTTATAGTCATAGGCTACAACATTTTTTCATTTTGTGTAGTGCACAGTTCTAAATTTCTGAGAATTTAAAGGGAGTTGCCAACCTTTGCACCTTTTGAAATCTTACCAAAATCTGACTGAATATTTGCCCAGCTTCATTCAGAGAGTTCTTCATTATAAGTATCTGCACATCTTCAAAAAGTGAGAGGTTACTATTGATATTGTCTGCAATGTCATTAACATATAACATGAACAGCAAGGATCCCAAGACACTTCTGTAAGGCACACCCAAAGTTGCTTATACATTTGCCAATGACTCCCATCCAAGATACCTTCCTGTGTCCTTGCTACCAAAAAATTCCTCAGTCCAGTTACAAAATACACTTGATTCACCATTTGATAGTGCTCTTGATAATGAGCATAGATGTGGTACTGAGCCAAATGCTTTTTGAAAATCAATAAATACTGCCTCTACACAACTGCCTTGATTCATGGCTTTCACTATGTCATATGAGATAACTGCGATTTGGATTTCACATGATCTATGTTTTCAGAACCTATGTAGGTTGTCACAGAGGAGGTCATTCTGTTCAAGATATTGCATTCCATTTGAGCTCAGAATATGTTTTAAGAGTCTACAACAAGTGCAGGTAAAGGGCATTGGACAGTAGTTTCGCAGATCAGTCTTTTAGACGGGAGTTATTAGTGCTTCCTTGCATTTACTAGGCATGCCTTCTTTTTTTTTTTTTTTTTTTTTTTTTTTTTTTTTTTTTTTTTTTTTTTTTTTTTTTTCCAGAGGGACTAACTCAGCCTCGAATTGAGGGTAAACTTTGATAGGGATTTCACCAGGTCCTGGAATATTGTTCAATTTTAACAATTTCAGCTGTTTCTCAGCATTGTTGCCACTAATATATTTCACTCATCTTTTCAGTGGAACAAGAATTAAATTGTTGCAACTCATTTTTCCATTGTAGAAGAACATTTTAAAATGGAGTTAACCATTTCTGCTTTTGTTTTTGCATCCAGAATTTCAAATCCTGTCTGTTCAATGAGTGACAGACACTAACTTTATACTAACAGCCATTTCATGCAACCAGAATTTCTTTGGGGTTCGTGAAAGATCTTTTGACATTATTCTGCAGTGGTTGTCATTGAAGGCCTCATGTATTGCTGTCTTGGCTACCAAACATGTTTCATGTGACAGCTCTCTATCTATTGCCCTCTGATTTATTTACACCTATTATGCAGTAGTTCTTTATGAGTTCCTTTACAGTGACTGTATACCATTGACTGTCCCTCCCGTCATGGACTGTTGTACTTGATACATGTCTTTCCAGTGCATGGTCCACTGTTCTTTCAAACTTGACACACTGTTCCTCTACACACTCCTGTGTTGAGCTTAAAGTTTCAAGTTCCTCATTAATGAATGACATTTCTGCTTCTTTATCTAATTTAGCAGACATATAAATCTTTCTGCTTGTTTTGGTTGCTCTTTGTACTTGGCAGTCATTGTTGCTACAGCTGCCTCATGGTCACTCACACCAGATCTGGTGCAGACATCTCCGTTTGTTTCCATTAGATCTACTATATTTTCATCAGGAATGGGGTTCCAAAGCATCTGTTCTGTGTAGTTATCAGAGAAAGCATTTAGTAATGCTTCACAAGATGTCTTGTCATGCCCACCACCAACAAAACTGCAGTTATCTCATGTGGCTGTAGGATGATTGAAGTCTACTCCAGTGATTACAGTATAACTGGGGAACTTACATACTAGTTAATTGAGGATTTCTCTAAAGCTTGTGGCTGCATCAGGAAATTAGACTGGTGGTCAAGAGAAGGATCCAATTATAAGTTTTATCCTCAACCCTGATGCCAAGTCTTACCCAAACAGTCTTGCATGTAGCTTCAATTTATGACTTGGTAGTTCTGACAAATACACCACCTCAATTTCTCATTAGCCTATTGTTTCAATGTACTCTTTAAGTTTTCCCCAAGCATCTCACTGCAGTCAACTTTGGATTTTAACCAGTTGTCTGTAGTGAGTATTATGTGAGATTCTCTGTTTATTGGGAGTGCTTCATACTCTGGCATTTTGTTGTGAATTCTTTGGCAGTTAACCATTAGTATTTTAATACTCTTGCTTGTGGGGGTTATCTAGAGTCAATGGAGATTTGTGTGCACTTCACAAACACCAAGCTACCTTGGTAGCAGCCTCTGATATTTAGCGTATACCTACTAGTTTAGGGGGACCCTACAGTTGTCAACACTGTGGTGCAAGTCCAGGGCATCACAGTTTAGCTTGTCACAGATACTTTGCAGTCTTTGGTTTGAGCCTTCCACTCAACTTTAACCAGAACATCATGATCATTCTGGGGACAATGCTACAGATTGTGAGTTTTGTTGGAACTCCATGAGTAAGGCTGGTATTCTGAATCTTTTCTGCCAATTGCAGCCAATCCCTTGAATACCTATGTGTTCATCAGTGGAGAGTGACATGTAAAAGAAATTTAGGTACATAGTAACAAGAGAAGTAGTTATCTGGCAGTAATTTTGTAGTGTGTGTTAAACTGAAACATACTCTGTGAATGTAGACCTATCCTGCATATACTGCTGATGAAATATTCTCAGGATTGCATCTGGGTGGCTGTGCCGAAAATCAGAAGATCATTCAGTCTTCTACATTATATTTATGCTTTCATAAGCTGGGAAAAATATAACCAAGAATTAACATGAAAAAAGCTACATAAAAATGTGAAAAAGAAAGGTGCTACTTCTTCATTTAACACATAGTATCTACTGTTTATCTGAAACTGCTTGCTTGATGCTTCTGTGATTGCATGAATATTTTTCACATATTACATTGCACAAAAGCTTGTTATGAAAAGAGCGTGTGTGTGTGTGTGTGTGTGTGTGTGTGTGTGTGTGTGTGTGTGTGTAAGTTAAGAAGTTAAGACACCATTACTGTTTATAATCATTTATATTTATCTGAACAATGTTTCATTTCTTAGTTTCATATTACTGTTAACTTTTCAGTAAAAATAATGGTATTGTTTATTTCAGAAGGGCTCTGCGTCCATCTGACATAGTTTTGAGAATATGAAAAAACTGTTTGAATATTTTACAGGACATTTTCTTAATTGTTTGCAGTGACAGTGTGAAAGACATCCCTATAAAAATTATTCTCACTTACTATATACTCAAATATTGTGTCTATTTGTTGACCAGAGCTGAATATTACTCTTGGACATAGGGATTTCCTGAATGGACATGGGGATTTCCTGAAATAAGTGAGAAATGAAAATCCTAAAACCTTTATACCACACGAACAAACTGTTAAATGGACATGTAAGTAAATGTTTAAAGAATTAACAATACCTGTTTATGAAAACATACTGTTTTTCAGTATTGGAAATCACTAAACACACATCATATGTGCCCAGTGCTCCCAAAGCAGTTGGCCACTGATGAACAGTATTCCAGAATTCAATGATGAGCTCTTCCTGCACTATGTAAGCAGCCGACTTTTTATATCTATCATTTTCTTTGCAGTAATAATAATGTAGTCATCTGAATAGGCTCTAACAGCTGGGAAGTTGATGTTGGATTGAGAAATTCTAGGTAGTCCTAACCTGAATGTTATGGATATTTAAACCATTGATTATACTGCAGGCTGTTTCAGTCCCAAATGCCTCATGACTGAAGACAAAATGATGAAATGTTGAAACACTGAATGCTACTTCAAGTCCCTTCATGATGATGTCTCTAGAGAACGAGTTGTCTTCTTGTAAAGTCTCTTCCACCATGATTTGAAGTCCAAGATTCCATCTGCTGAGATAACCTGTACAGAGAATCTTGCACTTGATGATATGACCAGTCCAATTAATCAATAATAGTACACACTCTGTCAATTCTTTGCAGTGATCTCTTAATTGTGCCAAAAGCTCTGTCAGACAGTAAGAAAGTGTGTCTCCTGACAGGAAAGAATATCTCTCTTTACTGAAATTTTTCAGCATCCCTGAAGGCTTACACATTTGTATTAAACAGTGATTTTTTCCCACTGGGCAGTTATCCCAAGGCAGTTGAACAATTCTTGTGTCTTTGGGGATGCACTTGGTGACGTAGTGATACAAGAAAGTGCACACTTCATCAGGACATTTGTGGGTGACACCTTCATGATAAAAGTAATGAAATGCCTTATTGTCTTTCAAATTGTGAATGTTGAAAACATTGACCATCAGCTGCCAGAGATAAAATAGGTCTTGAACAAATACTTTTGGCAGATGAAGATTCTGCATGCAGTCAAAGCTTAAACTAAAAATATGTTTATTTTCTTTGAACAGTCTTTCACTTACATTTATAGCAGTATAAAATTTATGAGCTCTTTTATTTGTGCAGTCACAAACCACAATTCATCAAGCTGCCTCACTCAAATTTTTTCTTGTAATTTTTGCCATTAATTGCTCACATTCACAACATGCATCTACTTGCTGTCTGCTTAAATGAGGGTCAAAATCATGGTTTAATATTTTCACATGGTATATGTTTTCTCTACAACAATGACTTTGAAACAACTCATAGATGAATTATTTATATCATTCTCCTACCTTGTCTGACAATTACAACGGCTCAATTAAGTACATGGAGCTATTTTCAGAACTGTTGACAGCAAAAGTGGCATATGTTCTGGGCAAGGGACTCTTTTGAAATCAATGAGAGCTTCTCCACTGTATATTATGGCTATCTAATAAAATGCAGAGCTCCTTTCCACACTCAGTGATAAGTCAACCCCTAAAGAACACAGAAATGTACATAGCACAAAATGTCATCAAAGTGGACCCTTTCTTTTCTGTAAAGTCTGCAGTCCACATGTGGGTATGGGTGATGATATTGCTATTTGGTATGGTCCTTGTCAATAAATAAGACAGTGGTACAATTTTAAAAATATATACCTGTTTCTCACAATACAGATATATGAATATGATTTTTTAAGGAAGGTTTATTGGTGCAAGATCCCCATAAGGGACAAAAATCTATCTCAGAAATTACTGAGATGATATTCAAAGGATGACAGCATTCACATCATTTTTGTACAGTCTCAAATAGAAACTTAATGTTTCAAACAATGGAAAGTCCATGTAGGAATATCAACAATATCATGCAAAGGACAGATTGCTATTCACTGTAAAGATGACATATTTGAGTTGCAGCCAGGCAGAATGAAAAGACCGTTACACATTTAGCTTTCAGCCAAATCCCTCTTCCAAACAGAAAACACTTGCACATTCACACAAGCAAGCAAAACTCTCACGCATGTTCACTATATCTGGCTGCTTGGGCTGGAATGAAACTGTTAGGTTGAACAAAAGCAGCAATCGAGAGTGATGTGGGGAAGGGAGAGGGATAGTGGAGTATGGATGGGGAGGAGAGAAGAGCACTCTCTGGCAAAGTGCAGAGACTAGATTGTGGCAGTATCATGAGGCTGTGGGGAGTGGATGGGGGGAAGAGAGGGGGGGGGGGGGGGGGGGACAAGCAACAAGAAAGGAGAGGAGCAGGAGCAGAGAAGGGCTAAAAGACTGGTGGTTGCATTAGCACATGGTGGCGCGCAAAGAGGGTAAAGGGTATGAATTGGGAGGAGGGGTGAGGTGTGAGACAGGCAGGTGGAGGTGGGAGTGGAAATTGTTGGGTGAAGGGTGTGTGAACAATAGGTTACTGTAGCTTGAGGCCGGGGTAATTTCAGGAGTGGAGAATGTGTCGTAAGTATATCTCCCATCTGCATAATTCAGAAATGATGATAGTGGAGGTGGGGTCTTGCACTTGGGTCTTCCACAGAGCTCTGATCCCTGATTCCAAGGCCTTGACACATGGAAGATATCTCTGTGAAAGATCCAGATGCAAGGCCTACCAGCAGAGGTTAGAGTCCTCCCTCGGGCGTGTGTGTGTGTGTGTGTGTGTGTGTGTGTGTGTGTGTGTGTGTGTGTGTGTGTGTGTGTGTGTGTGTTGATGACCTTAGCAGTTAAGTCCCATAAGATTTTACAAACATTTGAACAAGACCTACCTGATCCACCCACCCAGGACTTCCTGTTCCAGTCCTGTCACAGGCTTATCGTACCCCATCAGCAGTTGTGCCATCTGTGAAAGCAGCCATGACATACATCAGCTCTGCCTACAATCATTGCACACAGCTTTTTGTGTTGGCATGATTGTCAACCAGCTGTCCCCAGGGATGAATGGCCACCCACAAATTTTGGCCACCCCTGAATTATGGCTAAGAGCAAAGTGGTCACCCCTGTGGCATAACATGCTTGATTTTTAATGACTGCTTCACAACCCAGACCATCTCGATCATACCCTCCACCACCAGCCTTTTTCAAACTGCATAGTCTGGAGTTATCCTTACAAACATTCCCTGTTTCCAGAATTATATCAGTCTTAACCTACAGTAACCTACTGTTTCCACACCATTGATCCAACAGTTTCCACCCCCTCTGTCCCACACCTCCTCATAATTCGTGTCCCATCATTCTCACTGTGTGCTGCTCTCTCTCAATGCAATCACTGGTCTTTTCCCCCTTTTCTGCCCCACTCCTTCCTGCTGTCCCCCTCCTTCCCTCCTCTCTTCCCCATAGCCTTCTGGTGCTGTGCCTGGCGGCCTTGTCTGCTGCAGTCTGGTCCTTGCATGCTCTGCCAGACAGCACTCTTCTCTCCACCACCTGTACTCTGCTATCCCTCCCCTTTCCTTACCCCTTTCTGGATAACTGCTTTCATTCAACGTGACACTTGCGTTCTGGTCCAAGCAGCTGGCGATAGTGGTCATGTGTGCATGATATGTGCTTGCTCGTCAGAACATGCGTGTTTTTTTCTTTTCTGATGAAGCCTTTCACCAAAAGTTATATGTGTAACAGTCTCTTATTTGTGTGTGTGTGTGTGTGTGTGTGTGTGTGTGTGTGTGTGTGTGTGTCTGCAACTCCTCACCTTTACAGTGAGTAGCAGTATCTTTTTCATAATGTTGTTGAAATTTGATATTTCCCTGTCTTCCTCACATTTTCATTTTATTTGTTGTTATTCCACTCATAAGAGCTTCAGTTTTATTTTATTCTGGAAATCAGTAATAGGAAGGCAAAAAAAGTGTTCATTACACGTTCCGTTTGTTCTACAGGATCTGAATTTTCTTTTATTTACCCAATAAATTGCTTTGCATGCAAATGGGATTGGCTGTTGTACTTGTTTGTTCCCTATAATTTTTCCTTTCCAGAAAGTGTATCCAGAGAACTATTTGAGCAGAAGATTAAGCCCATTTTATTGCAGCACATTAAAGCAGATTTGAAGAGAAGCAAGTTGACTCTACAGTGCCTTTTACGACACACTGTAGATGAGGCCTCCATGTGTGAACATCTGATGCAGGTGGTGTATGTGTAACAAATATTTGCTTATAAATTCTCCATTTACCAGCTTATTTGCCACAAATGCACATTTAATTAGTTAGTTAGTTACTTACTTGCCTCACAGATCATATTTGCAATAAACATAGTGATGTGGAACATGACTGGCCATTTACGGGTATTTTCTACATTTTAAAATACCTGTAATATCAGTCAGGCATTTAATTTCCTTGGGTAGTTTGTCAGACAAGATTTATAACTGAATATTCTATGTTTTATGTGCTGGAGCTAGATTCGTTAATGGGTAATGCAGATTATTTTACGTTCTAGTGTTGTACCTGAATTTGTGAACATCCTTGTTACTCTCAAACCCATGCGGATCATTGACAGCAAATTTCAGAAGTGAATAAATGAACTGTTAGGCTGTAGTTAATATTCCCAGCTGTTTCAGGGATACCTGCAAGATATACATGTTAGAACCCCACACTCAATTCTAATTACTCTCTTCTGCCCAATGAATACTTTTAGTGTAAGTAAGAATTTACCCCAGAATATGAAATCAGTTAAAGGAAAACATGCCAAATATATTATCTTGCTGACTCCTCTATCCCAAAAGTTGGAAATTATGTTTATTGTGAAAGCAGCCAAAGCTAAATGTTTCAGCAGGTATATTAAATGGTTTTCCATTTTAAGTTTTCATCAATATGCACACCTATGAACATCATTATTTCTTTTTGATATACTCAGCTAAGAGAAGGTAAGACTTTTTGAGAGTACAAAAATAGTTTTTTTTTCTTTTTTTTTTCTTTTTTCTTCCAAGTTTAAAGGTGACCCATTTGTGCAAAACCAGTCAGTAACATTCACAAAAATATCATTTACTATTTCCTTGCCAATCTTTGTTTGCTCATTTTTAACAGCAATGCTTTTATTATCCATGAACAGCAATAATACTGCCTCGTGATGCAAATAAAATGGCAGATTGTTAACATAAAATAAGAACACTAGAGGCTCAATGAGCAAACCCAGTAGGACTCCCACTGTAATTTTATCCCAAGTGGATGCTGTATTTCTCTTTGTGTTTGTAGTGCTATTATACTTGGATAATATGCGGGTGGTGTAATAAAACCACATGGATCCAATAAAGTACACTTTTTATTTTGGTTGAGGCTGACTGTCAAACATACACATGTCATGGTCTTCCCTCCTGCAGCACTGAGCACTGTGAAGGAACATGTGTGGAGTGTGGGTGCATTGAGGTAATGTGGTGATAGTGTGGTTATCTGAGTGACATGTGGATGTGACAGATGTGTTGTTTATTTATGTGTGTGTGTGTGTGAGGGGGGGGGGGAGTGGCATTAGAGGCAGGTGCAAGACGGGGCCATCATCAGGGCTGGGTGGCAGGTAACGATCCAAAGGGTGCAGATGTGAAGCTGTGACTGCAAGGATACTATCAGCAGAAAAGTGGAGGGCGAGAATGGTGGTATCGACCGTGCAGATGTGAAGCCGTGACTGCAAGGATACTATCAGCAGAAGAGTGGAGGGCGAGAATGGTGGTATTGACATCATGTAGCACCTTAACTGTTTTGCAGAAGTGATAGACAATAGAGCCATCTGTGGTCTTTCCACATGAATGTTGCCCCTTGAGGAGGAGGTCTTTCTTAATCAACTTGATATTGAGATCTTCAGAGGGGAAGCTGTCGACAGCCAGACAGCTCAATGATTGGAGGTACATCGGTGGTGCAGATGAAGTAGAGGGGTGAGTTCAGCAGGAATCCTTGTCTGGTAAAGCTTCTTGCAGTATCCATGCCATATTTAACAATATCTCAAAGCTATGGTAGTGACTTTGAAATACCTTGGTAGATTCTCATTATGGAGGCTGTAATGCTGGTTGTCCTGTGTTATTACATAACATCAGGAACTGGCAATCTTTGAAAGTCTTTAGAAGGAACAATTCAGGCTCTGAGTGCAGAAGATTGGTAGGTAAGTGGGAGTGAGTGCTGTGTCGCAAAACTCATGAGACTAGGTCAGGAAATTATGGTAGCGCAATTGAAGAGTCTCAGAGCACGAGTCACTGGCAGAGATAGCAATTCGCTGTATAGAATTTCAGCAAGCAAGACTTCCAGGTCATTCTTGTGGGTCATGTGGACTCCCAGAAGTACCCACTGCAATGTCTGTCCGTGGCCCACCATGGCACATCAGAGCCACCTTTAATGTGCAGTGCCACCATTAAACAAGTCTATTGCTCTGTGGATGATACACAGTTGCTCTAAATTGATGGATACTGACTCTTGTGTGCCAAGTTATGTAACTAGTCAAAGATGATACAGTGGAATGGACAGAGTACAAGAAATATGAAGTGTCACAGAGGATTGGACAGGTCATACCAGGGGTAGGCTGAAGTTTGATCTGTAGGTTCATGGATGAGTTGTGGAAAACAGCCTATAACTACTAATCTTGCTGTTGCACATCAACAAAATGTTCATAGACAACTTGGGATGACATTGCATTGATGCATGAGAAGTAACCTGCCACAGTGGTCTTAGGAACATTCAGATGGTATTCATTGGTGCTGAACTGTACAACGTATTCTAAGTGCTAAACCATCAGGGGCAATGATCTTCTGGTGAATGTCAGATAGAGTCATCAAGTGGACAGAGGTGCACGTAAATAATCAGAGGACATCCTTCAGTGTCTCGCCGTAAGTAACATACTGCATCATAGACTGTTTGCAACTCTCAATCGTACACTGACAACAGGCATTGTGATGGTGAGAGTTGTGCAAGGAAAAAAATGTGAGTGACTGTTGGACCCCCCCCCCCCCCTCCCCCCTCACATTATGGGGTGGGTGAGCAAAAAGCATGGTACTGATCTCTGTGTCAATAGGTGGAGATGGTGGTGTGGGTGTGTCTGCAGGTGATGGAAGGGATTCAGTGTGGGCACAGTGCGTAGAGGCCAATGGGGCAGTGGGTTTGGGTGGAGATGGATGGCATAGCTAGTTGAGGTGCCACGTGGAGATCATTCTTGATGCCATGAATTTTGTGTCAGATAGCATTGTTGTCATGTTGCAAGTGGAAGTTTGTCACACTTATGTCAAAGCAGAGCAGTTGTACTTGCTGTATGCGATCAATGGTATGGACGCAGCCCTGAAAGAACAGATGGATATCTGACATTTCCGTGAGTGGCAGGAGTTGCTGTGTAAAGTAGGCTGCACCGCTGTGCTGGCCGACAACATCAGTGGCAGACCAACTGCTAATCATGTGAGTTAACACTCTGCCAGACAGGTCAGAGGAAGTCGTCTGCACTGAGTACTGGTTCACCTGTATTAGCAACTAGAAGTGTCCTTGTGAAAACATTGTCAAAACTGGGTCCAGAGTGTGGGCCTGAGATCCATAAACTCATATTATCAAGTAGTTTGCTGTACAAAGCTGGATGATTGGGGTGATTGGCATTCGGAATGATGAAGAGGACAGTGAAGTACTGACCTCTGAGTGGGAGCTGACCAGGTTGTGTTTGCTGCTGATGCAGTAGAGTGCAAAGGATCTGTTGTCATGATGACAGTGATGTAGGTGAGGGCCATCATCATTATTGCAAGTGTCTAGGTGACTTTGTTGTCCACCATGGTTCAGTGCACCTCCTGAAAACTGTGTGTTTAGTTTAGGAAGTCACATGTTGAATGAGAGTTGTGAGGGGATTCACTAAACCCACATGATAGTAGCAGAAGCAGTTCTGTGGAGGCATGGGTGGGGTGTGGTTGGCAGAGTTCTGCACAGGTATGGACACTATGTGGTAAGTGGATGGGCAAGGCTTTGTCATGGTTGTGTGAAGATCATCACTATAACTAGTGACGGAGACATCAGGATCAGCGGAGGTTCGGCAAGATCGATTTGGGTCATGGAAGGTAGGTGTCGGTTGTGCTCCCACTCCAATTGCATTTCACATTCAACACCATTGTTGTAACCATTGTTTATTACATTGTCAGTGCTGAATGATGCAAAATATCTGCACATTTGAGTCATAGATTAATGGCTCATGCTCATGGGTGACCATGGCCAGTTGCACTTTTGTGGTCAGCTTGACAACCTGTGAAATCCATTGAGTATCATCAGGCATGAAGTGTAAATCAATCTGAATGTTTAACAGATGCCATAGTTGTGATGTCCCATCTTTTAACTCGTCTCCATAGATGACATGGTGTAACAGTTCCTCTGGAAACTTGATGTGTGGGAGATGAATCAGAATATGATGCAGCTAGCTAGATGTGACCTGGAGTGAATTAATTGCTGTACAACACTGTTCACTTCTTGGTGAAAGTGGGTGAATGTGAACCCAACTGACTGATTGAAGTGGCTCATAGGTAGCCCAGTGTGTGAGCAAAATGGAATCTACTGGGAAGTCACAGAGTAAGTTGTCTGACACACACCATTGTTCAGCACCATTGTTCAGTGTCATAACACTGCCATGATGAGTGTTACTATCACATTTGTTAACTTGAGGTGTGTGCAAGGTATTATCTATAACTCCAGGTACCATAGCTTAAGAACTTTGTGGAAGTATGAATAGCACAGTACAATGGTGGTGCAGCGGCAGTAACCGTAAAAGTGCTAAGTTAAATGTAAACATCATTGTCATAGGTCACCAATGTAGTATTACAGTATGTGGATAATATGCAGAAAGTATAGTAATACTACACAGATCCAATAAGCAATCTTTTTATTTTGCTTAAGGCTCTACACAGAGAAACCATTAAGCAAACTGACTGAGAATACGCAGCATGTGTAGTCTTTGTCAGTTGACCTCCAGTGATGTTCTTTGTAGTTGCAGGGTTCACACATATTGCTTGAACAGCCTAGGTTAATCATACAATGTAGGCTTTCATGAATGGTATTAGGTTCTCAGTGATATTTGTTTTATGGGCATTAGGCCATGATCCAATGCATATTTCTCAACTTAACCTTTCATCTTACAATGCTGGAGGTTTCATCAGAGACTATAACAACTGAGCAAGCAATTACAACATTAAACAAGCTCAGCAAGCTGAAACATGCGTAACTGTCAAAGCAATGGTTGGTTTGTGACATCATTCAATCACTGCCAAAGAACGTGGTGGCACCAATGTGTGTTATTGATCTTTATTTAGCACTATAGCTCACAACTTGTTTAATTTTAAACCCTCTTCTTTTCTGTTAAAGTTGTTTTTATGTTTTTTGAATTTCTGGGGTGTCTCTGTACATTCCAGCACAGTAAGGATTATGTAATGATAAAACCATTGTGTCTTAAAAATGAATTTGGTTGTTTGTTGATCCCTGTGCATGGTCTGTAACTGCTGATCTATCCATGTTGTCCAGACAACAATTGCTCTTCTGTTGCTTATGATGAGTGTAATGCTTGCTTTCATATATATTAAATGTGAAGCAGAGAAATATGCCTTGGACCTATGTTTCTGCATTCTTTTTCTTAGATTAGAACAAAAACAGTCATGCACTGAACTGTGTATTCCATAAAACTGTAATGTCTCTAATAGAATATTATGATTGACACAGTTAAATACTTTCAATTAGTCACAGGTGTTTCCAACTGCTGATACTTAAGCACTTAATTTTTTTATGTGCTTGGCAAATGTACAAATAGCTGAGTGAGTAAAGTGGCCCTTACAAAATCCATTGTGCGATTGACTAAATATACCATTACTACACATGGGTGTGACAACCATGGAGTGCAGTACGTTCTCAAAAATTCTAGAAAATGATTTAAGTATTGTCACTGTGTGGATGTTATTGATGTGTGTGGCATCACACTTCTTTAACAATGAGACCTAACAACTGCTTATTTCACTCTGTCTGGGAAAACACCCAGATTTAAGTATTCATTAGGCAAATGACTGAGAACATTACTTAATATAGCATCACAATATTTTAGTGTGTTATTGGAGATATTATCCACCTAACATGAACTTTTACCTTTTAGAGTCATGATAATCTCCATTATTTAAGATGTGCAAATATGATTTATTTATCTTTTGATGTACATTCATAATCCATTTGGTTTGCATTCAGGATACATTTCAAAAATTTATTATACAGTTACAGTGATTTTTACACTAATAGGATGGTAGATTAAATATTTTAAATTTTCTAAATAATGGATGACATAGTTTTTTATGATTTATGATTTTGAATGATCCTTTTCTGTATTTTTAGTATCAGCACTATCTTTGTCGAGTTACGCTAAAATGCAATACCATACGTAATAATGGATTCAGAGTAGCTTGTATATTCTACTTTTTGTGTGTTAATGTCACTTGCAGTTGATAATATTTGCAATGCAAATGCAAAGCTGCTCAATTTGTCTGCTAGGTACTCAGTGTGAGCCTTCCAGCTCAAATTTTTATCCACGTTTAAACCATGGATATGATTGAGTCAGCTTCTTCTATATCTTGGTTGTTGTGAACAATCTTAATGTGCTCACAGTTTGACTGTTTGGTTTTGAATTGCATCATGTGAGTTTTGGATACGTTTAGATTCAGCCTATTTAGCTGAAACCAAGTTGCTAAGATACTAAGGGTAATGATCACAGATTTGGGATTTTTTTTTTCTGAATCCTGATTTTCAACTAACAAGGGTAGGCCACAACATTGGGCTCACAGATTTACTTCAAACTTCATATACCTTTAGTAGGCCACTGAAACAACATGATGTGCATGTAGTAAGGTGCACTACTCTGGCAATTCAGAGATAATCACAAGAGAAGTTTTATGAATCTATTACGTAATGGATGTAACTGCATGTAGGTGCCAGACGTTAGAGTTCATGGTGGTCAAGTGGTTAGTTTTCTAGCTTTGTAAGACGAAAGTGTATCAGGTGACTATTTGATTCCCACTCAAACTTAACTTTTTTTAATCTATATTTTTTCATCATTGGTCATATTATTTAATTTATATGACATTTTAGAGGTAATATAATTAAAAAAGCCCATGTATTTACATGAAGGTTTAGTGAATTTCATGTTATTTGACGACTTACTACTTTTAATTAAATTTAATTATCAGAACAAACATATTTATAAATATCAACAAGTAAATGAAGAAACTCGCAGAGTTTTCTGGAAAATGTATGCCTTTCATGACTTGCAAAATCCTTTATACATGCAATCTGGTAACATACCCAGAACTACTTCATTCCTTGATGCTTAGCTGCAGACACAGAGGCAGGTCCCATTTGGCAGTTTACCTACATAGCCATGGGTCATTGCTAATGTAGCAAGAATGAATAGTGTAGGTGCAAATTTTTTGAGTACCACAGAATTTGCACTTTTACTACAAAAATGAAGATTTGAGCAGGAGTTGAACAGTCGCCTCATACACTTTCATCTTACATAGCTCAAACACTAACTACTTGACCACCATGAACTCTAACATCTGGCATCTATGCGCAGATACATCCATTACATAATACACACATAAAACTTCTCTTGTGATTTTCTCGGAATTTCCAGAGTAGTGCACCTTACTATTTGCACATTATGTTGTTTTAATGACCTACTAAAAGTGTGCAAGGTCTGCAGTATATCTGAGATCCGAATGTCAAGGCCTCCTCTTGTAAGACAGAAGTATCATCTGGAAATAAAACTGACAGGGAACTGATATTAAGTGGTAGGTAATCATTAACATAGAAGAGTGGATGTAAGATTAGCTTTTATTTCCCTAAATGTCTTCTGTATTGCTTTTTCGGTGTACTGTTTCGCTTTCTCTTCTGAACTATTTTCTCTAATTTTCTCACCTTCTCTTAAATAATCACTAAAAACTGTGTGTGATTAAATAAAACTTGAGTCCTTGCTGCAATAAGATATTTGTTCATAGATTTCCCAAACAAATGTCAACTACAGAAAAACTAATGTGCATTTATTTGCCCCCAGGATAATACATGTGTGTGAAATCAGTAGGATATCTCCCATTTTATATATAAAATACAAAGTAAAAAATAAAAAGGCAATTTAGGTGAATAGTGATTTATTTGTCTCATAACATATACTTACCAATCATTTCATGTAACTTCTTTTCCAGTAGATCTAGTATCATGTCCAGAATAGTATTGTATTTTTGTCTGTTGTAGATTTTCATTTTTGTGCATGTAATGTTAATAAAGATACAGGACGCATAAAACTATCTTAATTTATTGTACTATATGAATGAGTCAAATTATTTTTCATTAACAATTTGGTTTGCTGTATAAAATGCTGATTATCTTATAGATGTATAGGAATGGTACCGTTAAAAATTCCAGATTTCTTGATAGTAAACATTAGAAATAAATAGTAAACATAAAAAATAAATGTATGCACCCAATGATCAAAGAGTAAACATGAAACCATTTCACTATATGGTACATGATAATTGATTTCTTAAATATTATACACCAACATCAATCCATTAATACTGTACAGACCATTAATTCAAAGTAATAACTGTTTGTAATTTTACCTGTAACATACATTTTATCTTAAACTGGAAGGCTGTTTTTTTCCACCTGCTGCAGACATTTCAGACAGGTACTGTGGGAGGGTGGCCATATGGGAACCATTAATGACAATCAGGAATACCCTTTTCATCCCCTTTTGGGCATCAGAATTTAGTAAGAAATTTGTGATACCTGTTTTCTGACTCATGTCATGAAAGAAAAGCTGACACAATGAAACTTGGTAAGGCAATTGTGAATTGTGAGAGATAGAAAAAAGCCACCATGGTTTGACAAATATTTTAAGAAGCTGCTATGAAAGCAAAGAGAGCTTCACTGCAAATTTAAATGTAGCTAGAGTCTCACAGATTAAGGAGGGCTATACATGAAGTGTTTGATGAATATGAAAGTAAAACTCCATCTACCAACTTTACAGAAAATCCTAAGAAGTTCTGGTCATGTGTTAAATCAATAAATGGATCGAAACCATCTGTCCAGACACTCTGTAACCATAATGGCATTGAGAAAGAGAATGATACAGAAAAGGTTGAAATACTAAATGACTTTTTCCAAAACTGTTTCACAGTGGAAGATCACACTATAGTACCTCCTTTAAATCATTACATGAATGACAAAATGGAAAATATCGAAATAAGTGATTCACAGAGAGAAAAGCAACTGAAATCACTCGACAGAGGAAAGGGAACTGGACCTGATGGTGTACCAATTTGATTCTAAACAGCGTATGTAAAAGAACTTGCCCTCTCGTAGCAGAAGTGTACCATAGGCCTCTAGAGGAGCAAAGTACTCCTAATTATTGAAAAAAAGCAGTGGTCATTCCCATTTCCTGGAAGTATCATCAAACAGATGCACAAAACTGTAGGCCTATATCTCTGATGTCAGTCCGTTGCAGAAGTTCAGAATATATCATTATGACATTTCTGGAGACAGAAAATCTCCTCTGTAGGAACCAACATGGGTTCTGAAAAACAATGTTGTATGAAACCCAGATTGTTCTATTTGACCATGAGACCCAGAAAGTAGTAATTACAGTTTCCCAGATAGATGCCGTGCTCCTTGACTTCGGGAAGACATTTCGCACAGTTCCGTACTGCCACCTAATGAACAAAATATGAGGTACAGCATCTCAGAACAACTGTGTGATTAGACTGAAAAGTTTCTAACAAACAGAAAACAGTATCTCATTCTGAATGGAGAGAAGTCTTCAGAGACTAAATTAAATCAGGTGTGCCTACAGAAGTGTTACAGAAGCATTACTTTTCACAATATATGTAAATGACTATTAGATAATGTTGAAAGTTCTGTAAGGATTTGTGGATGATGCTGTTGTATACAGAAAAGTCACAACACTACAAAATTGTAGTGAAATTGCTTCAGTAGCCGCAGAGGTTAGATGCTTGGTGCAGGGAGTGGCAATTTACCATCAACAAGAGCAAGTGTAATGTATTGAAATTCATAGGCAGTGTCTGATTACAGAATTGTAGGACAAACATTGGAAGCAGTCACTTCCATAAAATATATGTGAGTATCCATACAGATGGATTTCAAGTGAGACAAACATATAAAATTACTTGTGAGTAAGGCAGATGCTGGAGTGAGATACATTGGTAATAGGTGTAAAACAAAGTGTAGGTCTATTGGTAGAGAGATGCTGAATGAAACATGTTTGGTTGTCAAGAGAGCAATGCATGAGGTTTCAGTGACTACCGTAGCAGAATATTGTCAAGTGATCTCTTAAAGAACTCAAAGAAATTGTGGTCATAGTTAAAGGCTGTTAGTGGCACCAAAGTTAGTGTCTAGTTCCTAGTAATGAGTCAGGAGCTGAAATTGAGCATAGCAAAGCAAAAGCTGAATTGCTTAACTTCATTTTCAAATGTTCCTTTACAAAAGGAAACCCAGGAGAATTGCCCCAATTTAATAATGATACCACAGAAAAGATGAATGAATAAGTATTAGTGACAGCCGAAATCATTAAAATTGAACAAAGCTCAAGGCTCTGAGCAAATCCGTGTCACATTCCATACTGAACGCCTCTAACTATAATCTATCGTAGGCCCCTTGAACAAAAAAAAACTGTGCCCAGTTCTTGGGAAAAGGCACACATGACACCTGTCTACAAGAATGGCAGTAGAGGTGGTCCACAAAACGACCATCCAGTATCCTTGTCATAGATTCATTGTAGAATTATAGAACATATTCTGAGCTCAAACATAATGAGATATCTTGAACAGAATGACCTCCTCAATGCCAACCAACATGAATTTTGGAAACCTCGATCATGTGAAACCCAACTTGCACTTTTCTCACATGCCTTACTGAAAGCTTTGGATTAAGGCAGACAGGTAGATGCAGTACTTCTTGATTTCCGAAAAGTATTTGACTCGGTATCATACCAATGTTTATTGTCAAAAGTATGATGATACAGGATATCAAGTGAAATTGGTGACTGAATTGAGCACTTTTTGGCAGGGAGGACACGTGTTATCTTGGATAGTGTGTCATCATCAGATACAGAAGTAACTTTGGGTGTGCCACAGGGAAGTGTGTTGGGAGCCTTGCTGTGTATGTTGTATATTAATGACCTTGCAGACAATATTAATAGTAAAATCAGGCTTTTTGCAGATGATGCACACCTCTGTAATGAAGTACTAACTAAAAGAAGCTGCATAAATATTCAGTTAGATCTTGATAAGTTTTTATAGTGGTGCAGAGAGTGACAACTTGCATTAAATGTTCAGAAATGTAAAATCTTACACTTCACGCACACTTCACAGTAATATCAATGAGTCGCTGTTGGTATTGACCAACTTGCACAAATACCTAGGGCCGGCCACTGTAGCCGAGTGGTTCTATGTGCTTCAGTCTGGAATTGCGCTGCTGCTACGGTCGCAGGTTCGAATCCTGCCTCGGGCATGGATGTGTGTGATGTCCTTAGGTTGGTTAGGTTTAAGTAGTTCTAAGTCTAGGGGACTGATGACCTCAGATGTTAAGTCCCATAGTGCTTAGAGCCATTTCAACAAATACCTAGGTGTAATAGTTTGTAGGGATATGAAATGGAATGATTGTATAGGTTCATTCGTGGATAAAGCAGGTGATAGACTTCAGCTTATTGACAGAATACTGGGGAAGTACAATGAGTCTACAATGGAGATTGCTTACAAATCACTTGTGTGACCAGCTCTAGAATACTGCTCAAATGTGTGGGACCCATACCAGATTAGACTAACAAGCAATATTAACGTATACAGAGAAGGCTAGCACAAGTGGTCACAGGTTTGTTTAATCCCTGGGAGTGTGCCACAGAAATACTGAAAGAACTGAAATGGCAGACTCTTGAAGACAGACATAAACTATCCCAGGAAGTCTATTGACAAAGTTTCAAGAGCCAGCTTTAAATGATTACTCTAGGGATATACTACACCACCCTACATATCGCTCACACAGGGATTATGAGGATAAGATCAGAATAATTACAGCACACACAGAGGTAATCAATCAGTCAATCATTCTTCCAGCACTCCATACATGACTGGAACAGGAAGAAACACTAATAACTGGTACAATGGGACATACCCTCTGCCATGTACCTTGCAGTGGTTTGCAGAGTATAGATGTAGATGTAGATAATGTGATACCAGTCTGAATTAAACAATGTTCATCAGTTGAAGAGCAATTAATGCAGTCACTGCTTGATAAAGGTGCATCAGATAATGAAGACATACATGCTGCTCAAATATGCACAGTCAAAAGATTTTCAGAGAAATGTGAAATATGAGCAAGGCAAACACACAATACATGGTAGCAGTGAGCTGCACTTTTTCAGTGCAGATTTTAGTATTGTAGAGACCAACCCAAACTCAAGAGTCATCTTACACACAATGCAGACTAACTGCATGATCTTGCATAGGTGTTGCATGAGTGCTAACTAGTCCGAGGCTTTATAATATTATTACAAATACTGACAAAGATGATGCTAGTTTATCAGCTAACCCAGGACTGATTATTTTTGGATAAGCTGAGTTATATAAACTGGCTTCTCCAAAACTGTATTATCATTTGAAAGATGGCTAGATTATATTTTACATGTTGCGTTCAACTTACAGTTCTAAATAATACATCAAATAAATAAAATTCAAACCTCTTTTTTTACAAGTGTTCTATGTGAGCAAAATTTTTCATGTGTCACACATGGGGTCAATAGACAAGTTCTTCTCAAACTTTGATTAATGCATCTGTGTTAAATTTTGTCACAACTACTACAATCCTGCTGATTTTCAGCTGGTGATGGAGGTACATACACATGCGCTATTGGTGGTCAACAGTAAAGCAGTCCTTGATTGGATGAATTCAGTGGGAAAATCCCAGGCTGTGATCTTTGAGAGAACAATAGTTCTAGCTTTAAATAGATTACTAGGTAGGTCAGGAACAAGATAAAATGCTGTTTCTTGCTACATTATGGAAGCAATCTTTCACTTTTATGTCACTGGAAAATAGGTCGGCCCAGGACATGAGGCCTGGAATGTCCATGAACATTTACAAGAGTATATCTTTCAGCACTCTATGCACACTGTTCTTGAGAAGGAAGGCCTTTGAGAACCTTGCCAGCTTCCTTTGCCATGTAAGTGCCTAGGTTTCCATGACCAGTATTAATTTGAATAAAATCCTTTTGAGTAAAAGGCTGCATCATTATGAAACACTAAAACAGCTATAAAGTCAACATTCTGACTGTCTTTGCAGCAGCCATCTTTGGATGGTATTTCTATAGACACCATCTTATTTCAATTATCAGTGTTACATTCTGGTATGTCATTGGACAGTTGCAAGTGAAGTTGCCTGTGGAAATGTGGCTGCATAGCAGGCTATTATCTTTGATACTCTGGCAGGTGACTGGCAGACAGCAGCCAATTGGTAGCTTGTACCCAGGAGTACTGTATTCCTGCAGCAATACATAGATACCACAAGACAGATCTAGTGGCAGCTTGTTTATACTGTTGAACCTTGGTCTTATGAAGCTCCTGGTTGGTGAACACACACTGCACATTGAACTGGGTTTGACAGAAGCCAGGCCATTGGTAAGTTTAAAACTCCTCCCTGTTCATATTCTTGGGGCATCAAGTTATTTAGTAGCCTTCATCATCTTCTGCATGCATGGCTACTGAGCAACTAGAGGGGCTTCTAGAAAATTAATAGCTCTGCCAAACTACAAGTGGTGTTTAGCTATTGAAGATATGGTGTATGGCTCCAGATGCAAGTAGCATCCATGCTCCAACACACAAGTGTTAATCAGTCCCTGCTTTCACCACTTTAAATGTCACAGCAGTTCTTTTGCAGTTTGTAGAAGCCTGCAGGATGGAGAGCATCTACAGAATTATTTGTGGGCATTGACAGATCTCAGATCTTAACAGCCGCTCTGAAATGTATGTTTAATTCCTTCATGTCTCAGCACTTGGTGTACATGTTTGCTGATATCTCTTTCTAACAGAAGTGGGTACAGGTTTGTGCTTGTGATTTTGGAAATTTTCATTAGATCATGATTATTTTTTTACCTCTATTAACCTCACTTGTCCCACAGGAGATTTTAGTATGTTCACTAAATATCTGCCAACTGCTCACCCAAATCAACACTATCACTATCAACATTATTCTATGACATAAATGTTATGTTATAACATGAACTAAGCATTAATTGTAGAGTTAGAAGCATACTTTCTTCCTTACTTCTTTCTCTATGCAGTAAACTGTTAGCCATTTAGTTTGAGTAGATAATGTTTAGAAATAAGGCTGTGTTGTATTTTCAGACGATTCTGCAGCTGAAGGAAGAAGACTACATTAAATACTTGAAGTTAATTGGCACCATGTGTGCAGAAATTCCAGCAAATATAGACTTACTAAATGGTTTAATTACATTAAAGGAGGTAAATTTCCATTAGTCATGTAAGATCATTTCATAACACACGATATTTCATGCCAGACATTTGTTCTGTCTTTTTGATACTGCCTGACTAGTGAATTGTAGCATTAAATAGATGCTGCATTATAAAAGGAAATGGAAAACTAGTAATATCTAAATGAGTACATTATGCAAGGTGTTGCTTTTAAAAAATAACAGGTGATCACTCACAAGTGAATCACTGGCTGATGGTGCAAAGCCAGATACAGAACTAGAAGTTCAGTGAATTTTTGGTAGTTCTTCTAACTGATTGTGTAGCTGCTACATGTGTACTTATAAAAATAAAGATTGCAGACTTCAGGAGGTGGAGGTATAATGTTACAAAGAGACGCATTTGTTAAAAACTAATTATGTACTCTGCATTGACAATTAACTGAGATAAACTGTTTGTGATAACTAGGGCTAAATTTGGAACAGTAAAATTAGCAGAAAATCTGCTATTTTGGCGAAAAATTGCATCCCCCTTTGTTTTATGAAACTACTGCTACTCATATCCAACTGTTAGGTTGATATTTACATAATATCACAGTTCTATTGCTTTATCTTTGCTTACCTGATGATGAATGCTCAGCAACATAAATGTTCATTTAAGAAATAGTATATAAAAACAGCAACTGAGGATTGTAAAATTAATTGCAATGGCTATTTTCAAAGTGGCTCTTTTTGTACCAATATACATAACATCCTATAATAATAGAAGTCCCACGTGGAATACAAATAATGGTAAATCTACAGACAACCAATAACAGTACAATTGAGGCACCAAGTAGTCAAAAGGCACATAAAATTGTCCAAAAGTTTAGCAATAATTATAATGTGGTCTCTCAGAGCTAACAGACCAACAAACCAAACAGTGGAAAGCCCAGGATGGAATAATAATATTGTTGAGAGAATAGATTGCTGCTCACCACATAGAGGAGGCACTGAGGTGCAGACAGACATAGTGAAGGAGGAGGATAAGAATTAGCAACATTAGGAAAAGGACAGATTGCCACTAATCATAAAGATGACCTGTTGAGTTGCAGACAGGCACAACGAAAAGATTGTTACACAATATAGCTTTCAGTTAAAGAATTCTACAGCAAAGAAAACACACCCATTCACCCAAGCAAGCATATCTGATGTACACATGATCACTATCACTGGTAGCTCAAACCAGAATGTGACCGTCACATGAATAGTAGGTGCTAGTCATGAGACAGTCAAATTCCGGTCTGAACTGCCAGTGGTAGTAATCATGTGTGCACAAGTTCTACCTGCTTGTGTGAATGGGTGTGTGTTTTCTTTGCTGTAGAAGGCTTTAGACAAAAACTGAAATGTAAAACAGTCTCTTCATTGTGCCTGTGTGCAATTCAATGAGTCACCTTTAAAGTGAGAGACTACTGTTGATATTTTGACCCAGAGTTCAAATTGTTTGATAATTTAAGCTTTTAAGTCCTTCTACTACTACTACTACTACTACACACACACACACACACACACACACACACACACACACACACACACACACACACACACACACACTAGCCCACCAACACATGGCCACTGCCTCAGAGTGCTGTGGCCCACCTGCACTTGTGTCTGGGGTGAGCAGCAATATGGTGGGGGGGGGGGGGGTGTTGGTGGTAAGGAGGCAGCATTGGGTGGGGATGGGGAGGGAAAGCAATGGGGGTTTGAGATGCTGTAGTGCTTGTGGGAGCATGCAGGCACATGGTGGGGACAGAATAGGGCTGCTGAGAGGACAGAGGTACATAAGAGGAAACGAGTGCTAGATGATTTGGTGCTGCAGAGGGGTTTGTAGAGCTGGAGTAGAAGCACTGCATTGGGTAGGTAGGTGGAAAACAGGGACTAGTGAATGCTAAGGCCATGGGAGTTACGGGAATGTTGTAGGGAGAGTTCCACCCGTACAATCCAGAAAAGCTGGTGTTAGTAGGAAGAATCCAAATGATGCAGGCTGTGAAGCAGTCATTAAAGTGAAGCACATTGTGTTCAGTGGCATGTTCAGCAACTGGGTAGTACAGCTGTCTCTTGGTCACAGTTTGGCCATGGACATTCATGCAAGCAGACAGCTAGTTAGTCTTTTTAGCCCCCATAGAAAGTAGCACAGTGGTTGCAGCCTAGTTAATAGATCACATGGCTGCATTCACAGGTGACCCTCCCTTTCATAGGATAGGAGATCCCTGTGATCAGACAGGTGTAGGTGATAGTGGGAGGATGTATGGGACATGTCTTGCATCTAGTTCTATCATAGGGCTATGAGCCATGAGGTAAGGGGTTGTTAGCAGGGGTGGAAAAGGATATTAGGTGGGCTACAGAATACCACTGTGGCAGGGGTGCCAGAGGATCTTCCTGATTTCAGGGTATGATGAGAGGTAGTTGAAACCCTATCAGAAAATGTGATATGGTTGCTATAGTCCTGGCTGGTGCTGAGTCATAAGAGGAGTGTTCCTTTCTGGCCAGACAGTGGATGTGTGGGAGGCAGTAAGTGACTGGAGAGATGAGGTATGGGAGATCAGTTTTTGGACAAGGTTGTGAGGATAATTTTGGTCTGTAAAGGCCTTAACAAGACACTTTACATATTTTGAGATGAATTCTTGTCACTACAGATTCAAAGAAAATGGTTAGCTAGTCTTTATTGAAGGGACTTCTTGGTATGGAATGGGTGGCAGCTGTCAAAGTGGAGATATTGTTGGTGATTGGTAGGTTTGATATAGATGGAGGTACTAATGAAGCTGTCCTTGAGGTGGAGGTCAACATTGAGGAAGGTGGCTTGTTGGCTTGAGGAAGACCATCTAAAGCAAATGGGAGAACATGTTGAGGTTCTGGAGGAATGTGAATAGGGTGTACTCACACTTGGTCCACTTGAGGAGTATATCATCAGTGAATCTGAACCAGATGAGTGGTTTGACATTCTGGGTGCTTAGGAAAGAGTCCTCTAGATGTCTCATGGATATGATGGCTTAGGATGGTGCCCATGGCTTTACTGTAGATTTGTTTGTAGGTGATGTTCAAAGGAGAAGTTATTATGGGTAACGATACACTTGGTCATAGTGACCAAGAAGAAGGTTGTAAGTGTGGAGCTTTTCTGGTGTCGAGAAATGTGGTGTTCAGTAGTGGCAAGGCCATGAGCATTGTGGACACCTCAGTCCAACAGAAGTATTAGTCCTTTCCAAAGGTATTACCTCTTGCCCCACAGCTAAATTCAGTCATGCTGGGCTTGTTAAAAGCCTTCCTTCTTTTTCCTGATCCCTACGATGAGAACACCTTTTTGTCACCAGTCCTACCAATCAGTCACAATCCAAAACTAATATTCAACACTGCCTGACTCACTTCACTCATCCATTCAGCTGCGATCCCCATCCACTGCCCCAAATCACCCCCTGTTAACTTATCAGAATTTCCTAACTTCAAACCTTGGCTAACCATCATTCGCCAAATCCTTCAATGTGGAGACCAATCTTATATTCACAGAAAGAACTGCAATCGACCACCTAAAAGCTGTCTCTCCCCAGAGCTCACATCTCTATTGCGAGTATGTACTTGTGCTTGGCCAATGCCCCAATTCTTGCTGCACTATAGCACTAAGCTGCATGGCCGTCCTTCCACTATTCTTTTTTCCCCTCTGCCTTTCCATTGTATGATCTTCATGGTGCCAACCATGCTTGAATTTGTGGATTTGGTTTATGATTTTTGACATTTTTTCCTTTCTTCTGGCTTTTTACACATTTTTCATCCTTCACTACATGGACCTCATTGTAGGGTTTGACATACACTTCAGCTTACAGATTTTACATAGTTTCAGATTGTGCAGAGGTGGTCACCCAACACTGTGTATATTCCACCTTTTTTCCTTTCTGTCTTTGCACCCTTCCTATCTGGAAAAGTAATACATCCAAAAGCCAACTCAGTAGCCATCCTGTAAAGAAAGGTCTTCATGCACAATTATGGTGCCTCATGGAACTCCCTACACATGCCAAGGCATATTTGCCCATTTTGGCCAAAGCACGGGGAGATCAGGCAATGGTTACCTGACCAGGCAGCCATTGTTGAGGCTGAGAGGCACCCAAGGGGAGAGCCCACAATCAGAATGGATATCACCAAGATGGATGACTCACTAATGAAGCAGCTCAGACTTTCTTCTGCTGGTGTCTGGACGGCCCCAGCAGCTTCTTCTGAAGGAAAGGATTACTACAGTGCTGGAGATATGACTACACAATGTTTCCTAGCTCCACCATGGGACAAACACGAGACTAAGAGACAAGGGGAATCATAGCCCACACAACACTTAGTTTGCTCTACGTCCAGTGGGGATTCCTTTTTAGCCACTACGCCATTATTCTTTTGATAGATAAGCTGTGAATTGTCACTGGTAGAGAGTGAAATGACATGTCAGGATGGCAGTAGATTTGTTTAATTGACTTCTTCATTCTGGCCCTCAGCAATAGTACATCAGGAACAGCTTGGTAGAGACATCCAGTTGCCTCTCATGCAAAACAACAGACGACATTACTGACAGTGCAAAGAGCAGGGGCTGAACATGGTGTCACTCAAATGTTGCTGTTAGCAGTGTCTCCAACTGTGACAATGATGATAGCTTGGCAGTACAGCTGGTGATACCATGGGGGCAGCCGTGAGCTTCATTTCCTCCAGCGAGTGGGCAGCTCTCCGCTCTGATGGCAGCTCTCTCGTGATTCAGGGCAGGCTGCTTTGTCCTAAGGTCAAACAGCAGACCCTGTACTGTACCCCAAGATGTAACTTTGGGCATCTACGAAGATGATAATATTTAAGTACACAAATGGCTGCGTACCTATATGCTCAGACTATGTTCATTTAGGGCTTAAGGCACGTACTCCTCACACTTCCATGACAGTAAGTGAGGAGAGGTTTCTGTGCTTCCACTAGTGTATTGCAGCATCAGCTGTTGCTATACCATGCCCAGATGCCTCTGCTTCACAACGCCTGTGAGCCATGTTTTGCTTCGCAACACATAACATTCTATCCTGCCTGTGACTGGCTCTGTTGCAACTCACTTCTACTTTTGCATACTTTTTGACTGAATATGATTGGTATGCTACATTGCCCTCCTGTTTATCAAAACCCAGTCCCTTGGATTGACCAAACTAGATTATCCTTCATACTGGAGTTCTGGCCCTTTTTTGTCTCTTATGAATTATTCTATCAAATGGTTACCTTAACCCTATCTCCTAATCTTACACAGTTCCACAGGGTCCCTTGCCCTGCTCCTTAACTCAAACACCATGAAACCTATTTCATTACTAGACTTCTTGGTCAATAACTTTTAACTCTTGATTCCAAACTTACAAGTTAAAATGAATCAATTATCCTTAATACTACCCCTTCATGTGTTCATCTTCCTTCTGCTGCTTTTATGCTCAGGATATCCAGTCCACTGGAATCTTAATGACAGCAGTCTTGTGCTTAGCCTTCTAAGTACCAAAATAAAGACTACACCGACCAGAATAAGTGCTGCTCTGGTGGTTTGTATGACAATAGTCAGTGTTGTCTCTTTTCAGTACCTATTTTCCTGATATAAATTTACATGCTGCAATAAGGTTTCCAGGGAGACTCTTCCCTCCTGCTCGTTCAGAAGTGTGTTCATGGACTACATAAATTCCAGCCCTAGAGTTTAAGCTGATTAGATCTGCAACAGGTGGGATTTCCACGGGCTCCTCTCGCCAATACAAATGAGACTGCAAAACATTCAGATGAGTTATCCCTAAAATAGTGGTGGGTAGATGGAAAGTAGGCCACATTATCTCGCACACTGTTCCATTTAATAACAAATCACTCCCATTTAGTTCTAGTCTCTTTGCTGACATAAGCTTCTCCTGCTTGAAACAACTAGCCACTGCTACCATCTTGCCAAAGGTAGAGTGCTGCTGCTGAAAGTTCAATTGTGGCTTGATCACTTGTTTATTTCATCCTCTTACCTCCTTTTGTCCCATTACCAACTTCACTGTGCAGGAATTCTGACTCTCTCTTGTTACCATATTTGGACAGACTGTGATTTCCACTTGATAGTGTTTTTGTAATTTTGCTTCCTCCATTTCTACACATCTTTCTTTGGCTTTTGCACTAAAAATAGACGCTTCAATTTTACTCTTACCCCACTTGACAGAATGTGTATGAACTATGTAGCATTCATGATGTCCTTGTTTCCCTGCAGCTGATTAAGAAACAGAAATGTAAACTTTGGCTCCATCAGTTCTCACAGGTAACTGTGGCTACCTTGAAATGAAAAGCTATGTTTTTGTGCTCAGGGTCTAACACCAACCCCAGCTTTGGCGGTAGTCTCTCCCGTACTGTCCTTAGATCCTCAAAATACTACTCTGGCAACAAGTTTACCCCTAGCTGACCTCTTACAGCCTGCTGCATAGCCTCCTGTAGTTCTGTTACTTTCTCTCATGTTTCCCAAACAATATGTTCTACAGACTGTAACGATTTAGTCATTACTACTACCCCATCTAAGACTTCTACTTCAGTTTGTAGTTCCATGATATTCTGATTAGCTGCCTCTTCTTCAGCTCTCGTATATCACATTACTTCTCCAGTCAACTGTCAAAGGAGTCGCATGTTGTTCAATACTTCATTCTCTAAACTTGTAGTCTGCTTTGTTCTTTTTTTCCCACTGCTTAACAACATCTACAGTATCATTCACCCTTTGAATGTCTTCCATGTCAGTAGTGCCAAATATCATTTTCAGAACCCAATCTCCAGTGTCAATCCAACCCTCTTCCTTCTTCTATGTGGTTTTATTAATTTTTTTATTTATTGTATTTGTTATGCATATTCCATGGATCCGTACATGCGAGTGATTTACCTGGGAGTGGAATGTGTCAATACAATTGTACAAATACAATTAATGCTACAGAATAGTAATATAATACAATGATATAGATATTAATAAGTATCACTTTTTCTCATTTACAAGCTGCCATTTAACTAGTATAGCAATTCACACTACAAAATTATAACTAACACATTAACACTATAACATTAACATAATATTCCATCATCCATCTAATAACTAAGAAACTAAATACATCTATTATTAAGGGAGTGCATGCATTACTTCTGGAAAAGAATTCATCTAAGGAGTACAGTGGATGATCAAGCAGGTATTTTTTTAATGTACCTTTGAACAGTGCTTTATTTTCTCTTGTACATTTAATATAATTAGGCAATGCATTAACAGTCTTTATAGCAGTGTACTTTACTCCCAACTGTACAAGCGATAAATTTTTTAGTTCAACATGTAGATCATCTTTACCTCTAGTGTAGTAGTCATGGTATGAACAATTTTTTTCATACTGAGCATACTCTTTATTAACTACATTCATCAGATAGTATATGTACTGACATGTTGTGGTCAGTATACCTAACTGCGTGAAAAGTTTTCTACATGAGGTTCGTGGAGGAACCTCACACATGATTCTGACTGCTCTCTTCTGAGTGGTTAGTATTTTTTTTAGGCTAGTTAATTACCCCAGAAGATTATTCCGTAACTCATTAATGAGTGAAAGTATCCAAAGTAAGTTGATTTTAAAATGTTGATGTCCCCAAAATGAGTAATGATTCTTAGAGCAAAAGTTGCTGATGAAAGCCTTTTTAGAGTAAGGGACACATGCTGTTCCCAGTTGAGCCTACTATCAATGTAAACCCCCAGGAATTTAGTGGAGTGCACCTGTTCTAGTTCCTGGTTGTCATGAGCAATTACTATATTTTCTAGAGTTTTATTTTTTATGTAGAACTGTATAAAATTAGTTTTTTTAATATTAACTGAAAGAGAATTAATTGAAAACCAAGCTGTAACTTCTCTGAGTATATAATTAACATCAGTCTCCAGATCAGCAGTAGACTTACCATCTACTGCAATGCTCGTATTATCAGCGAACATTGTGAAATGCACAATTTTTACTAATGGACAGGGGTAAATCATTAACATAAGACACCAACTGGTGACTTCTTACTATTAATAGACTCCAAGACATCATTGGTGAGTGAATAATTGGCACACTCTGTGGAAACCCCTTTTTGAAAACCAAACTGTCTGTGGTTAATAATATTAAATTTATCAAGATCTGCCACAATCCTGTTATACACTGCCTTTTCAAGAACCTTTGAAAATGTTGTTAAGAGAGAGACAGGAGAGACAGCATGATAATTTTTGACATCTGTAGCATCGCCAGACTTGCAAAGAGGTCTCACAATGGCATATTTCATTCTCTCTGGAACAACTCCCTCATAATGAGACATGTTGCAAATGTGAGCAAGTACTACACTTACATCATTACTGCAGGCTTTCAACAGTTTACTAGAGATGTTATCTAAACCAGAAGATCCTTTACTTTTCAATGAGTGAATTATATACAGTTCTCTTTTTCTCTGGCGTGATATTTTTATGCCCTTGGTGAGCCATGGTCTTTTCCTTGATTGCCTGTTCTGTAGTCTGCAGACCTTTTTTGGAAAGACACTTTCAAATATACCTGATATCTCATCAGTAAATAAATTATATTTTGTATTAACATCATTTGCAAGATAAACATACCTCCAGTCAATCTCCTGAATGCATAATTTTAAGTTCTGGATATTTTCCTCATTCATGTTTCTAATGGTTTTCCACTGTGCACCAGCTTCGCTCTGATTTGTATTAAAGTTGTCAATTGTGAGTATTTGCCCATCATGATCAGAGAGACCATTTATGACTTTTTCAACTTTGATGTGATGAGTTCTACTCATATCTACAAAGATATTGTCTATTATTGTGCTGGAAGTGGCAGTAGTTCTTGTGGAAAAACTGACAGTGAAGAAAAGATTGTAGGTATGCATTAAATTTGCAAACTCTGTCTTAGAAGATGAGCTTTCTAGGAAATCTATATTAAAATCTTCAGTCACTATAATGTTCCTACTTTTCCTCGTGAGATACAATAGCACAGAATCTAATTGTTTCATGAATACTTTAAAATTACCAGATGGAGCCGTTGTATACTGATATGATTACCAGTTTCTTGTTAGCTTCTACTATTTCTGTAACACATGCCTCAGAGTCTTTCTCTACACAATATTTCTCTACATCTATTGTATTAAAGGACAGGCTGTTTTTCACATAAATAGCTGCCCCACCTTTGCACATATGCTTTCTACAAAATGACGTAGCTAATACATAGTTTGGAATATTGAGCATTTCAATGCCAAAAGTGAAATGGTGTTCTGTCAGACAGAGAATATGAGCACAATTTGCGCCTGTTGGTTCATCAATATTTACAATAAATTGGTCTAACTTACTCAGCAGGCTTTGAATGTTTTGGTGAAAAATTTTGAGCTTATTTTTAATTACATGATTGGTTGTGGTGCTACCACTGTTGGCACTGAGTTTTATTTCTTTTGGCATACCAGTATTACTTGAGATTTGCTGATGGTATTGCCTTACTGGCCAAAGACTTCGCAGAGCTCCAAAAGCTAGTAACAGATCTTGCATCGGAATGTCACATTGTTAGCTTGAACATGAACCTTTCCAAAACAAAAGTAATGTCCAACAAGTGGGTCCCAGCTGGAGATGTGAAAGTCAAGGACAGTCTATTAGAAGAGGTCAGTGAATATGCCTACCTTGGCCAGATTGTAAATATGAAGGGAGACATAAGGCCAGAAATCTATCAATGCATCAACCTTGGCTGGCAAGCATTTGGGAAGAATTCAACAATATTCAGATCAAAAATGCCAGTAAATCTGAAGAAAGCAATATTTGATCAATGCATTCTTCCTGTGATGACGTATGGCTGCAAGACATGGACACTGAACTCATTTACAAAAGGGAACTTAGGACAGCACAGAGAACCATTGAGAGATCTATGCTGGGCTATACAAGAAAGGATAGGAAAAGGGCAGATGACATCTGGTCTGTGGTGAAGGTTAATGACATCTTAGAGACAGTAGGTTCCCTGAAATGTCAGTAGGCTGGCCATGTCGCAAGAAGAAAAGACAACAGATGGACGAAGCTAGTACTGGAGTGGAGTCCGAGAGAGCACCGGAGGCCTAGAGGAAGACCACCAGACAGATGGGACAAAGACATCAAGAAGATCGCTGGTAACACCTAGAAGAGAACTGCTCAAGACCATCCCACTTGGAGAAGACTGCTGAAAGCCTACCTGAATCCACGACTCGAAGAGGCCACATCATTTAATGATTGAATTGGCTAATGATGATGATGATGATGATGATGATGATGATGATGATGATGATGATGATCACCAGTATTACAGGAACAGTTTTCTATAGAGAAGGGGGAGCTGTTGTGCTGGTACCACCCACATTTGTTGTTACACTACTGACCATTAAAATTGCTACACTAAGAAGAAATGCATATGATAAACGGCTATTCATTGGACAAATATATTATACTAGAATTGACATGTGATTACATTTTCACGCAATTTGGGTGCATAGATCCTGAGAAATCAGTACCCAGAACAACCACCTCTGGCTGTAATAACGGCCTTGATACACGTGGCCATTGAGTCAAACAGAGCTTGAATGGCATGTACAGGAACAGCTGCCCACGCAGCTTCAACACGATACCACAGTCCATCAAGAGTAGTGACTGGAGTATTGTGATGAGCCAGTTGGTTGCCCACCATTGACCAGACGTTTTCAGTTGGTGAGAGATCTGGAGAATGTGCTGGCCAGGGCAGCAGTCGAACATTTTCTGTATCCTGAAAGGCCCGTACAGGACCTGCAACATGCGGCCGTGCATTATCCTGCTGAAATGTAGGGTTTCACAGGGATCGAATGAAGGGTAGAGCCACGGGTCGTAACACATCTAAAATGTAACGTCCACTGTTCAAAGTGCCGTCAATGCGAACAAGAGGTGACAGAGACATGTAACCAATGGCACCCCATACCACCACCCGGGTGATGCGCCAGTATGGTGATGACGAATACACCCTTCCAATGTGCGTTCAGCACGACGTTGCCAAACACGGATGCGACCATCATGATGCTGTAAACAGAACCTGGATTCATCCGAAAAAAAAAAATGACGTTTTGCCATTCGTGCACACAGCTTCGTCATTGAGTACACCATCGCAGGCACTCCTGTCTGTGATGTAGCATCAAGGGTAACCGCAGCTATGGTCTCTGAGCTGATAGTCCATGCTGACGCAAACGTCATCAAACTGTTCGTGCAGATGGTTGTTGTCTTGCAAACGTCCCCATCTGTTGACTCAGAGATCGAGACGTGGCTGCACGATCTGTTACAGCCATGCGGATACGCTGCTTGTCATCTTGACTGCTAGTGGTACGAGGCCATTGGGATCCAGCATGGCATTCCATATCACCCTCCTGAACCCACCGATTCCATATTCTGCTAACAGTCACTGGATCTCGACCAACGCGAGCAGCAATGTTGCGATACGATAAACGGCAATCATGATAGGCTACAATCCGACCTTTATCAAAGTCGGAAATGTGATTGTACGCATTTCTTCTCCTTACACGAGGCATCACAACAACATTTCACCAGGCAATGCTGGTCAATTGCTGTTTGTGTATGAGAAACCGGTTGGAAATTTTCCTCGTGTCAGCACGTTGTAGGTGTCGCCACCGGCGCCAACCTTTTGTGAATGCTCTGAAAAGCTAATCATTTGCATATCACAGCATCTTCTTCCTGTCAGTTAAATTTCACATCTGTAGCACATCACCTTCGTGGTATAGCAATTTTAATGGCCAGTAGTGTATTAACTAAACCCCAGTACCTGGGTCATCTCTTGCCATTAATTTCTCGTACACTCCATGTACTCTCTCATGTACCCTGGCACTTTCTTTGAGTGTCTTGTGTCTTTCAGTTCCCTAACAGAATTTGTTGCAAGCTTCTTCCAATCTTCTCACCTTGTTATACATCTCCCATGCATTGAATACCACCAGTATCACCCAGTGATGATTGGTGATTGAGATCTTCCTGCTTGGTAAATAGCACTCCCTCTTCCAGGTGCGGGTTTCATAATGCTTTCACCCCAACAAAGATTAGTAGTTCCACTTTGAACTGTATTATGTCATCTTCTCTGCTCCTCACCAACAGACAGGAATACCTATTACTTTGCTCCCCCTCAAATTCCTTGCTGCTCCACAGCTGCTTATGTAATTACACTAAATCTGTACCTAAACTATAAAAGAAAATATATTACTGTCTCCTAGGACTTAATCCATTGGGGTTCCTAATTAGTTTCATTCACAACCTCTTGTTTATCTTCTGACATCTTTCTCCTCATTCTCCCTTTTTGCTCCACATTTCCTGTTCCTGAAATAACTTAAGGAGTCCCTTGAAAAGGTTTCAGCCACCCTACATGCACAATTGTCATCCTTGTTGGCAACTGAATCTTGATGTTTTTAGTTATGTTGTCTCTATCACTTGGTATGGCCCCTGATACATGGCAAAAAACTTCTTTATCTTTCCCTTCAGTGTATACAAAGTTGACAACATCACCCACTGACCTACCTTATACTGTGGCATCTTTGCTGTACAGCCCACTGCTTCTTCCTGCTTCTCCAGTGCTCATGTATTTGCCCTCTGTACTCTACTGCAAATTTCCCTAATCACTCTGGGAATTTCCTTTAACAATTCTCCAGTCTGCCCTTTCTCCGTATCCAATATGTCAAATGGTGATGGGGTTTTATGACCATATACTACTTCATATGGTGATAATCCCAAATTTGTCTGCTGTTTTTAATTGTAGGTGGAGACAACATACTTCAAATAGACATCCCAGTTGGTGTGATTTGAGTCAGTGTAGTATCCAAGCATCTTTCTGATTGTCCTATGCACTCTTTCTGTTCATCCATGGGCTTGTGGATGGAGAGGCCTCATGCTTAACTTCTTGCAGTTCAATAACTTACACAATTTATTGAATATATCTGCCCTGTGCCTGCCAGCTGGTTTGGCATTGCAGCAGTTTCTACATTTCTTGAAAAGTTATTTATGACTGTGAATGTATACATATACCTTGCAAGTGTTATATTGAATGGACATAAAACATCAATGCTCAGAAATTTGAATGGTGCTATTGTTTCAGGTAACCCCTGCAATGGTTCTCAGCTCCAACACAAATCCATGTTCTGTGTGCACTGTATGCAATTCCTCATATACTGATTTATGTCCATCTGCCTATTCCTCAACCAATACCTTTTTGCTGCTCTTCTGTTGCAAGATCTACAACCTCCATGACCTGCTAATACGTGACCATGAGCTTCTTGTAGCGCTCTATGCTAATGGTCCCAGCTTGATTTTTCTGCATAGCAAACCATTCTGCACAAAAGACTGTGACTGCTTAAAATACTGCTTGTATTTGTCTTCTGCTATCTGTGCAGTTTTCCATTCTGTATGCTCCTTACCCCCTAAATGTCATACTGCTACTTTTCTAGTTAAGCTATCTCCATCTACATTTAAATGCTTCTTCCCAGGTTTATTTGTGACTTAGTCTTACTGCCCATTGTGTTAACTTGCTAGAAGGATCGTTTAACACCAACAACCATTTTAATGCCACATGATCTGTTGTTACTCAGAACTCTTTATCGTTCAGACAACATTTGAAGTATGTGATTCCATAAATAAGGCTTAACATCTCTTTCTCCATTGTGGAATAATTTCTTTCACAGAATTTGATTGTCTCAATGCATAATCTACTAGATGTTCTACAGCTTCTACTTCTTGTGACAACACACAGCCAAGTGCTTGGTTTGATGCATCACATGATAAAACAAATTCTCTCTTAAAATCCAGAAATACCAATATTGGACTCCATTTTAAAGCTTCTTTTAGCTCCTCAAAAGCATGCTGGCGCTCTACTAATTGCACAAATTTTCTACCCCTTTCAAACAACTGTGTCAACCATCTGACAATATCCACGAAGTCTTACAAGAACAGGTGGTAATAGTTAGAGACTCTTAAGAAAATTGCAACTTATTTACAGATTCTGGTACAGGAAATTCACTTAAAGCTCTAGTTATTACAAAATTACATGTTTCTATACCCAGTATTAACTTTGATGCTTTTATCGATAGGAATACTTCCCTTAATTGCTGCATATGCTGTTCCATATCACTCTCATAGATGGTTATGTCATTGAAATACACTAAACAATGGTTTCAGGCCTCTGATTCCAAAAGTAATTTTTCCATCCATTCCCTATTTTTCCCCTCTATGTGCTTCACTTTTCCTTGGAAAGCAGTTTCAATGTCATCCAGCAACTATCCATGGCTGACATCCCTCATGTACAATTCTTCTTCCACTAGGATATCCATATTAGCAATTAACTACCCTTTTGTTAATCCTGTATCCACTTCCCTAAGACTTTATTTTCATCCTTTATTTCTTGCACACATATGGTTCCTCTCTTAACTAAGCCTGAGCTAATACTTCATTCTCTTCTAATGGTTCCACCACACACAAAATACCTACCACCAAGCTAGACTGAACATGGACCCAAAGCAGTTTCGCAGTACTCTTAGGTACACAATCATGTGAATCTAGTCTTGGAGTTATTGTTTGCCATTTAATCAGTTTGTCTTTTGCAACGGACCCCACTCATGACTTTGCTATGCTGGCAATGGTTTCACCTAGCTGAAACCTTTTTCGATCAAATTCCACCCTATGTTGCCAAAGATCAATTATGGCACAATGCTGATATAAGAAATCTAATCTTAGAACCATGTCATAGCCCTTATTCACATGTAACACAATCTCTACACATTGTTTAAATTAAACTGTATCCAGGCAAAATTCAATGTCCACCAATCCCAGTGGTGTGACATTATTATCCCCCACTCCATACAGTCTGTACCATGGTGTGACCAATTGCTTACATTTCACCAGATCACTACTGCTGACTGACACATGCTGCCCCCCTCCCTCCTTCCTCCCCCCCCCCCCCCCCCCCCCCTTGTGTCCAATAATATCTGCAACCCTTTTTTCCTACTATTCCTCTTATCACACAGTCCACCTCCGAATACAATTTTGTAGCATCCAGTCTTACTAGGAGTGACCATAGGTGGACCTGGGGTTCCCACTGGCGTTTAATGTCTTATTCTTCCCCAGACCTCTGTTTCTAAAACACTTTATTGATGTCACCCTGAGGCTGGTGACACTGCCTCCTTATATGTCCCATTTGCCCACACCTGAAACAGTTTATATTAGCTGAAAACACTGTCCATTTACCCTGCATTCCAGTCAACAAATTGATCTCCTCACACTCTACAGCTAACCACACTACAGTGTGGCAGTTCCTCATGCAACCCTCTTAAAAAATAATTTGAGTGCCTGCTCTTCAGCTTCTTGGAAAATAATTTCATTGACTGTGGCATCCTGTCCTAATTCATAGCTCCATTGATTAATTTTCCTTAGCCTATCTGCAAATTGTTCCACAGTTTCTGTATTTTTCTTAGTTATTACCCATAATTATTCCCTATAGTGTCTGACACTATTTTGTTTCATATATCTTGGAAATAACCCCTTTCTAAATTCTACAAATGTTGTGGCTCCCTTAAGGGCTTCTGTATGCCCTACATATGTTTAGCTTCCCCTGTTAGTCTCAGTTTTGCAACACTCAGTAATCCTGTATCAGACCAACCTTCCATCTGAGCCAAATTGCCAAGGTCTTCTGCAAAGGCCTGTACATCCTCGGTTGCCTTGCCAGAAAAAGGAGCAATTGAATTTGTGCTTGTTTCCAACTCTGACAGACATTGTCTCTCTTGTTCTGTCGAAACTTTGTCCTTGACAACACTCATTTTGAGAACTAACACTTATAAGACAAGAAAATGAAATACGTTAATTAATTTTTACATCCATTCATGAGCCATCTTGACTCCTGGCATTGCCTAGCCATATGCCCCCAATGATTGCATGTATAACATTTTACCAGAACTGATTGTTTATATGGTAGTTAGTGGCTCTCTAGGTTACACTGTACACATCTAACAGGCACTAACATGTAGTGACTTCCATTACCTCTAAAACTATACAAATCCACTGGTTCTCTACTTGCAATAAAATCTACTTAACATAATGCATGACCATCAAATATTTCCTCCATGACAAAAATACAATCAAAATTTTTGGCCTCACCATACCGAGGTTGTATGTTCAGACACTCCTCTAAGAAGGCGATGTCAATTATCTGACACCAGTGTTAGATGAGCCATGGATTGTCATCTGTGGAGAGTGGAAGGAGACATCAGGACAGCAGTAGATTTGTTTAATTTATTTGTTTATTCCAGCCCTTGGCTGTAGTGCATGAGGAACAGCTTGATGGAGGCGTCCAGTTGCCTCTCATGTGAAACAATAAATGTCCATTATTGCTGGTAGTGCAAAGAGCATGGCCGAGTGTGGCATCACTCGAATGCTGCTGTCAGCAACAATTCCAGTTGTGACTGTGATAATAGCATGGCAGCAAAGCTGGCAATACTGCGGGGGTAGCTGTGACCTCAGTCCAGCAAGCGAGCAGCTCTGCTCCAGCAGCGGCTCTGCTCCAGCAGCGGCTCTCTCGTGACTCCGGGCAGGCCACCCTGTCCCGTCATCAAACAGCAGACCCTGTACTGCATTCCAGGATGTCATACCAGGTGTCATAGGCTTGTGTTGTAAACTGTGATAATGAGGCAAGAATATTTAGTACATGAGTGGCTGAGTACTTACATGCTCTAGACTAAGCTCATTTAGAGCTTAAGGCACATACTCAACACTTCCATGGTGGCAAGTGAGAAAAGGCTTCCATCCTTCCACTAGCATATTGCAGCATCAGCTGTTGCTATTCCATACCCAGCTGGCTCTGCTTTGCAACACCTGTCAGCCATGTTTTGCTTCACATTGCGTAACAGTCTTGTCTGCTTGCAGCTGCTCTGTTGCAACTCACTTTCACTCTGCCACACCTTCGACCGAATATGATTGATATGCTACTTTTTGTTGAACACCTGGTCAATAGGTTTGGGGAAGTAACAGCATTTTTGAAAATGGCAGTTGTTCAGTTCTGATTAAAATGGCATCCCCTACTTAGTCACGGGTACTGCTCACCTGCAATGAGCTCTGTGACATTCCTTTGACTATCATCTCCCATCTAAGTGTGGTACAGAGTATCATCTTACAGTGCAACCTTCTTTTATAGACTGATGATGAGTTAAATGCCAGTTTGGAGTCACAGGGCATGAATTTAGTTTGTCATGTCCAGACAGGACTGAAGGACAGTAGGATTGACACTGGGGTCTTAATCATAGCCTTGGGAGGTGACTCGTTGCCTGAAAAGGTAAACGTAATGGTGTATCGAAAGCGATGTGAAACACTATGTAGACTCTCCCATGCAATGCTTCAAACGAATGAGATTCAGCCACATATCTTCACATTTTAATGCCAGTTATAGGGTGTAGGGATTGTGATACCATTTGCACATGCCTATCCCTTCTGGCTATGTCAGTGGCAGGGAGCTCTATTCCACCTGTTCATCAGACTGCACAATCTTTCAAGGTGAAAAAAAATCCAAGAATACAAGCCTTTTGACCAATTCATGTATCAGGAGGTCAAGAACAAATGTCATAATTTGCATCCTGTTTGTATGGCAGTGACCATCCTGTATGTACGACAGTGACACTTGCTATGGCTGTGACGACATTAAGCTTTCTAGTGACAGTAACCTTGCCCTTCATGCTTTCTATACCCTCACACCCAGTTGGGAGCATTGACTTCCCATCCACCAGGGTTTTCAATCCCCAACCCTGAGCTGGAGAAGCAGCACCCCCTCATGTGCCTCTTGCTAGGAAATAGTTCCCCAGGATGCTTCTTTCCCAGGATTCTGCCAGTCTGCAACCAATTACCAGCCAGTGACTGAAGGAACCAGACATCAAAATCATCCAAGGAGAAGAGGGGCAAAAGGAAGGCATCATCTGTGGTGAAGGAGTTTCTGGTGCTCCCCATGTCTGTGAACCCCACAAGTTCCAACTCTGAACCTGAGATGGAGTTCCTAGTAGTCCCTGTGGCACTGGATCTCCCCCACATGACCTGCTTCAGAACTGATATGCATTGATGCAGTATCCTCATAACTGGTCCCATCATGCACACCTGGAGCTGATGTGCCTCCTCCTTCCCTTCACATCCCCACAGGGTACTAATAACACGAACTTCCAGTGGAACTGTAGTGGTTTTCTTCCACTACCTGGTTAATCTATGACATGTCTCTTATACATTTCCCAGAAAACTTGAGTTCCAGCATTGCAAACTCCTACCCTGCACAATTGTCAGGACTGTTTTATGAATTGAGCTAACTATGACAGAGCACATGGCAGAGTTTTCACATACATTCTTGACTCTTTCTACGTCATAACACATGCACTCAATACAACTTTGGAGAATGAGGCTGTTCATGGGAAGACATATCTGG
Organism: Schistocerca piceifrons; assembly: GCF_021461385.2. Lineage (NCBI taxonomy): Eukaryota > Metazoa > Arthropoda > Insecta > Orthoptera > Acrididae > Schistocerca > Schistocerca piceifrons. The sequence goes on along the minus strand of NC_060141.1, from coordinate 122,174,828 downwards.
ATTTTACCATCAGTAATATGTACCTCCCTCTAAACTGTGAATTGTCTCATATTGTGTTGTCTGAATTGATTTCTCAGCTGTGGGGTGGAACTATGACAGCTGGCCTTTGCTTGCAGAGCTCAGTATTTGTCTATTGAATATTGGTGCCCCCATATGCTTCAGTATGGTGAACAGATCTTATTCAGCCATTGATCTTTCTTTTTGCAGCCCTGGCCTTCTCCCATCCACCCACTGGAGAGACCATGATGACCTTTGTGACAGTCATCATTTTCTAATTCCTCCCATGTAGAGGCAGATACAGAAAAACCTCAAGGAGGGGGCACTAAAGATATCTTGAGCTATCTGTACTTTTACCGTAATAAAAAAATAATCAAGTCATATCCTAATTTTAACAAAATTTTATTTAAACTTATTATAAACATACACAAGACAATGCCATCTTATGATATAAAAAAGTTATGATTGTGGTTATATTCCTTACTGATGAATTCTATGCACCTATTCTTCCTGGCAAATTGATTAATTACATCATGAATAGGACAATCAATGTCAGGATTAGTGTTCAACAGAACTACGCCATTAAATTGACCCTCCTTTATGGTTGACCTCAGCCATGTCTTTGTACGCCACAGTGTTGAAAAACATCTTTCTTTTGTAGCAATAGATGCAGATAGACAACCAAATATTTTGTACAGCATGTGCAAAGTACGATAGTCAGAGCTTGGAGAAACAGACAACGCTTGCATAACAGAATCATGATCATTAAGGGCATTTATGCTCATTTGCTTGTATTGAAGAATCTCTTCCATTAGTCTCTTTTTAATCACAAAGAGTGATTCTTCTTCAAAGAATGGTAGTTCACTTAAACACTGTTTCAAGTTATGTGCCAAATCATTACTGTCATGTTTCAGTAGTTTCAAGGGCAAAAGTATGTTGAATTTTAAGTGATAAATATTTTCTCCAGCAAAACGTTCTCTCATGTCAGTTGTAAAATCGCCCAATGTTGGAAAAAAACAACAGTTCTCTTCCAATATGTCAAAGCATCATCATTATGATCACAGTTTCCCTGTGTCTGCCTGTATGACGAGGAACACTCATCTCCGTGTCTAACTCTTCCATAATTGCCTTCGCATTTTCAACAATATGAGCAAAGTGGCTATAAAAATTAGCTCAGACCTTGGGCTTTGAATCTAATTTGGCTTTTGTCATCGCGTTGTCCAATTATAAGATTTTGCTAACTGGATATGTTATACTCATAATGTCACTCATTGTAAACAGAGTGATAGTAAAGTCACAGTTAGAGAGAGATAGAAGGAGAATATTGGCTTTGGCAGCCATTGTTCTATCCCTCCAACACTGTATTTCTTTAAGAACTTTGCAAACTGTTCAGAGATCAGCTGCAAACTGAATAACAGCATCATGTCACTCAACCCATCTCACTTGACAATGCGACTGCAGCAAGTGTTATTTAGGTGACTCTTCAATGTTGCAAACTGCTTGCTAGATGCTGTAAAGAACGGTACTAATTCTTCAATAGTAATATGTGAATTTCTCACACTTGTTACTTTGCAACTGCAAGAGACAGCGAGGTTGAGCTGATGACTTTGTCACGGTGCTACTTGCGCATTGGTAGCTTTCTTTATTATTGTGGCCACAGCTCATTTAAATTCTGACATATTAACTGAGCAACCATCACAGCCTATACCCACACAGTTCTCCAGTGACAAAGGAAGTCTTTCCATTCTCCTTATAACTATAGTATCTAATACTTCACAAGTAACACTACACTCTTCATCTTGGCTCTCTTGAGATTCATTGTCAATGTTTCCACTACAATCATGGTCTTTATGGATGTCAATGAAACCCAAAAATGTATCATATAATTTGCCATCACCATCAACATATCTTGAAGCTAAACTCAGTAGGGTGATGTGCGCTATGTCCGTAGTCTCATCAAAGAATATGCCATAACAACATTAATCTTTGATTTCCTCCAGCATTCTTGACAGCATCACTATTTCACAGCATGAAATAAGTTCATTACATGTTGTTTTACTTATATAAGTGGCATTCACTTTAGTGATCACAAGGTGATGTTTTAGTTGAAAGTCTCCAGCATCACTTCTAAATCTTAGAAAAGCTCTCAAATTTCCCTCATTACTCACTATACTTTGATGATCATTTTTGTTTTCTAATAGACTTCCACCATCACTACACCCCCACAAAGGAATATTTTGCTTTCCATGAAATATGATGGTTTTTATTATAGGTACAAGATGGTCTCTGTTTTCTATAATACTTTCCATTCTCTGTCTTGACAACTGATTTATGATCTCAAGTTGTCTCATGCCACCAAAAATAATTTTGCATCTGTTGATGCTTCATCGTGGTATATCAGCTGAGAGTGGGTCTCAAGGTCACCATCTTTACCAGTAAGTTTGGCAAACTTTGTTAGTGATTCATTCACAAGTTTCTTGGTGATAATGGATTTCTTTGCTTCAACCATTTTATTATTCACAATAAATGAAAAGTTAATGCAAAGGGATTCCTCCTGAACTTGTGAGAACACCAGCCATGGATACTGTTCAATGTGATTATCATGCACTTGTCTGCATTCAATATCCCCTCTTGTTGTGCTTGGAAGTAGGAAAGATATAACCTTTTCAGGTTTCCTTGGAGCTGTGAGAAGCTTGTGTTTTATATCATCACTAATATTTCCTGGCGCTAATATATCCAAATAATTGTCAATATCTGTGCGATTAAAGGAATCAGTCGATGAACTTTGTTGTGGAAGTTTCGAGGAAGTGCTGAGCTCTGCCTGTACATCTGGTGGTGTTTGAGCGGCTGAATGGTGACTGAAATCTTCAGATGTTTCTACTTTTGTTTTTCTTATTACATAATGAGCCATTTCATTATATTATTATGATGTAGGTAAATTAGATACCAATTATTCTCAAATAAACACTTTTTTTGCTCTGAAAAATGCAACACTGGCATGCTTACCACTAAAACACCCATGGTCACACTCCATGAAATTCTAGTATCACTAAGCACAACACTAACTGAAGTCTGTGGTAACAGCCACGAGGATCTCCTCAGCACGGATTTATGGAATGGAAAACTAATCTAATCTGAGGCACGGTTTAATTGGACTCATATCTTCATTCACAATTTTCCAAAAGTTATGTTTTTCAGAATTTAGGTACAAATAATTCCTAAATTTTATAAATCATTGCTCTATTTTTTTCTGTAACTTGCAATAGTCCATACTTATATAGTAGACCTAAGGTTTATTGAAAACTCAGCTAAATTATATAAAAAATAACATTTTTATTAAGAAAGAAACTATAAAAATTAAAATGTAAGATGTGATTTTTTTATCCTTGTAATATACATAATAGGTGGAATTAAATAGGTATAGTACCTCAGCCATCATGTCATGCATTTCTGGTAAAAATTTGGTCTCCTTCAAATGTGTAACATTGGATTAAATGGTACCTCAATTTGAGGAAGAACTTTGGAAAAAAATTGCATCAGTTTCATTGTAATTTTTTAATAACCCTAAACAGGTTCAAAAATATTCAAAATACTTCTAATTTGTTTAGAAAGTGTGCTGCATTACCTGATATCAACAAAAAAATCTGTAAAACATATACATTATAAACAGTGCCTGAAAGAAATGTGTTGATTTTTACATAATACTGAGCCATAAAAGTACCCTGTATCCTTAAGGTAGACAGCTAGTGCTCAGTTGGTCTCACTAATGTTCTCTGCAAGTTGTGTGAACATACATACGTTGATCTGGCAGCTGTGTTGGGACCTTGAGTCTTCGGGTCTTTTGGCCATGTTCCTGGGCAGTTTTTGTCAAGGCCATTCTGTTGCTGACAGTCTGATCTCCCTGGAGTCTGCTATCTGGTCAATTTTTCCCATCATCAACACACTACATGGTGTCATAAAATCCTTGTTACTTTACATGAGTAGGGTCTCAAGGGTCCACCCCACATGCAAGAGAGTGGGGTCCTGCATGGTTCTGGATATTGTACACTCCTCTTACTAGTGGCTGTCAATGGCCTAGCTGCAGTTGGGGGCACGATTGTTGCCCTCTATGTGTGCTGAAGACTCCTGAATTTGCTATTGCTCCTCCACCATGGGTGTTATTGAATGCCAAAACAGGGTTCCATACGAAGGCGTATTTGGCTGTCAAGATATGTGTCTTGCACATCTGTTGCTGTTGTACTGTCCATCTGCAAACAGAACTCCACCTCGATAACCAGTTGCTCAATGTGGTGGCATCTTATCACTTTCTAGGACTGTTCGTCAATGCCCAGGTGATGTAGCTTCCCCTCTTCATATCTTAACTGAACATGCTGGTCACACCTTAATATTAATACTCTTTGCCCTCATTAACACTAGCAGTGGCACAGACTGCTCTACACTTTTGTGCTTTATGAAGCTCTGATCCTGTCCTGTCATAGCTATGGGAGTCTAGCATATGGCTAAGCATTGCCTTCAATGTTGCAGATACTGGAGCTGATACATCATTGTTAGGTCTGACTTAAGACAGGTGCCTTTCAAACCAGACCTGTAAACAGCCTACTCGAGGATGATCTGGTCCCTTCACTATAGACAACTGCTGCTGCTTGACAATGTGATACCCGTTTGCTGCACATCTGAGCATCCAAACTGTCAAGTCCATTTTCCTGACAGGCAGATCCAACTCCCACAACAGTGATCCAGGACTGGAGTCACAACTGCAGCTAACATTCAGCACCTTTGCTCTGAACTCCAACTTCCCCCAGAGTGGCCTCTTTTCAGGGCGCAATCGCTTATGCCCCCACAGTGTGTATCCCATCCTCATATCATTCTCATCCAATCCTGTGGACCATAACACTCTGTTGACCCCATGTTTTGCACTGCCTGTTCCTGGCTGTCCTTCATACATTTACCATTTTGGAATTTGTATACACTGAGGGAATGCTGTGTGCAGTGAACTATGCTCCCTGCTGAATGGATGCACAGTATTCATTACATAATTAGTGCCCATCACTTGAGCTCTTGTTCTTGATTATCAATGACTCTGTGAGTAGTCTTCAAGTTATCATCCACTGCTGCTACCCATGACACCCATTGGTTGTGACTATCCAAGATCTCCTTCTGATCTCCATCAAGCTGGATGGTCAGTCATCTTGTACATATCCCAGTCACATTGGGATCCCAAGGAATAAAAATGCTGATCTGCTGGCCAAGTTGGCTACGAGGATTCTGACTTTGGAGATGGGGAACTTGACCTTTGGTCAACTTTACACCTTCAGTTGTTGGCTAAATTAGAGTACCCTGGTTTCTCTAAACAGACTGTGAGCAATTAAGTGGACCATGATCATGTGGCAGTCTCCCCTTTGTGCTTCTCGCAGGGTCTCTATCCTTCTGTTAGCTTTACACTGGCTGTACTTAGCTGACCCGTGGCCACATGCTACAACATGAGCCGCACCCTATTATCAGTGGGGTGCCCATCTGATGGTGGTTCTTATTTTAATGAACTGCCCCAATTTGACCACCTTATGGCAAAACATTAAACTTGCTGACAGGATGTGTCTGATGCTAGTAGATGATGCCAAAACGGCTGATCTGGCTTTATGTTTTACACATGGAGATGGTTTCTACTCCCCTCTGTGAGGTAGGGGACACAGGCCTCATCACCCACTTCAAGGATTGGAGGGGTGCCCCATTGCCTGCTCCAACCCAGGGGGCTATAGCTACCATTGATCGGTTGTCCTGCCTGCCTCCTGCCCTTCCCACCTTATAATACTACATATTCTTTTACATCTGTCATTTGATTACTGTTTCGTCATTGTTGTTCCCTTTCCTGAGATTTTATCAATTTGTCCACATTGTTGGTTTTCTTGTAGTAATGGAAGGTGATGAAACACTGGTCAGATGCACTGCATGCAACTCTTGTGGGGGTTTCCAGCAGCTTTCTGGGCAGAGAAAATCACCACCTTCACTCTCTTAGCTCTCTATCACTTCAACTTGTTTCTGTCTCTTGGTTCTATTGATTCATTGTTACAGTTTGATTCATCAGTATTTGTCTTCTGTGTCCTTTGTCTTTGCTCTCTTTGTGGCTTGATACATATGGAATGGAAGGGTTGATGACCTTGTAGTTTGGTCCCTTTAACCCCAACAATCCAATACAATCCTAAAAACTGAATACCGACCTTATGATCGTACTTTCCAACAAAGGCTTGAGCATTTTTGTTATGAACCACAAGAATTATCTGATAGAGGGACTCCACCAGCTATCAGAAAAGGTAACCTACAAACCCTGCCACAGTGACCCCATTCCAGAAATCAGGATCTCCAGTCCCACCTCAAATCCTTAGGTCCATACCCAGAACCTCTCCCCTGAATCTCTCTCTCTCCTCACCCTCACTACTTTCTGCACTCCTACTTTCTACATATTTCCTAATGTCCATAAACCCAGCCATCCAGGACACCCCATTGTGGCTGGTTACATTGCCCCCACAGAGAGATATCGGATCTCATAGAGTTACACCTTGTAACATACTTCAGATCTTTGGTCTTGGCTAACACTCAGTGATAGAGCAATGAGACTGTTATTTCTTATGTATCAGTATCGATGTTACAAAAAGAACATTGATGAACTGAACTTCCTACTTGTGTGAGATACTTACTTCACCAAATGTCACAATTAAATTGTTTATAATCGGTGGTTTACCAGTTGCTATTTAAATATAAATGATAAGTTTAAATTAGTTCCAGCTACACCACATTACCTATAGCCTGGTTGTAATCTCAAATCTATAATCAGTCATAACAGTGTTATTAATTCCTTACGTCAAGGAGTTTCTATATAAGTGCCGAGCACTTCAGTCAAATAATATCGCTGCACATGATCTCTATAAATAATATTGTAAAACTCGAATGATAATTACATGAATTGTAACTATCGCCAAGTTCCATAGTCCATTAGTTATTACTAATGAAATTGTTTTTCTGTGTTAACTTCCTAAATAGTGTTAACTTCAGGTTATCTAATTAAAAGTCACTTCTGTCTAATATAAGCAAGCCCTCTATCTGAATTTTAAATAACGTAATATTTGAAGTCAACATATCATTTCACTGCATCATGGTAGAGTGCAATAATCAATTCTGAAAAAACAGTCTAATTGCACCTACATATACGAGCATTCAAAAGTGTGACCTGCTTCAGTTAACTCTCATAATGTAGTGACAATGGATTGAATTATCCTTAGCCATTACTCACAGATCTCAGAGTACTCACATGGAGTATTCTTTGGGAGCGTTGGTTCTACTTTGCGAATTTTAGTTATAATGATTTTGCGATTTACTATGATTTTGAATTTTGAGTTTGATTTTACTGGAATCCTATCTTTCTTTCGTATGTTAATAAATTACTAAGTATTAGATTTTTGATTTAGTTACTGGTTAATATCCAAATAATAGTGTTAACTGGAAATTTGTTTGCTTGTTCATTTTTCATGGAATTTGGAACTTGTTTTGAGGAAATCTTTGGGAATTTTGGAGCTAATTTTTGATTTTCATTTCTCGTCCAAGGAAGTGGCATTACAACTTTCAACTTATTTCTCTTAACCTACAATCACTATCAGTGCCATTGGATTCTTCCTACCAACACCAGTCTTTCTAAATTGTGCAGGTAGGAACTCTCCCTACAACACATTATGCATTGCCACAACCCCTCAGCTTAAGCCTTCAGAATTCCCTTCCCCCCTCCCCCCCCCTCCCCCCCCTCCCCCACCTACACAACCTGCCACACAGCACCAAGCAGCCCTAACATGTCCCCACCACACCCCTGCATGCTTCCACAGACAGCACAGCATCTTCCCCAACCCCTACTCTGTTACCCCTGCCCGTCCCCACTCCATGCCGCCTCCTTACCCCACTACCTATCCCAGAAGTTTGCTATTCCTGTCAGATGCAGGCACAGTTGGGCCATAGTGCCTAGAGATTGTGACCTTGTGTGTATGAACTGTGATTGTGTGAATGTGTGTGTGTTCTGTTTCAGAAGAAGGACTTCATCTAAAAGCTTATGAGTAACTATTTTAGCAGTCATTTTTATTGTGTCTGTTTGTGACTCAGTGTCTCCTCTGTGTGGAGACTAACAAACCACATGTACATTCTCACACAACTGCACTTACCTGCACTCCATCTCCAACTCCTTGTCAGATGATGATATCCCTGTGAAAAAGCCAGATGCAGGATCTGTTTTATGCGACCACCAAACCTACCTAATTTTAGTCCCATCAGGTTTGTCATACTCCAATAGAATCAATCCCATGGTGAAAGCAGTTCCGCCATATACCACCCTTGTTGTAGCTCTTCACAGCCTTTTACAGGTACCTGACCACCAAGGAGCTATCCACCTGACTGAATGGTCATGACTAGACTGGGGCAAAAATTAAAGTTGACCACTCAGTGGAAGAACATGCTGCTGAGCACAACATTTTCTGCTTTGAGGGTTTATCCACACTTCATGTCAACTGGACACTCCCCCTCTCTACCACCATCTCTAAGTTGTGTAGATGGGAACTAACCTGACAACACTTCCTTCAAGTCCACAATTCTTCTGGTTTCTGTTAATCTCAGGTCCATACGCCCATCAAGCCATGTCCCCATTGCTCCCACTTCATTCCATTCATTTCACCTACATTTTTCTCTCCACAATCTCTCTTCTGCTTTGTTCTATTTTATTCACACCATCCTAAACAACCACAAACACACTACAACTTTACTCCTCTGCATTTACTGTTTAAAAGGGCAAATGTATGGATCTCAATAAAGCTTAGGTCATAGAAGTCTAAATGTGAACCATACACATCTACTTTACACCCTCTTGCTGTATTATCAAAATAATGTACCAGAACATAATCCTACAGTCAAGTAACTGAAAGTAGAAAAGTTATGCAAAGTATTAATTAACAGACAGGAAACATTTGTAATAAACATAGACAACACTGTAAATTTTTCTTACACATGGTTTATTCAGTAAGGTCTACGCTCCTCCCAAATGATTGTCCTACAACATTTTTGTACACAAATAAAGGCAACTATTGAAATAATATTAGAGAAGGAAAGTTGCTACTCACCATATAGCAGAGATGTTGAGTCACAGATAGACACAACAAAACATTTTGTTAATCAATCACTAAGTGCATATCAATTTCTACATACCCCAGAACACATAATTGCCACCAAGCTATTGCAACACAAAGGAGTAAACAAAAAACTCTCAACATCAATTTACATATCTCAGCATGTCTTTTTAAACCGACATTGACACACAGTATGAAAAACTAAATGTACAGTCACTCCACTTATTTCACAAGCCCACAGTTTCACACACTTGTTTCATGTCTGGCATTGCTGAGTGGTTTTGTGAAAGCATCAGCTAATATTTCTTCAAAAGGCAGATGTTGAACATTAATAACACCTGACTCAACATGCCTGCTCATAAAATGATACTTTATATCTATACGTTTGGATCTGGAGTTTGTCACTTGATTCATGGCTAACTGAATGGCTCCTTTATTATCACAATATACTGTACGTGACTTTATGGCACTGCTGGGGTCTGCCTCAGACATAAGTTGTCTTAACTGCAGTAAATCTTGAACAGTTGATGCCAAGGTCATACATTCAACATCACAAGTAGAAAGAGCAACAGTTTTTTGTAATAATTTTGTAACAATTCCTACCAGCCTGTTTGAGTCCACAAACAGCTTTCTTCGACCTCTGTACTGACAACGGAGCGGAACGGAACGGAACAGAACGTAACTGAATGGAACAATTGATGTCAGCTGCATTGGGTTGGAATCCCAGTCCAGCACACACAATTTTCATTTGTTTCCACTGATTGCCATAAAATTCCAATGCAGCTGACATCAGCAGGCCCTGTGCTTTCCTTTCCTTTCTTCCACTCCACCATCTGTTTACATAAATCACACCTTTTTCTGCTAGGTACTGTCTTTTTCTTTACGTTTTCTTAGTTATTAGTATCACATTGATACCAATGTGAGCTTCCACATATAATAATATTACACGTTGAATTAGGTGCAAGATTTGTTTTTGAATAACAGCAAATATTGGTCATTAAAATTTCTACTGATATGCTCTAATTAGATTCTTGATTATTTTGTCAGCTAATATAAATATTTCTCCTAGTTTACACTTTTAATGTACCTATGTTATAGTTAAACAGAAAAGGATTGATGTAATAATTATACAGACATCAAAAAAAGTTTTCCATCACCGAGAGTTCCGGAACCTGTACAGAAAATTGAAATAGAGATTAACATAAACATCATTTCTGACCTTTTTATTGGCCATGAAAACCACACATTGCATGTTGTACCACCGCACAGCGAGACCTTCAGAAGGGGTGGTCCAGGTTGATGTACACACTGGTACCTCTAATACCCAGTAGCACCGGCCGCGGGGGTCTTGCGGTTCTAGGCGCTCAGTCCGGAACCGCACGACTGCTACGGTCGCAGGTTCGAATCCTGCCTCGGGCATGGATGTGTGTGATGTCCTTAGGTTAGTTAGGTTTAAGTAGTTCTAAGTTCTAGGGGACTGATGACCACAGATGTTTAGTCCCATAGTGCTCAGAGCCATTTGAACCAATACCCAGTAGCACGTCCTCTTGCAGTGATGTGTGCCTGTATTCATCAAGGCATACTATCCACAACTTCATCAAGGCACTATTGGTCCAAATTTTCCCACTCCTCAATGGCAATTCAGTGTAGATCCCTCAGATTGGTTGGTGGGTCACATCGTCCATAAACAGCCCTTTTCAATCTATCCCAGGCATGGTCGATAGGGTTGATGTCTGGAGAACATGCTAGCCACTCTAGTCAAGCTATGTTGTTATTCTGAAGGAAGTCATTCACAAGATGTGCGTGATGGGAGTGCAAATTGTCGTCTATGAAGACAAAATGCCTCGCCTATATGCTGCCAATATGGTTGCACTATCAGTCAGGTGATGGCATTCATGTACCGTACAGCCATTACGGCATCTCCCATGACCACCAGCGGCATACGTCAGCCCCACGTAATTCCACTCCAAAACAGCAGGGAACCTCCACCTTGCTGCACTAACTAGACAGTGTTCATGTGTTCAGCCTGACCGCGTTGCCTCCACACACGTCTCCAATGATTGTGTAGTTGAAGGCATATGCAACACTCATCAGTGAAGAGAACATGATGCCGATCCTGAGCGGACCATACGGCATGTTGTTTGCCCCATCTGTACCGAAGATGGACCTCACCGTGGACGTCGGGAGTGAAGTTGCACATCATGTAGCCTATTGTGTACAGTTTGAGTCATGAACGCCATCCTGTGGCTGCACGAAAAGTATAGTGGAGTTGCTGTCAGGGATCCTCTGAGTCATAATCCATAGGTAGCGGTCATCTGCTGCAGTAGTAGCCCTTGGGTGGCCTGAGCGAGGCATGTCATCAACAGTTCCTGTCTCTCTGTATCTCCTCCATGTCCAAACATCACTTTGGTTCACTCCGAGACACCTGTACACTTCCCTTGATGAGAACTGTCCCTGGTACAATGTAACAATGTGGATGTGATAAAACTGCAGTATTGACCATCCAGGCATGGTTGAACTACAGGCAACACGAGCCATGTACTTCCTTCCTGGTGGAATGACTGGAACTGATCGACTGTCTGACCACCTCCATCTAATTGGCACTGCTCATGCAGGGTTGTTTACATCTTTGGGTGGGTTTAGTGCATGTCTGAACAGTCAAAGGGACTGTGTCTGTGATACGATATCCACAGTCAACATCTATCTTCAGGAGTTCTGGGAACTGGGGTGATGAAAACTTTTTTTTATATGTGTATTTGGCCTGCATTCTTCACATACCTTATGACATTTAGGTTCTATTAATAGAAAGACAGTTATTTTGTTTCAGGTAAAGAAAATAATTTTGGCTCCTGTGATAAGTGTGAAGCCAGTAGGGGTGTGGTGCAATAAGAGTGCTCTAGATCTTCAGACGCTAAGAAAGGTACATATTATCTCTATAAACTTTCCACTTCTGTTTTAACATTCTGATGACATAATGTGTGAGTGTGGATCTGGGTTATATCGGCTTATTCCTCTAAACCACCTTCCACTTCTTTATGAGGTGAATTACTTGGAATTTGTAGCCACTCTTCTTTACTGAATAGCTGACAGCTGGAAACCCTCTGAACTTCCTCTCTATTGAATAACACTAGGTACAGGAATTTTTAGACTCTTTCTACTTATGAAATAAGTACACACACAAGCTTTACTTTTCATCAAATAACAATGTATTTGATCTCCATACACAATGAAAATCTCACTTTCCACATGAATATGTAACTTCCTGTAAGTCTCTTGTACAGTCAGACATTAGAAACAAATTGAATTACGGTTAAAAGAAAGTTGGCTTGGATACCATGACCTTTTTTAACATGAATCATAAACTCAGTCTTGCCTCTAACAAGGTTACGTCAAGAGTTCAACTGTTCTTGTTTTAATAACAATAGTCAATGACACAATAATCACAGAGCTGCATATAAACTCCATGGTTCTTCCTTACACACTCATTAAAACATCTATGGATTGCCTGACAGGTACTTATCGGTGCTGTCCGACCACTGTATCTACTTTCTTCCCGGGACTGATTCTAAGCCTGCACACACGAACATGTGACATGCAGTTGGTAGGATTCTACCATCCCACAATCATATCCAGAATATTGTGTGTTTGAGATGGTGGAAGGCTGAGTGGTTCTAAAATTTACACAGAAATTCTCAAATCGCTACACTGTGCTGGCATTTTTAGAGCAGTTTATAAAAGTACATAGCACTCTCTGCCCTCTCAGAAAATAACAACATTAAATGTTGTACAAAGAGGCAGATAAAGCAATTATGGAATGTATACATCCAGTTTCTAAAGAGAATATGTGTACTAAATTATAGTTACACAATGGAGGTCATTGTGACATATTGAATCTTTACTTGAAACATTCATACAGCATTGAAACTGTTTCATGTTAAAGTAGGCACATTGTCAAACTGACATTGATTTATATCTAAAAGCAAAGATGATGTGACTTACCAAACGAAAGTGCTGGCAGGTTGATAGACACACAAACAAACAGAAACATACACACAAAATTCAAGCTTTCGCAACCAACGGTTGCTTCGTCAGGAAAGAGGGAAGGAGAGGGAAAGACGAAAGGATGTGGGTTTTAAGGGAGAGGGTAAGGAGTCATTCCAATCCCGGAAGCGGAAAGACTTATCTTAGGGGAAAAAAAGGACGGGTATACACTCGCGCACACACACACATATCCATCCACACATATACAGACACAAGCAGACATATACAAAAGCAAAGAGTTTGGGCAGAGATGTCAGTCGAGGCAGAAGTGCAGAGGCAAAGATATTGTTGAATGACAGGTGAGGTATGAGAGGCGGCAACTTGAAATTAGCGGAGATTGAGGCCTGGTGGATAACGGGAAGAGAGGATATATTGAAGGGCAAGTTCCCATCTCCGGAGTTCGGATAGGTTGGTGTTAGAGGGAAGTATCCAGATAACCCAGACGGTGTAACACTGTGCCAAGATGTGCTGGCCATGCACCATGGCATGTTTAGCCACAGGGTAATCCTCATTACCAACAAACACTGTCTGCCTGTGTCCATTCATGTGAATGGACAGTTTGTTGCTGGTCGTTCCCACATAGAATGTGTCACAGTGTAGGCAGCTCAGTTGGTAAATCACATGGGTGCTTTCACACGTGTCTCTGCCTTTGATGATGTACACTTTCCGGGTTACGGGACTGGAGTAGGTGGTGGTGGGAGGGTGCATGGGACAGGTTTTACACTGGGGGCGGTTACAAGGGTAGGAGCCAGAGGGTAGGGAAGGTGGTTTGGGGATTTCATAGGGATGAACTAAGAGGTTACAAAGGTTAGGTGGATGGCGGAAAGACACTCTTGGTGGAGTGGGGAGGATTTCATAAGCCTCTGAAAAGTAACAGAAATAAGTGTCTTGTGACTCTGGACATAACAAGACAAAAGAATCATACAGAAGGTGCAACATAAGCGATAGACAGATGTGAGTGGTATAAACGAAGTGCTGCTCCACTCACATAAAGGCAGCAGTCGCTGGTAAATGGCATTGCAAAGACCATGCCATATGCACACTTCCTACAGGCGGCATCTAATGGCCAACCCCCACAGTTGGCGGCTGATTTAAGTACACACATGCAGCAACACTACACTCAGCACACTCACACTCACATGCACTAGGAGCAGGATACAGCACACCTCTCGCTCATGCAGAGAGGCTACCTAGGTGATGAAGGACATGGAGGCAGCCTGACAAGAGGTACATCAATCGTATCTGGAGTGGTGGCAAGCAGTGCTGATGGTGGGGGCAGGCCAATGTGCCAGGTGGGCACCAGAAAATGGAGCCAGAAACTGCAGAGATGTGGGCACGTCCAAGGGCAGTGGGTGCATACAGCACCCGACGACAGCATTGGGGAAAATGGTCTCATCACCATCTCTGCATTGTCATCAAGAGGCAGAGGAGAAAGGGGTGGACCCATTGGTGGCAGTGGCTGAGGCAGTGATTGTGAGGAGGCTACCAGAGGCAGACCAACCAGAGCAGCAGGCTGTGGCAGTGGACCTGAGGCTGGAGATGAACCAGTGCCCAGTGCGCAGCACTGGAAGTGGGTTGGGTTGCGGTGACGGGCCACACCAGTGAATTAGTAGCTTCCGGTGGTAGGTGGGGGTGCAGCTGATCAAAGTGGTGCACCACCAGCCCATCACAAAGAACATCCGCAACAGCTTACAACATTGGCAAGTATCCACTTGGGCCAGTGATCAAATCCTCACACCCACACCAGCAATCCCGGCATGGAGCAGCTCGGGCAGGTGTGACCCGGGCCACAGAAAGTGGAGGAGTGTGTGTGGCTCTGGACCATGGAGCAGCTCAGCTAGGCTCCAATCCTTTATAGGCATGAAGTGATAGGTGCTCAGAAAAGGGTGTCATCTGGTGAAGAATCCACAACAAACTTTTTCATTTGGAACTTGAATGTACACATTAGTTGTTCCACCTCACCATTTGAGGGAGAGTGTAATTGTGGAGCCATAATGTGATGAATGCCATGGCAGGAACTAAAACAATTGAAAGTTGTGGGAACAAACTGGGGCACATTATTGGAAATTAAGGTACAAGTCAAAGCCTCAATAGAAAAAAAAACTCAAAATCATATGAACTGTGATGTCAGCCAACGTCATGCACACCTGAGAATGTAAGGAAATGGGGAAAATGCATCCACAACCAAGTGCCAACAGGAATTCAAGCAGGAACCCACAAAGTCTATGTTAATGCTTTCCCATGGCTGGCATGGAGAGGGCCAGGGGGAAAGAGACACCGGGAGCTGCCTGTTGTTGGGCACTCTGCTTATAAGCTGTGACAAATCGAAAATTTTGGCATCAATCTGTGGCCAAAAATATCTCTTCTTTACTGTGTGGAACTCCCCAATCGGCCTGATGGAGAAGGTGTAGAGCTTCACTGTGTAATGTGGCAGGAATGTTTACTCTGAGAGAGAAAGGTCTTCCATGGACATCAGCAAAACACCATCAAAAATCGAGAGGCGTTACCATAAGGAAAAATAGTTGTGCAGGGAGCCTGAAGCTTGATCCAGTGTTTTATCGAGCCAGCCCTATTGAACAAACCAAACCACCTGGTGGAGAACAGGGTCAGCAAAAATGGCACCTGCTGTGCATGAGCTCGTAATTGGGAAATTCTTAACCGTGGCCTGCATTTGAATATCAAGATGGAAGCAAAGGAATTCTTCATAATCAGTCAGAATCGGGACTCACAGGAATGCAGGACAAGGCAACTGCATTGGCGTGTTTAGATGTAGGTCAAAATGGAGCTCATATTTGTAGCAAGTCAAGAACAGTGCTCAGCATTATAGGTGGTGTGCTACTGTGTCAGGCAAAGGAGTGTGAGGGTTAAACAAGGAAAACAAGGATTTGTGGCCAGTAATCAGGAAATTTGGAACCACACAAAGAACATGAAATTTCTGGAGAGTGTAGACAATGCCAAGAGCCTCTCCTTCCACCTGACAGTAACGCTGCTGGGCCAGAGTGAGAGTTTAGAGGTGAAAGCAACAGGCCATTCAGTGCTGTCAACATATCGTTGCACTAGGACCACACCAAAGCTATACTGTGAATTGTCAGTTGCCCAACATTTGAAAAGCACATTCACAATCTGGGCTTCAGCAAAAAGGTACAATCTTGCATAAGATGGCATGCAGTGGGTGGGCCAATACGGCTGCCCCCCACCCCCTGTAGGAATTTATGGTAGCAGACTACATTCTCACTGAAAGCCTGAATCTCCTTCATGAATGAGGGGCCAAGCATAGACATAAGAGCAGAGATGCAGTCTGACAGAGGGTGAACACCATCCCACGAGACCTCGAATCTGAAATAAACAATGGAAGGTTGAAAAAAACCCTAGATTACACAATGTTACACCATACGCCTGCAGACTGTAAGACAGGAAACAAAGTGTGCAAATTTTGCAGTGATCGGCTGTGGAGGAGCCTGAGACACCAATATCATCAAGATAATTACTGCAACCTGAGACAGGCGTAGTCAGTTGCTTTAAAACTCATTGGAAAAAAGCTGGAGCACTAGACGCAACAAAAGGAAGGTGCAAATATTGACACAGGCCAAAATAAGCATTCAAACCAGAACTTGCCAAGACTTACCATCTGCAGGAACCTGCAATACACTTCAGACAGATCGATTTTAGAAAAGTACTGGCCACTTGATATTTTTGCCAAAGGTTCCTCCTGGCATGGGAGAGGATATGTATCCATGTTCACCTGTGCATTGACAATAGCACTGAAGTTACCATAGAGGCAAAGTTTCCCCGACGACTTCTGAACTACAACAAGTGAAGATGAACATTCACTGGCCATAACAGGTTTCACCATCCCTAGAGATTAAAGTCTGTCCAATTCCACTTTCACTTGATCTTTCAGGGCGACAGGAATGGGATGTGCATGACAAAAATGAGGCTGAGCTGTGGATTTCAAAGAAAAATGAGCAGAAAAATTCATAGCGCACCATATAACTTCCAAAAACAAGTCTGAAAACTCCTCACACAGTGTTTGTAATTGAAAATGCAGTACCGGATTGGACACAAAGTGAATTGTATCGGTGATAGTAAATCCAAATGCCTGAAATGCATCCATCCTGCATAAATTCTCTGCCCCAGCATCAGCAACCTCCTAAATGTTATGGAATGAGCTACTGACTTGTAGGAGGCAGATGACATAAATTGTCCCAACAACAGCAACAGTGCAATGTTCTCTTTGTTATAACTGACCAGTTCCAGTGTGACTAGTGTCAATGGTGGTGACCCTATTTGATTGTGTCACTGAAGCACCGGTGTCAACTTGTACAGGGTGTTTCAAAAATGACCGGTATATTTGAAATGGCAATAAAAACTAAACGAGCAGTGATAGAAATACACCATTTGTTGCAATATGCTTGGGACAACAGTACATTTTCAGGCAGACAAACTTTCGAAATTACAGTAGTTACAATTTTCAACAACAGATGGCACTGCGGTCTGGGAAACTCTATAGTACGATATTTTCCACATATCCACCATGCGTAGCAATAATATGGCGTAGTCTCTGAATGAAATTACCCGAAACCTTTGACAACGTGTCTGGCGGAATGGCTTCACATGCAGATGCTATGTACTACTTCAGCTGTTCAATTGTTTCTGGATTGTGGCGGTACACCTGGTCTTTCAAGTGTCCCCACAGAAAGAAGTCACAGGGGTTCATGTCTGGCAAATAGGGAGGCCAATCCATGCCGCCTCCTGTATGTTTCAGATAGCCCAAAGCAATCACACGATCATCGAAATATTCATTCAGGAAATTAAAGACGTCGGCCGTGCGATGTGGCCGGGCACCATCTTACATAAACCACGAGGTGTTCGCAGTGTCGTCTAAAGCAGTTTGTACCGCCACAAATTCACAAAGAATGTCCAGATAGCGTGATGCAGTAATCGTTTCGGATCTGAAAAATGGGTCAATGATTCCTTTGGAAGAAATGGCGGCCCAGACCAGTACTTTTTGAGGATGCAGGGACGATGGGACTGGAACATGTGGCTTTTCGGTTCCCCATATGTGCCAGTTCTGTTTATTGATGAAGCCGTCCAGGTAAAAATAAGCTTCGTCAGTAAACCAAATGCTGCCCACATGCATATCGCCGTCATCAATCCTGTGCACTATATCGTTAGCAAATGTCTCTCGTGCAGCAATGGTAGCGGCGCTGAGGGGTTGCCGCGTTTGAATTTTGTATGGATAGAGGTGTGAACTCTGGCGCATGAAACGATACGTGGACGTTGGCGTCATTAGGACCGCAGCTGCAACATGGCGAACGGAAACCCGAGGCCGTTGTTGGATCACCTGCTGCACTAGCTGCGCGTTGCCCTCTGTGGTTGCCGTACGCGGTCGCCCTACCTTTCCAGCACATTCATCCGTCACGTTCCCAGTCCATTGAAATTTTTCAAACAGATCCTTTATTGTATCGCTTTTCAGTCCTTTGGTTACATTAAACCTCCGTTGAAAACTTCGTCTTGTTGCAACAACACTGTGTTCTAGGCGGTGGAATTCCAACACCAGAAAAATCCTCTGTTCTAAGGAATAAACCATGTTGTCTACAGCACACTTACACGTTGTGAACAGCACACGCTTACAGCAGAAAGACGACATACAGAATGGCGCACCCACAGACTGCGTTGTCTTCTATATCTTTCACATCACTTGCAGCGCCATCTGTTGTTGAAAATTGTAACTACTGTAATTTCGAAAGATTGTCCGCCTGAAAATGTACTGTTGTCCCAAACGTATTGCAACAAACAGTGTATTTCTATCGCTGCTCGTTTAGTTTTTATTGCCGTTTCAAATATATCGGTCATTTTTGAAACACCCTGTAGCTGGAGCACATAGCAAGAAACACTAAACTCAATAAACAACTTGGGGAAGTCGCAGCCATTGGAGTCACACAGTTTACAGCCATGTCCATATTCTGAGCAGCCTTTGGTGAATGACACACAGAGGAAATGTGGCCTTTTTCTGGCAAGCATTACAAGTAGCCCAGCACTTGGGGCATACCAGATATTCATGCTGGACAAAATAGAAAGTACAAGATAGAAACAGAAAATGCTGACACTGCCACAGCACCCCATGCTTCAGATTGGTCACCTGCTGCCTGAGGAACTTCAAAAGATTGTGTTATTTGCAAAACTTCTTGCAACAGGGGATTTTCACAGAGTAAGCCTTCTGGTGCACTTCCTTGTCCAGAGATAAACAGATAATTGTGTTGCACGCACACCATAGTGTGTGCAAAAGAGTCATTATTGGCATCCATAATGAATTGACTCTTATGGATAAGGCTGTGGAGTTTGGCTGGCTGGGCCCCAAGTATGGCTGGTTTGGTTTCTTGCGGCATTGGTAGAATTCAGCTCATGCTGCTACAACATGCATTCATTTGTGATTGTAGTTGAATAGTAAATTGCACATGTGATCAAAAGTAAGAGCTACTAGTTCTTGTAAAGGGGCAAGCTGATCTAATAATTGATACATTTTTTTTTTTTTGTAAGCTTCTCAAGCCTCAGAGGAAAAATTGGTCAGTAGACTGGTGGAGCAGTACCCTGTCTCTTGATGGAAGCCAACCAAGTGGTCGCTGCCAAAGCAAGCTTTTCAATCAGGGCCAGTGGCACAGTCATCCATAAAGGCTAAACGTGCTGAAACTGTACTTAAAGACTGAACACATGGAAACCATTCTAAACTCATCACCAATCATATAGTAACCAAGTAATACACAAAACAATCCAAGTAACACAAATATGGCTTTATTCATAAACTCTGAGGAATAAGCCTCATATGACTCCACCTGTAACAAGACAAAATAATCATACAGGTGATACACAAATGATGCACAGAATAAGTGATGTGAGTGGTACAAACTAAAAGAACATTGTGAGGGCAAGTCAGTGTTGCTCTGCTGTTATATAGGTGCAAGTTGCCAGTAGGCGGTGCAGTGGAGACCATGCCATGCGCCCACTTCCAGCAGGTGGCTGGCCTGCACTGATACAGTTGGGAGTTGATGTAAGTAAACACACGCAGTGACACTACACTGAGTGCACTGACATTCAAATGCAGCAGTAACAGGGTAGAGCAGAAAGCATACATAGACAGACAAGAAAATAATCACATGTAAAATTTATGGTACCCAATTAAAAACTCTGAGTTGAGATCTTCATGCAGATTCCTGTAAGTTCAGTAAATACTATAAGGAAACTTTCATTTTTAATTTTCCTCAAACAATGGATCAAGAATAGAAATATGGGTGTGACAATAAAGATAACTTTTGGTACTTAATTGCAGACTGGGGATAAAGTCAAGCTCCACCTGGAACACCTACCAAGGATGCCTCCATCCTTGCTACCCTCCCTGTTTTCCTTTCCCTGTTGCTTCATAACCTGGGTTGTGAGTAACTGAATCCACTTTCCCTTCTTCCCTTTCTTTCCCCTCTCTCCTCCCTGATGAAGGAACATTTGTTCCGAAAGCTAGGAACGTAAATTTTCGGTTCTGTTTTTTTGTGTATCTATTGGCTGTACTGAGCTGAGGTAAGTACTGGCCAGCCCCTCTATCTCTTTGTTAGTATTTGTTTCACATCTTTATATGAGATTTTCCTACTCCAGTCACAGTCATCTCCTGTGTCATCAAAAGCAAACCTACATGCAAAAGCTGTCATTAGCTCTACAAACTAAGCTGCAATCACTGTGCTGCTCTCTACATCACCAAGACAATTAACAGGCTGTATGTCCACATGAATGTCCACCACCAAATTGTGGCCAAGAGACAGCTAGACCTCCCAGTTGCTGAAGATGCGCCCAACACAATGTGCTTCACTTCAATGGCTGCTTCACAGCCAGCACCATATCAGTCCTTCCTACCAACACCAGCTTTTCTGAGCTGTGCAGGTGGGACTCTCCCTTCAACATATCCTACATTCTCTTAACTATTCTGGCCTCAACCTTCACTAGTTCCTGTCTTTCACCTCCCACTTCAGCATTACACAGCCTTCTGTTCCACTAACGCACCCACAATTCTTTTTCCCCTTCTCTGCTTCTCGAGTTTTTTTTTTTGTCCCCCCCCCCCCCCCCCAAATTCTCCCCAAACCTTCCAACTGCACCTAGCAGCCTACCCCGTCCTCATCAAGCCCCAGCATGCTCCACCAGCAGCACACACATGCCCCACCCCTCTGCTGTCCCTCCCCCTCCCCGCCCGCCCTAGCCTCCTCCTTACCCCACCATCCATCATAGATAGTTTTTCTCCCATCAGGTGCAGTTCAAATCTGCAGTCCAGCTACAATGACTGGAGGAAGTGGTCCTGTGAGTGAGGGTTGTGCTTGTATGTGTGGGTTGTGCTTGTGTGCATTTTTTATTTTGGCCAAAAGCTTAAATTCATAGCAGTTTCTTCATTGTGCCTGTCTGACTCAATTTATCCTCTGTGTGGTGAGTACCAATCTAACCTTTTCATAAAGCTGAGCCTTAATTTTAGTCATTTCCACCACAATACTCTGAAGATTGTCATTCAATTCTTCTCACTGTCATATGCATCTACCAATGTTTCCAACTGCTCATCAGAAAGAAATTGTAAAGAAGATTATGCATGTTATTGCTGTACACTTTATTGTTAATAATGCTACACAAACTAAAGGCACATAATTACAATTCCATAGTCAGAACCAGACTGCCGGAAGCAAAGAATGTCTTTGTTAAGCCACCTCAGCCAGAGATCACGTTACTTTGACAGAGGTTGTAAATTTGTAATGTTTTTCACTGTTTTGCAGTCTGCTGTCTCCACATTTGTGTCACAGTCTGTAGAAATAAAATTGTATTACCTATGTTTGTACATTTTGTGAATTATCAGACACCCAGCTCACATTGATGCAAAAGGGGTAAGTGCACCAGGTTAAGCTATAAGAAGATGGAGAATACCTATATTTCGGTTGAGCTTTAAAGTATGTGAACTGTGTAGAAAAACAGTCGTTAAATTTAAAGTGCTAGTATTTAAATATAAACCTGTTGTAGAAGGACAGGATCATATTGACTCAAAGATAATAAGTGGGAGAAGAACTATACTGAATAGTCCAAAAAATGAATTTGTAATGTTTTTAGAAACTGTAATATTTTTGCTGCATTTTGGCATATTCAATAGCACTTGATATTGAATAAAACATTACTACTTCTACTGCTACTCTGTCTTCAGATGTTCTACATTTATAAATGGTCTACAATATAACATAAAAGCCCAATGCTGTTGCTAGAGCATAGTAGTTGTATGCTCACTGGTGAAAATGAGGTACAGACTTCAGTTTTTTGCAATTTTCAGAAGAATGTCACAGCCATATTTTGGTTTCCTTCTTGTGAAACTTAGAACTTCTATGTCTAGACAAGATATTGTTGTGCGTAATGCAATTTCTGCAGAAATAAGGCAGACAATTACACTTCATTATCTGACAATCAGGAAGTTGTAGACCAGTTAGGGCTATTTATTTTGCATTTCAAAATAAAGCTGTTCATTATTATCACTGAAATCATGAAATACTTGATGAATATTCTTAATGATTATGTGACAGTTAGTCAGACACAACTTCACTTGAAAAAGATTATACATTAATCCTCACACTTCACAAATTCAGTATTGTTGAAGACCTTAGGTTCTGATACAGTGGAGGTTGTGTTTTCCGAATTTTTATGTGAATTCTCAGTGTCCTGCATTTCATTTCTAAAAAACTGTTGAGGAGTTCAGCCTGTATCATCTTTTTACATTATTCAGATTTCAGACCAATCAATTTTGTGCTGTTAAGTCACCAAAGCATGAATGTATGTCCACAATTGTAATTTATGCACATGCACTTTTACTAAGTTTGTAAGCTGCTTCTTCTGTTTTCCTGCTGCAAGACTTGTCACATTTTGTACAGGAATACAAGCAGAAACATATCTTAGTTTTGATGGAGACCTTACTTGGGCTTTGGATATCACATCTCAAATAATTGTTCAGATAATCTTTAGAAACAGAGTTACATATGTAATCATCTGTGAATTTCAGTGTGCTTTCTTTAGAATTGACAATCACTGCACATAAATCACATGAAAGCATAACCTCAATGCAGTACACAACAAAACACACATGGGTAACAGCTGATCGTAAGTCCCAGTCATCTACTAAACAGAGTAAAAAATTCCCACCAAACATGGGAAGCACTACACTATGGTGCACTCCCTCTATTTCAAACAAATTACACATGTGAAAATATGCATTGGTGCTTACACTGTTGGAAATGTGGAGTGCAAGTGCAGTGTGAACAGATGCATTGTGTAGATGCACCATACCATCCAAATTCTTTAACACACAGAATGACTATTTATAATGTTTGGTAAGCTTAGTAGTACAAATAAAAAGTGTCTCAGACTATGTTATCTAAATAGCTTCTATTTCTTCTCCAAATTCTTTAACACACAGAATGACTATTTATAATGTTTGATAAGCTTAGTAGTACAAATAAAAAGTGTCTCAGACTATGTTATCTAAATAGCTTCTATGATCATTAAAAATTTCATTCATTTCCAGATTATTGCCATAAAATCATTTGTTAAATGTTTATTGGCAAAGTTATCTCAAGATGATATTGAAAAATTTTATGTACTGCTGTCATCAGTTGCTGCTGGGATGTTAACTATTGAAGGCTTAAAGCCGAGGTAATTTTTATAGAAATAAGAATCTATGAAACAATTAATGTGAATAGACAAGTTTTCTTCCTTTTGATAACTCTCATTTCAGTCCCACACACTACTACTCTCCCTGTACCCCTCCTTTAAATATATGTTAACTAAAAACAATTTTTTAGTTAAACTAAGAAGTATTTGGTACATAAAAGTTAAAAAGGTTTTTACTGATTGTTTTAAGATTCTTTGAAGTATTAGAATCTCATTAGATTTCTCATTGCTTGTGAGCACTAATCATGTAGACAATGGTCATGTATATTAAAGTGTGTTAAAGTGTATTCAAATTTTCAAAAAGAAAGAAATGTGTGAATGTGATAATTGCAAATTGATACAAACTTAAGGAGACGGGTACTAGTCTTTTCAGCTTTCACGATTGCTCAAAATAACCACCACATCCACCTCAAATAGTTAACTGCTGCCTGAACAATATTTTTCAAAGTACCTGCTGTTACTGCAGCTCAATTTTTTTCAGTTTCTCTCAGAGCTTCATTAGTGTAAATAGTTTAGTGTAGCACACAACAGCCTTCAGGATTCTCTACACATAGAAGATTAGCAATTTTAAATCTTGAAAATGTAAAGGAATCAGATGCATGAGGTAAATTCAGACAGACTTGGCCACCTACTGTATCTTATTTTTTACTTTTTCTCAAGTTCTGTCGGACTATGTGAAATGAAGCTAGTCAGTCATGGAATGAATCACTTCATAATTCACAGACTGGTGATGATTTTCTCCCTTTGTGTTTTGATTAAATAATGGCTGTATTTGCTTTGAATGAGTCCCTACTGTTAGTTAGTAATTTTATGAAGGATTATATGTACAATGTTGACAGAATCCAGATTCTGAGAGGTGACTGTTTGCTGCTGCAAGATATTTTTTTAACATGTAGCTTCATGGAAACCTTGTTGAGGACAAACAGTTATTCATTAAGCTACATTTATAGCCACTTAACAATATTAATAATAATATTGTTACATTCCATCCTGGATTTTCCATTGTTTTATAGCCATTAGAAATTTCTTTGCTCTATCTTTGGTATGATTTTATTACATTCCCAGTTATAGAATGTTAGTGTTAGTAAATGTTTATTAAATATAATATCTAATTGAAATGTTCTGAATCCATTATATTTGTAATAAGACTCAGTTAATCTAAATGTGTTATTACACAGAAAGTGGTGGTGGTTGAAATTTGAATAACCAGTATTTTACATTGGAGCCAATCACATTATGTTGTGTGAATACTGCTGATAAAAGTAAAGAACATATGAAAATATAATTGAGGGAATAAAAACTTATTTACCCTTAGCATGAAACATGCACCTTGTAAAAACCCAAAAAAATCTCCACTGTGTAATTCCTAGGATTTCAGAAATGATAAAAGCACTGGAAGTCATGAAGTGGAGTCAAGGGTGGAACAAAAATAAGAAATACCTAACTATTGCAGCACATAGTATTGTGACTTTATAGTAAGGTGGTATATACAACAGACTGATAAGCAACTGATGATGCCAGGATTCAGACTGAATCCCCCTTTCAGCAAGTACTTATTTTACTGCATTAATTTGTTTCTTCTGTTTACAAGTTTAATATAAAAAACTTTTGCACCCTCTAAGGACAGAGCATGCGGATTATTTACCACTTAATGTCTCATTCACTTAATGTCTCATTCACTTAATGTCTCATTCACTTAATGTCTCATTCACTTAATGTCTCATTTCCACTTAAATGACCATCTGCATTGCGCAAGGAAGGGAGTCTATGAAGTGAGTAATAAATATATTGTTTTCTGCCTCCTCCTGCCAGGCGGCTAGGTGAACATTTCAGAGGTCACTTGACATGGAGGGAGAGGTCAGGTGAAACGAAAAATCTCATTCTCGTCTGCAAACCACTCTTGCAGCATACACCATGTCTGTTGCAGATTGAACCTGTTGGAAATATATTAATCACTCAGCATATAGTTGTACTAATGGGCTCATAACATTACCCATAATATGGCTATAATGGACAGCCTCAAGTCAGCCAGGAATCCTGTGAAGCATCTCAGCTCCACAGGAACATACACAGCCCCAAACTGCCACTGACATACAGCCGATGCGAGCCATTATCAGATATATTTCGGGTTGCAACAGGCCCCATATATGTGTACTGGAACATTACTACTGTGGAAAATACTGACTTGTCAGAAAATGTTACATTCTGGCAGTCATGACATTTATTTTCATCAGCAAATGCTAATCAGTAGGATTGAAAATTATCACACAACTTCTTCTCAATGGCCACATGTTTGCTTTGTTGTCCACCCTCCGGAAGATGATGCCAAATTGTGTTGACTGACCTGGAAACCTAGCAACATATTTAAAAAAGGATTTTGCTGTAAAGTGTTCGCAAATTCTTTTTCATAGACTGGTGGTGTTTGTTACATGTCAGTGTCCAGTTTCCACACACTACTGGACTCTCCAGTATCATGATATTGTTATACCCACCACTGCACATTGGGCTCAAGAACTAGTGTACCATGCCCAAGCCTCTGACACTGTCAGGTTATCTCCCACCACAAGAACAATGGCTAGGTGCAGAGTGAGCTATTGATGATGATGGGTGGCTCACCAATAAGCAACATGGTTCCAGTATCTGACCTTGAATCATGTGTTGTCACTCACTATTATTGAATGAATTATGTCATGAGAGATTTAATTTGCTGCAATAGGGTGTCTGTCAGTGCAGCATGAAAACGCCATACCATGTGCGGATCACATCTAACATGATGAATTACTTTAGAATAACATTCCCATTGAGATAAGAATATTCTACAATGGAGCTAAAGAATTTAGCCTTCCTAAAGCAGCCATATGGAATCTAGGTGACAAGACCTTACTTTTTGAAAAGATAGTGATCAACAGTTGTCACCTTTGAGCTTCTTAGTTCATTAAATTGGGGAGTTGGCAGAGAGAGTACAGTAATTACTTTCTGATCTGGATATCACAAAATCTTTTCTGGAAATAAAATACACTGTAATTGTGTATATGTACAGTAAACAGACCCTTAACATAAAATTAAATCACACACTTGAATTGTATTCATTGTGGATACTTAAAAATATTTAATAAAATGAGAGGCTAACTGTAATCCATGCAATAATCATAGGGTAATATAATAATCTAGGTAAGAATAGTACAGAATGCAGTTACAAATAATCAAAACATATATTGTTTCTTATCATTATGGCAGTGTTGTACCATTAACTAATTACACATAGACATGTTTTAATTTATATAACGGAAGTGACTTTTACTCAGTGTGTGCAGTACAGAACATTTATATATTTTGAATGTTTGTACAACATTTATCATGTCAATACAAAGTACAGGAAAAGATCATTGAAATTGGTTGATTGTTTGCCATAGTCTGAAACTGTCTCATATACTGTGGAAAATTAACTGCACGTCATCAGAGTAGAGGGATGTTTTCCATATAGTACGTATGTCTTACAGCAAGGAACAAAAATAAATAAAAAGAACTGTTGTGACTTTACATGGAATCAAACCCCTGTCCACTTACTTTGAAAGCTTACAGGATGACAATTCAGCTGCAGTGACAACCAGGAAAAAAATTTATGTTAAGGGTCTGTTTACTGTACGTATACACAATTACAGTGAATTTTATTTCTAGAAAAGATTTTTTCTACTTGAATAGCTCTAGAATACTTTCAGGACTATATCTGCTTGATACATCACTTATTAATTCCTCTTACACATTTTCTCAACATAATCCAGAAAACTGGCATGTTGCATTTTATACAAGTGAGTTCTATACCAGACTCTGATTGCCTGCAGTTTTCCACTGCCACTTTTTTTGCTGTCAAGTCTACCGATACAGATTCATTTTAATATGAGATTAACAGAAAATTTTATCAATTTCAGTGTTTATAGTTTCTCCTTCAGGTGCAAGCATAAATAATTGGGTGAACCCACTCTTGAGCAGTGTTAGTGCTTTTGAATTATTTTAATTTACTCTTCCCCCCCCCCCCCCCCCCCCCACCTCCTCCACCATCCCTTTCAAACATCTACAACAGTAAAATACCACTGGGACTGTTACCAATAAGCTTCTAAACACAGAAAACAGTGTATCTTCCATCTTATGTTCATGTTACCTTCCCAGCTCCAATTCCCCCCCCCCCCCACCCAAAAAAAAAACCACCCACACACCCACACACACACACACACACACACAGGGTGTGTCTGTCTTTTAATTATGCCTGTCTGCGAACTTTTCAGTTTTGGTTCAATTTCAACTATATAAGGTTCCATGTTACAATTTCAGTTTAATGGTTACAGATAATGAGTGTCAGGCTACCAACTTCCTAACTTTCTGACAGTCTTACTGTTGTGCCTTTCTGCAACTCAGCATCTCCACTATATGATGAGTAGCAACTATCCTTTTCATTATATTTTTACATTCCATCCCAGATTTTCCATTGATTGATTTTCCCTAAAATATTTTTTAAATGAAATGTAATACTTCCCAACCAAAAACTGTTTATTACTTCTGTCTTAAACACTGAATCAGTATTACAAGCATATATAGCAACTACATCTCACGAACTACCTTGTCATTAGAGATTTTTTAATTTTTTAGAATATGTTACCAGTGCCAACAAATGCTCTTTCTTCCATATTTTCTATTATCAATATGATGTATTCTTATCCATTGAATGGATAACAGACAATAGTGGTAACTACTATCCACGTGCACAAATGCCAACTACTCACTGTCACATATATTCCATGGAAAAAGTTGAACTTTTACCAGGCTGCATCAATAACTTTCTTAAAAACAAATATTATTTAAACACCCATAGAGACTGACTTGTTTATACTGACAGGTGTAAGGTTAAATCTTTCATCAATAAAAAGTATTTCTATTTTAGCTTTTGTAAAATTCTGTACCATGGCAGCTGTGCCTCTACACACTGAACTACTTTTCCCATGAACTTTTTATGCTTGTCTACCTTGTCTTGACACCATTCACAGTTTTTTCATGTGCCAATGTGTCAGCTTTCTATAATGTATGCAAAAATGATAGCATGTATGCTCTGAACACCCTGTTTTAACACTGCAATGTTTGGAGGTTGAATTGACACCAGTCTCAAGGAATGTTGTTGTTGTTGTTGTTGTTGTTGTTGTTGTTGTTGTGTCTTCAGTCTGAAGACTGGTTTGGTGCAACTCTCCATGCTACTCTGTCCTGTGGAAGCCCTTTATTTCCAAATAACTACTGCAACTTACATCCTTATGAACCTGCTTACTGTACTCACCTCATGATCTCCCTCTGTGATTTTACCCCCACACTTCTGTATAGTACTAAATTGCTGATCCCTTGATGTCTCAGAATGTGCCTTTCCCCATTCTTCTGTAGCACCACATTTCAAAAGCTTCTGTTCTCTTCTTGTCTAAAGTGTTTATCATCTGTGCTTCACTTCCATACATTGCTATACTTCATACAAATACATTCAGAGAAGACTTCCTAACACACAAATGTATATTTGATGTTAACATACTTCTCATCTTCAGAAACTCTTTTGTTACCATTGTCAGTCTGCATTTTATATCCTCTATAATTTGAACACTATCAGTTAGTTTGCTCCCCATATAGCAAAACTCATCCATTGCTTTTAGTGTCTCATTTCTTAACCTAATTCCCTCAGCATCAGTTGATTTAATTCTACTACATTCCATTGCCCTTATTTTGTTTTTGTTGATGTTCATCTTATATCCTCCTTTCAAGACACTGTCCATTCCATTCAGCTGCTCTTCAGAGTCCTTTGCTGCCTCTGACAGAATTATATCATCATCAGCAAACCTGAACTTCAACTCCTACACCAAATGTTTCATTAGTTTCCCTTACTGTTTGCTCAGTCTACAGATTGAATAAAATCAGGGATAGGCTACAACAGTTTCTGTACAAGATGTAAATAGCCTTTCACTCCTTATACTTTACCCTTCAGAATTTCAAAGTCAGTATTCCAGTCAACATTGTCAAAAGCTTTCTTTAAGTCTACAGATGCTATTACAAATGAATATTGTATAATGAACAATGAAAAATGTGTGTGTGTTGTTACTAAGTGAGATGTCAATGTAATAAGAAATCTGTCACTTTTTGAAGGACAGTGGTTCAAATCTCCATACAGACATCCAGACTTAATTTTCCTGTGGTTTCCTTACACCAATTAAGGCATAAAACCCCCCTTTCTCCCCCTTGGCCTCTCCTATCTCCCCTCCTCCTGTCCAACACACACACACACACACACACACACACAAATCCTTTGGCTGTCTAGGTAACTGTGAAACTAATTTCATTATTTCAGTTTAACAGAAATGTCGTGGCTGCGTCTCACTTCTGGCTGTTCTATATTGAAACTATGTAGCAGTAAATTCTTCTGGCAGAAACTAAAACTGAAGCAGTTTATGTCTCTCACAACACTGTTAAATGTAAGTATGTCTCAATATCAAACATACACAATTACCAAAATTATGAAACTATTTTAGATGTGAATAAATGGTAAGATGGTTTACATTTTAAACTCTAGAAGGTATTATGGAGGACTTGCATTTGATTTTATAAAGCTGTTCTCTGCAGAAAGCCAATATTTTGCTACCATCTGATAACCCAATCATTTCAACACCTGTGACATCATCTGTGGATCACTATTGAAATAAAGTGAGACCCATAGGTGACAAAAACTTGTCTTGATGACTAAAAGAAAGAAATAATAAGTTTTTTGTAGGAGGAGCATATAATAAGTGAATTATTTCAAAAATGTGGATAAAAATCAAATATCCAGCACTCATACAGGTGATTATCATTGATTTAAAATTATGAATACACTTTTAGTGAGTTATTTAACAAAAAAGTTGTTTCATATTAAGCAAAACCCTTGTATCATACTTTAAATGTCTAAGCAGAAAAAAGCTTAGAAATACTCATATACTCATATAATGAGCAAGAAGACTCAACAAAAATATGTAATGGCTTAGACATGTATGTTCATCAGTCCTAAGAATGAACTTCTTTGTCAGTTAGCGAGTCATACATCAGCTGTCAATCGCTTAGCCAGTAAAATCAACACTGATTTTCTTTTATTTGATTGAATGAAAGACTTGTAAATCCTAGCTTTTGTATCTGCTCAGTGTGACAATGATAAGAAACCATCCTGTCAGTACAAATGTCTCAACTACAGAAGCCAAGGAGCTGGACCCCAGAAGAGGAAAAGAAACTTGGCCTGTGGCCCAATCAGAAGGTGTGCAGTGTGTTCGAACACTGCATAGAGATTGGTGTGGAGAAAAGAATAAAATGAATGTGACTAGTGTATATGACTGAACAACTAGAATGCGCAATCCAGAGCACAGTATGGTGTGAGGGTCAAGTCTGATTTGGCTGATTTCAGTGTTAGAACTGATGGGCCCAGACTATATATGCCAGAAAGTAAGCATGTGGATCAACAATATTGCCCACACAATGCTCTGCATGCACTCTCAATGACATTTTGCCACACTACTCTGCCATGGAACTGATGCCACCTCATCTACATCCATATTGATGTCCGCTGGCAGGATACTAAATCCCATACCCTTGAAAATTCTATGTAGGGCCAAAAATGGCCAGTTTTCTGCCATAACTTTCACTACAAAACCAGAGGGCACAAGATTTACTGGCAGCCAGTCCATTATTGAAATAGGCAACACTGATGCAGCTGTTTTTTTTCCAGAATTGGGGAAGGTTGTGGTGGCTGGCATACTGACTGGCCCATTGGCAATGACTCATTCACAGGCTATCAAGGAAAGGGTAAAGTGGAAAGGAGGGTGCCAGTTCATCCATGGGCTTGCATGAGGAGCTGTGGGAGCAATAGGTGCCAGAGCTCTCTACCATGGGTAACAATAGGATGGTAGAGGATGTGATTGGGCTGGCAGAGGGTGTGTACATTGCCATAGTTGGAATCTTCCTACTGGGTAAACATCATAACAGGCTGGAGGTGGTGGCATCCCAGGCCCAACAGGTCAGTTTGTAACTGATTAGAATGATGGATCAGCCTACTTCCAACTGACATCCACCAAAAGCAAATGCTGACCTTTGTGGCTCACCTAAAAGACCAGCCCCAAATAGCAGCCAACTAAGAAAACATGGTGGGCCGTGACTGCCCAGGCCATTTGGCTAGAGTGCAACAAGAGATCCCATTGTTGAGACCTATGCAAATATTCCACCTGATTGCACCCATTAACCAGTGATGCCTGGTACATGGCTAGAAAATTAGACAGTACATTGTCACATGATGAGGGAGGCACAGACTTATTCATTTGTGTCTTTAACTTTCACACACAGTGCTCTACATCCGAGTCTGAAGCTGGGTGATACAGGGTGGTAATCAGATGCTGGATGCTATTGCAAGTTCAAAAATCCTCAAACTACCATGACAGAAATTACAGACCATTGTAAGATATGAAGGTCTGAGAGGAGCCCTTGACAGCAAAACATCCTGACAACTTGGTAACAGTTTCTGTTGACATCTTTGTAGTCAGTTTTGCAACATACAGGAAATTTTACAAGGTGTTCAGTCCAGTACCAACAACCACTTGCTTCCCAAAATCAGACCTAACAAAGTAACTTGCACCCCGTTCCAAGGGTTCTCTGGGACTGGCCAAGTGGAAAGTTAATGTGGTGGTGCAACCTGAGTCTATGCACAGACCATGTAAGACCATATGAAATCTTCCAATTTCCAGTCAGTAGACATAATGCCATGTCAAAGCCTCCATACAAGACATTCACCAGTGAGACACGTGCAGCAGCTGGAGTGTATGACATATGAAAACACAGTACCGTCTGGACAACCACTCAATTGTTTTTCTCCTGTGTGGCAACTTTGAGTTGGGCATTTAGTAGGAAAACTGTTCGCCAAGCCAAGTACACTCATGAAGCAGTGCACTTAGGCCATTTTGACAGGACTGCTGAAACAATTTTTCAGAAAATTAGCTTGGCAGCCATGGCGGTAATGACATCTCATACCATCAAAGGAAAATCCAGCAGTGTCTGCTGCAAGGTATCATTCAGTGCAAAAACCAGAGCCTCCTGTTTACCAACTTTGGATCGGATCCCACCAGCAACTTCATTTGTGCATCTGCATTAGCATGCTGGGTGGAGGACTGATAACAAATCATATAGCAATAAATACAGAGAAAGAGTGCTCCTCTCTGCAGTTGATTGGCAGTCCTATCCAGTAACTTAGAATGAGTGCCAAATAATGAAGTTATGAAAAGGATAGTTTCTACTAATCATACAGTGGAGATGCTGAGTCACCCGTCTCTGGCACCTGAAGCCAGACAGTAAGGCTGGGGGATGGTAAAGTGCTGCTGGGGGGGTGGGTGTGCAGGGACGAGGTGGAAAGAGGATGGGGCTTCTAGGTGCAGTCAAGAGGTTAGGCAGAGGGCAGGAGAGAGTTACGGCAGGAGGTAGCGGGAAAGGACAGAAGTAAAGAGACTGGCTGCATTGGTGGAATAGAGGGCTGTGTGTGTTGGAATGAGAAGAAGGAAATGGCTAGGAAGGTAAGGACAATGACTAATGAAGACTGAGGACAGGAGGATTACAGGAATGTAGGATATATTGCAGGGAGAGTCCCCACCTGCTCAATTCAGAAA
The DNA here is from genome assembly GCF_021461385.2 of Schistocerca piceifrons. Lineage (NCBI taxonomy): Eukaryota > Metazoa > Arthropoda > Insecta > Orthoptera > Acrididae > Schistocerca > Schistocerca piceifrons. The sequence continues at coordinate 122,141,218 of NC_060141.1, read as the reverse complement.
AGCTGGTGTTCGTGGGAAGGATCCAGATGGCACAGGCTGTGAAGAAGACATTGAAATGAAGACCGTTGTTTTGGATGGTGTCCTCAACAACAGAGTGGTCCAGGGCGGCCATAGTTAGCCGGTGGCCATTCATGCAGACAGACAACTTGTTGGTTGTCATGCCCATGTAGAATGCAGCACAGTGGTTGCAGCTTGGGTTGTAGTTCGTATGACTGGTTTCACAGGCAGCCCTGCCTTTGTTGGGATAGGTGATGTTTGCGACCAGACTGGAGTAGGTGGTGGTGGCAGGATGCATGGAACAAGTCTTACATCTATGTCTAACACAAGGATATGAGCCAATTGCTCCAGTCATGGGTGGTACTGAGTCACAAGGGGAATACTCCTCTGTGGCTGGACAGAGGAACTTCAGGAGGTGGTGTGTGACTGGAAAGATAAGGCATGGGAGATCGTTTTTGTACAAGTTTGGGGGGGAGGGGTAATTACGGTTTGTAAAGGCCTCAGTGAGACCCTTGGTGAGAGTGATAACACTTACTGAAACTCTTGCCCTCCAGGAACTAGAGCAATATTCACAGCTCCACCTCAAAGAACCCTCCAGCCTGCTCACTTCCTACTCCCACCTCAGACTACCACTGTCCACCACCTCTACAACAATCTCCAAACTTCCATCATGTCCCTTCATAGCTGACAATCCCTGTCTTGCAGAGCTACTACATTTACACCACCCTCCAAAATCTCTCCACCACCACACATAATCCAGTACTTACAGGACCCAAAATACAGTCATGAACCTTTCCTCCAAAAATCTCAGCCAAACAGAAATATCAGCCATTTCCAAAGGCCTCACCTTCTGCCCCACTCACAAATTCAGTCATGCAGGATATGTTAAAGACCTTCGCACCTTCTCCCTTCCCTACAGTGGAAACTCTTTTTCGCCACCAATCCTACCAATGAATCTCAACTGAAGACTGTTGTTGCATCCTGCCTGACTCAGTTCAATCCTCCATTCAACCATGATCCATCCCCACTGCCCCCAAATCACCCCCTGTTAACTTTCCAGAATTTAACCTTGAACATTTTCTCACCAACATTCCCCAAATCCCTCAACATGCAAACTAACCTTACATCTTCAGAAAGAACTGCAATCCAACACCTAAAAACTGATCCTGACCTGATAATCCTACCTGCTGATAAATGCTCCACCACTCTTATCTTGAACCACAAGGATTACCTGGCAGGAGGACTCCACCAGCTGTCAGATTCATCTACCTACAAATCCTGCCACAGTGACCCCATTCCAGAAATCCATCAGGATCTCCTGTCTCTCCTCAAATCCTTAATCCATCCTAGAATCTCTCTCCTCACCACTAGCCCTCCCCACACTCCTACCTTCTACATGCTTCCTAAAGTCCATAAACCCAACCACCCAGGATGCCCCATTATGACTGGTTACTGTGCCCCCAATGAGGGAATCTCTGCCCCCACTGAAAGAATCTTGTAGACCAACACCTTCAGCTTATTACCCACAACCTACCTCCTGCATAAAAGATACCAACCATTTCCTCCACTGACTCACCGCAATTCCTGTTCCTTTACCACATGGTGCTACGCTACTCACTATTGATGCCACCTCACTTTGCACTAACATTCCTAATGCCCATGGCCTTACTGCTATTGAACACTGTCTTTCCCAGCACCCACTAGATTCCAAACCAACAACCTCCCTCCTAATTACCATGATCAACTATGTATTACCTACAAACAAATCTGGAGTACAGCTATGGGCACCCTCAAGGCACCGTCCTATGCCAACCTATTCAAGGGCCATATAGAGGGATCGAGGGTGAGGACACCCTATCCACATTCCTCCAGAACTTCAACTTCTTCCCCACTCACTTCACCTGGTCCTACTCAAACCAACAATCCACCTTCCTCGATTTTGACCTACACCTCACAGATGGCTACTTCAGCACCTCTGCCCATATCAAACCTACCAACCATCAGCAGTACCTCCACTTTGACAACTGCCACCCATTCCATACCAAGAAGTTCCTTCCATATAGCCTAGGCACTTGTGGCTGTTGCATCTGCAGTGATGAGTGGTCACTCTCAAAATGCACTGACGGTCTCACCGAGGCATTTACAGACCATAATTATGCCCCCTCCCCTTACATTGTACAAAATCAGATCTCCCGTGCCTTATCTTTACAGTCACCCACCATCTTCCAAAATCTCACCATCCAGCCACAGAGGAGCATTCTCCTGGTGAGTCAGTACACCGAGTGGAGCAACTACCTCTTGTCATGCACTCACGTGAGAAATGTCCTACCCACTGTCCTTCCCATGCCTCCCACAGTGCTATTCTGTGGCAAACTGAACCTACACAATACCCTTGTCCATACCTACACAGTACCTGCTCCCAGTCCATTGCCGCACAGGTCATATCCCAGCAATAGACCTAGATGCAAGACCTGTCTCATACATCCACCACCACCACCACTTACTTCAGTCTGGTCACAAGCATTATGTATCCCATCAAAGACAGGCCTACCTGTGAAACCAATCATGTGACCTACAAGCTAAGCTTGAACCTCTGTGCTGCCGTCTACATAAGCATGGTTGCCAACAAGCTCTCTTTCTGCATGTATGGCCATGCGCAAACTGTGGCCAAGAAACAGCTGGACCACCCAGTTGCTGAGTGTGCTGCCCATCATTATGTTCTTCATTTCAATGACTGCTTCAGAGCCTTTGTGATTTTGATCATTCCCCCACAGGCACCATATTTTCTGAATTGCTCAGGTGGGAACTCTCCCTGCAATATATCCTACATTCTCATAACCCCTTGTCCTCACTCTTCATTAGTCATTGTTCACACCCGCCTAGTCACTTCCCTGTTCTCATTCCAACACACACAGCCATTCTTTTTACTTCTCCCCTTTCCCACTACCTCTGGCCCTGTCTCTCTCCTGCTCCCCTGCCTAACTTACTGACTGCACCTAGCTGCCCCACCTTCTCTCCCACCTTTTCCCTGCATGCTCCCCCAGCAGCAATTCCCCAGCAGCAATTCCTGGTCTTGAATGTATCAATCAGCTACTTTGACAAGAGCATGACTTCCTAAAATGATGCCCTGAAATGAGATCCATTCTATCTGAGGTTTTGCCCACCACACCTAGAATAGCTTTTTGTCGCCCTCCCAATCTCCTCAATATTTCTGTCAGACCCTATTCTCCTTCTGCACCCATCTCCCTACCCTATGGCCCCTACCCCTGTGATTGTCCCCACTGCAAGACTTGCCCTGTGCACCCTCCTACCACCACCTATTCCAGCCTTGTAACTGGCAAAACATATACTATCAAAGGGAGAGCCACCTGTGAAATGACATGTCATATACCAGCTATTATGCAAACACTGTTCGGCCTGTTACATTGGCATAACTACCAGCCAGTTTTCAGTCTTGATGAATGGGCGTAGGCAGAGGGTGTATGTAGGCAACACAAACTACCCTGTTGTTGAGCATGCTGTACAACATGACCGTCATTACCTTGGTGTTTGTTTCACCACATGCATGCTAGATTTTTCCCCCAGCCACCAGTTTCTCAGAACTCTGCAGGTGGGAACTAGCACTACAACATGCCCTTTGTCCTTGCCACCCACCTGGCTTTAATTTACGTTAATTCCTTCTGTCTCAGCATTTATTCACAGTAACTACTCCTTTCTTTATTTCATTTTAGTTTTTTACATCTTTCATTTTCTAACTTGTCTATTTTTCGCCTATCCCCCTGCCACTTCAGTTACATACAATGTTCACTCTTATTAACTCATGCATGATGTGTTAGTAATAGTCTCTGTCTTGTATGTTGCCGTGTCTTCCACATTTAAACTCTCAGGTTTTCAAATCTTCTCTGGTGCAGTCCCCAACATTAACCTGTCCTCTGCAGAACTGCAGACTCTTATTCCCCTGAAGTGTGATGACTCCATCATTATCCTCCAGGCTTTGATTCTTGACCATTGGGAGTACATAAACCAGTGTCAGGGCCAGTCTCTTGTCCTAACACTTTTATGTACAGCATTAGCCATCCCTGTGGTACAAACTGACCTACAGTCCCTCCTTAAAACCTCAGGCCCCTCACAAGGACTAACACCTCAATCCCTAGAACTTTTTACCACACCTCAAAGCAGCCACTGAATGTACATCTGTCTTGATTGATCACCAACTGTAACCAATAGTACAAAGACTTCTCTCTTGTAGTAAAACACCAACAATTTCCTAGATCATCTGCAATCTGTGCCCATCCCACTCCCATCACACACCTTGATTGTCACTATTCATGCCACCTTCTCTATACTAACATTCCACATGTAGATGATCTGTCTGCTTCTGAACATTACTTCAACCAGGGCCCATCTGATTCCAAACCTATGATGCCCTTCCTGCTCAACTTAATCAGTTTTATGCTTACTGGCAACTACATTACCTTTGAGGGGCAGATGTACAAACAGATCAAAGGCATGGCTGTGGCAACCAGGATAGCTCCTTCCCATGCCAACCTTTTTGTGAGTCACTGGGGGGACGCTTTTGTGGGATCCATAAGCCTTCTGCCACTGATCTGGCTTAGGTATATTGTTGACATTTTTGCCATGTGGACTCATGGTGACACTGACCTTTTAAAATTATTGGAATCTCTGAATATATTCTCCCTATTAAGTTTCATATTATCCTATTCCAAATCCCATGCAACTTTCCTTGATGTTGACCTCATCATCAACAAGGGTCAACTACACACTTCTGTTCACATCAAACCTACAAACAAGCAACAGTCTTACATTTTGACAGTTGTCGTCCTTTCTGTGTCAGACATTTCCTCCCATGGAGAACAGCATTGGCATTCAAGGCAAAAATATTTGTTCAGATGCAGGCTCTTTACAGCAGTACACTGTGATTCTCACATCAGTGTTCTGTGGACATAATTACCCCACCATCCTACTTCAAAATCAGATTTCCCAAGCCATCACATCTAATCTTGGTACTGCTGACCCCCCCCAAAAAAATCTAGGAGTACATCTCTGTGGTCTTGAATGTATTAATCAGCTACTTACTAAAATCATGCTCTGAAGTGAAATGAGGTCCATTCTGTCTGACATTTTGCCTGCCACATTTAGAACAGCTTTATGTCCCCCTCCCCGCAAACTCCACAATATCCTGTTCAGATACTATACTTCTTGTGCAACCATTTCTCTTCCCTATGGCTCCTACCCCTGTGACCATCCCCACTGTAAGATTTGCCCTATGCACTCTCCTACCACCACCTATATCAGCCTCCTAACTGGCAAAATATATGCTATCAAAGGGAGTGCCACCTGCGAATGACACAGTTCATGTACCAACTGCTCGGTCTTTTAAATTGATATAACTGCAACCAATTTATCTCTTAGGATCAATGGACATAGACTGAGTGTGTAGCAACCGAGCATGCTCTACAAGATGACAGTTGTGGCTTTGGTACCTGTTTCACTGCATGTGGCATCTGGATTCTCCTTCCTGTCATCAGTTTCTCAAAACTCTGTAAGTGGGAACTGGCATTACAACATGTGCTTGGTTCTCACCATCCACCTTGCCTAAATTTACATTAATTACTTTGGTCTCAGCTTTAATTTTTAGTAATTATTCCTTTTCTACACTCACTCTTAGTCTTTCTGTTCCTTTTATTTTTCAAGCTGTCTATGCCCTCCACCACACTCCTCCTCCTCTCTCCCTCCCTCACATGTCTGCCATGTATAATGTACTTAGATTTCCACTCTTATTATCTCTTGCATGATGTTTTTTAGTAATCTATGCTTCTTGTCCTATCTTCCAACTTTAAGCTCTCAAGTTCTCAAGTCTCATGTGGGGCAATCCCCAAAAATCAGTCTTTCCTTCTAGTCCCCTGACCTAGTGTTCTGGACAACATTTCCATAACTCCCTCCATTTCCTAAACTTCTGCTCTGAGAATTTAGTAATCTTAAACATTCCAATAACTTGTATTTATCAACACCTTTACAACTTAGACACACGTCCTTATGCTCAGCAATGATGTAAGTGTCAAAAACCTAAATATTCTACTTCTATAGAACTTATAAATTCACACCTACTTCCTTAGACACATTTCTTCTTTTTTCCTGTTACCGCCCCTTGTTTACAGAAATAATTTCCCTATACATCAAAATCCTTCCCCTACCTCAAAATAGGGTAGGTCTCCTTCCTTGATGCACCTACCCTATTTCCTACCATTCTACATGTTTTAGGGCCAACATCCTATATAAAACAATACTTGCTCCTCTTATAGATCTATTATGCTGAGATATACAAGACATATTGTGATTACAAATAAACTCAGCTTGTTGCATAGTTTTATCTTCATCAAAGTACCCAGCTAGACCACTTAGCCAGTAATCCTTGTAACTAACTTGCATGTATATTATTTTAGCTAGCACTCATTCCCATTAAGTTACTGCACATAAAATGATATTAATTTTCCATAATTTATTTTTGATGTTACAAAGGCACATAAATAGAGAAAAGGTAAATGAGAATGGATTGTAATTGTTTTAAGAAAGTATTCAGTTTCCATACTGGAGCCCTGTTTGTTGTTAGCATTGTCATTGCAACATTTACATTCATTACAGCCCCACAAAAAGCAAAGTATTGTTCTATGCAGTACTTGCCTAAATCTACTGATGTAGCCTATATTGTCTCTGACACAAATTATAACTACTACTGTTGCTGGATGCCCTGAGGTGCCTGCATGTAATTACAATCATTCCATGCCAGTGGTGTCAAAAAATGTATACTAAGAAGCTACCTTGGATACATCAGTTGACGCATAAACTTCGTTTCACTTAATATAGACATGTGACCATTGGCATTCCACTCCCATTCCATCTTTTTGCTTTCTTTTAATCTTCTATAAACATTTAAAATCACTGTTTGCCATAGTAAAAAATCCAAACTTAATATTACAACTAAATCTCACATTGTTCTCTTTATCAGTAATCTCCTTACTAAATGTTAATGCTAAGTTATTTGCATACAAACTTATGTAAAATTAAACATGTCAGAAATGGAGACACCCATGTCATACGACAACAAAAATCCAAGTACTCATTTTTAAATTGTCTGCACAATTCTGTTATGTATTTGTTCCATCACTTCAGTTAAAACTGTGTGTCAAAATTTAAGACTTTCTCAAATTGTTTAGGTCGGAATAATATGAGATGAAAGAGGTGTATGATAATAGTTAACATCTTGTTGAACCTTTTGTTCAAATGAATCACGACTACACTCCTGCAACATTGATGAAGTGAGACAGAAAATGCTTACCCTACTTAAATCTGTACTTTGTTCTGAGGTATTTAAACTACTGACAATTGAGTCTGAAGTTAATTTTGACTCGGTGTCTAATTTGACAAAACCTGTAGTTAATGGATTTACAACTGAATCAGTCTGTAGAGATACACCAAAACATAACTTCCTTGTTATGTTTACGACTGTGGACTCGAATTCAGATATTCTGTTAGTTACTTCATTGTTTTCTTGGTGTGACTCAGCTACGAGCTCACCTAATTCGTAGTTAGTTGCTGGTAATTCAACTTTTAATTCATCTCCTCTTGAACATTTAAATCAGTGCTGCTGACATCTGGTTTCTCATTCAGCTTGCTGGATCAGCCATCTTGTGTATCTACAGTCATGATAGGAGATCTAACTTTTCCTCTTGAAACTTTAAATCAGCTTTTTTTTATATATATATATATATATATATATATATATATATATATATATATATATATATATATATATATGATGTAACTTACCGAACAAAAGTGTTGGTATGTTGATAGAGACACTAACAAACACAAACACACACACAAAATTCAAGCTTTTGCAACCCACTGTTGCTTCATCAGGAAAGAGGGAAGGAGAGGGAAAGATGAAAGGATGTGGGTTTTAAGGGAGCGGGTAAGAAGTCATTCCAATCCCGGGAGCGGAAAGACTTACCTTAGGGGGAAACAAGGGACAGGTATACACTCACACACATACACACATATCATCCGCACATATACAGACACAAGCAGACATATGTAAAGGCAAAGAGTTTGGGCAGAGATGTCAATCGAGGCGGAAGTACAGAGGCAAAGATGTTGTTGAATGACAGGTGAGGTATGAGCGGCGCCAACTTGAAATTAGCGGAGGTTGAAGCTTGGTGGGTAACAGGAAGAGAGAATATATTGAAGGGCAAGTTCCCATCTCCAGAGTTCTGATAGGTTGGTGTTAGTGAGAAGTATCCAGATAACCCTGACGGTGTAACACTGTGCCAAGATGTGCTGGCCGTGCACCAAGACATGTTTAGCCACAGGGTGATCCTCATTACCAACAAACACTGTCTGCCTGTGTCCATTCATGCGAATGGACAGTTTGTTGCTGGTCATTCCCACATATAAAGCTTCACAATGTACGCAGGTCAGTTGGTAAATCACATGGGGGCTTTCACACATGGTTCTGCCTTTGATCGTGTACACCTTCTGGGTTACAGGACGGGAGTAGGTGGTGGTGGTGGGAGGGTGCATGGGACAGGTTTTACAACAGGGTCAGTTACAAGGGTAGGAGCCAGAGGGTAGGGAAGGTGGTTTGGGGATTTCATAGGGATGAACCAAGAGGTTACGAAGGTTAGGTAGATGTGGAAAGACGCTCTTGGTGGAGTGTGGAGGATTTCATGAATGATGGATCTCATTTCAGGGCAGGATTAGAGGAAGTCGTATCCCTGCTGGAGAGCCACATTCAGAGTCTGATTCAGTCCCGGAAAGTATCCTGTCACAAGTGGGGCACGTTTGGGGTTCTTCTGTGGGAGGTTCTGGGTTTGAGGGGATGAGGAAGTGGCTCTGATTATTTCCTTCTGTACCAGGTCAGGTGGGTAGTTGCAGGATGCGGAAGCTGTTTTCAGGTTGTTGGTGTAATGGTTCAGGGATTCAGGACTGGAGCAGATTCGTTTGCCACGAAGACCTAGGCTGTAGCGAAGGGACTGTTTGATATGGAATGGGTGGCAGCTGTCATAATGAAGGTACTGTTGTTTGTTGGTGGGTTTGATGTGGACGGATGTGTGAAGCTGGCCATTGGACAGATGGAGGTCAATGTCAAGGAAAGTGGCATGGGATTTGGGGTAGGACCAGGTGAATCTGATGGAACCAAAGGAGTTTAGGTTGGAGAGGAAATTCTGGAGTTCTTCTTCACTGTGAGTCCAGATCATGAAGATGTCATCAATAAATCTGTACCAAACTTTGGTTGGCAGGCCTGGGTAACCAAGAAGGCTTCCTCTAAGTGACCCATAAATAGGTTGGTGTACGAGGGGGCCATCCTGCTACCCATGGCTGTTCCCTTTAATTGTTGGTATGTCTGGCCTTCAAAAGTGAAGAAGTTGTATGTCAGGATGAAGCTGGCTAAGGTAATAAGGAAAGAGGTTTTAGGTAGGGTGGCTATAATTTTTTTTAACGTGCACGCACTTTAATATGCTACAAAATTGAGTTAAAAGAGCTCACCAAAGTTGACTTGTGGCATGACATGCTGCAATGCAGACAAAACATCAAATCGCTGTGCTTGGAGAAATGGACTGCTTCAGAGGCGCATCAGATGTAGCTACTGTCAACTGCCATGGTATAGTTTTGGACCAGATGAATCAGTCTTGGTCACTGATCTTCCTAGTCATAGATGTTAATTCTTCTTTTATTTAATTATAACTGATTAATTTATTTATCATTCATTGACAAAATCCTTCTTCTGGAATGTATTTATCTGTTCTGGACCTCCTCCTTATTTATTTCATCATAATATTATGCTGTTGATTTCATTTCTAATCACAACTTGATACTCATAAATATATCTTCAATTAAATGTTAATTTCTCTTTATATTACATTTAACCTAGGTCTTTGATCTTAATTTTTATTGATGTCCAGCACAGACTTACCCCGAGTCCAATCAAAAGAGCACTAGAATGCAGTATGTTCCACCTGTGAGTAAATCTTCTTCATATACCAAGCAGGTTCCACTCATCTGGACTTCATTTCCTCTGCAGTTGTACCTATGCTGGAAGCTTAACAGTCTCCAAGTAATTTCAAATATGCTATTAAGGGATATACTACACCTCTTCTTTTGACAAATAGTAATATTGTAGCCCAGTGCTCAATATTATAACAGTTAGCAACAGGAAACATAGCTTGTCTGCTCAGTTTGGTATCAGACATCAGACTCTGACACTCCACAAATGAATCATCTGACAGTTTTTTGAACTTCTTTTGTTCACTGTGCTGTCATTGGCATTGTGACGGCACAGTCCTTGCTTGATAGCACACCTCACTATCCCAATCTGGGATGTCAAATCATGGAATCAACAAAAAGTCCCATAGATAAAGCAACTCCTGGTAATAGTGCAGTCAGAATACACATCGAAGACATGCAGCATCCCTCTATATCATGTCACATGAAAAAACAAATGACAAAAATTACATTTTTACCTGAGACATTGAAGTCTCTTCTTTATCTACGATAGTTATTGAAGCAGAAGAAATGAATTAAAATTTGTGCTGAAGTTGCGACTCAAACACAGGTCTTCTTACTTGCTAGGCAGAAATGCTAACCATTACACCACCACATCATGATGGTTAACATTGCTGCACAAAGTACTCAAGTTGGGTCCCCTCCCCAACACAAACTTCAAATCATTTCTTTTGCTTACTTTCCCTTACATTGTCACTATTGTCAGTGCTCTCCGGCTTTGGAATAGCACCCCAGCACTGGATATCATGGGTAGGTCCTGTACCATAGGTGATCTTATAGATCTTATAATTACATTTTTCCCTGAGACATTCAATAGGGAAAATAAACAGATAATATGATTTGAAGTTTGTGTTGGGGAGGGCACTCAACTTGGGTAGTTCATGTAGCAATGTTAACCATAGTGCTGTAGTAGTGTATGGTTAGCATTTCTGCCTAGCAAGCAAGAAGATCCAGGTTCGAGTCTCAGCTACAGCACAAATTTTAATTCATTTCTTCTGCTTCAGTCATTATTGTAAATGACAAAAACTTCCAGACAGTTTTCTATTCCTAATTATCTTACTAATAAATGGATTCAACTATCATAAATAGCATTCATTGCCTACATAGAAGTAGGGTTAAGCATCATTCTACTTGGGTAATGTGTGAGATCACAGTTCTTGATGTGCATTGCTGAGAAACACTTTTGTTGGCTGGAATCACGAGTATTTCAAACTGGTTTCTTAAAAGGTTGCTAGACCTATCACTGGATATGTTTCTGGAGTTACTGGTATTGCATTTGCATTTAATCATAGGTTTTTTCTTCCCTTTCAATGACAGACCCATCTGCATCAAAAGTGAAACTTTTTTCACATCTATCACAAACAAATTTCCACCCCACTTTCTACAAACGCAATCACCAGAACTTTTATTAACATGAGACCTGGTGTATTCTGATAGGTCACTTGGTGTGTTTTTTTTTTTTTTTCCACACTTTTTGACCTCATCATAATAACATAAAGTCTCATACTCAGGGAATGAGTGTTCACAAGCAGATTTGGGAATGCTGCATTACCACTCTGGACAAGATCCTAGTAGAAGTGGTTTCCTGTGGTGGTGTTTCAAGTGTATGTCTGTGTCATGTAGATGATTCTGATGAGTGCTGGTACAGTGTAGTGTTGGATTTGTGTTGTTATGAATGAAGGGAAAGGAGAGAGTGAAACCCGGTGCTGGCACATAAACTCCAAAGGCCTCCCATGCTTAACATCTCCATACATCTGATGGATTACCATCAACAGTGGCACTTGTCCTCACTTGACAAGGCACCTCAGAGAGGTTTGGAAATTAGTCCAGGAAATTGGTGTAAAGACTGGTTGTTCTCACTAGGAACACAAGGAATCAGAGATATGATTTATTTAATCACAGAGTGACATCAAAAAGAATATAATGAAAGTAGTTTACACACCTTGAACACATTTAATGATTGAAAGCCTGGAGGCCCATGCTTGCCCTTATAAAGACATTCTCCACATCAGGTGTTGCTGGTGTACAGCCATGCATGCATGGCAGATTGGTGAAGGTGGTCAGTGGCTGTACTCCCCTGGTGACCATCTTGGTAGTTGTGGGCACACCATTTGAGTGTCTGTGAATACTAGGGTTGCCTGTGTCTGCTGTGGGTGGTAGGTATAGTAACTGGCAGGCTATTACACTACTACTACTACTACTACGACTACTTTGCAATTGGGGGGGGGGGGGGGGGGGGGGGAAGCTGGTATCACCATCCACAATGCTATGACCAAACAGATGCCGTTGATGGTGCCAGGGCTGGCAGCCAAAAATGAGAAAAGTTCCTGATCTGCCTGTAGTGGCACATTTGGATGAAAGTAAGTGGGATGAGGGCAGTCGTGCCACCTATGAACCCCTTATACAAAAGTTACAATAAATTAAATTTACTTTAATAAATTTAAATTAATATTTCATGGGGGTGAGTGTTGTGTCACTGGCAAGAGCAGTGACAATGGTGGACTGGAGAGAAGAGGCTCTAGCGACAAAGACCCGGCTTCCTTCACCAGTGACAGTGGCATTTGCTCAGTGTACAGAGAGGTGTTGGCACTTGCCACAGGTAGCAAACTTGCTGTTGATTCTGATGAAGCTCTGACCACTGGGCTAGGTGTGCATAACCAGACCTGTTCGACACTTGGAGCAGCGGGACTGACAAAGAATGAGTCAGTAGGTGTATGATCCAAGGAAAGGAGAAGGCTCTGCACCCATCCTGGGATACAAATGGTTCTGGTGGTATGTCACGAGTCTATCTTTAGTGTGTACCATGAAGATATGGTGATCATGCTGGCAGTGGATAATGCCTGGAATCCAGTGAGAGTCCTATCCAAATGCCTAGCCCAGATTGGTGTACCAGGCATAAACATTGACAAAACCAGTGCTATAGGAGAATACCCTACTGGCAGCAGGAGAACATCCAGCATCCATAACTGATAGCTGTGCAGCAGCTCATCAGAACTCTTGGCTCCAATTAGCATCTTTCTGTAAGAGCTTAAAAAAATGTGAGTGCCTCATTGGCCAGGAAATCTTCTGCAGGCTTGTGCATCTGCATCTTAAATTTTCAGACAAGGCATTCCAGATTACTGTTTGGCTGTGTATGGATGGGAGGTGTTGTGATGTGGCAGTTGCCATTTTGTGTACAGAAGTCCTTGAAAGATTGCGCCATGAACCGAGGACCACTATCTACAAGCAAAGTGCAAGGCAAGTCTTCTATGGAGGATACCTTCTACAGGGCCTTGACAGCCACATCTGCTATCACACATGAACAACGAATGGCATAGGGAAAGTGACAAATGCATCAGTTGCCAATAACCAGAAAGCAAAATCAAAGTGGCTGTGTAGGGGCTGACCGTGGCAAAAATACACACCATTTGCTGACTTGAAGGTGTTTCACATCCCAGTCCATGCCTGACCAAAACACCTAGTGGCATGGCAGAAATTTTGTTTGATAGACCTCCTTGTGGCCCTGATGCAATAAACAGGGAACCCCTGCAGCAGAGCCGCTGGAACCACGAAGTGGACAACCTGCTGAAGTACCAGATCTGCCACTACAGCAGAGGCAGTACAGGAACTGGTGATGGGGAAGCCATCCACTGTGTGCCACACCACCATATCCAGTTGGAAACAAAGCAGTTCCCTTTGGTCAGATATGAGGGGTCAGGGCTAGGACAGAGCATCTGTGTTTGCATTTTGCCATGTGGGAAACAAATGGATCTCATAATTGCGCCATCAAGAACAAGAAGTCAATACTGAAGATGATTAGTAGCCTTGTCCTCTAAGGATGTCAGTGGCCTTAACAGGGAAACTGAGTGCTTATGATCAGTAATTAAATGAAATTTTGTGCCATAGGACACAAGATATTTTATTATGGCACAGACAGTAGCAAGAGCTTTTTTCACCTGAGAATAATCCTGCTGAGCCAAGTCAAGTTTTATAGATGTAAAGACAACAGGCTGTTCAGAGTCATCTGATAAGCCATTAGCCGAGACTACCCCCCCTATCCTGTACAGGAATGTGTCCATTGCCAGAACCAGATGCTTGTTGGGTTGAAATGTGGCAAGAAATTGCACAGAGCTAAGATTAACCTTAACCTGCAGAAAAGCACACTCAGAGGTTACAGACCAAACAAAAGGAGCTTTTTTTTTTCGAGGCAACAGGTGCAAGGGGTGAATGAAAGCAGGCATTCTAGGCATAATCTTTCTATAGTACACTACTTTGCCAAGGAAAGCCTGAAGTTCTTGCAGATCAGACAGGTGGGTCAAAGGTGTTATGGAAGTGAAATATTGTTCCATGGGGTGCACACCCTGCTTGGAAATTTCATGACCCTAATAAACAAAGGAAGGGTGGAAAAAGTGAGACTTAGCCAGATTATAATTGAGGCCTGTAGTTTGTAGAACAGTAAATGAAGAATAGAGGTTATGTAGGTGGTATTCTGTGGTAACACTTGTCACAAAGATATCATCAAGATCACAATGCAGTGAGGGGCAACTATCATAACCTATTCTAAAAAATGTTGAAAGGCACAGTAGCAACCCAAAACATTAGCAGTTGGTACTGATAAAGGCCAAAAGGTGTATTAACCAGAAACAACTGTTCTGATGCCTCATCCAATGGAAACTGTCATTTTTTAAAAAGAATTGACCCCCAGCCAACTTTGTGAGCCTCTCCTCCACACAAAGTAGGAAGTAAGTGTCTAAAACTGCCGATGCATTGAAGTTGCCACAGAGCTGAAGTTGACTGGATGGCTTCATTACCATCACTAATGGTGTAGCCCATTCATTTGAGGAAATCAGTCCAGTCACTCCCAATGATGTTAAGCAATCCAGCTCTGTTTTAACCTGGTCACATAGAGCTTCTGGGGCTCGCCACTCCCAAAAACTAAGAGCTTGTGGGTGGTGCATACTGTGAAATTTTTACAGAACCTTGCCCTGGGGCAACCAGATCTGGAAACTCAGAATGCAAGTAATCCAGTCTGTGATGCAGCACTTGGTCTGACACCAGATGCACTGCATCCACAATATAAAAACCCTTAACTCAAATTTTCAACATTCACATTGTTAACCACCAGGTATGTAATGGAACTGACAACTGACATCTATGACAATAGGCCCACCGCTTTGGGGCAGGTTGCCCACTGGTGCTGTATGAAACAGGAGGGACATGAAGGAAGTGGCATTCACTGTTCCTGCTGTTGATGATGTGTTTGTCCCTGTCAGCCTCATTGGCTTGTTTGTATGTGATTACAACTTCTTGCCCCAGAATGCAAGGCTCACACCACACCAAGCATCTAACTGGTGACCCATGGTGCGGGCAACCTCAAACGACTGTACATTATTCAAAACATCTTCTAACATAGTCCTCAAACTGAAGGGCACATCGATGTACCTCCTTATCTGGGATTGAACAAATGATTGCATCTCTGACCCTCGTTCCCTCATGAGACTCCTGAGAATTAGCCATGACAAGCCAACACCTATGACTGGGACTGTGAAGCTCAGCCACCTAAGCTTGATGTGATTGATGCAGCTGTTTGTGACATGGGCAGTCAACACTTGTAGTGACCACATAAATACACTTTTGGTGATAGGAGGACAGCAAACTGAATGTATCACGAAAAGATGATGATGCTGGTTCTTACAGAGGAGCTAACTGGCAGGCAAAGTAAATGATACATATGAGAGAGTATGCATGATAAGAAAAGAGCCTTGTTGGCTCCCTGGAAGTCATGAAATGTGATCAAAGCCATTTCTCATATGCTCCACAGTCTTTGCTGGTTTCATAACACTGACACTGGGGTAAGGGGGGCGGGGGGGGGGGGGGGGGGGGGAGAGACAGATGAACCTCTGGCACCATTGTAGTCAACATCCAGAGACTGCACCATTAATGTAAAATAAATGTGCTACTCATTTACAGGTAAAGGAGCCAGGAAATGGAATAGATTACCTAGAAATGTCTTAAATCTCTTGTCTGAGACAGTGAAATGTTTCAGGAGCAATCTAAAGCCCGTTTAGTGACAAATTAACAGAACTGTAGTCATAAGTAATTGAGCAGATGTACAATCAGTGTATTAAGTAGAATATTTCCAAAGAAGGATAAAACTTACATTCCAGTGTAGCTTATTAGTGGTGGTGGTGGTGGAGATGATGATGATGATGATGATGATGAAGACAGTGACAATGAAAATGATTGTTATCATTATCATTATTATTATTGTTTCTTTCCTTTCTCAGACGTTATGTCTGGTTAAAAATGGAAAGTGATGCAGACCTTGATCAAGCGTGACTTCCTTTTACTTTCGGGTAATTGAACATGTATCAATAATTAGAGATTTCTGCAGTTATATATATATATATATATATATATATATATATATATATATATATATATATATATATATATATATATATATATGTTTGGATGTAGCTGTATTGCATTGATGTACTGGTGGATATTGTGTGGTATGACTCCTGTAGTTGATAGTACAATTGGCATAATGTCAACTTTATCCTGATGCCACATGTCCTTGACTTCCTCAGCCAGTTGGATGTATTTTTCAATTTTTTCTCCTATTATCTTCTCTATATTTGTTGTATTGGGTATGGATATTTCGATTAGTTGTGTTAATTTCTTCTTTTTATTGGTGAGTATGATGTCAGGTTTGTTACGTGGTGTTGTTTTATCTGTTATAGTGGTTCTGTTCCAGTATAATTTGTATTCATTATTCTCCAGTACATTTTGTGGTGCATACTTGTATGTGGGAACGTGTTGTTTTATTAGTTTATGTTGTATGGCAAGTTGTTGACGTATTATTTTTGCTACATTGTTATGTCTTCTGGTGTATTCTGTACTTGCTAGTATTGTACATCCACTTGTGATGTGATCTACTGTTTCTATTTGTTCTTTGCAAAGTCTGCATTTATATGTTGTGGTATTGGGATCTATAATAATATGCTTGCTGTAATATCTGGTGTTTATTGTTTGATCCTGTATTGCAATCATGAATCCTTCCATCTCACTGTATATATTGCCTTTTCTTAGCCATGTGTTGGATGTGGCTTGATCGATGTGTGGCTGTGTTACATGATATGGGTGCTTGCCATGTAGTGTTTTCTTTTTCCAATTTACTTTCTTCGTATCTGTTGATGCTATGTGATCTAAAGGGTTGTAGAAGTGGTTATGAAATTGCAATGGTGTAGCCGATGTATTTATATGAGTGATTGCTTTGTGTATTTTGCTAGTTTCTGCTCGTTCTATAAAGAATTTTCTTAAATTGTCTACCTGTCCATAATGTAGTCAATATAATGGAAGGAAACATTCCACGTTGGAAAAATTATATATAAAAACAAAGATGAGGTGACTTACCGAACAAAAGCGCTGGCAGGTCGATAGATACACAAACACAAACATACACACAAAATTCAAGCTTTCGCAACAAACTGTTGCCTCATCAGGAAAGAGGGAAGGAGAGGGGAAGACGAAAGGAAGTGGGTTTTAAGGGAGAGGGTAAGGAGTCATTCCAATCCCGGGAGCGGAAAGACTTACCTTAGGGGGAAAAAAGGACAGGTATACACTAGCACACACGCACATATCCATCCACACATACAGACACAAGCAGAAAATATGTCTGCTTGTGTCTGTATGTGTGGATGGATATGTGCGTGTGTGCTAGTGTATACCTGTCCTTTTTTCCCCCTAAGGTAAGTCTTTCCGCTCCCGGGATTGGAATGACTCCTTACCCTCTCCCTTAAAACCCACTTCCTTTCGTCTTCCCCTCTCCTTCCCTCTTTCCTGATGAGGCAACAGTTTGTTGCGAAAGCTTGAATTTTGTGTGTATGTTTGTGTTTGTTTGTGTATCTATCGACCTGCCAGCGCTTTTGTTCGGTAAGTCACCTCATCTTTGTTTTTATATATAATTTGTCCATAATGTAGGTTTTTTATGTCGATAAACCCCTTCCTCCTTCCTTTCTGCTTAATGTGAATCTTTCTGTTGCTGAATGTATGTGATGTATTCTATACTTGTGACATTGTGATCGTGTAAGTGTATTGAGTGCTTCTAGGTCTGTGTCACTCCATTTCACTACTCCAAATGAGTAGGTCAATATTGGTATAGCATAAGTATTTATAGCTTTTGTCTTGTTTCTTGCTGTCAATTCTGTTTTCAGTATTTTTGTTAGTCTTTGTCTATATTTTTCTTTTAGTTCTTCTTTAATATTTGTATTAGCTATTCCTATTTTTTTGTCTGTATCCTAGATATTTATAGGCATTGCTTCTATGCAGTTTCTGTGGTTATCCAATATGTAATCTTCTTGTTTAGTGTGTTTTCCCCCGACTATGCTATTTTTCTTACATTTGTCTGTTCCAAAAGCCATATTTATATCATTGCTGAATACTTCTGTTATTTTTAGTAATTGGTTGAGTTGTTGATTTGTTGCTGCCAGTAGTTTTAGATCATCCAAGTATAGCAAATGTGTGATTTTGTGTTGGTATATTCCAGTAATATTGTATCCATAATTTGTATTATTTAGCATGTTGGATAGTGGGTTCAGAGCAAGGCAGAACCAGAAAGGACTTAATGAGTCGCCTTGGTATATTCCACGCTTCATCTTTATTGGCTTTGATGTGATATTATTTGAATTTGTTTGGATATTAAGTGTGGTTTTCCAATTTTTCATTACTATGTTTAGGAACTGTATCAATTTAGGATCTACTTTGTATATTTCCAATATTTGTAGTAACCATGAGTGGGGTGCACTATCAAAAGCTTTTTGGTAATCAATGTATGTGTAGTGTAGTGACCTTTGTTTAGTTTTAGCTTGATATGTCACCTCTGCATCTATTATCAGTTGCTCTTTACATCCTCATGCTCCTTTGCAGCAGCCTTTTTGTTCTTCATTTATAATTTTGTTCTGTGTTGTATGTGTCATTAATTTCTGTGTAATGCCTGAAGTTAATATTGTGTATATTGTTGGTAGGCATGTTATGAGGCGATATTTTGCTGGGTTTGCTGTGTGTGCTTGATCTTTAGGTTTCAGATAAGTTATTCCTTGTGTATGTGTATCAGGGACTGTGTATGGGTCTGCAATGTAACTGTTAAATAATTTAGTTAGATGTGAATGTGTTGAGGTGAACTTCTTTAGCCAGAAATTTGCTATTTTATCTTTTCCAGGGGCTTTCCAATTGTGAGTAGAATTAATTGCTCGGGTGACTTCATGTTGCAAAATTATCACTTCAGGCATTTGTGGTATCATCTTGTATGTGTCTGTTTCTGCTTGTATCCACTGTGCATGTCTGTTATGTTGTATCGGGTTTGACCATATGTTGCTCCAGAAGTGTTCCATGTCTGTTACATTTGGTGGATTGTCTATTTTAATGTGTGTGTTACCTATTGTCTGGTGAAATTTCTTTTGGTTTGTGTTGAATGTTTGGTTTTGTTTCCTTCTATTTTCACTTTCTTTGTATCTTCTAAGTCGTTTGGCCAATACTTGTAATTTCTGCTTCTTTTCATCTAATTGCTCTATCGCTTCTTGTTGTGAGATTTTACCTAACCTTTTTCGTTTTTTGTCTGATATTTCATTTCTTATAAATTGTGTTAGCTGTCTGACGTCTTTTCTCAGTTTTTCTATTCTAACCTGTAGCCTGTGTTGCCATGCTGGTTTTGTCGGTTTCTTCTGTGTGTTGGTTGGTTCTGATCTCTGCCTAGTGTGTATATTTAGTGTAGTGAGTGCTTCTATATAAACCAGTAGTTGTAACTCTTCCATAGTTGTATTTTCATTTATTTTGTTGTGTATGATTGTGTTGATAGTTGTTATTGTTGTTTCGACTTGTGGGTTATTTGGTGGTCTATGCAAGAATGGTCTAATGTCTGTATTTGTGTCTTTGTATTATATATATATATCAGCTGAAATTTTTCTTCTATATCTAACATGTGTGTCACTTCGCGTTCTATTTGTGCTTGTTCTGGTGGCTGTCTTAAGATTTCATTTGCCGCTGATTGTTTAATTGATGCGTGTTGTTCTTTGTTTGTTTGCTCTGGAATGTTTGAGTCCATTACTGTATTTTCTTCTTCTTCTGATTGCACATTATTTTGTTCTAATGTTTGTTGTACTTGTGTTCGATGTTTTCTAATTCTGACTGGGATATCCTGTTAGTTTTGATTATTACATGGATCTGATCAGCTAGTCATTGTTCTGTTAAAAAATTTATCTGCGTATCTGGTAATAAATGTTGTGTATAATTGTGATCTGTATCCAATTGTGTTGGTTCCTAAGTTTGTTGCTTGGTAATAACAGAACATGAGGTGTCGGTTAACTTCATCTGACCATCTCATCCTCTGTCTTTGAGTTCCTTCTAGAGTGGTTGCAGGAAGCATATCCTGCAAAACACCTCTATTTGGATTTAAATCATTTTCCATGTGGCTAGCAGTGTTGTTACCATTGTGGACGGGCATAGCGTTCAAGCGTCGTCCCCGACCACGACAGCGCTTGTCCGAGGCTTCATTAGTTCTTTCCTGAACCAACTAATCACACTAAAAGGGGGTTTAGCCCTATTAGTCGTTTGTTCTTTTCATCACCTTTTACGACTGGCAGAGCATACCGGAGACCTATTCTTTTCCCGGGCCTCCACGGGGTTATTGTTATTGTTACTGTTATTGTTATTATTATTATTATTATTATTATTATTATTATTATTATTGAAAGTTTTATCCATTATTGATATGGAACACTGTAATGAATGAAGGTTTTCAGAAATAACTGCAACTAATAGCCTTTTGTAATGGTTCAGTTTTATTATTATATCATGACCAGTTTTGAATTGCCTAGCAACTCATCATCAGATGGTACATACTGTTAATGAAACAAATAATTGTTAAAAATATGTACCATCTGATGATGAGCCACTAGTCAATTCAAAACTAGGCAAGGTGTAATAAAAACTGAAGCAGGTGGAGCTATTTCTGAAAAGCTTTGTAATAATAATTTCCATCATTGATGGGTTACTGAACTATCAATTACAGTTAGTTTTTTGAGATAACTACTCAGGGACAATAGTAGTATAGATAACTATTCAGGGATGATAGTAATATATTATCAGAGCTAGAGAAGATTGGAGTGTGAATAGGCAATACAGTATGGAAATAACAGTGAAGGAGTAGTAACAGAATGCCAGTGATGAAGTAATGGAGTTGTAGCCCAGAGAGACTGCAGGAAAACAAGGAGAGGGAGAGATCCAAATTGCAAGAACATTAAAGCATGTGTGTAAATCATCATAGTTGAAGCCTATGGCCTCTTCCAGATCTGAGCTGTCAAATTTGCAGTTAGCCACAGTAAGTGGTGGCCTTTTGTAAGGTAGGCAGTTGGTTAGCTGTCATAGTCAAATAGAAGACTGTCAGTACTTACAGCAAAGCTGGTAGATGATAAGACTGCTTTCTCATGTGGCCCTTACCTTTGTTCAGATACAAAAAGGCTATTGAAAACTTCAGTAAGGGTTAATGGGTGCCTGTAGAAACCAGTCTTACATCTGGATTAGTCACAGGAGAATGATCTGCCAGCTGCAGAATTGGGAAGAACTGGTGTAGGTATCAATAGAACATTGCAAAGGTGCATTGGTTAATGGAATGCCACTTTGGATGATGAGGACAAATGTCACATAGAACATTGCTCCTCTCAAGACACAATAAGTAGTAGTCAAAGCTCTGGGAAAGGGGCAGAATGTAGCCTGTCTGTAAAGGCCCTGGCAAGATTATCCACCTATTTGTATAATGCCTGTTTGCTGCTACATATATGGCTTCCATGGATGTCACGGCAAAAGTAAGAGCTTTTGGCTGTGGAAAGCATGACACTTAGCTACATGAAGGTGCTGTTGGTGATGGTGACTTTGATACAGATTAAAGTTTTTATGAAGCTACCAGAGAGGTAGAGATCAACTTCCCTGGTGGCTTCATAACACCCCTCCCAGGATTAGCATCTCTGAAGTTCTCTTTTCTGGGGATTCTTCCCACTACATTAGTTTCCCATTCCTTCCACAGGCTTAGTTGGACAACCGTTGCATGCTACACACTACATATGCGATTGACTGTTATAGGCTACACAGCATCTGTTTTCAGTGTAAGCTAAAATACGTATTATTTCTGCCTCTCACTGTACCAGATTAAGATACATTATTTTCGTGAAATAAATCGTTTTAACTCTGTTGTAGGATGCGGACGAGTATGTCACAAAGGCATTTTTGGCAAAATTGTCATTATTTCTCTCAAATAACAGATGCCCAGTGGATTTTTTTTCACTGTATGCTTTCATTGGTATGATTATGCAGACTGATCAGAGAAGAGATCTAAATTCCTTATTTTCTAATACAGTAAATGCACAATGGCAATACATTCGAAGACAATACAAAATTCATGAAGGTAAGCTTCCTGACAACAAAGACGACACTTTGTTTTTTAACCTTTTTCATCTGATTTTCATACTTTTATTTGCAGACCATTTTTCCTTTGAAGTTTTTATTAACAAACATCAAGATATGTTACCTGACAGTAGCATTGTTGCATTGGTGTGCCTGTTAGCTTCATCCTGGAAGGTAGAACGAAATCTAGTGAGAAAATGTCTGGAATTCTTCTTCTCTGTAATGCTGCAGCACCAATTTGCTGATATAAGGCTGCAAAAGGAATACTATCTAGAGTTGTTTGAAGCAATGTGCAAAAGCAGAGTTTTGGATATTTCAGATAAAAAACGTGACAAGTTTAATGCTGTAAGTAAATATACTTTATTTCTTAAATAATGATATGAACCATACAAAATGAACATCATTAAAATGTGTGGTTTGTTTTTTAATGTGTGGCTGGTATTTTTATTCCTGACTTAAATAAAGCAAGCAATCATACAACAGTAGAAATACACATTTTTGACTAATTTTATTTATGTGAATAAGGTCTGGAACAAATTTTCAGTTATTATGAAATAGTCATTGGCTTGCAGGTTCAGCAGGTCTGAATATTTGGCACTAATAAGCTTCATGACATTGCACCTTCTTTGATTTCATTTCAGTCCATTTAATTCTTTCATCATTTTCCTTAGGTACATACTACAACATTTATACATCTCTTTAGAGAATAATACAACACAGAGAAAAATTTGTTCACCCTTTGAATACTTTATACATGTTTGATTTCTGATACAGCTTATATTTAGAGCAAGAGTTCTGAAAGAAATATTTCTTTTTCTTTTTTGCAAAAAGAATATTAACAGCTAACTTAATTTTTGTTTCCTATGTTGAAGATGTAGACTAAAAGTTGAATATAGTATATATGTTCAAATGGATGTAGGTTGCAGTAGCTATTCTGACATGAAGAGGCTTGCACAGAACAGACTACTGTAGAGAGCTTTATCAAACTAATCTTTAGACTGAAGATGGCAGCAGAAGCAGCAGCAACAACAACAACAACAACAACAACAACAAGTTACCCTTTAAGATAAGGGCTTCATTTCAGTCACTTTTGTGTGTAAGAGATAATATGCTTTACGCTGAAAAAAATGAGAGTTGTGAATGAAAAATATTTCATTTGTTATGTATAAGAAGATCAATCAGTGCTCTATTATGTCCTGGATTTTGCTAACAATAAACATTAACTCTTTACAGCAAATGAGTTCTTTTAAAAAGTAGAAAGAACACTTATAAAACTAATATTTGTGTTTTATGCATCACAGTATACACTACAATGGACTGAATGTTTGTTACCTCATTTTGCAAATAATTGTGATAAAAAAAGACTATGGATGCAGTTAGTTCTCAAATTTAAAAAAAAGAAACTGTGTACTTTCGAAGTTTGTTTGCTTAGAACATAGGTGTACTGTAGAGAAGCATAGCTGTTTTTTCCCCCCAGATTGTGCATTTTTTCGGAGGATGATGGTTCAATCCTGTGTCCAGCCATTCTCATTTGGTTTTCCATGATTTCCCTAAATTGCCTTAGGTAAATGCTGGGATGGTTCCTTTGAACAGACACAGCTGACTTCCTTCACCATCCTTCCCTAATTCAGTGGGAACAATGACATCACTGTTTTGTCCCTTCCCCCAAAATTAACCAACCAACCATGCCTTTGTAAGTAATTTTTTTAATTTTTTAATTTCAGAATGTTAGGTCTATCCGACAAATGGCTGAGGTATTAATTGGAAAAATGTGGCTGAAAGGATCTGAGACATACCAAGTAGTGCCAGATTTTCCGAGAAGGTACTTCCATTTAGAACAGGTATGTATGGATGCTCTGTTGGCTTTTTAAATAACTTTATCTCCAAAGATAATATTTAAATTAGGTTAATTGAAAAACTGGTGTTGTGAATACTACCAGCAACCAAAAATCCATTTGAAATTAGAACCCAGTTAATAGGTTCCTAAAAACATAACCATCATGAATTTGAGTGTATATAAACAAGTCAGTTAATAAAGTAATGGGAACATGATTAGTGTGCTTGGGGTGGGAAACTGCCCCTAAAGGCTAAAGAATCAGCAGTTGATGTAGAATAATAAAGCAATAGACGGATAATATTTTCTCTTCACACTCTTTTACATTTCCCAAGATATTGTGGTTTTGGTTAACATGCTAAGTCTATAATGCTTTGTAAACCCGTAGCACCAAGCATCTACACTCTTAAAGTCTATTAATTTCTACTGTAGTGCTAGGTTACGAGCATGTATGTGAATCATTTCTGTACTAATTCCAACGCTACTTTGATGGTGTCCTTGAATTAATTTCAGTAGGTCATTTTCTAGTTTTCGCCATTTTGCATTCAGTCCTCTATCTGCACATTTAGTCTTTCTCATGTTTTTAGTTTTCTTTACTAGCCTGTCAGTCGCAAATGATTTTTTTCTGTTGGTGGAGAGCTGAAATGCTGCTAATCCACTCTGTTTCCGTATTGTTCTGCATAAGTTATTACTTTTAATTTGTGCCCACATCATATATTATTTTTTCTATTATGAAACTAGCTACTAACAAAAATGTTGTACTGTTACTGATAAAACAAATAGATAAGGCATGGGAGATCTGTTTTTGTACAAGGTTGGGAGGGTAATTACAGTCTGAAAGCCTGAGTGAGACCTTGGTATATTTTGAGAGGGACTGCTCGTCAGTACAGATGCAGCAGCCACAGGCGGCAAGGCTGTATGGAAGGGACTTCTTGGTACAGAATGGATAGCAGCTATTGAAGTGGTGTTGGTGGTTGATAGGTTTGATATGGATGGAGCTGCTGATGAAACCATCTCTGAGTTGGTGGTCATGATCAAGGAAGGTGGCTTGTTGGGTTGAGGAGGACCAGGTGAATTTAATGGAGCTTAAGATGTTGAGGTTCTGGAGGAATGTAGATAGAGTGTCCTCACCCTCAATCCAGATCACAAAGATGACATCAGTGAATCTGAACCAGGGGAGGGGTTTGGGGTTCTGAGTGGTTAGAATGGATTCCTCCAGATGGCCCATGAATAGGTTGGCATAGGATGGTGCGATGCAGGTGCTATTAGCCATCACTGGATTTGAGATTTTCACTCTGCAGCGGAGTGTGCGCTGATATGAAACTTCCTGGCAGTTTAAAACTGCGTGCCCGACCGAGACTCGAACTCGGGACCTTTGCCTTTCGCAGGCAAGTGCTCTACCATCTGAGCTACCGAAGCACGACTCACGCCCAGTACCCGCAGCTTTACTTCTGCCAGTATCTCGTCTCCTACCTTCCAAACTTTACAGAAGCTCTCCTGCGAACCTTGCAGAACTAGCACTTTCTCATTCTGGAAACATGCCCCAGGCTGTGGCTAAGCCATGTCTCCGCTATATCCGTTCTTTCGGGAGTGCTAGTTCTGCAAGGTTCGCAGGAGAGCTTCTGTAAAGTTTGGAAGGTAGGAGACGAGATACTGGCAGAAGTAAAGCTGCGGGTACCGGGCGTGAGTCGTGCTTCGGTAGCTCAGATGGTAGAGCACTTGCCCGCGAAAGGCAAAGGTCCCGAGTTCGAGTCTCGGTTGGGCACGCAGTTTTAAACTGCCAGGAAGTTTCATCACTGGATTTGTTTGTAGATAATGTCTTTAAAGGAGAAGTAATTGCTGGCAAGGATATAGCAGGGCATGACACCTAGGAAGGAGGTCCTTGGTTTGGAATCCATCGAACATTGGGGAATGTGGTGTTCAATAGTGGCAAGGCCACAAGTATTAGGGGTGTTAGTGTAAACGGAGGTGGTACAATAGTGATGAGCAGAGCACCATGTGGTAAAGGAACAGGAACTGTGGAGGCACCACAACCTACTTCAGTCCGATCACAAACATCACCTATCCCATGAAAGGCAGGGCTATCTGTGAAACCAGTCACGTGATCTGCAAGCTAAGCTGCAACCACTGTGGTGCATTCTATGTGGGCATGACTATCAACAAGCTGTCTGTCTGCATGAATGGCCACCAACAAACTGTGGCCAAGAAACAGCTGGAACATCCAGTTGTTGAGCATGCGACCCAACATGATGTTTTTCATTGCAATGACTGCTTCACAGCTTGTGCCATCTGGATCCTTCCCACAAACACCAGCTTTTCTGAATTGCACAGATTGGAACCCTGCCTATATGTCCTATGTTTCCATAACCCTCCTGGCCTAAATCTTTGTTACTCATTGCCCTTTATCCACCTATCCTCCTCCCTGTTCCCATTCCAGCACCACACAGCCCTCTATTTCACCAGTGCAACCACAGTCTTTTTACTTCTCTCCTTCACTGCTCCCTTGCGCCCCCCCCCCCCCCCTCCCCCAGTGCACCCTCTGTCTAACCACCCAACTGCACCTAGCTACCCTACCCTACCCTCACCTCACCTCATCCCTGTTTGCTCCCACAAGCAGCCCTTTACCATTGCCCATTCCTAACCAGGTACCCTTCTCCCTCCCAGCCCCAGTCTCCCCCTTATCCCCACCACTCAGTTTGTTTTTCCCATCATGCACCAGTGCTCGCAGTCTGGTCTTGGCAGAGACTGTGGTTTTTTTTTTGTGTGTGTGTGTGTGTGTGTGTGTGTGTGTGTGTGTGTGTGTGTGTGTGTGTGTGTGTGTGTTTTGTCTAATTCTAATGAAACCCTGTTTGGCCAAAAGCTTTGTTTGACAGTCTTCTTGTTGTGCCTACTTGTGACCCAGCATGTCTGCTACATGATGAGTAGCAACTATCCTTTTCATAATATTGTCATTATTCCATACTGGATTTTCCATTGTTTGATAAAACCAGTTTTTAACCTTTTTTGCACTGTGGGCTGCAGTTACCTAAAAAAACCATAACCAAGGACTCAAATTTTAGTTGTACATTCTTTAGACATTTATCTAAACAATATTTATGATTTTTGAAAATCTGTATCCATTTCAAGATACATCCAAAAAACCATTACTTTTGGGTACCAAAAGTACCAGTTGTGGGGAAGGCCAATTCTATAATTTCTATTTGGCAAAATTTCAAAATTTTTACCTTATGTTCTTAAGATGATATCTCAAGGAACCTTAAACCATTTTTGATATCATTACTCATTACCAAGATCCAGAAGTTCAAATGTGCTGTATTTATGCCTGTAAAATATGTGCCTAATATCCAGTCTGAGGTATTAGCTTTAACTGACATATTGTACACATGACTAGGATTCTAGGCTCATCATTAAGGTTTTGAGGTCACAAAAGTATGTTTTTAGTCAGAATTTTTTCAACTGTAAAACTTTATGGTGCACTGCCTCTGTATAATAAACACTTCACACGTCTACAGATAGGCCCCAAGTGATACTGCAGTGACAAAAAGTGGGTTAAAAATGGCTTAACATGCCTGAAAAGAAGTTGAAATTACTCCCAAAAATTATATAAAACTGAAAAGACTGCCAATTCAGTAAAATATTTCCAATAATATTTTTACTTTTTTAATGTACAAATTATAAGCAAGATGCTTTTGATGAATTGTGATAGATGAGCAGAATATCCAGAAATAATGTAAAACAAATTATTTTGCCTTAACTTATATTATGCATGCTTATTTACTATTTACATGTGTTAAAGTATATAAATGTGTTGAAGTACATAAATGAACTGTTAGAACTTTATTGACCTATAGAATTCATTTTATATAAGCAGCACATCCTTCTGTATCAGGGAAAAGAATGGAACCAGTCGAAAAATGCTCCTATCAGAGCATGAAAAAGGTGAATATGTTCCTTTTTAAAGGGCTTTGACTGAAGAGTGGGGAACCAGCTGCCTCAATTTTCATTCCCCCTCCCTCATCAAAAATTTTGGGATGCAAACATGTTGTTGTTGTGGTCTTCAGTCCTGAGACTGGTTTGATGCAGCTCTCCATGCTACTCTATCCTGTGCAAGCTTCTTCATCTCCCAGTACCTACTGCAGCCTACATCCTTCTGAATCTTCTTAGTGTATTCATCTCTTGGTCTTCCTCTACAATTTTTACCCTCCACACTGCCCCCCAGTACTAAATTGGTGATCCCTTGATGCCTCAGAACATGTCCTACCAACCGATCCCTTCTTGTGGTCAAGTTGTGCCACAAACTCCTCTTCTCCCCAATTTTATTCAATACCTCCTCATTAGTTATGAAATCTACCCATCTAATCTTCAGCATTCTTCTGTAGCACCACATTTCGAAAGCTTGATGCAAACATATTTGTGCTTTTTTGTGCTGAAAGAGAGCACAGAGAGTGAATGAGCTAGATACTTTCATGTTCCATGGATCATTTTGTATGATAAATCAGGATGATGTGGAACATTGCAAATTAATTTGTAAACATGGATTCATGCTGAAAATTTATAAGGTTTTTTTTTTTTCCTTTAACTATACTGGAATATTTACAACAAACTTCGTGAGGGAACGAATATACTGTAAGCTGTAGTCAGAATACCCAACTCCTTAAGCATATGTCTACAAAATGGTCATGGGTGAGCACCACATATTACTCTGATAGCATGTTTTTGTGCAATGAAGTCTTTCTTTCTTAAAGATGATTCATCCCAGAACATTATGCCATACGACTTTATTGAGTGAAAATATCCAAAATATGTCAGCTTATTGATTTGCCTGTCTCTTAACATTTACTATGATTCTAAATCCAAATATGGCTAAATTAGGTTGCTTGTAGGCGTTCCAAAATCTGCTTTTCCAGTTTAAATGTCCAGCATTATGGACACTTAAGAATTTTAAAGTTTCCATCCTGTTTATTGTTGTCTCACCATGTGTTGCATTTATCATTGGTGTACTAGCATAGTACCTCTAGATGAGCAGAACTGAATATGTTGTGTCATTTTTAAATTGAGCGTGAGACCATTCACAGAAAACCAGTGAATAGTGAATAGACACTTTAAAGAAAATTGTTTACCATTTCTTCTTTTTCTGTATGTATGCTTGGATTGATTACAATACTAGTGTCATGTCACAAATAGCACTAATTCTGCTTGTTGTCTATTACATCACCTCAGTGATTTTGGAAAATGTTATCAGCAGAGAAACAGATCAGTACTTACTGACATCTCTCTTATCTCCTTTCTTAAGGAGAGGTTAAATAGTGGCATTTTCAGTCTTTCTGGAAAAAATACCTTTAGTCAGTGATCTATTGAATATTTCAGATAAGACTGGTCTTATTATGTGGGAACAAATCTTTAGTAGTCCATTGGATACACCATCAGAACCAGATGAGCTTTTATTTTTGAGAGACTGTATAATTTTCTTAATTTCAGGTAGACAAATTAGAGGTACATTCATATAATTGAATTTTATAGAGTTACTTTTTCAACATAGTGCTTATATGGAAACATTCCACGTGGGAAAAATATATCTAAAAACAAAGATTCTGTAACTTACCAAACGAAAGCATTGGTATGTTGATAGAAACAATAATAAAAACACACACAAAAATTTCAAGCTTTTGCAACCCAAGGTTGCTTCATCAGGAAAGAGGGAAGGAGAGGGAAAGATGAAAGGATGTAGGTTTTAAGGGAGAGGGTAAGGAGTCATTCCAATCCCGGGAGCGGAAAGACTTACCTTAGGGGGAAAAAGGGACAGGTATATACACACACACACACACACACACACACACACACACACACACACACACACACACACAGAGAGAGAGAGAGTCAGTGAGACACAGTGGCAATAAAAGAGAGAGGGCTGGATGGAAGTAGATTCCCTGGGAACAAGAGAGAGAAGAGACAGCGAAAATCAAAAATACAGATGAATGGAGACCATATATAGGCTTAGGGTCCAGCCCTCTCATACCAGCAAACTTTAACATGTAGGTATATGGGAGGGCACATTTAGGACCAAAAGCTTAACCACTTGGGTATAAGGGAAAAAATCTGTTGGACCCATAGAATTTTTGAGCAGTTGAGATAAGGTGGAGACAGTGGCAGTGGGAAACAAAGGCAAAAGGAGACAATTTAAGTGAGAGAAGAGACAGTGCCAGAGGGATGTACTGTAAATCAGTGGGAGAAAAAAAGGGAGGTAATGGAAGAGAGACATACAAAAAAAAGCAGTGGCAGTGAGAGGAAATACTGAATAAGAAGTCTTAACTACATAGATAGACTGGGTAAAAGGATTTAGAATGGTTTGTTATAATACAGCTTGAATATGTTCGTGTGCCCACAATTTTTGGTGAGAGAGGTGGAATAAGTATTGGGGCAGCTGGTTTGCTATATTTCTGTCAGTTTTGAGCAGAAACATATTTGCCTTTTTTATGCCCCAACAGGAGTATTTTTCTGCTGGTCCTTATAAATGTTTCAATGAAAGTTTAGCCTTGTTTGAGGTTTTTGCTATCTCCTGATAGATATGATGGAAACCAATCAAAATTATCTCATAGTCCTGATAATTCTAACTTAATACTGTTGTATGGTCAACAGTATTAAAAGCTTTGAACATGTCTAAAAGTGTGCCTTTCACACACTCATCCTGGTTAAGAGCATCAAGTGCTGCCTTCATAACACTGCTGTGGCTGATTATATACTTCTATCGCTCCAGAAAATAAAGTATGACCCATATAGAATGTTATATTTAATCAAATAGATTAGTAATCTTTCATTTATAATTAATTCTATTGTTGTTTTAGAATGATGGTAGAAGAACAGTGGGTCTGTAGTTTTCTCTGTTTTCTGCAATTAGCAGAAGAAGAACTCATGCCTATTAAAAATACTCTGGAAAGTTCAATGATGTTGCTCACTAACTGTGTTTGTTACAGGAGTTTGTATTTTCAATGGCTATTATGTTGCTGTCATCAACAAACATAATGAACATAATTTTTTCCTTAATACCAACACAATGGGAGACTAATTCATTAATGTCATTCACAGTATTAGTCTGAGTAAGTTCTGTGCTCTGTATCCATTGTTTTGGCACACAGATTAGTATTCCATCTATGTCCACTTACATTTTCTTTTTAGTTTTTGTGTCATTTTACTGTCTTCAAGCTATGTGGTTAACAACTACATCATTGTAATTAGTACATAACCCTTTACATATTTTATATCAGCTTTTGGGAAATTTTGTTGCAATCACTCTGCAATAACTGAAAAGTGTTACCGATATGAGTCATTTATTCATGTTACCTTTCCTTAATCTGTATGTTGTTACACTTTTGTTACCCTCTCCTGCCTTCTATTTTGTGACATTTCAAACTGTTTTGCTTTGAACATTGGCTTACTGTGACACTTCTTGGTGGAACTGGAGTATTTATTGGTCTGCGAGGACTTTCTAATACCTACTGTATTCATTTGTTTTTGTCAGACATTGCTAATGCTGTAGGTAGTCCTGGAAGGGTCTTTTCAAAATTTAATTAAAATAATGTTGCAAACTTTAAGAATTTTACATTTGCATTGTTTTCTCTATACACCTCATCTTGAATTTTGTTTGGAGTTTTCTTGAAAAAATCTTGACTTTGACTTTTAATGAAATTTTTTTGCATGCCTGCAGTTCAGGGACTTCCTTCCACATCAGACTTTACTGTTATTGTATGCTAGAAATGGTGTGTGATTCAAAAATCTTTTACAGTTTTACCACACATTTCCTGCCCATATTTGTGACAACGTGGTTTATTAACAGTGCTGTCATTATGATTACTCTTTTTGCCTTGTTGACCAACAGTAATATGCAAAAACTCTTCAAACTGAAATTCATGGAATTAGTTTTCATTATGTTCAATGTCACTTTATTGCTTATTGACCAATTGTAAACTTCCTTCAGAGCTTCATTTGCTTATCAGAAAAGAGAATTTTTTCACCACGAGTTACACTACTGGGAAAGTCAGTGATGTATATCAGGAATAGTATTGGTCCAAATATGCTACCTTGCGGAACCCACTATGTTAATGTATTTTGGTTCTGATAAGTGTTTTACTAAATTTTAGATCTATCTGAAGTATGTGTTATCTCTACGCTTTGTACCCTATCTGCCAGGTATGATCGAAACCAGTCATTAACTACCCCTCTTATTCCTAATGCTTCTAATTTATTTGATAGAATCTTGTGGTTACAAGCCTTAGAAAGATCCAAAAATATGCCTGTGACACACTCATCTCTGTCAAGAGCATAAAGTACTATGTTTATGAATTCTACTATGGCTGTCTCTGTATTTTTGCCACTTCAGAAACCAAACTGTGATTCGCTTGAAAGATTGTATTTATTTGGGTAATTTATTAATCTGTCTTTTAGAATTGCTTCTATTATTTTTGAGAATGTGACAGCAGGGAAATAAGTCAGTAATTTTGTATGTCTTCTGTGTTACCTTTCTTAAGCAAAGGTACAACTCTTGCCTGTTTCAACTGCTCTGAAAATGTTTCTGATTTGAAGGATTCATTTATTATATTTGATAAAGGGCCTTGTACAATCTCTATGCATTGTTTCAGTACACACATTGGTACTTCATCTAAGCCTACTGACTTTTTACTTTTTAGTTTCTGAACAGTTTTATTGACTTCATTCTCTGTGGTTGGAAGTAACATCATTGTATTTAGTGTAACATTATTTACACGTGTTATATTTGTTTTGGGGAAATAGTTTGCTACGTGTTGTGCATCATTTATTATCTTATCCCCCTTCCTTAGTAGTACGTTACTCTGCGTTTCTTTGCTTCTCCCCATTTCCTTTTTTATAACATCCCAGACAGCTTTGCTTTTATTCTGTGCATTATCTGTTATTTTGTCATTAAATGACTCATTTGTGGCAATCAGCACCTTCCTCTAGATCTTTTTGTGTATATGATAGGAATTTAAGAATTCTGGATCATTGCGATTTTTTTTCATGGAACTGAGGTATTTAAGTGTTTGGGAGGACTTCTTAATACCTGATGTTATTCATCTGTTTTTGTGAGTTGTTGATACAGACATGTGTACTTTTGGAAATGCCTTTTCAAAGTTCAATTTAAATAATGTGAAGAATTTAGAGAATTTGATATTAACATTGGTTTCCTTATTCATTTCATCCCAGCTTTGTTTTGCTAGTTCCTTTGAAAAATCTTTTATTTTGATTTCTGATACATGTCGTTTGTAGGCTTATAGTTTAGGGAATGATTCGTTGCCTGATTTTACTGTTGTTGTTTGACAGAGATGATCTGCTAGTCCAAGAGCTTTTACAGTTACATCACATTTTTCCCTGTCCATATTTGTGACCACATGGTCAATTACTGATGCAGTCATTGTACTAACCCTTGTTGCACTATTGACCAACAGAGACATGCCAAAACTTTGAAGGATATTTATGAGAGTGCTACTGGATTCATTTATGATATTAGTGTTGATGTTAATGTGCCCACACAGAATTATGTTGACCTTTGTACTTGAGACTTTGTCTAGAACTTCTGTTAATTTACTGAAAAAAGTGTCCACACTACCCCTGGGAGATCTATACACACACAAAATGATTAATTTCTTGGTGGTGTCAAGACCTGTTAATTCAATAGCTGATATTTCAAAGTGTTTGTCCTCACTTGCTGTACTGAGGTCATGTCTTGATTTGAACTGTGTTCCTTTTCTGATATAAATGCATGATACTCCACCCCTTGAAGCAGTTCTGCAGCAAGAGTTTGCCCTTTCATACAATGATAACACTACTTGTTGGATTTCTGTCTCTTTGTGCCAGTGCTCAGTAGCACAAACTACTGTGCAGTTCAAAGATTGGAGCTCAACTTCTAATAGTTGTATTTTATTTTTTATTGACTGCATGTTT
Source organism: Schistocerca piceifrons (assembly GCF_021461385.2). NCBI lineage: Eukaryota > Metazoa > Arthropoda > Insecta > Orthoptera > Acrididae > Schistocerca > Schistocerca piceifrons. The sequence continues at coordinate 122,106,912 of NC_060141.1, read as the reverse complement.
TGTTGGAGGATTGTTAAGTCTGTGACATGCCCCATGTTACTCCTTCCAATTGTTTGTTTTTCTTTGTGACATCTGGTATGTGTGCTATTTGGAGTGTTAAAATCTGTCTTGTGAGTGATTGTTCCAGTATTTTTTAAAGTACTGGAGATATTCTTTAGGCAGGGGAACCTGTTGTCTGGATTTATCCTAAAAAAGACTTACTTTTCCTACCCATGACAGTTCCTACCCATGACAGCAGGTATTTGGCCATGTGTTGCCCAAGATCCACCCCCTATACTTTCATGAATCAGCTGTACCAATCTTCCCTTCACAATCCTGTTTAGGTGTAGGCCATGCTGAGTGAAACCCCATCTGTTGATAGTCTCAATGGTCACCAGAGAAACATGAGCAAAGTTGGCTGCCCTCAGAGCCATCCCTAACCCCACATCGATTTGCCTCACAGCTCCATCAAGGTACAATAAAATTAGTTCTGGTAGTTCCTGCCTTGGCTATTTTTTGTCTAGCCATTTTCCTCTTCCTCTTCACTCTAAAAACAGATATCACTCATCAGTCACAGTCCTCTTCTCAACCCCTTGTGACAGGGAATGAATTCTATCATTTTTGTATCCTGCTACTGAAAGTCATATCATTCATTTTTTAAGTTTCCATTATTTTGCATAAAAGTGCTTTGTTTTGCCAAATCTTCATTTATGCGAAAATGTTCCTGAACAAGATAAGGTAAGAGTAACCTTTCTAATAATCCAATTTGAGAAATAGAGATTTATATTTTAAAGAAATGTATTTTAGCTGGAATATATTGTTTCATTTCATATCAAACAACACAACAGCAGCTTAAGATGTCGAATACAAACATAAATCTGGTGCTTTAAAAAGACAGCTGAAAGAAGACAAACTGGAAAAAGTAGCTGAAGGTTGTCCAATTATTACAAAAGTTTTGAAGTATCTGGAACCAGAGGAGTTAAAAGATGTGCAGCTTCTCGATATGTCAGAACCTACAACAGCCGCTGACAGCCAGCCCTCATGCCCTGTTGTTCACTTAGTTTCAGTCCAAAAACATGTAAAACAAATCACACAAGAACAAGATAAACTGGCTTCTGAACAGTTAACTGAATCAAAGGAAACAAATAAGACAGAGATACTCCTACTGTATGTCAGGAAAGTAATGAAAAATGTGCTAATCCAGATGTTAGTATAAATACTGATGACAGCAACAGTTATATTTTGAATGAACCTGGTACTTGGCTTCCAGTGATGAGTAGTGAACATTGACAGGAAATAGCATCATCTTATGCTGGTTTCTCAGCTTTTCAGACCAAATCAGAGTCTTTTCCAACTTACCCTTCAGAGAAAGATTTCCATGAGACATTGCTGTACATGAAAACAGCAAGTAACTAATCAAGTAAAAAATTTCCACGTGAATTGTTAACATAGAATGAGTCAAAAAACAGTATTCATTGCTTACCTTGTACCATTTTTAAATCAAACCAGAGTAAACTTTCAAAAGAAGGGTTTTATATTTGAATTGTGAATTGTGGTTTATTTGTGTCATAATATACTTAATCTAAATAATTTGAGTCAGGTACAGGAGACATGTTAAATTGTGAAATATTTTTGCCATAAACAAAGAATAGCTGATGTTAATGAACAGCATAATAATAATAATAATACTAATAATAATAATATTTTGTTATACACAATTACAATAAAATCAGATACTTAATTTTCCCTTGCTCAAATTATCATTTCATCCTCTATGAATTCTTCTACTGAATAGTGGCATTTCTCCCACAGAATCTGCTGTAGCCTCATTTTTAAAATATCTGGCTTCATCTTAAATATACTTTTGCCCATTAACTTGTCGTGTATTATCATTGCCATATACTATGGGCCCATGCAAATAATCTCAACTGGTGTGGGTAGCATAAAATTATTTTTATTTCTTATGTTATACATATGAAGATTCTCCTCAAATAATTTTGTCTACTGTGTAGGTATATGGAGAGAACAGTTAGAATTTGTATGAGGGTAATCCCAAAAGTAAGGTCTCCTTTTTTTTTTTTGTAAGTACATAGACCTGTTTATTTCTACAATGGTTTACATCTGATTTAATTTGATTTTATCTGATTTGATTTTTATTGGTCCAACTGTATCATACAGCACAAATTGTACAATTGATATTGGACAGGTCAAAGAGTAGTTACAATAATACATAGTATTAGCAAAATAGTAGGCAAATTAAAAATAGGTACCTATTACAATTAATTTTGTTACATATTCAGAAATTCACTGACAGAATAGAAACAGTGCTTTATTAGAAATGCCTTTAGGTTAGCTTCAAATATTGGATGATTTATTTCCTCTGGTATCTTATTGCATAATATTACATCAATATTAATCATGCTCCTCTGATAGCTGGTTGTTCTATGACATTTTTGATGTATTTTGATTTCCCTCTGGTACTATAGTTGTGTACATTTTTGTTCTGTAGCAGTTTGCCTGTTTTCAGGAGGTAGTCCATAGTGAACAAGATAGTTTCTAAATGAATAAACTTGGAATATTTAGAACACCAAGCTCAGTAAAATGGGATTTACAGGACTCTATCTTTTTAAGGCCACAAATTATTCTTAGAGCTCTTTCTTGCATTCTAAAAACCTTTACACTGTGAGTTGAGTATCCCCAGAAAATGATCCCATATCAGACTAGTGAGTGGAACTGCGCATAGTATGCCTGAAGTACTGTTGTTTTGCTTGTTGTAGCCTTTAAAATTCTTATGCCAAAGCACACAGATGATAGTTTTCTAGACAAGTTATTTATATGTGTGTCCCACTTTAAGTCTTGCTGAACCCATAGAACCAAAAATTTTGTTACACTTACATTTTCTAGGGGATCATTTTTTAATTGTGCTTGAATAGACATTTGATTAGTTGGAGGAATTAAATGAAAATCGACGCACACAGTTTTTTCAGTATTTATAATGAGTTTGTTTTTGTGAAACACTCAGAAAGTCTTTTCATAGAGCTTTCTGCTGTGGACTGCAAAGTTTCTTGACTGGATCCATTGAGCAATATGCTGATGTCATCGGCAAACAGGATAGTTTTTGTGGGACTCATATATTCAACTAAGTCATCCACATAAACCAAGAAGAGTAGTGGACCTAAGATTGAGGCCTATGGTACACCATATTTTATTGGTAATTTGCTAGACAGAAAGGAGTTATTTCTTGTTTTATTCATTTTGTTGAATTCATACGGAAGTGATATTTTCTGCCTGCGGTTTTTTAGGTATGAACACAACCAGCTGTGTGCTACACCTCTTACTCCTCGTCTTTCTAATTTTTCGAGCAGGATGTTATGGTCCAGGACATCAAAGACTAGAAAAATACCTGCAGCTAATTTATGTTGATCAAGGGATTTTAAAACACAGTCTAAGAATTTGGAAATTGCTGTCTATGTAGATTTAGACTTTTTAAAACCATGTTGTTGTTCTGTAAGAGGTGCGTATTTATTTATGAAACTTAAAAGCCAGTTGTAGAAGAGTTTTTCTAGAATTTTTGGGAAGGAACTTAACTGTGACACAGGTTGCTAGTTTGATATTTTTTCAGAAGAACCTTTTTTTTAGCAGTGGGGAAACTTTTGCTATTTTAAAAATATCTGGAAACACACCAGTTTTTAAAGAGAGGTTCAAAATTTTTGCCAAGGGGTTTGCTATGTGGTGAGCCTCTTTGATTACTCTACTCATAGATTCTTTTGTAGGCTTTTGAATAATCTGCAGATTCTTGTGTTACCCTATGTTACTTATGGCAGTACTGCAGAAATCTGTTTCTCTCACTGGAAATTTTTATGCCTTTAGTTACCCATTGATTATTATTGTTAGGTTTTCTGTTTTACTACTTTTGGAAATGGTACATTAAAATAGTGAAGAAAGATGCTCTGAAAACTCATGTACATGCTATCAACATTGTTCTGAGTGGCGATGCTTTCCCAGTTTTCCTTCGACAGTAAGAGATTAAAAATTCTAATGTTATCTTCAGAAAAGGTTCTTTTTTCAACTACTTTTTCGGAACTGATACTACCTGTTGGCATTTCTATACACAGCAGCTGTGCCTCATGATCATTATAACCCATGCTCAATACTCTGCATGTGAATCCGTAATTTGTTTTTGAGATGAATATTTGGTCAATAATGGAATTTGTACATTCTGTTAATCTTGTTGGGCAGTGTATTGTGGGAATCATATTGAATGTGTTGGTCATATTTATCAAAGCATCTCTGGTGTTGCTGTCTTTTGAAAAATCAATATTGAAATCCCTACAAAGCACTATCTTCATATTTAGTGTACCAATCCTGTTCAGCAGAACCTGTATTTTATTAATGAAGACTGGTAGGTTTCCGCTTGGTGATCTATATATGTTAATAACTATGAAATTAAGCTCTGTCAGTTTAGTAATGTTAAGTTCAAATTCTTTTTCAATTGAGTCAATATAAATTTTACTGACATCACAGAACTTTAGTTGTTCTTTCTCAAGAGCGACCATGTTTGGAAAACTCTGGGCTAAAATGACTTGCTAATCTAAATCCTGAGATTGAGGTTAATTTTACTTCGTCATTTCGTAGTCAATGTTCAGTAATGCAAATTAAGTCTCCATTTAGTGCATACTGGAGTAGTGCTTCCAACATGGAAATTTTATTTGTGAGTGACTGAACATTATGGTGTAGTATAGTTGAAACGGTTTCTGATTCTTTATCTAATGGCATTTCTAATACAGCACTTGACCTAAAAAAATTTCGGTATCTTTCTTGTGTGTGTGGCATCTGTCTGCTGGTGGCAATCAGCAGGTGAGTTAACTTCTGGAAGTTGTAGAAGTTTTGCTTCATCCACATCTGCCCTCTTCAGTTTAAACCATTTCGTAATTTTCGTTTGGCTGATGACTTGATTGTTTGTTTCTTGCCTAATTGGTTTAAACCACTTGGTAATTTGCATTTGGCCAATGCCACAGCTTGTAACTCATCTACAGCACTTCTTAATTTCCATTTGTTTGTCACTTATACTTTTTTCTTCACTCTTCTTCGAAATGCAAGTACATATTTTTTTGGCTAGTAATTTCTTTCCTGGTGTATTTAAATGAAGTCCATGGACTGTGTGGAACCTTTGCTCCAATCTGTTTATATCTACAATATCGACATTCCTAAAGTTAGTGTATATTTCAGTGATACACTCATTTGCAACATTAATTTCGTGGTTCACATAACCAGGGTGGTAAATCATGATGATGTGGGATGTTCACAATGAGTACATTTGTGTGGGTTAAATTATTTAAACATTTCCTCATTTCTGTAATAACCTTGTATCCCCCATTTCTACAGACATTGTTTGATCCTCCTATTAACACGGCGAAATCATCTTTATTCAAACTAGCTATGTCAGTTGATGTTGTTAGGTCTGTTATTTCACTCAGTGGAGCCTCTGGCTTTATGAAACCAGATGCCTTGAAACTGCATGTTCTCATCAACTTTGCAGAAATTTCATGGCCTTGACTATCACCTAACACACAGATTGTTTTGTGTTTCACACCTTTTGTATCCGGAGGATTTAAGGTTCTTCTTCTCACCTGACTAGTGTTGTTGTTTTCCCGCATGTATTCTAAATGTTCTTCACTTTGCAGGTTCACTGGAGGTATGCTTTTTAACATAGTTTTCTTTCTTGCATTGAAGTCTGTGGTAGTGTAGGTGTGTGCACTTATTTTCGGAGTTTTTAGAATATCTCCTGACGCAGTATTTTCACTGTTTGACCTACTTAACAATGAGCAATGGTTTGCTTACTTTGTTTTCCAACTTGTCAACCCTTTCCGACGTGTTCACTGAATCCACAGCTGAAAGCACTTCAAAAGAGTTTTTTTGCACTAAATTTTCACTGTCTTTCAGATCTTTTACCTTTTTCCCTTCAGTCATTATCTTCCATTTTCCCAAGACCGAGCCTTCTTTCTTCATTAGCGTATCACGTTTTTCAGATTGTAGTTTACTTATTTCCACCTTTTGAGCGTCGATTGTAAACTGTAGACTGGATATCTCTTCGTTCAGCTTCAGTATTTCATTCTTACAACTTGCACACGTTTTCCTTTTACTACCAAAATTTATGTTTTTTGGTGGAGACACGTGATACACTTTCAACTTGGCCGCCATCTTGTACACATCAGTTTACTGCTTCAACATTTAGCTATTTTTTGACATAATAAACATTTCTGTCGATGCATTTTTGTAGAAGCTGTGGCAGTTTTTGTATGCCCATGTCATACAGCTCACCCCCATTCTGTTCAGAAAGTTATGAACCTCTTCTTTCACCTCATTGTTGGAGCTGAATCACTTTCCAGCCAAATGTTCTTTTAACTTAGGGAATAGGTTAAAGTCACTGGGCACCTAGTCAGGACTATAGGGTGGGTGAGTGATTATGTTCCACTGAAACTGTTGCAGGAGAGCAATGGTTTGCCAAGCGATGTGTGGGCACGCGTTGTCATGGAGAATGTGTACACCCTTGCTCAACATTCCTCTTCTCTGTTTCTGAATTGCCTATTTGAGTTTTTACAGAGTCTCACAGTACCTGTCAGCATTAATTATGGTCCCAGTGGGCATAAAGTTGACCAACAATTCCCCTTACCAATCCCAAAAAACGGTTGTCATGACTTTACTGGCAGACTGTGTTTGTTTGAATTAACACGGCTTTGGCGAAGACGGATGCTGTCACTGGCTTGATTGTTGCTTGGTCTCAGGTGTAAAGTGGTATGCCCAGGTTTCGTCACCAGTGACAACTGAGTCCAGAAAGTTGTCCTGTTTGGCTGCAAGGTGGTAAAGAAATGTGCGGGAAGCTTGAACTCGTTGCCGCGTGTGGTTCTCAGTCAGCATGCGTGGCACCCATCTTGCACACACCTTCTGGTAGTTCAATGTTTCCGTTAAAATTTTGAGAGTGGTGCTTTGGGAAACCTCAGGATCCAACGTGCAGAGATCATCCAGGGTGATCCGCCGGTCTTTGCGCATGCTTTGCTCAACCTTCAACACTGTCTCCTCAGAAACTGACGGTCTCCCGCTTCTTTGTTCGTCGTGAGTTTCGGTCTGACCAGCTGCAAACTCTCTACACGACTTACAAACATTTTTGACATCCATGCACGACTCACTGTACACGTCTGTCAATTCGCAATGGATTTCAATTGGCGCAGTGCCCTTTGCATTCAAAAACCAAATAACTGGGCGCAATTCACACTTGGCGGTAGCATCCAATGAGAGCTCCATTCTCAATGGCTGTCAAGCCAAGACAGCACATCAGCGCATTGTGCGCATGTTTACCCACAGCACATGAAGCACTCTTCATAACATTGTGACCAACCACCACACAAACAGAGTTCTGTACTTATAAAAAAATAGGAGACCTTACTTTTCGGATTACCCTCGTAGTTTCCAAAATAATGGGTGACAAGTGTCTGTCTGTTGTGCAGTACACATGTACTGGACTATTATCTTTTACAGTTTCAGTATTCGATATACACTACTTGAACTTCTCTAGAAAATTATCCCATATATAATGACATATTCAAAATAACTATGATAAGCAACTTTTTGTATATTCAAATCAGTGGTATTTGCTAATATTGCAAATGCAAAACTTCTTAGTTTATTTGATAGGAAGTCAATATGTGTATTCCAGCTTAAGTTCTTGTCCACATTTAGTCCCAGGAATTTGATCGTGTCAACTTCTTCATAGCTGGTTTGTTATGTTGCATTTTAAGTTCCACACAATTTGAATGTTAGGTTTTGAAATGTACTGTATGGATTTTTGCAATGTTCAGTTTCAACCCATTTAACTGGTACCGGTTTTCTAAGGTATCCAGTATGCTTAAAATGGAGCTCGGAATTTTTTCTGCGTCATCATCTTCAATTAAAACAGAAGTATCATCTGCAAACAGAACTAATGGGGAATTTATATTCATGGGTAAGTAATTTACATAGAACAGGAACAGAATTGGCCCCAAAATGGGGTCTCGAAGTACACCTTGTGATACTGTACTCAATTTAGAATAATAATTGATGGCATCTGAGGTGACAGCTACCTTTTGGTTTCTGTTGTGTAAGTATGATGTTAGCCAATTTAGAGTATTGCCCTTAATCCCATATTTGTCTAATTTGTAGATGAGCACCCTACAAAAGACTGTACAGGGAGTTATCAGTGCATGAAAAAGCTCTCAGCATTGAAAACACTAGGTAGAGTGAAAAACTCTTCAAATGTTATTGAAAGGACATGGTGTTGACAGTTACCTTTGATAGATTATTAATTCTGGAGCAATATGATGGAAAACTATATTACAAAGTATTCTGGACACAGCATTTTCCTTAAGTAGTAGAGTTGTAGCTTTCCAAGAGTATGGAACTGATTGGAAAATCTGATGAAGTAACTCATGAGCAAATAGCCAAAGTAAAAGAAAACCAACTTGTGAAGAAAAGTATGACAGGTCAAGCTCACTATTTATCGTAGTACTTTCAGAATGAATTTATTTCTTTATATGGTGAAAAATTATTGAAAACCAATTTACGTCATTGAGAAGAGTCTGTCTCCTACGGAATTATTGTTGCTGCAACTCTTGACATTTCCCACCAGGAGCAGGATTTACTGATTCTCTGTTACATACTTCAAAATTTAGAGAAAAAGTCATTTGAAGTCTTTGAATCAATCAATGAATTTATGAATATTAGTGGAAGACAGGAGAGGCCATAACTGATTAAATACTGGTCAATATAGAAACTCTTGGAGTACCACTTGCAGAATGTTGTGCTCAGTGATAATGGCTTGAACAGTTCATCAGCATGTAATTTGAGGTGTGCCCTGTCAAAGGTGCACTTGTGTCTTACAGCTCGAGACTGTCATGAAGTGGTGAGGTTTACCTCTTGGAGAGTGTGTTTACTCAACAACATAAAATGTTGAGTTCTTTTGTTATAACAATTTGTTTGTATATATTTCTAGTTTGAACAGCATGTATATATGGAGATTACCAAGGCATGATAACATTCCCCATTCTCCCTCCAAACTGTACTCAAACAATAACACTGATAGAACAAAGCTAATATTATCCGATGCCTTAATAAATAAGACGTAAACAAAAATAGTGCTGAAAATCAGATGCATTTCCTAGACAACAACTGTGATGGGTATTATGAAATAGTTAAGTCAGTGTTGTTGATAATTCTTCCAGGTTGTATGGCCGTGGTCCATGGAATACTTCTATTCCTAACGTTTTGTCCAATACTACAAAACGTTAGGAATAGAAGTATTGCATGGACTATGGCCATATAACCTGGAAGAATTATCAACAACAGTACCATCCAGTCGTGAAAGCCTTCATTGTATAAGTTAAGTCAGTAACCATTAAATTTTGGGGATACTGCATAACTTACAGACATTAATAATTTGTTCATAAACGAATGTTTGTTGATGACATGAGGACTTTAAGTGAAGTACTAAGTTCACCTGAATCACACAAAACCTAAGCAATGTCAGTGCAGGCCTAAAACTGGTTCACGTACAATACTTTAATACTTAATCTTACAAAATGTAAAACAATGTAGACTAACAAACAAGCAACTCCTTGTTCTTCAGGTTCTACAGTTCAGTGTAAATTGTGACATCTTCAATAATTCTCCACCATTTACCACAATCAACTCTTGAGCTTTCCATTCCCTGCAGCCCATTTTCTGCAGGTCTTCTGTGACTCCATCTATCTGCATAGTTCTCAGTCAACTCTGTACTCCTTGACCCTTTGGATTTCCATCCAATATACTTTTTTACTTCCGTGTCACTTATCCATGCCATGTGCCCAGTCTGGCTGATATCACTATTCTTCTAATAGGTGAATCTTTATATACGAGGTGTGACTGGAAAGTTTTAAGAATGGATCTGCTACTGCTTATTGGTTTGGCAGGCAGGTACAGGGAGGGTGGGGAGTGAGTCATTTCCTTTTCCTTGAACTCCCCCTGACAGGAAATTGCTTTTCCTTTATTCAGTTCATTGTGGCAGCTGGTTGAGTGTGGGTCTATTAGGGCTTGTTGCCAGATTCTGTCTTCATGAAAATGGACGTAAAAATGGAGCAACAAGTTTGTATGAAATTTTGTTTCAAAACTGGGAAATCAGCTTCTGAGACTTATGAACTATTAAAAACAGCTTTTGGAGATAACTGTATGAGCCAGTCAAATGTTTTTACCTAGTTCAACAGATTTAAAAATGGCCAAGAATTATTTGAAGGTGAACCACAGTCCGTTTGTCCTTCCACCTCAAAAATGAATGAAAATGTTGTGAAAGTTCACGACTTAATGCACGCTGATCATAGACTTACAATTAGAGAGGTGGCTGATGAAATTTATTTAAGTTTCTATGCAGTTCAGTCAGTTTTAAATGAAGATCTGAATATGTATCGAGTGTCCGCAAAATCACTTCCAAGTGTTTTCAAGTGACCAGAGACAATACCAACTTGAAGTGTGCCAATAACTGATTAATCAGACTAAAAATGACATGGATAAGATCCTGAAACCAAAGTTCAGTCTTCACAGTGGAGGATCCCAGGTTCACCAAGACCGAAAAAAGGACGGCGAAGTCTGTCGAAGATGAAAACAATGTTGGTGATTTTTTTATTCTACCGGTATTGTGCATCATGAATTTACCTCTGGAGGACAGACAATTAACCAGGAACACTACAAATGTTTCCTTGAGCATTTGTGCAAAAATGTGTGGAATAAAAGGCCTGCATTGTGGAAAGACAGGAGCTGGGTGCTACACTATGGCAATGCTCTGGCTCATCGTGCCTTCTCCATCAGTGAATTTTTGACCAAATATCAAATTCCTGTGCTTCCACAACCGCCATATCCCCCCTGATTTGGCCCCTGTGGACTTCTACCTGTTTCCTAAACTGAAATTTTCACTGAAAGGGAAGCAGTTTAACTCAATTGAAGACATCCAGGCAAATACGGAGAGCGTCCCTAACACACTTTGGAAAAAAAATTTCCAGGAATGTTTCCAAAAGTGGAAACACGGTTTTAAGTAAGTGTGTTCAGTCAGATGGGGACTATTTTGAAAGAGATTCATCACAGTAGCATGTAAGTACCACCATTGTACCATTACAAGCCCATTCTTAAAACTTTCCAGTCACACACTGTATAATGTACACTTCATTATTGTACCATCACCTCCATTTTCCTCTTTCACAGGTTGCCCCTACAATTCTTCAAAGTAACTTTCTCCCACACTCATCTAGCATTCCATTATTTTTTGATATTAATGAGCCAGTTTACAGGCATAAGTAAGCACTGGTCTTATAAGTATTTTATAAATCGTTAATTTGTTGATATTACTTACAGCCTCAAGAAATTTTTGATACAGAATAGGCTCTGTTGGCTGCTATTCATTCTAACAAACAGGTAACAGAGATACATAAAATCTTATACTAGCTTTAGAGCTCCTGTTTCTTTCTCTTATACACACAATCAGACACACACCTGTATGCACACATACTGCAAGACTGTGGATTAATAATAGCAGCTGCCTGAGAAGATGTATGTGAGGAGAGGGGTAGGGAAGGACACAGGCAATGTGTGTGGAAGGGGGGGGGGGCAGAGAATTGGATAGCGTGAGGGAGGTATTTTGACAGGGACTCGGTCACTGCACGACAAGACAAAGCAAGTTCAGATGGTAGAATATATAAGAAGCAGAGAGAGAGAAAGGTGGGGAAAATCGAGGAGATGAGGAGGGAGTGGGGGACAGAACGCCCACATGGGGGAGGGGGGAGGGAGAATGATGAGAGAAGGCAGTACATGATTTGGACAGGTAAGGAGTGATGTGGACTGAAGAGATAAGAAGAAAGTTAAGGTGAAGCAGTGGGAAATAGATTAGTGGAGTTTTATGGGGATTGCGCGAATGCAGGATATGCTGGAGCAAAAATTCCTATCTGTGTAGTTCAGAGAAGCTTGTGATTGGAGGAACTAACCAAATGGACCACTTAGCTAGTCAGCTGTTGAAATCATTTGTGCTGTGGCATGCAGCATGTTTGGCAACTGGATGGTTAAATTTGCTGTTTGGAACAATTTGGTGGTGACAGACAGTTGGTTACCTGTCATGCCCACACAGAATGTTGCATATCTTATACCTGGATCAACCACAAGGGAATGACCCATGACAATCACACTTATTAGCAATGGAAGATATTCTGTAGGTTGGGTGAGTGGCAAAGCAAAACTTTTGGTGATAGTAGGATTTTGAGCAGGATATCTTTCATCTCAGGGCACAATGAGAGGTAGTCAAAGCCCTGGTAAAGGTTGTGGTTGAGCTTTTGAAGGCCAGAGTGATTCTGGGTGAAGAGAGGAGTGCTGCTAGGTGGCTGCTTAACAAGTTTACTGGTTAGAGGTGCGGATGACATGGGAGATTTGATTATGGATGAGCTAGATAGGATATTGTCTGTCAGCAAAGGCTCTGGTAGGGTTACTGGTATGTATTGATAACTCCTGCTTTCCACTACAGATATGTCATCTGTGGGTGGTGACACTCTAAGGAAGAGACTTTTTGCCATGGAACATATGACAACCGTCAAGTGAAGATACTGTTGGTGGTTGGTGTGCTTGATATGAACAGACATATTTATAGACATCTAGAAATGTGGTGTGTTAAGTTGAGAATGACAAAGTGAGATGGATTTGGTGGTAGGTGTTGAGGTAATGGAGGAAATAGCAAGAGGTTGCCCATGGGGGTGCTGGGGGTTGCTGGTGTTAGGAATTCCTCTCCCTTCTCATGCCAGCAACTCCCCACACTCTTCCTACCATATTGTTATGGGGACATTCTTGCTTTGTCAGTGAAATTCTGAAAATTCAAAAAAATGTTATCAGAATAATGAGCGAAGTTAAGCCCAAGGAACACTGCCACCCCTTCTTTATCAAGCACATGATATTAACTGTTGTGAATCTATACATCTACACAGCACTGCTTTATGTCAAAAGCAACTTAAATGAGTTTGACCCAGAGAGAACATACATCCCCACAACACCAGAGACAAACTGGACTTCGACACACCAAAACACAGACTCACAAAGACTGCAAACTCACTCAAAATAATGAGTTTAAAACTCTTCAATAAACTTCCAGCATCTGCTCGGTCACTGACCAGTAATATTTCCAAACATAAGATTTATGACTGGTTACTCAAACACCCATTTTATAAGATAACAGAATATTTTGAAATAATCATTGACATTAGTATATAAGAATATTCCTAAAAGAAAAGGAATTAAATTGTAAAAACTTTATTGTAAAGTTATTGTTAATTGTATATTTAATGTTCAGACCTGTTCTGCTGTAAGTGGTTAGTGGTGAATAAACTGAATACTGAATACTACTCCCAACACTACTACTACTTTTTACTACCCCCAAAACTTCACAAACCCTACCCCACAGGAGTTTTTGAAATATTCTGATAACCTTATCAGTGTCTTTATTGACACAGTATCCTTGCCAGCTCATCCATAAACAGATCACCTCTATCACTAATAAACATGTTAAAAGTATTCCTATGGGCACCTTGTATCACCTTAGCCTTGAAAAGTTGAACACATCGTTCACCTGGGACTCGACTAACTCTTGTTGAGCCCTGAGATTGAAAGTATCCTACCTAAATTGTACCTACATCACCCAAAATTGTGTTCAGACACCCATCCAATCTATAGAATATCCTTGTCCATTTGTATTCCAGTCCTCCTCCCAACTGTGATTGATCTAAGTGCAAAACCTGTCCCACTCTTCACCTCTACCACAGCCCTGTCACAGTCATTTCCTAGCCTACAAAGGTCACGCCACACATGAAAGCTGCTAAGTTATATATCATTTATTGTATAATTACTGTGCAGCATTCTGTGTGGGCATGATAAGTAGCCAACTGTCTACTCACATGAATGCTCATTGCCAGACTGTGGCAAACCCCAAACTTAACTACCCAGTAGCTGAACATGATTCAGACCACAACATAAATGACTTCAACAGTTGCCTCACTAAGTGGGCCGTTTGGTTTCTCACTTCCAGCACTAGTTTCTCTGAACTACACAGATGGGAATTATTGTGAATTCTCTCTCATAGTCCCTCAGGCTTAAGCCTCCTCTAACCCATTTCCCACTTCTGATCTTACTTTTCTCTCTTCTTTCTTTTGTCCCCACCACTCCTTTCCTGTCGAAATTGTGTACTGGCTTCTCCCACCACTCTTCCTCCAGCCTCTGTGGGGATTATTTCCCTTCATCCCTCTCCCCTTATCACACCCTTATTTCTGCTTTTTCCACCCCTCTCTCTTTCTCTCTTCACTCCTTATCTCCTTCATCTCCACCTTCTCTCCTCCCCTCCCATCTCCTTTTTTCTAAACCTTATATACTCTATCCTCTGAACTCCTTTTGTTTTGTTGAGCAACTGCTGAGTCTTCTGTCAAAAGACCTGCCTCACATCAGCCTGCTTCTCCCTCCTCATTGCCCTGTGTTCTTCCCTGCCCCCTTCTCACCTTGATCAGACCATGTAACTGCTTTTGATAATCAACAGCCAAGTCTCATTGTTGGTGTGTAATTTTGCTGTCTTTGTGTTAGTGAGTATGAATGTGTGTACTTTTCCTATAGAAAGAGCAAGAGCTCAGAATATAGTATAAACACTGTTGTGTGTTCCTATGCATGACACATGAGTCAGTTATAAATGAATACTTGCCTTTCCTGTATTTTACATATCATTCCATCCAGAAATTTCTGTTTTTGATATATATTGCTTTTTTAGCTCTTTTCCACCCCATTTCCTATTACCTCTGTTACTATCATTCTTCACTTCTACTACTCATTTGCCCATTCTTTATTCCTTAATATGTCAATACTTTTTTTTCCTCTACAGTACTTGCTTCCAGACCACACTGGCTATCCTTTATTGCGCAATTTGTATGCCCACTTATGTAATGCCCATCATACTGTAAATACAGTACAACAACTCCCTACTCTTACAGTGACAACTATTTTTGACTTCTAATCTCAGTGCTGTTATTAACACAGTCTCCACTAGTGACTCATGCTGCCAAACTTGACCGTTAGTCGGTAATGCATATTTATGTACGATTGTATCGTAGCTACCAGATGTGTTTATTTATTATGGCATGTGAGAATTTGTGGACAAACATATCTGTTTATGAGTGAAACTACTACTTTCTGCTTCTTTGAAACATTTTATGATCTTCCTTCTAACTTCCCGCACACCACAACACAACACAAATGACTTCCACAGCTTCCTCACTAAGTGGGCCATTTGGTTACTTTCAGCACTAGTTTCACTGAACTACTGAGATGGTAATTATTGGGAATTCTCTGTCCAGCATATCCTACCCTCTCATAGTCATATCCAGTACCTACCATTTATTTCCATTATAACACCTGAAACATTTATTTTCACCTTCTTATCTACACTTTGTTTTAAGTTTTTTTCAGTCACTCTCTTTGTCTCTTGACCATCCAGCCATGAATCCCTGATAATTCTATTTCTAAAAATTCTGAAAACTCTCCTTTGCCCTAGCAAAACTCCAAGCACGCATCCTCTTTCGAAAATCTTGTCTGGCACATGGTATCCAACATAATGGACTTACTATTGAAATTGGCATCTCGAGCTCTCACCCATCCTACCACAATAACCTTCGCCTTTTCCAAATCCATCTGTCCCTCACATTCACCAATCTAGCCCTTCACAATCATATAATCCAAGCTCAAACCACACTTCACAGCCTCTACTCCTGTGCAAAATCCTTTTACTCTGTGATGACAACTTCCTGAATGGTATTTCTGCAATAGAAACAGCATTCCCTGCACCACCTGTGGAAGTTGTTCCATCTACTCCTGTCCTGTGCCAACATGGGATTACCTACAACCAGGAAAGAGACTACCAGTCTGATAAAATTTCCCCCCCCCCCCCCCCACCCCCACCCCCACCCCACAAACATAATTAAACTCTCATAGCTCCCCTTCCCTTGCCCTGATGGCTTATTCTGCCTTTCAAATCCCCAAAAACTTCCTTCACTCTCAGACACAAAACAACTCAGAAACAAACTGCTGCTTGACACTCATCCCATGACGTTGTTTTCTACCTGTCTCCCAAAACTCTGACCCCTGCAGAAGTGTCCATTCTTTCTAAAGCCATCACCTGTAATTCTAAGCCTAAGTTGAACCATCCCACTTTTTAAAAGATTTTTATTTCCTTGACTCATTTTTGAAAGTGGAAACAGTTCTTTGCCACACACTCTGCTCACAACAGCCAACCAAGACACCATACAGAACCCTTTTTTAAAATGGTTCCACCCTCCCTGCAACCATGATTCTCCTCACTTTCCATCCAGTCATCCCCCGGCAACCTTTCAGGTATTCCTCACTTCTGATCTGGCCTCACCTTCCTATCCTATGAGTCCAACATCACTCCCATGGAGCACACAGCTATCCGTAACCTGAAAACTAATCCAGGCCTAATCATTGTTCCCACAGACAAAGGCTCCACCACAGTAGTAATCAAATCACATGACTATGTGGCTCAGGGACTCCACCAAATTTCTGACACTTTTGCATACACAACTTGAAATCATAATCCCACCCTAGAAGTGCAACAGGACCTCCAGCAGGTCCTCAAGGCCTTAAGTCCATCCTAAAACCTGACCCCTGAATCCATCTCCCTTCCTACACCAGCAAACCCCCATACTCCAATCTTTTATCTACTCAGCAAACTCTACAAAGACAACCCACACAGGTCTCCCTGCTGGTTGTCCCATTGTTGCTTGGTGCAATGCTCCTACAAAATGAACCTGTGCTTTTGTTGACCAACACATCCAAACTAATGTCTGTAACTTCCCATCCTACATTCAAGACACCACTCGCTTCCTATAACACATTTCCACAGTTCTTGTCCCGTTACCACCAGTGTCCCATGGAGTTCACTGTGGATGCAACATCATTATTCACCAACATCTCCCATGCCCACTACCTTTCTCAGCATCCCCCTGATGCCAAACTCACCCTGCTTTTAGTCAACCACATCCTGATCCACAATTACTTCACTTTTGAAGGCCAAATCTATCAACAAATCTGTAGTACTGCCTTAAGTATTCACATGACACAATCCTATGCCAACTTATTTATCGACCATCTGTAAGAATCCTCCCTATCTAGTCAACACACAAAATCCCTTGTCTTATTCAGATTTACTGCTGTCATCTTTATGATCTGGACTCATGGCAGGACAATCTTTGCTCTTTTCACCATAACCTCAACTCATCCTACTCCCAAATGCACTTCATATGGTCCTTCTCAACACAACAAGCCACCCTCCGAGATGTCAATCTCCACCTCTCAGATAGCTTTGTAAATACATCTGTTCATTCAAGATAGCCTTTATTGACAGACAGTATCCTATCCAGCTCATATATAAACAGGCCTCCCATGTAATCTCCTCATCTGACTCTAGTAAACCTGTTAACCAGCCGTCAACCAGCACTTCTCTGATCACCCTGGACTTGGAAAGCTGAAACACATCCTTCACCAGGGCTTCAACTACCTCTCACTATACCCCAAATTAAAGATATCCTACCCCAAATCCTATCCACATCACCAGGGTTGTGTTCTGCTGCCCACCCAACCTACAGAACTATTTCAGTCCTGCTCCCAATTGTGTATGTCATGGGTCATCCCCTTGTGGTTGATCCAGGTGCAAGACTTGTCCCATACACCCAACCACCATCTCCTACTGCAGCCTTGTCACAGGTATTTTCTACCCTGTAAAAGGCAAGGTCCCATGTGAAAGCAGCCATTTTATATATCAGCTATGCTACAATTAATGTCCAGCATTCTATGTGGGCATTGCAAGAAACCAACTGTCTATTCACATGAATGACCACTGTCAAACTGCAGCAAAGCACAGATTTCACCATCCAGTTGCTAAATATGCTACGCACTACAACACAAATGACTTCAACAGCTACTCCAGTACATAAGCTAATTTGGATAGTCCCTTCCAGCACTAGTTTCTCAGAACTACACAGATGGGAGATCTCTCTCCAGCATGCCCTGTGCTCACACACTCATCCTGGCCTAACATCCACTAACCTGTTTCCTACTGTCTCACCTTACCTTTTCCATTCTTTCTTCTGTCTGCACCATTCCTTCCTTATCCAGATAGCGTTCTTGCTTCCCCCAACACTCTTCCTCCCCACCCCTCTCACCAAGCAAACATTCCCTTTCTCACTTACTCCCTCCCTTATTTTTACTTTTATTGTGTCCATTGTTCCGTGTGGCACCCAAGTTTTATCCCCTGTGACAATATAAGCAAAAAAGTCACCTTTCTTTTCATAGTGTTGAAGAAATGACAGTGCTGTGGGCAAACATTTGTTTTCTGTTCCTCCATCAACTGCTTTGGCATCTATCTTGCACACACTTTGTGAAAACCAAGTCATCAGATGGCAGTTTTATGCAGCAGTGGGCAAGTGGGAGTAAACAAGAAGTATCTGAAATTGTGAAGCGTCAGTTCTGCAAAATTGTTTG
The DNA here is from genome assembly GCF_021461385.2 of Schistocerca piceifrons. Classification (NCBI taxonomy): domain Eukaryota; kingdom Metazoa; phylum Arthropoda; class Insecta; order Orthoptera; family Acrididae; genus Schistocerca; species Schistocerca piceifrons. Next base: position 122,088,312 of record NC_060141.1, on the reverse strand, counting down.
GTAAGCACTTTCATAAGTTCTGGCATTGGTAGGAATGATCAGCCACTATATTCATTGTGCATACTGATTTGTCTTAAGTGAACTGCCTGTTGCCTGTTGTTTCATCTGAACTTACTGCTGCTCACCGTGTCAGGTCCAAACAGTCGGCATGATTGGTTGTTGAACTGTCCTGGCATTTGATTCTCTGCATGCAGAAATCTAATAACAGCACAAAGCTTGTAGTTGCTGCCAATTTCTCCTAAAACTGTGAAATAACAATGCCATTACAACACTGAAACTGTACAACATTACTGCCTAACACCCACCTCTACTATGACACATACAAATTTCAAACCATCTATTAAACCAAATGGAACTTACGTTCTACATGCAGTTTCTACCAACTGCTTCATTTTGTAAACTTTCACTGACCCCACATCACTAAAGATTCTTGTTCATGTTGTTATCTACAGAACGTGATGGGCAGATGAGTGAGTGATTTCCTTTTCTTTTTGTTTTCAGGGGAGTGAAACCATTGAAGAAATCCAGTGAAGAACAGCAGGATCCATTATCATTACATTGAATTCAGAGAATACAGTTCAGTTTTGTATCATAACTAAAATAAGAATGGATCATTTATAATAAAATTACATACTCTGTAGTAAAATTACTGCTAGTATGGGTGAAATAATTTTTTTTACAGACAATTAGATAACCATCAGAAATTACAAATAAATAGGAAAATACCTGTTATTTTTAAGTGACTGCTGTAGATTTTTGTGTTTGTCATGGATATCAGATTTTCACAAGTATGCAACAAAAGCTTTTTTTTTCCTGACCTGTAACATTTCTATATCCAGTGAATGTGTTATCTCCTTTCAAAATCGAAAGAGGTGACTTGCTAGCGATGGGTTCAAGATTTTTTAATTAAACGGAAGATGTAGATGTAAACAGAAAACAAGAATAAATGAAGCTGAGACTGTTTTCTGTTACAGAAATTCAAAACTGGCAAGCACATAATAAAATACTTGGTTCATTGATATATGACGATAAGTAAATGAAAAGCGAAAAAGGTGCTGTAATAACAAATGTAATTGTTTTTAACTGAGACAATAAAATGAAAAAAGTCTTTGCATGCCCCGTGTATTAAAATAATAAAACCCTGTATTTTTTTGTAAGAGCAATAAATAGAGGGATATTTATAACTCGCTTTCCTGGAAGGCACTTGGTAGCAGTAATTAATCTGACTTAATTTCTGTAGAAATAAAGCAGAATAATCTTCATTAATCAAATGTTATATTGAGACCTAAATAAATGTTGATAAAAATGATTGACAATCTTTCTTACCAATAATTTTTATTATTTCACATTCATAAAATTACATAGCTCCAAAAAATTAATTTGAAATTATTTAATACTGTGATTCCTTAACTCTTAAATTTGACCAATTTTGGCAAAATAACAAGACAGAGATCTTGGTATTTTTACCATCTCATACAATAGTTCATTTTTTATTTACAAAATAGATAAATGTGGAAACTGCTGTACATTAATCAGAAGTCAAAATCAGTAGAATGAATATTACTATTGTTTTCAAGTGAGAGTTAAAACTTCAATTGGAAGCTGAAGATTTGAATAATTCCAAAGATGTCAGCATTGTAGCTAATGTTGCATAGACTTCTTCTTGCATCCATCACAGCATTTAATCTTCAGGGAATGACTTTCACTCATATTCCACAAGCACCCTCATGTCCATGCAGTATTATTCATACCATTTTCATTTAGATTAAAATGAATCTTTTTGCTGCTTTGCTTTTAGCAGGTTTTGTCATTTTAGTGGCTGGCATGTAGCTGCACTTGGTGGGATGCACATTTAATTGTAAATTTGATGGTTGGTGTTGATAAATGTTGAAGCACTCATTAGTAATGATTGAAATAAACTCACCATCAAACTGCAGGCTCTGTAATACCAAACTATAAACTACCAATACCCACCATGCCATGAAAATAGTCTGATGGAAAAAAAGTTATTAATCCAGTATGAGAATAATTGTTCAAACACTTAAGTAAAGATGTAAGTTTCACCCTTTGATGTTGGAGACATATATTAGTATATTCCTCAATAATTGACAAATGTCACTAATTAATTAGATGATGGATTCTGAGCAAATAATGTGTCAAATACGAAAGACCACCACCATGAAAACAGTAGCTACTCTGGTAATTAGAAAACTCATAACACAAACATATTATTTCCCATTTGGCAACTAAATCAGAGCATAAACCCTTTAGTTACAAAATTTTGCTGCTGCCATCCTTTCTTCAAAATCCTTTGGCTGAAGACCAAAAACTTTTTCATTATTCCATTCAGAAGTCACTTGAAAAGGCATGGGATCATGTTGGAATTTTGGGTTATTTGCATCTACATGATATTTCCCATACACCCATAATCATAATTCTTATTGTTCTTCACCATATACACTGAATAGAATCTGTTTCCTGATGCACAATGCATTTAGGTGGCTCTGACATTTCACATTTGTATTGATTTTATATTTGTGTTTATATTGATTTGGATTTCACAATTAGTCATTGTCAGTTGAAACAAAGCATCTGATCTTCAGAGATTTGATTTTGTTATGTTCATATATGTTTGTCGTCATGAACAGCTCATTTGATGTTTTCATTCAGTGTTATTTGCTTTGACATTTATAATATTTTCTCTACACACAATTATGTGTGTTGTTGAGGGGTGGATGTCTTTACTCCCTGGAATCTTAAAACTTGCTTCCCCATTTGGGCACATCTCGAGGAAAAGCAAGGGTAAACACCAAATGAATCCTACAATCTTCAGTTATATAATTATTGCAATGATATTTGCTTGCATTTGATGTCAATGTAGTAAACAGAAAAAGGATTAAATGTTGTCAAGTGAACTCTTGAAGATGTTACCAAAAATGTTGCAGTTCATTTCAGTTGCATATCAACATGTCCCCCCATGAAGCATACACCTCACCACAGTGGAGTGGCTTATGTGCCTCAACAATTGGATAGCTGTACCATAGGTGCAACCACAGTTAAGGGGTATCTGTTCAGAGACCAGACAAATGTGTGGTTACTGAAGAGGAGCAGCAGCTTTTTCAGTAGTTGCAGGGGCAGCAGCCTGGTTGCTGTATGTCTACATCCACAGAGATACTCTGCAAGCCACCACCCTCTACCACTATTTGTCATTTCCTTTACTGTTCAACTCACAAATGAGCAAGGGTGAAATGATTGTCTGTATGCCTCCCTATGAGCCATAATTTCTCATATCTTATCTCCTTGTCATTATTCACAGTGCATGTTGGTGACAGTAGAATCATTCAACAGTCAACTTCAAATGCTGGTTCTCTAAATTTTCTCAATAGTTATATGTCTGCTTGTGTCTGTATATGTGTGGGTGGATATGTGTGTGTGTGCGAGTGTATACCCGTACTTTTTTCCCCCTAAGGTAAGTCTTTCCGCTCCCGGGATTGGAATGACTCCTTACCCTCTCCCTTAAAACCCATATCCTTTTGTCTTTCCCTCTCCTCCCCTCTTTCCTGATGAGGCAACAGTTTGTTGCGAAAGCTTGAATTTTGTGTGTATGTTTGTGTTTGTTTGTGTGTCTATCAACGTGCCAGCGCTTTCGTTTGGTAAGTCACATCATCTTTGTTTTTAGATATATTTTTCTCAATAGTGTTCGCGAAAAGAATGTCATTTTCCCTCCTGTGATTCCCATTCAAGTTCCTGAAGCATCTCTGTAACACTTACATTTTGGTTGAACCTACTGGTTACAAATCTAGCAGCCTGCCTCTGAATAGCTTTGATGTCTTCCTTCAATACAACCTGGTATGGATCCCAAAAAGTTGAGCATTACTCAATTGTAGGTCACACCAGTGAACCACTCTTTCCTAAAATTCTCCAAATAAACCAAAATCAACATTCATCTTCCCTAGCACAGTTCTCACATGCTTGTTCCACCTCATATCGCAGTGCAACATTATGTCCAGATATTTAAATGACTTGACTGTGTCAAGCAGGACACTAGTAATACTGCATCCAACATTAAAAGTTTGATTTTCTTACTTATCAGCATTAACTTACATTTTTCCACATGTAGGGCCTGCTAATGGTCTTGTATCTTCCTATAGTCATTCAACTTTGGCACCTTACCAACCATAGCATCGTCAGCAAACAACCACAGATTGCTGCCCGACCTGTCAGCCAAATAATTTAGGTATACAGAGAGAAACAGCAGTCGTGTCACACTTCCCTGGGGCACTCCTGGCAATACCCTTGTCTCCAATGAACACTCACCATTGAGGTCAAAATACTGGTTTCTGCTATTTAAGAAGTCTTCAAGCCACTCACATATTTGTGAACTTATTCCCTTGCTCATGCCTTCTTTAACAGCCTGCTATGGGGCACTCTGTCAAATGCCCAAATGCTATCAGGCAGCAGCAGCTGGCCAAGACACACACAGCAACAGGGAAGTAACCAATTTTGTGACTTTTATGAGTTCCTAACCAGGAGCGAATTGTATAATTTCATCTGCTTGCTTTGGTAGTTTAGTTTCTTCAGTTTCTGCATGTTAACTTAATATCTAATAGCCAGAATTCTCATTTTATTGTTTGTGTCGGAAAGTAAACTGATTTTGTGGCATATTACAAATTCCTAATCAGGGACAAATTACACTCCTGGAAATTAAAATAAGAACACCGTGAATTCATTGTCCCAGGAAGGGGAAACTTTATTGACACATTCCTGGGGTCAGATACATCACATGATCACACTGACAGAACCACAGGCACATAGACACAGGCAACAGAGCATGCACAATGTCGGCACTAGTACAGTGAATATCCACCTTTCGCAGCAATGCAGGCTGTTATTCTCCCACGGAGACGATCGTAGAGATGCTGGATGTAGTCCTGTGGAACGGCTTGCCATGCCATTTCCACCTGGCGCCTCAGTTGGACCAGCATTCGTGCTGGACGTGCAGACCGCGTGAGACGACGCTTCATCCAGTCCCAAACATGCTCAATGGGGGACAGATCCGGAGATCTTGCTGGCCAGGGTAGTTGACTTACACCTTCTAGAGCACGTTGGGTGGCACGGGATACATGCGGACGTGCATTGTCCTGTTGGAACAGCAAGTTCCCTTGCCGGTCTAGGAATGGTAGAACGATGGGTTCGATGACGGTTTGGATGTACCGTGCACTATTCAGTGTCCCCTCGACGATCACCAGTGGTGTACGGCCAGTGTAGGAGATCGCTCCCCACACCATGATGCCGGGTGTTGGCCCTGTGTGCCTCGGTCGTATGCAGTCCTGATTGTGGCGCTCACCTGCACGGCGCCAAACACGCATACGACCATCATTGGCACCAAGGCAGAAGCGACTCTCATCGCTGAAGACGACACGTCTCCATTCGTCCCTCCATTCACGCCTGTCGCGACACCACTGGAGGCGGGCTGCACGATGTTGGGGCGTGAGCGGAAGACGGCCTAACGGTGTGCGGGACTGTAGCCCAGCTTCATGGAGACGGTTGCGAATGGTCCTCGCCGATACCCCAGGAGCAACAGTGTCCCTAATTTGCTGGGAAGTGGCAGTGCGGTCCCCTACGGCACTGCATAGGATCCTACGGTCTTGGCGTGCATCCGTGCGTCGCTGCGGTCCGGTCCCAGGTCGACGGGCACGTGCACCTTCCACCGACCACTGGCGACAACATCGATGTACTGTAGAGACCTCACGCCCCACGTGTTGAGCAATTCGGTGGTACGTCCACCCGGCCTCCCGCATGCCCACTATACGCCCTCGCTCAAAGTCCGTCAACTGCATATACGGTTCACGTCCACGCTGTCGCGGCATGCTACCAGTGTTAAAGACTGCGATGGAGCTCCGTATGACACGGCAAACTGGCTGACACTGACGGCGGCGGTGCACAAATGCTGCGCAGCTAGCGCCATTCGACGGCCAACACCGCGGTTCCTGGTGTGTCCGCTGTGCCGTGCGTGTGATCATTGCTTGTACAGCCCTCTCGCAGTGTCCGGAGCAAGTATGGTGGGTCTGACACACCGGTGTCAATGTGTTCTTTTTTCCATTTCCAGGAGTGTATTTAGTTTCAGCTGAGTGCTTTGGTAGTTATGCTTTTGAAACTCTGCATTTTAAGGTAGTTTATTAGATGAGTTCCTGCATTTTTGTCAGCATCTACAATAGAGTTCCACAGCACATGCTGATAGTCCATTATCTGGGTAGTTCAGTTTTCCGTGGTCTTTAGTATGGATAGGGACTGTGATTGTTGTGTTGGTTATACTTCACTCTCAGCTCCAGGCTGTGATGGCTTTCGTAACAAAGCTTGAAGCTGCAGTGGATTGGCTCCACTGTTGTGGGCCAGCCGTGGGAATCCAACGGACGTCCAGCACATCAGAGTCCTCCAAACCGTTCTCACCAATGGCCAGCCCAGTTACTGCTCACACTGAGGTTGACCTCTCACCTGTGATCAAGGGGGTGGTCACCTCAGGGCATAGCAGGCAGTGAAAGACTTCCCAGGGAGCTGCATGTAAGGCCTCCCCATTTAGTCTGACAAACAGGTTCCAGATGCTATCTGTGGCTGACACTGTCACTCAGCCAGAAGCCATTGCCTGTCCTGTTTCAGAGGAAACCTTTCAGCCTGCAAGATCTGGGCAATCACAGAGGGTGGGATTATTGATAGTTGAGATCTCCAGTGCTAGGCGCATTATAGGGCCCCTTAGGGACATGTCTGCCAAGAAGGGGAAGAAAGCCAATGTGCACTCTGTGTGCATACTGGGTGGAGTCATTTCAGACATGAAACGAGTCCTTCTGGATGCCATGAAGAGCACTGTGTGCAACCAACTGCAGGTGGTAGCTCACGTCGGTACCAATGGTGTGTGTCACTTTGGATTGGAAGAGATTCTCTCTGGTTTCAAGTGGCTAACAGAGGTGGTAAAAGCTGCCAGTCTTGAGTGCGAGATGAAAGCAGAGCTGACCATTTGCAGCATAGTCGACAGGACCTTCTACATCTACATGGATACTCTGCAAAGCACATTTAAGTGCCTGGCAGAGGGTTCATTAAACCACCTTCACAATTCTCTGTTATTACAATCTCGTATAGCACGCGGGAAGAATGAACACCTATATCTTACAGTACGAGCTCTCATTTCCCTTATTTTATCATGGTGATCATTCATCCCTATGTAGGTCAGTGTCAACAAAATGTTTTTGCATTCGGAGGAGAAAGTTTGTGATTGGAATTTCATGAGAAGACTCTATCACAATGAAAAACGCCTTTCTTTTAACGATTTCCAGCCCAAATCCTGTATCATTTCTGTGACACTCTCTCCCATATTTTGTGAAAATACAGAACGTGCTGCCTTTCTTTGAACTTTTTTTATGTACTCCATCAGTCCTACTCGGTAAAGATCCCACACTGCGCAACAGTATTCTAAAAGAGGGCACACAAGCATAGTGTAGGCAGCCTCCTTAGAAGGTCTGTTACATTTTCTAAGTGTCCTGCCAAAAAAACGCAGTCTTTGGTTAGCCTTCCCCACAGCATTTTCTAAGTGTTCCTTCCAATTTAAGTTGTTCATAATTGTAATACCTAGGTATTTAGTTGAATTTACAGCTCTTAGATTAGACTGATTTATCGTGTAACCGAAGTTTAACGAGTTCCTTTTAGCACTCATGTGGATGACCTCACACTTTCGTTATTCAGGGTCAACTGCCACTTTTCACACCATTCAGATATTTTTTCTAAATCATTTTGCAGTTTGTTTTGGTCTTCTGATGACTTTATTAGTCGATGTATGACAGCGTCATCTGCAAACAACCGAAGACGGCTGCTCAGATTGTCTCCCAAATTGTTTATATAGATAAGGGAGAGCAAAGGACCTATAACACTACCTTGAGGAACACCAGAAATCACTTCTGTTTTACTCAACGACTTTCCGTCAATTACTACAAACTTTGACCTCTCTGACAGGAAATCACAAATCCAGTTACATAACTGAGACAATATTCCATAAGCATGCAATTTCACTACGAGCCGCTTGTGTGGTACAGTGTCAAAAGCCTTCCAGAAATATGGAATCAATCTGAAATCCCTTGTCAATAGCACTCAACACTTCATGCGAGTAAAGAGCTAGTTGTGTTTCACAAGAATGATGTTTTCCAAATCCGTAATGTTCGGACACAATATATGTTCTAAAATCCTGCTACATATCGATGTTAGCAATATGGACCTGTAATTAGTGGATTACTCATACTACCTTTCTTGAATATTGGTGTGACCTGTGCAAAACCAGTCTTTGGGTACGGATCTTTCATCGAGTGAACGGTTGTATATGATTGTTATGTATGGAGCTAATGCATCAGCATACTCCGAAAGGAACCTAATTGGTATACAGTCTGGACCAGAAGACTTGCTTTATTAAGTGATTTAAGTTGCTTCACAACTCCGAGGATATTTACTTCTACATTACTCATGCTGGCACCTGTTCTTGATTCGAATTCTGGAATATTTACTTTGTCATCTTTTGTGAAGGCGTTTCAGAAGGCTGTGTTTAGTATCTCTACTTTGGCAGCAGTGTCTTTGATAGTATCTCCATTGCTATCATGCAGAGAAGGCATTGATTGTTTCTTGCCGCTAACATACTTCACATATGACGAGAATCTCTTTAGATTGTCTGCCAGGTTTCGAGACAATGGTTCATTGTGGAAACTGTTATAGGCATGTCGCATTGAAGTCCGCGCTAAATTTCGAGCTTCTGTAAAAGAAAGCCAATCTTAGGGATTTTGTGTCTGTCTAAATTTGGCATGTTTGTTTTGTTGTTTTTGGAACAGTGTTCTAACCCATTTTGTGTAACAAGGAGGATCAGCTCCATCGTTTGTTAATTTATCTGGTATAAATCTCTCAGTTGCTGCCAACTCAGGATTAACTCAGGATTATTTGTTGCTAAGAGGTCAAGTGTGTTGTTGCAACCATTTACTATTCATGTAGGCTCATGAACTAACTGCTCGAAATCATTTTCAGAGAATGTGTTTTAGTACAATTTCGTATGGTATTTTATATGTACCTTTGGAAATGAACACACAATACTGCCAACATATCAAGGGTAAATTAAAGTCACCACCAACTACGAGTTATCGTATGAGTCGGGTACATGTTCGGAATCAAGCTCAAGTTTTCTTTGAACCTTTCAGCACCTGTATCATCTGAATTGGGAGGTCGGTAAAAGGATCCAATAATTATTTTATTCCGGTTGCCAACAATGACCTCTGCCCATACTAACTCACAGGAAGTATCTACTTCAATTTTGCGACAACTTAAACTACTTGTGACAGCAACAAACACACCACCGCCAACTGTGTTTAGCCTATCCTTTCGGAACACCATTAGGTTCTTTGCAAAAATTTCCGCTGAGCTTATATCTGGCTTTAGCCAGCTTTCAGTGCCTATAATGATTTGAGCATCAGTGCTTTCTATTAGCACTTGGAGCTCTGGTACTTTCGCAACACAGCTACGACAATTTACAACTGCTATACCAATGGTTCCTGTATTTACATTCTTCCTGTGTTCAGCCTACTCCATTTGTGACTGAAGTCCTTCTTGTGTTTTCCCGAGACCCTCTAACCTAAAATACCACCCAGTCCGCGCCACACAGTCCCTGCTACCCATGTAGCTGCCTCCTGCATGTAGTGGACTCCTGATCTATTCAGCAGAACCAGAAACCCAACCACCCTTTGGCACAAGTTGAGGAATCTGCAGCCTACACAGTCGCAGAACTGCCTGAGCCTCTGATTAATACCTTCCACTTGGCTCTGTACCAGAGGTCCGCAATTGGTCCTGTTGACTATGCTGTAAATGGTCAGCTCTGCTTTCATCTTGCAAGCAAGACTGGCAGCCTTTATCACTTCTGTTAGCTGCTCGAAACAAGAGAGACTCTCTTCTGATCCAAAGTGACACACATCATTGGTACCAACGTGAGGAACCACTTGCAGTTGGCTGCACCCTGTGCTCTTCATGGCATCCAGGAGGACCTTTTCCATATCTGGAATGATTCCACCTGGTATGCACATGGAGCCTTCTTGTCAGCCAAGTCCCTAAGGGGCCCCATAACGCGCCCAACGTTGGAGCTCCCAACTACCAATAATCCCACCCTCTGCAATCGCCCGAATCTTGCAGGCTGAGTGATTTCCTCTGAAACAGGACAGCTGACAGCATCTGTTTGTCAGACAAACTGGGGAGGCCTTACATGCGGTCACCTGGGAAGTCTTTTGCCACCTGCTTCGCCCCGGGGTGCCCTCAGACTCGACCATAGGTGAGGGGTCAGCCTCAGTGCAAGCAATAACAGAGTTGGCCACTGGTGTGGACCAATCAGAGGACTCTGATGTACTGGACGCCCGCTGGATCCCCATGGCTGGCCCACAACAGTGGTGCCCATACACTGCAGCCTCAAGCTGTGTAACCGAAGCCATCACAGCCTGAAGCTGAGAACGAAGTGTCACTAGCTCGGCTTGCATCTGCACACACCGATCACAGTCCCTGTCCATACTAAAGACTGTGGAAAACTAAACTATGCAGATGAATGGATTATCGACTCGCGCTACGGAAATCTACTGTAGACCCTGATGAAAACACATGAATTGCGTCTGGTAATACACAGATTTTCAAAAACCTAACTACCTATGGTACAGAGCAGAGTGAAGGGTCTCAATCACAGGCTCAGATGGTTCTGCAACAGTGTAGGCTGCAGATTCCCCAACTTGTGACATAGGGTGGTTTGGTTTTGGGTTCTGGGTTCCGTTGAATAGGTCAGCAGTCCACTACATGAGGAGTCCACCACATGAAAGAGGCAGCTACATCGGTAGCAGGAGCTGTGTGGTGTGGACTGGGTGTTTTTTTAGGTTAGGGGGTCTTGGGAAAACACAAAAAGGGCTTCAGTCAAAAAAAGGTGGAGGCAGAACACAGGAAGAACATAGATACAGGAACCATTGGTATAACAGTCATAAATTGTCGTAGCTGTGTTGGGAAAGTACCAGAGCTCCAAGTGCTAATAGAAATCACTAATGCTCAAATTGTTATAGGCACTGAAAGCTGGCTAGTGTCAGAGATAAGTTCAGCCGAAATTTTTGCGAAGAACCTAATGGTGTTCTGAAAGAATAGGCTAAACACAGTTCACGGTGGCATGTTCGTTGCTGCTGGAAGTAGTTTTTCTTGTCGCAAAATTGAATTGGATAGTTTCTGTGAGTTAGTATGGGCAGAGGTCACTGCTGGAAATTCAAATAAAATAATAACTGGACCCTTTTACCAGCCTCACAATTCAGATGATACAATTCTTGAAAGGTTCAAAGAAAACTTGAGTTTGGTTTCAAACACATACCCCACTCATACAATTACAGATGGAGGTGACTTTAATTTACCCTCAATATGTTGATGAAAATACATGTTTAATTCTGGAGGTATGAATAAAAAATCATCCGAAATTGTGCTAAACACATTCTATGAAAATTATTTCGAGCAGTTAGTTCATGAGCCCACGCAAATAGTAAACAGTTGTGAAAAGACACTTGACCTCTTAGCAACAAATAATCCTGAGTTAATAACAAGCATCAAAATGGATACAGGGATTAGTGAACATGGGATTGTCTTAGAGAGATTGAATATTGTAACCCCCAAATTCTCCAAAAATAAACAAAAAATATATCTATTTGAAAAGCAGATAAAAATTCACTTGATGCCTTCCTGAGAGACAATCTCCACTCTTTCCCAATTAACAATGTAAGTGCAGACAAGATGTGGCTTGAATTCAAAGAAATAGTATCGGCTGCAATTGAGAGATTTATATCAAATAAATTAACAAATGATGGAGCTGATACTCCTTGGTTCACAAAACAGGTCAGAACACTGTTGTAGAAACAAAATGCCAAATTTAAACAGACACAAAATCTCCAAGACTGGCTATCTTTTACAGAAGCTCAAAATTTAGTGCAAACTTCAATGCGAGAGGCTTATAATAGTTTCCACAACGTAACTTTGTCTCAAAAATCCAGAGATTCTGGCCACATGCGAAATATGCTAGCATTGAGATACCATCAGTGCCTTCTCTGCATGATAGCAATGGAGACAGTATCAAAGACAGTGTTGTCAATGCAGAGTTACTAAACACAGCCATTCAAAGTGCCTTCACAAAAGAAGATGAAGTAAATATTTCAGTATTCGAATCAAGAACAGCTGCCAAGATGAGCAATGTGGAAATAAATATCCTTAATAAAAGCAAGTTGTCTTGTACAGGCTGTATACCATTTAGGTTGCTTTCAGAGTATGCTGATGCAATAGCTCCATACTTAACAACCATATACAACCGTTTGCTTGACTAAAGATCTGTACCCAAAGACAGAAAGTTGCACAGGTCATACCAATATTCAAGAAAGGTAGAAGGAATAATCCACTAAATTACAGGCCCATATCATTAACACTGATATGGAGCAGGATTCTGGAACACATATTGTGTTCGAATATTATGAATTACCTCGAAGAAAATGGTCTATTGACACACAGTCAACACGGATTTGGAAAACATCATTCTTGTGGAACACAACTAGCTCTTTACTTGCACGAAGTGTTGAGTGCAGTTGACAATGGATTTCAAATTGATTCCACATTTCTAGATTTCCAGAAAGCTTTTGACACTGTACCACACACGCTGCTTGTAGTGAAATTGTATGCTTACAGAATATCGTCTCAGTTATGTGACTGGAATTGCGATTTCCTGTCAGAGAGGTCACAGTTTGTAGTAATTGACAGAAAGTCATTGAGCAAAACAGAAGTGATTTCTGGCATTCCTCAAGGTAGTGTTATAGGCCCTTTGCTGTTCCTTATGTATGTAAGTGATTTGGGAGACAATCTGAGCAGCCATCTTAGGTTGTTTGCAGATGACGCTGTCATTTATTGACTAGTAGTATCAGAAGATCAAAACAAATCCAACAACGATTTAGGAAAGGCATATGTATGATACGAAAATTAGCAGTTGACCCTACATAATGAAAAGTGTAAGGACATTCAAATGAGCGCTAAAAGGAATCCATTAAACTTTGGTTACATGATAAATCAATCAAATCTAAAGGCCATAAATTCAACTAAATACCTAGCAATTACAATAATGAACAAGTTAAATTGGAAGGAACACATAGAAAATGTTGTGGGGAAGGCTAACCAAAGACTGTGTATTATTGGCAGGAAACTTAGGAAATGTAACAGATCTACGAAGGAGACTTCCTACACTATAGTTGTCCACTCTGTTTTAAAATACTGCTGGATAGTGTGGGATCCTGACCAGATATGATTGGTGGAGTACATAAAAAAAGTACAAAGAAGGACAGTACGTTTTGTATTATCGTGCAATAGGGGCGAGAGTGTCACTGAAATGATACAGGATTTGGGATGGACATCATTAAAACAAAGGCTTTTTTTTTTTTTTTTGCTGTGAAGGAATCTTCTCATGAAATTCCAATCACCAACTTTCTCATCCAAAGGCAAAAATATTTTGTTGCCACTGACCTATACAGGGAGAAATGATCACCATGATAATACAAGGGAAATCATGAAATCAGAGCTCGTGCGGAAATATATAGGTATTCATTTCTTCTGTGAACTGTGAGAGACTGGAATAATAGAGGATTGTGAAGATGGTTTGATGAACCCTCTGCTAGGCACTTAAATGTGATATGCAGAGTATCCATGTAGACATAAATGCTTTCTGGAAAACTAGAAATATGGAATCTGCCTGTTGCCCTTCATCCATAGTTCACAGTATATCATGTGCGAAAAGGGCAAGCTGAGTTTTGCACAAGTGATTCTTTCTAAAACAACACTAATTTTTACACATAAGCTTCTCAGTCTCAAGAAAGTTTATTATATTCGAAGTGAGAATATGTTCAAGGATTCTGCAGCAAACAGAAGTTAGGGATATTGGCCTGCAATTTTGCAGGTCTGTTCTTTTATCTTTCTTGTATACTAGAGTCACCTACACTTTTTTGCAGTTGCTTGGGACTATGTGCTGGGAAACTCATCTGGCAATGTAACATCAACCAACATAGCCTTTCTGTGCTGGTACTGCAAGGGGAAACTACAGCTGTTATTTTTCCCAAGGGCACACAGCTCTACTGGATGGTCAAATTATGATGGTATCCTCTTAGTTAAAATATTCCAGATGTAAAATAGTCCCCCAATCAGATCTCCAGACAGGGACTGCTCAGGAGGATGTCATCAGGAAAAACATAACTGGCAATATACAGGTTGCAGCATGGATTGTTAGAACCCTTAATCTGGCAAACAACTTAGATAATTTAAATTTTGCAATTTGTTTTGGTCATCTGATGGCTTTACAAGATGGTAAATGACAGCATCATCTGCAAAAAATCTAAGAGGTCTACTCAGATTGTCTCCTATATCATTAATATAGATATAGAACAATAGAGGGCCTATAACACTTCCTTGGGGAACACCAGATGTTACTTCTGTTTTACTCGATGACTTCCTGTCTATTATTATGAATTCTGACAGGAAATCATGAATCCAGCTGCAGAACTGAGGCAATATTCCATAGGCATGCAGTTTGGTTTAGAAGATGCTTGTGAGGAATGGAGTCAAAATCCTTCTGGAAATCTAAAAATATGGAATCCATTTGACATGCCCTGTCAATAGCACTCATTACTTCATTAGTATAAAGAGCTAGTTGTGTTTCGCAAGAATGATATTTTCTGAATGCATGCTGACTGTGTATCAGTAAATCATCATTTTCTTTGAGGTACTTAATAATGTTTGAATTCAGTATTTGTTCCAAACTCCTACTACAAATTGACATTAGTGATATGGGCCTGTAATTTAATGGATTACTCCTACTTCCCTTTTTGAGTATTGATGTGACTTGAGCAATTTTCCAGTCTTTAGGTGCGTATCTTTCTGTGAGTGAGTGGTTGTATATAATTGCTAAATATGGAGCTATTGTATCAGCATACTCTGAGAGGAACCTGACTGGTATACAATCTGGACCAGAAGTCTTGCCTTTATTAAGTGACTTAAGCTGCTTTGCAACACCAAGGATATCTACTTCTATATTTCTCATCTTGGCAGTTATTCTTGATTGGAATTTGGGAATATTTACTTTGTCTTCCCCTATGATATCACAGGAGATGCTGGATTTAACTGATGAAAGAAAAAAAAGTATAAAAATGCAGTAAATCAAGCAGGTGAAAGGGAATACAAACGTCTAAAAAATTATATTGCCATGGCATGCAAAATGGCTAAGCATGAATGGCCAGAGGAAAAATGCAAGGGTACAGTAGCATGTGTAACTAGGTGGAAGATAGATGCTGCATATGGGAAAATTAAAGAGATCTAGGCTGAAAAGAAAAGCATCGGGATATAACAGAACATAAAATCATGTATGTCAGTAATTTCTTTACGTGTAATGTTTTATGTAAATATAGCCTTTGACTGCGAGTTTAACAACTAAGAGACGGTTATCTTTGGTCATGCGGGAAAGAGGTAGATCTTTGGAAAAGGTGGCTGATGGTCTTGGGATCAGGAGGGTGGGTTGGAGGAGGTGGTAATACAGATGTGGTGTAAAACAATGTCTTATTTCATATTATTGTAGAAGTGTTAAATGTGAATAAATGAATTAAATAGTGATGTGCAAAACTAATGTAACGTTTGCTCTCTAAAAATCAAAATACCACATCGCCCTACAAACCAGTTAGTCTCATCCAAACACAAAGAAAACCACGGGAACATCGCAGTGGAATCACCTCTAGACTTCACGAAGACAACAACGCAGCCATCGATATGAGTTGAGTACCAAACTGTTTGTACTTGTTAACAACCTCGGACTGTAAATTTGAATCTCCTGTAGTGCCTGAAGTCACCATGCGGACAAAGGAGTAGAACTACTTACAGACTGTGGAAATCATAGGTCTGTTAAACTTGGGGGCTCGTCCAGGATATTACAGTTAAATGCGATGAGACTAATTGTGCTTCATTTGCAGAACATTATAAACTTTATAATTTGTAAAACATGAATAACATTGTACACGTTTCCTGGACCAGAAAAAGTAGTGTGAGAACCAACAAAGTGCTGGCTTATCAATGTCGTGGTGTAAAAAGATAAGTACAATTCTGCTTTGTTTTAAACTTTTCGTCAAAACTGTGTCCAAACACATGGTGTCATCATGACGCTATCAGAAGAAATTATTATTATTATTAGTCGTAAAGCTCCCAACATGGAAGACACTAAGTAAAGATGGTTCACTTCTGGGGCTTCTTATTCTTCTTGTTTGCCCACCAGGTCTTCATTCTTTGCGAGAATTCAGCTTTTCTTTCTTCGCTCCATTTTGTTCCAGTTCTCGGCGCTTTTGTCTCTGGTTTGACCTCCCATTTGTCAACTTTAAGTTTGAAATTGTTTCTTTTGTTCATGTCTTCAGTAGTAATGTTGGCTACTTCCAGATCTTTCTTTACATTTTTGATCCATTCTCCTCCATTAACAAGGGATGCTACGTATCTTACTATTTTTTTTTTTTTGTAAGTCTGTGATCGGGAAGTCTCATTATGTGGCCATAGAATTTTAGACGCCTCTTCCTCATGTCTATCTCTATGTTAGAATATTCTTCAATTAGAATTTTTTTCTGTAATCTATACCCCTCTTTGGTCCATCTTGGACCCAGAATTTTCCTAATGATTTTCCTTTCCTCTTTCTTCAGGTTTTCCATATCTGTTTTCCTTTTAAGTGTCAAGGTTTCGCTGGCATATAGCATTATTGGTTTAATTACCGACTTATAATGTTTAATTTTTGTATTTATAGATAGACATTTTTTATTGTAAATGTTTTGGACCAGCCCTAGACCCCTACGAGCTTTTAATATTCTTTCTTGTTGTGAGTATTTTTCAGAAATTATCTCTCCTAAATATTTAAAGTATGGTACCCTCTTAATTTCTCCATATTTGGTTTGTAACTTAGAAATTTCTAGATTTGTTGTTGTAAACACCGTTTTCTCAAAAGATATTTGTAGGCCAACTTTTCCTGCACACTCTTTTAAGGTTTCTATCTGTTTGACTGCCATTTCACTAGAATCTGCCATTATTGCAAGATCGTCTGCGTAGGCTAAGTAGGGGATTTGTAGGTCATCTTTTTTGGTTCCCAGTGATATTGGTTTCCAGTACTTTTCTTTTTTGAGTTCTTTTTCCCATTCTGCCATGACTCTATCCAGAACTAAGTTAAATAACAGAGGTGATAATCCATCACCTTGTCTAACCCCAGTTTTTATCTCAAATGATTTTGAAAGTTTTCCCATGAATTTCACTTTGCATTTTGTATTTGTTAATGTCTGCTCTATGATGTTCCGTGTCTTCTTATCCAGTCCTTGTTCTTCAAGAATTTTAAATAGTGTGGGTCTGTGAATTGAATCATATGCCTTTTTAAAGTCGACAAAGACATATACTGTAGGCTTCCTTCGCATTTGTCTCATCCTTGTAATCAATTTCAAGTTTAAAATTTGTTCTGGACATGATCTGTTTGGTCTGAAACCAGCTTGGAAATCTGAGATTTTGGGTTCTAGCAGTTTTTGTGTTCTTTCAAGAAGACAAGCTGATAATATCTTGTATGTGACGGCAAGTAAGGAGATTCCTCTATAGTTGTTCACATCCGATTTATCCCCTTTTTTATGTAACGGATGTATTAGGGCACATTTCCAATCTTCTGGTATTTCTTCAGTAACCCATATGTTTTGAATAATTTTAACTAGCTCATTTCTTGAGTTAGACCCTAGACTTTTGAGAAATTCGGCTACAATTCCATCTTCTCCTGATGCTTTGTTATTTTTGAGTTTGTTTATGTGTTTGATAATTTCTTCTTCAGTTGGCGGTACAGAGTCTTGCTGTTGCGGGGCTTTAGTGCTGGATATTGGAAGAGCTTCTATTGGTTCTGGACAGTTTAGTAGAGTTTCAAAATATTTGGCTAATTCTTCACAGTTTTCTTCGTCGCTTAGTGCCAGATTCCCATCTGATTTCTGAAAACAGACATTTTGCGGGATATACCCTTTAATTTGGTTTGCAAAAGTTTTGTAGAATCCATGCGTATTATAATTTTTAAAATCTGCTTCTATTGATTCCAGTTGCTGAGTTACATACTTTCTCTTCTCTTGTCTAATAAGTTTATTTGAAAGTTTCCGTGTTTCTAAAAAGTTTTGAAGAGTTTTCTCATTTTTATTTGAACTGTACTTCGCAAAGGCTTCTGTACGAACTTGAATTGCCTTTTCGCATTCCATATTCCACCATGGATGTTTGTGCTTCTTCTTCAGTGGTATTTGCTCCTTCGCTATTTTTGTGATTTTTTCCTTGAATGTTTCCCAGTTGTTTGCGGGAGAATTTTCCCATTTTTTAATTGTTTCTGATTCTGTTAGTTTTTGTAGGTCAAATTTTGGGATTGCTGGTGGAATTCTTGGTGTTTTCCTTCTTGGGGTGAATTGGACCCGAACTCTTGTGAGATAATGATCTGAGTCAATATTTGCACCTCTCCTAACCTGGATATCTCTGATCTCTTTTTGGAAGTTATATGAGATGGCCACATGGTCAATTTGAAATTCTCCCAATTGGCTTATAGGGGATCTCCAGGTCTTCTGTTTTCTTGGTTTCTTATTGAACGACGTTGAGCTGATTTTCATGTTGAATTGTTGACAAAGTTGGATTAGTCGCATGCCATTTTTGTTGGTCAATTTGTGTGCTGGGTATAGCCCAACCGTCTTCCTGTATTTCTTTTCTCTGCCAATCTGTGCATTGAAATCTCCAAGAAGTATTTTGACATCATTCCTCGGTATCTTTGACATTTCAAGTTCTAATCGTTCCCAAAATTTATCCACATTGTCTAGGTCCTTTCTATTGTCAACGTTGCAGGGTGCGTGAACATTAATTAGGATGTAATATTTATTCTTGTGTTTCAACCTAAGAAACATTAGTCTATTGCTAATAGTTTTTACAGATTTTACAAATTTAACTGAGGATTTTTCGACCATAAAGGCCATACCAAGCATGTTTGCCCCTTTACCAATTCTTCTGTCCGTTCCACTTTTGAAAATTCTGAAGCCATTGTAGTCAGTGATTTGATTATCAGGAAATCTGGTCTCTTGTACTGCTAGGATTTGGATTTTCAGCTTCTTTAATTCTTCTGTTAATGTGTATAATTTTCCGGTTTGTATTAGTGTCCGTATGTTTACTGTTCCAATGTAATCTTCATTTTCGGGAAGTTTTCCAGAGTGCTCCGATCCACTCACAAGTCGTGTAGGTCCGGTCTCCCCAGAATCCGATAGACCAGTTGCCACCTTTCTGCTAGGTGGGTGGATTTCACCACCTGAGGTACTTTTGTTATTACATACACGAACCATGATTTTACTTGTAATTGTATTTTGGTCTGACATGTGCCAGTTGGTAGGATTAAGGTTGTGGAGCCTTGAAACACAAATCAGCCGCCACTAACATGTGGAACAGATGCTGTCGGGAAACCGCCACTGACATGTGGAACCGTCGTGCCCTAGTTTGCTAGTTTTGGTCCACCCCGGGTATTTTATTTCCCCGGTACCCACCATATCTGGTGAGCATTCCCCTATCCGCCACCTGGGGAGGCACCTGGTAGGAGACTAGCAACTCCCCCAGGTATCAGAAGAAATTAAAAAGGAAGTGGGAGAAATGTTAGACTCGAATGTGTGTGGTGTAAGTGACGATCCAGATGACTCACAAACCGAAAAAAAACCGGACCAACAGGACTGGGTAAGCTTACTCTTTGCCAGAATGGGACAAATGCAGTCCGAATTAACAATGGCTATGAATTCAAATAGTGAATTCCTAGAATCGAAAATAAATGCATCCAGTGAGTCGCTAGAAGCGAAATTAAACTTAACTAGTGAATCGCTGGAAGCAAAAATGAAAAGCAACGGTGATGTACTGAAAGAAGAGATCTAAAATTTAAAACTTCAGTTAGGAGAAAGTTTGAAGGGCGTGAACTCCAAAATAGAAGCTATAGAAAATAAGTTTGTGACCTTAGAAAATAAGTTTGTGACCTTAGAAAATAAATTGGCCACAGTTACCTCAAGTCAAGGGAAAGAGATTGAAAGGTTAACTGCAGCTCAAAGAACTGTGGAGGAGAGGGTAGACAAATTAAGTCTAGATACAGAATCAAAAGTTAACTCCTTAGATGCTGAATTAAATAAGATACAAGAGTCTGTAACATGTAATTTAAGTGTAATAGACAAGAGATTCACTGAAATGCAAGATAATTTTGTGTCCAGAAATTTATGTATGAATGGTGGAAGTGTGTGGAGTAATTCACCTGCAAAAAGTTTTCCTTGTGATAATTTACACCCTGTAGACTTTTTACAACACTGCTCTGACAACCTTGTTCCTGGCATGTCTGATAATCTAAAGATTAAATTTGTCAAAAAATTTCTTGAGGGAGAAGCTTCGTCTTGGGCAAACCAACATTTTTATGAGTGGAAAACGTTTGATGATTTTAAGAAGAGTTTCTTAAATAAGTTTTGGTCTGAGACTGAACAGGGTAGAATAGAAAGTGAATTTTTAAGTGGGCCTAGTTTCAGGGGCAGAAACCACTCAATGAAAGACTTTTGCAGGGATCAACTTAGGAAATTGGTGCATCTAGATAAACCCTTTGATGAAATGACGCAAATTATATGCCCTTAAAAGAAGGTTACCTGAAAGAATACAGTGGGAATTAGTGCATGGACCTGACAACTGTTTAGACCAGTTTCTAAAATATATAGACAAATTAGATAGGGCAATGGAGAGAAATGTGCAACAGTTTAGTAATGGAAACCATTACAGTGGGAGGTGGAATTCTGATTACCGTGGGGAGAACCCTAGAAGGGACGATAGAGATTTTCGGAATGAACACCAATATGATAGAAGAAGAGAGTACAATGCTAATGGGAGAGGG
Organism: Schistocerca piceifrons; assembly: GCF_021461385.2. Classification (NCBI taxonomy): domain Eukaryota; kingdom Metazoa; phylum Arthropoda; class Insecta; order Orthoptera; family Acrididae; genus Schistocerca; species Schistocerca piceifrons. The sequence continues at coordinate 122,067,299 of NC_060141.1, read as the reverse complement.
AGTAACTGGGAAAACAATGATGTAACTAGGAACAACAGATGGGAAGGTAACAACAGAATGAATACAAATTGGAGGAGTGACAATAGAGGTAGACATCCGGAAAACTCCGGACCGCCTCAATGAGGGTCCACAGCTTTGGGGCGAACAGATTTAAACATAATAGGACCACTAACTTTCACACAAAATCCAATAGTGTAAATAACTGTACCATTAACAAACAGGTTAAAACCAGGAATACCAAGTGAATTGTGAATTATATAAATTTTGATAAAAAATTTTGGGATGCTATGTGGCACAGTAGACCACCACAAAATAAACATAGGAGAGATCAAAGTTCTGACTCAATTCTGGATGAGGAGATGTTAAATGATTTTCACAGCTGGGCAAAAAGGGGAGAGCAAGCTAATAATGAAGAGAGTAATAAATGTTTTAGTTCAGAATTGGGGGGGGGGGGGGGGGGGGGGGTTGTTCACACAAGAAGGTAATAGTGAATCAGCTGATGATAAACCTAAGCAACAGGAAACAGAATCAACCATAGAAAGTGAGAAACAGAGAGAAATAGATGAAACTGGCAGTAAAGTATACCATAGTAGTGATGATGTTAGTATTTTTGATGTGGAAAGTATGGTAAGCAAACCAGAAAGTGAGTACAATGTTTTTATTGAAATAAATAATGAAGTGCTGGAACTTGATGATAGTTGTGGTGATGAAGCAAAGGAATATGATAAGAATAATGAAGTGACAGCTGAAAATCAATTGCTACATGTCTGTCCTGATGATTTCATGGTTAATCAAAGTGGTGATAACAAAAGTGAAAATACTGTGAAAGAATTAGATTTGCGTGATATTGTTGAAAGTAAAGGAAGCCAATTTTTAGAAATCCTGTGGAATCAGTATAATGAGAGTTGTAGTAGCAAAGTGTTTTGGTATCATCTAAGTATAATTAGTAGAGTTTTATGCCCACGCTGGTGGGAGAGTAAAAGAAAGAGTCTGATTGAAAGGTACATAAGCATTAGGGAGATATTTTGTGTCCAGCCAAAGTGTAAACTTGACACTAGTAACTTAGGATCTGAAAATCAGGTAAACCTGATGAAGACTGAAAGGGAGGAAGTAGATGGAAATTATAAAGAAATTGAAAAAGATTTATTATATGAAGTCCCCGAGGGGAAGGCAGATGAAAAGGAATTAGGCTGTCCATACATTAAAATAAGAGTAAATCAGTGGGAAGGGCACTGTCTTATTGATACAGGAAGCCCCATATGTGCAATATCAGAAAAATTTAGAGATGGTAAGAACTTTGTAGAAATGCCGGTTGTAGGGGTAAAAATCAGAGGTGCCACTGGTAGGCAAAGTAAGGTAGCTAAGAGTCAAGTATTGTTAACATTTGAAATTGAAAATATGGAATTTGAGCAGGGTTGCCTTGTGGTCCCAAGGTTAGAAGAAAATATCATTTTTGGCATGGATTGGGTCTTTAAAGTGGGTGTAAGCTTCTCTTGGGAAGATAAGAGTGTTATAATTACTGAACCTGAGAAAAATGGTATTCTGAAAACAGAAATGTTCATCCTTAACTGTAGTAATTCTTGCAACCATATCAAAGCTGTTGTAAGCAAGGTAGATAATCAAGACATAAGTGATAACACATCCTTTGATCTTATAAATGAACAAAATTTCGAAGAATTAGTCGAAGTCAAATTGAAGGAAGCTGTAAATATAAGTGAAAGTCAGAAAAATCAGTTAAGAGAAGTGTTATGGGAATTTAAGGATACATTCAGTGAGAGACTAGGGAAGGTAAAAGACTATCAGTGCAGACTTCAACTCAGAGATCATCATCCTTTCTTCCTAAAACCGTATGGCATTCCATTCTCCAGGAAAAAATATGTAGAAAAGGAAATCCAAAAAATGGAAACTTGGGGGATTATAGAAAGAAGTAGAAGTGCTTACAACAACCCATTAGTAGTTGTGTCTAAGAGAAATGGTGGGGTTAGACTTGTACTTGACTCTAGACACCTTAATTAGTTTTTGATTAGAGAAAATGACCATCCTGACAATATGGATGAACTCCTGCACAAATTTGATAATGTAAAATTTATGAGTAGTCTAGACTTGACATCTGGTTTTCACCAAATACCACTTGAACTTGATTCTAGGAAGTATACTGCCTTTTTGTATGGTGGCAAAAGTTACCAATATTGTGTTGTCCCTTTTGGATTGAATTTATCAGAGCACTGGATTTTGTATTAGGTGATGAATTGGCTTCAAAATTAATAGTATATGTAGATGACATTCTTGTAACTGGAAAAACCTGGGAAGATCATCTAAACCTTCTGAGACAAGTCTGTTCAAAATTGAGGCAAGGGGGAATGACTGTAAATTTGGAAAAATGTTGTTTTGGAGTTAATGAACTGAAATTTTTGGGGCATAATATTTCAGAAAAGGGAATCTTACCTGATAAGGATAAACTTGAGGCCATTGTAAACTTCCCTACTCCCAAGAACAAAAAACAACTCAAGTCCTTTTTTGGTCTCACTGGATTCTATAGAAAATTTCTTAGTACCCAAGCTTTAAATGCAAACTGCTTATGTAACTTACTAAAAAAGAATACTGTTTGGGATTGGACACAAGAATGTCAGGATGCATTCATGGAAATAAAACAACAACTGTCCCAAAGTCAGATGTTGTATAGACCTGTTATGTCGTTACCATTCTGTATAATGACAGATAGTAGTGAGACAGGTTTAGGGGCACACTTGTTTCAAAACATAGAAGTAGAAGGAAAATTAGAACACCATTCTATTGCTTTTGCTAGCCGGGTTTTACAAAAGTATGAAAAATCATATACAGTCACAGAGAAGGAACTACTTGCCATCCACTGGGCATTTAATAAGTTTAAAAGTTATCTGTTAGGGCACAAGGTAATTGTTTTCTCTGACCATAAAGCTCTATCGTACATTCAGGAGTGCAGACTCTATCATGACCGTATAACAAGGTGGGTTTTATTCCTTCAACAGTTTGACTATGAGATCAAATTTATTCAGGGTAAACATAATTTCATTGCAGATGCCCTTTCCAGACTACCAGTAGGTGCAGATGTTGAAAATACTTATGGAAAAGAGGAGAAAGAGTTCAAACTTATGTACTTAAAGGGTGTAAAAGGTGAAGCTGAAATACTGAAAATCTGTAATGATATTCGTAGAAACGAAAATCATGATGAAAATTGGAAGTTGGTTAAAAGTTATATAGGGAAAAAGGGAGGAGAAAAGGTAGATCAGAATTATAAAGTACATAAAGGGATTTTGTTTAGGAGACCTAGACCTGACTTAGGCAATTGGAAACTATGCTGGCCTGAGCAATGTATTGACATGTTAATCAGTTACATACATGGATTCTTCGGACACTGCAGAGCAACAAAATGTATACAGAAGATACAGGAAAATGTATACTTCTATAATATCAGCAGGAGAGTGAAGAAAAAACTGGAAACCTGTGATCGTTGTCAGAGGGTAAAAGTGAGTAACCAGACTTCTAAAGGATTGATGCAAAACATTTTACCAAATAAAAACCTTGAATTGACAGCTATTGATGTATATGGACCACAACCAAGCTCAAGGGGAGGGTATAGTTACATCTTCATTATAGTTGACGTTTTCTCTAAATTTATAAAATTGTATACATTAAAGAGAGCAACCAGTAAACAAATTATCATCAAGCTGACAAATCATTATTTCACAAATGTTGGTATACCCCAGGCCATCATGTCTGATAATGGGTCACAGTTTACATCTAAATTATGGAAAAATTTTATTGAAGATACAGGAATAAAACATATTTTGATTTCGGTTTGTCACCCATCAAGTAACCCAGAAAGGTACATGAGGGAAATTGGAAGGCTCTGCAGAACATACTGTAGGAAAAATCATGTTAATTGGATTGAAAATGTTACTGACTTTGAGGATATAATGAACAGCCTACAGCATTCATCCACTGGTTTTTCATCTTATGAAGTAATGTTTAATAGATGACCTGCAAATTTGATTTCTGAGAATGTTGATTTCCCACCTTGTCAAACTATGACACCCCAGGAAAGAGAGACAGCTGTTAGGAAAACTATGAAAAGACAAGGAGAGGTAAGAAAATGGAGACATGATGCAAGAAGTAAAGGAGTACAGTTCAGGACAGGAGATCTGGTTTTAGTAAAAACACAGGAAAAATCTAAATTGATGAGTTCTGAAATAAAGAAATTTTTTGACATCTATATAGGCCCCTTTGAAATCAAGGAAAACCCGCACCCTAATGCCTATAGGCTAATCTACCCAAAATCCAAGAAGTTATTTGGACTGCGCAATGTTACAGAGTTAAAACTCTACAAACATGACCCATAAAATAGTCATTAATAAGTAAAATGCTGCTCGGAAATAACTAGTTGACTGACCCAACTATATCACTTTATTGTTTTATCATTCAAGGAAAACTTCATGTCAAAGTGTGGGACTATGTCAGCTAAAAGTATGAAGTAGATTTTGTGTTAATGTGAATTATGTCTGTACTAAGTTCTCTTTGTCGTCTAATATACCCATTCATTAAATTTGGTATGAGATCAGTGTGTTGGACTACGAACCATTCTACAGTGTCATAGTAATGTCTCTTAACAGAAACCAAAGTTAATGATGTGGGCACTTTTAAAGTAATAAGATATGAATAGTGATTGTGTGTAAGAAGACAAAACCTTGTCATTTGTAAGCTATGTCAGATGGAACGTTATTTAATGGATAAAGCAAACTGGAGGTACTTGTCAGATTACGAGAGTGTGCTTTGAAAGACCGGGTATGTTACAGTGTGTTAAAAATATAATGGGTAGTCATGAAATTTAATTATGCAAATTAAGAATGTGTTGAGGTTTAGAGCATTATGGAAACAGATGTTGGGGTGTTACTTTTGAAACCCTTGTGATGGATTGAAGGTTATGTGATACTAATTTTGAAGTTTATATTGTGGGAGAATATTTTGTGATAGTTTAGATAATTTGATGTTAAAGTGAATGAAGAGCTGTTAGGAATTTATCCCATACCCTGTTACACAATTTGGAATAATTTCTATTCATGGCAATATGCTATTTGAGCACAGGAGAGTAAATAAAAATGAAACACTGCTTAATAATGATGTAAAGTTAAGGTATAAATACTAACAATCTTACACAATTTAAGTGTAGAGTTTGTCATAATTTGACCTATAAAGCTGACATAGATGTACAATGTGAGGATACTGCAATGATAGTCACAATCATATATGGAATGTCTCAGCTACCTCATTATAAAGGAAACATTAAATCATAAATATGTAAACCAATCTGACTCTGAAAATACTGTGCTGATCACACACAATTGAATTTGCACTGGATTCACCATGTGATTACATTCATCACGTATATATGAATTCTCCCTAAGAGACAACCATTTAACATTGTGTATAAGTATTACAATATTTTGAACTATGTCTATTTTATGTATGTGGTTAAAAGAACCTGTTTATTTTAGAAAAATGATTTCTTTAGATTTAATGGTTGTTTTGGGCACAAGCCATGCTATAAGGTATTTTACTGAAGCACTTATATTAAAAGATTAATATATTCTAAAGAAACCACTGACAATGTTTCCTGCTATCAGAAGAGTGAGTTTAACTAAGATGCATTAAATCAGTATTGAAGTAAACTTGAGTTTATACATATACTATATAATTATGTACCCATCTTAACACGGCTCTGCAGCTACCATGATCAATTAAATATAAGGTGCCATATTTTATTGTTAGTTATAAGCTCATTACACTTATTACTCAATACAGCCATTGTAACCTTCAAATTGTATATCATGGAAAGTATATATATATATAACTAAGATCACTGGGGAAACCAATTTTATTACTAACTTTCGGAACTGGAAATTTTATTACGATGTGTGTATTAGATATATTTTATTCCATAGTGACACACAATCCCATACATGCCATGCATGGACTTGTGTGTGTGTGGGGGGTGGGGGGGGGGGGGGGGGGGGATTATAACAGAACGTAAAATCATGTATGTCAGTAATTTTTTTACGTATAATATTTTATGTAAATATAGCCTTTGACTGCGAGTTTAACAACTAAGAGACGGTTATCTTTGGTCATGCGGGAAAGAGGTCGATCTTTGGAAAAGGTGGTTGATGGTCTTGGGATCGGGAGTGTGGGTTGGAGGAGGTGGTAATACAGATGTGGTGTAAAACAATGTCTTATTTCATTTTATTGTAGAAGTGTTAAATGTGAATAAATGAATTAAATAGTGATGTGCAAAACTAATGTAACGTTTGCTCTCTAAAAATCAAAATACCACATCGCCCTACAAACCAGTTAGTCTCATCCAAACACAAAGAAAACCGCGGGAACATCGCAGTGGAATCGCCTCTAGACTTCACGAAGACAACAATGCAGCCATCGATATGAGTTAAGTACCAAACTGTTTGTACTTGTTAACGACCTCGGACTATAAATTTGAATCTCCTGTAGTGCCTGAAGTCACCATGTGGACAAAGGAGTAGGACTACTTATAGACTGTGGAAATCATAGGAAGAGGTCTGTTAAAGGGATGTATATCAACAGCTCAAATGGAAAATCTGTATGAAGCAAAGAAAGGAAAGCTGAAAGGTGGAAGGAGTATATATAAGGGCTGTACAAAGGAAATGAATTTGAAAGAAATATTGCAGAAATGAAAGAGGATGTAGATAAAGATGAGATGGGAGAGATGATACTGTGAGAAGAATTTGACAGAGCACTGAAGGACCTAAGCCAAAACAAGACCCCTGAAGTAAATGACATTTCATCATAATTACTGATATCATTGGGGAGGCAGCCATGTCAAAACTTTTCCACCTGGTAAGCAAGACATATGAGACAGGTGTTACCCTCAGACTACAAGAGGAACGCCCATGATTCCAATTCCAAAGAATTTTTATTTATTTAGCTTACATGGATCAAATAACAACATAAAATCAAGGACAGATATATAAGTCAGTGTTAATATGATGGTGATATACAGTTACAAAACAAACTACTGTATACATATACATATTTATAATTTTACAGTTTAAATACAAACAACTATATACATATTTAGAATTTATTATGATATCTGACAATTACAACTATATTGTAATATTGAGGCCATTGATCCAGTCCAGCCCCATGTCTGCAGTTTGGAAGAAATTGGCTGGGTCTCCAGGACATGATCTTAGTGGGCAGGTGGTCGGATAGTCTGGCGAGGTTCACCACAGTCGCAGGGCAATGATTCTGCAAATCCCCATTTGTAAAGTGCATCCTGACAGACACCATGTGAAGTTATTATTCTATGGAGTATCTTCCATATGTTGCAAGGCAGTTCCATTCCTGGCGTGATCTCAGTAGGGTCGATGGTGCGGGGGGCAAGAACTTGCATAGTGGACTCTCAGTGGTCCCTCCATTTGTCATTTGTATTGAAATTTTCTGGTAGTAGTAGTAGTTCTGCAGTAAGGAGTGGAGGAGACCTAGATTTAAGTCTTTTCAGAGCTATACCAGGGAGATCTTCGTGGACAGGTAGACTCTGATTTGCTAATATTTTTTGTATTCTCTAAAGAGGTGTTCTTGTCTGCGAAGGTTGGAGGGAACAATATGACACAGGACAGGAATCCAGGGAACGGGATTACTTATTAAGCTACCACTGATTAGTCTCATAGTTTTATTCAACTTGAGGTCGTCTTTCTTTGTGTGGCAACTATTTATCCAAGCAAGGGAGCAGTATTCAGCAATGGAATACACCAGGCTAAGAGCTGAAGTTCTAAGTTCAGATGCGTTTGCACCCCAGGTTGTGCTGCATAATTTGTGGATTATGTTGTTCCTTGTATTAACTCTGGCTACGGTGCTCTCCAAGTGTCTTTTATACGACAGCATTCTATCCAGGTATTTTGAGTATGGATTGTAGTGTAGGAGGTGGTTGTTAAATATACTGCTGGTTGCTTATTTGCTTGTCCATTGTTGAGGTGAAAACTGGACACTTCAGTTTTATTCATGTTAGCAGTAAGTCTCCAGTCAGCAAAGTATTTGCCCACCACGGAGAGGTCCTCTGTGAGAATATTGCTGGCCTCTTCTATGGTTTTACTGCAGGCAGCTAGTGCTAGGTCGTCATCAGCATAATCATATTTCTTGGATCTTGTTTGAGGCAGGTCAGAGATATATAGATCGAAAAGAGTAGGTGCGAGCCCTGATCCTTGGGGTAGGCCATTATTCAGTTTCCTTATTTTGCTCTTGCTTTCTCCCAGGGCTATTTGAAAAGGCCACTCACAAAGCATGTTATTTATTAAGGATACTATTTGGATGTGTGATACTTTACTCAGAAGTTTGCAAAGAAGGCCCCCTCTCCAAACTGTACCTTAGGCCGCAGTTAAGTTGACAAAAACAGCAGTGGTTTTTAGTTGATGTTCAAATCCAGGCTCTATGTGTGTTGTGAGGCTTAATACTTGGTCAGCACAGCTGCGCTGTGGTCTAAAACCTGCCTGGGACACTTTCCAATTTAACAGGGCCTAATCTGTTTAGAAGCATCCTTTCTAGTAATTTGTAGCATGCGCTAAGAAGTGCAATAGGTCGGTAGTTCTCTGGCAGATTCTTCAGTTTATTTGGTTTTAATAGTGAGATAACTTCAGCTCTTTTTAGATTTTGCATGAGATATCCTGTTAAGATGTTTGAGTAAAATTTAGCCAACCACATCTTTGTATGATTGCCACAGTCAGAGAGAAATTCTGGGTGCACCCCATCAAAGCCAGGGGCCTTGTCAGATTTGGTGTCATCAAATGCTCTGTTATTTCTGTTATGGTGAAAGGTCTCGAGTATTCTGGATGAGCTCCTGCTGACCGATGAAGAGTTTTTAGCTGCTTTTTGATACTTTTTGTGTGCTGTTTCATGCTGGGAGCCCTAGAGAGCTTTACAATTCGTGTGACAATTTCGTCAGCTGTTACCTCTGGTATTTCCCAGGTGGGGGTATTAGTGCTACTTAGTTTCCTCAAGAGGCTCCAACCTTTCCTGATTGATCTTTTAAAATCTACATTGCTAGTCATTTCTTCCCATTTCTTAAATGTCAGGTTGGTGGAGAAGCTTGTCTGCTACCTCAGGGTCTCCACCGTTCTGGAACTCCTGATACAGCTCCTCAGTTTTGCTGTTCCAACCAGGGTCCATGTGGTACAAACCTCTTTGCTGTGGAGATGACAGCTCTTGTAAACCGGTCGTAGTTCGTACTTTTGGGAGAGATCCACCTGATAATCCCATATAACTGTGCTGCAAATTTATCCCAGTCTGCTTTCTTCAGGTTCCATCTTGGTCTGGGAGTGGAATGAATAACTGGAATGTTTATGCCAACCTCAAGTATAATAGGGCAATGCTGTGTATGTGAGAAGTCGTTCAATATCCTCCTTGAAACTGTGACTGGACGTTTTTGGGTGTCCTGTGTAACAAAGCATAGGTCTGGGTTCGTTTCCATGTTCCATGCCACTGATCTAAAGGTTCCCCTATCTTTTGCACTGAAAATTAAGCTGATATTATGGGAATCTGCCCAATTTAAAAGTTGTTCACTGTTTTGATCTGTTGTTCTATATTTCCAAGTTGTATGATGACTATTAAAGTTGCCTGGATATATAGTTGGGTGTGGATGGCCATATGACATCCTTTGGGGCCATTGTATCTGCGGTGGCTTATATATGTTAACAACAGTTATATCAGCTATTTTGGCAGTTAATTGATGGATATCACTATCTGTGCTTGACTGTACTAGTTGGACGTTTTCGATGTTGTTCCGGACATAGGTCGTGACACCATATGATCAATAATAGGTTGCGCCAAGTAGTTCATATCCATGAATTTTACTCCTATAGTGTTGCTAGTTGTCGTTTTCTACATGAGTTTCCTGGATCAAGGCCATGGAAATATTTTCTTCTAGCAGGAACTTTGAGATATAGTCACCCTTGACTCTGCTAATTCCATCAGCATTTAGTTGGCAGATACAGATTATTTTTCCAAGGTTCTTTGTCATTTGGGCCTGATAAAGACCTTGACTTCCTGGTCTTCTTGGATCCATGTATGTTAGCCAGGAGTTCAAAGATATAGTCTGGCTGCCAAAAATCGCTCTAGCTCATTTAGCGTTACCCAGTGTGCATGTGCAGTAATTCTACTGTGGACATGAGGTAGTTTATAACCCATTCCAAAGAAAGCACACGCTGACAGGAGTGAATATTATCAAACTATCAGTCTAGTACATCATGTTATTTATGGATGAATGGAAAAACTAGCAGAAACCAGCCCAAGGAAAGATCAGTTTTGATTACAGTGAAATTTAGGGACACATTAAGCAGTACTAAACTTATGACTTATCTTAGAAGATAGGTTAAGGAAAGGTAAACATATGTTTATATTTGTTGTAGATTTGAAGAAGGCTTTTGACATTGTTGACTGAGATACACACTCTGAATTCTGAAGGTAATGAGGATAAAATACAGGGAGCAATAGGTTATTTACAACTTGCACAGAAACCAGACAAAACTTGTAAGAGCCAAAGGACACACATTGGAAGCATTGGTTGAGAAAGGAATTGGGAAGGGTTGTAGCCTACCCTCAATTCTATTCAGTCTGCACATTGAGTAAGCAGTAAAGGAAAGCAAAGACAAATGTGGAGAGGGAATTTAGTTCAGGGAGAAGAAGTAAAAACTTTTGCCAATGACATTGTAATTCTGTCAGAGACAGAAAAGGACTTGGAAGAGCAGATGAATGGAATGGACATTGCCTTGAAAAGAGGATATAAGATCAACATCACCAAAAACAAACCAAGCAAAATGAAATGTGGTCAAATTAAGTCAGGCGAAGCTGAGAGAATTAACTTAGGAAATGAGATACTGAAAGTAGACAATGAGTTTTGTACTTGGGTGGTAAAATTACCAATGATGGCCAAAGCAGAGATATAGATATAAGTGTTAGGAAGTCATTTCTGAAGGTAGTCTGGAGTGTAGACTTGAATAGAAGTGAGATATGGATGATAACCTGTTCAGAGAAGAAGAGAACAGAAGCTTTTCAAATGTGATGCTAAAAAAGAATGCTGAAGAGTAGATGGGAAGATCATGTAAGCAATGGGGATGTACTAAATAGAGTAGGGGAGAAAAGAAATTTGTGTCATAACATGACAGAATGAAGAGATCAGTTGATAGAACACATTCTAAGACATCAAGGGATCACCAGTTCAGTATTGGATGGAAGTGTGGGGATAAACATTGTATAGGGAGACAAAGAGATGAATGTAGTAAGCAGGTTCAAAAGGATGCAGGTTACAGTAGTTATTCAGAGATGATGGGCTTGCACAGGACAGAATAGCATGAAGAGCTGCTTTAAACCAGTCTTGAGACTGAAGATCATGTGAGGCTATGGTACTATCACATGGCAAGGTATTTGACGTCAGTTACCTTATTTTATGGACTATAAGACCATACAGACTACAAGACACCCCTTAAAAATTAAGCAGTTTTTATAAAAAATAATTTTTTTACCATTTTTATTATTTGATTACAAAGCCAGAAAAAACGTAGTTTATAAAACCAGACTCACCTTCAAAATCCCAAAACCGAACTGGCTTTTAAAACCCCTGAAAATCATCTAAACTATCTTCTTCTTCTTCTTCTTCTTCTTCCTCTTCCTCCTCATCCTCCTCTTCATCATCATTGTTGTCCTGTTCACATTTAAGATGGTCTTCACTGCTATCAAGAGAACAATTTATGCCACACTTCTTGAAAGATTTAACAATAATGTTTTCTCTCACTGTAGGCCACGTCTGTTTTATCCACTGACACACTTGTTTGATTGAAGGTTGTTTTAAAGCTGCCTTTGGTATGAATTTTGTGCTGGATTTCATCCATAATCCATTTGCTCCATTCCTCTCTCATATACAATTTAAATGGCTTATTTATTGAGACATCAGTAGGTTGCAATTGTGAAGTAAGTCCTCTCAGGGTAATTGCAATCTCTGTATTTCCCTGTCTCAATTTCTCTTTAACAGAATTTTTCAAATGCTTGCTAAACTGATCTAGCACAAAAAGAAAACTCTTCTTCAATAAAGCACCTTTCCTTCTCTCCCACACACTGTTAATCCATAATTTCATACCAACCTTGTCCATCCAACCCTTTTCATGTACGTATACACCACCATCTGGTGGTATTCAAGAAGGTTTCGGCGTTGTTTTGTGCTTGAAAATAATCATTGGATTAAGTTTAATACCATCAGTACAACATGAAACAACAACAGCGTAGTGCATTTTTTCATGTCCATATGTTTTTATAGTTACAGTTTTAGCACCTTTCATGGCAACAGTTCTGTTACTCAGCACATCAAATGTCTTAGGAATTTCATCCATATTCACAATTTGGCTTAATTCCACACTGGTTTTCTTTCAATGTAGAATAATGAAGCAAGGGGAAGATAATATTTCATCTTTGTACTCTTGTGGCATTTTCTGAGATATTTTCATTTTGGCTCACTTGTTAAGTCTGTGATGTTTCATAAATCTGTAGCACCAACTAATTCCACCCTACAGTCTGTTAAGTTCCACTGTGGCACTAGTTTATGAGAGTGTCTTTGAATCGTTTTTGTGTTAATTTCAGTGCCATTTTGATGTTGTCCTAGTGTATTTGAATCATTTTTGTGTTAATTCCAGTGCCATTTTGATGTTGTCCTTGAATCCATTTCAGTACATCTTCTTGTAATTGTCGCCATTTTGCATTCAGTTGTCTATTTGCATATTCAATCTTCCTCTAGACTGTCAATTAGGAATGGCTTTTTCTGTTGTTTGGTGGAACGAAATGCCACTCAGATGCTCTGTTTCCAGGTTCTTCTGCTTATGCTGTTACTTTCAATTTGTAGCCTAATCATATTGTAATATATCCTAACTTATTAAAAATGTATGTGATGAATAAAGGCAAAAAAATTTGCACTTTAATTTCTGTAAACTTGATGAAAAATACAAAAGGAAAATATTATTATGCCTTAAAGCTTTGCTTTGAAAGTTTTTTATGTTTCATATGAGGTTCTTGTAAGTTTTTTTATGCAGCACTGTTAAGAGAACGATGTACATATCATGTAATAGTACATACAGTTAAAATCGAAAGTCTGACAATAATGACTATTTGCTTAAAGTGTGAAGACAACTATTCTCTTAAACAGAAGATTAAATAGTAGAACATGAGTTATCTTATTTTCATGGGAAATTTGGTTCCTGCATGTATGGCTGCTGAAGACCTAGAAAACATTTATAAGTAGCTGAAAATAGTAAAAGAAAATGAGCTGCATCATTGTTTAACATATGCTGCTGGCCACATCCTGGTGTACCTGAAATAATTTAAAATTCTGATGACATGTGCTTATATTGCTAGCACATTTTACTTCTCTTGATTAATGAAGCCAGTTTTTAGCCAATATGTGGGCACCACACCCAGCTTTAGGTGAATTTAGAGAATGTTGCAGCAGTAGCATTCAACAATTAATGTATATATATCTGCTAACTGAAAATGGCAATTACTTGGAGGAAAGGTGCTTTAAACACATGTGAACATTAAATAAAATCAGTTATTTTATGTTAATGAACAATAATTATATTCTGAGGTAACAACAGAAATTATCGCATCACAGGCCTTTCCATCCCCATGTTAAAATATTAGCATAAAAGTTTGTATCTTATTCTTCCAAGGACTCAAACAGAAGTAAGTTTTAATACTATCACAGTCTTTACACAATTAGTGGTAACAATGAACATTATCAATAAAATTTTTCTCAGTTTTTGACTGCATTTCCTGCTTTCTATCAGGGAAGCAGGAAAACAATGCCATGTCACAACTGCTACCTGGTTTTCATTTGCTGATTTCCACCAATCACAAGCAGTAATGCAAACACTAATTGAAACAACATGAAAATAAATAATAAAATCAGTAAAGAACTTCTAACATCTCTCTACTTCATCCATAACAGTAGATAACAGTCACATCTGCAGGTATATAAGAAATGAAGTTTTCTCATTCAGCAGTAAACAAAAACGCCCTGAAGAATGTCACTTGAAACAGTGACCGAAACATCAGCAGTTTCACAGATTGACAATGTGGTCACAAACCCAGAAAAATTTTATTGACTGTGACAATAGCCACAGAAGCTTACGTTTATAATGAACATTGTGTTTTCTTTGATTTTGTTGCACTGCAAATGTGACTGTTATCTCAGTTTATTGGATTTTGTGCTTTTGGCACTTTGTGACTTTTCACGTGAAAGAAAATATTTATTTAACACTTTTTATATTTCCAGGCAACAATTCAATATGAATACCTCTTTTTTCCCATTATTAAACTAGCTACTAACAAAAAATATTTTACTGTTGCTGATAACACAAATCACTTTCGAGTTCATTGACACTGTAGACTGCAGTGACACATTATAGTCTACACAGTGTTTTGGGTTAGTGATGGCAGGGTGAGAGGGAGATAGTGTTTGTTGCATCGGTGTACCACTGCTGCCAGTTGAATCCAGTGTTGCCAGATATAGAGAGGCTTCCTGCAGCATTGAAAATATGGCTATTTTTAAGACTGGAGATAGATGAACAAGGAATCATTGTAATATAACAGCCCAAGTATGTTAATATGGAGACCGGTGACAAGGGCATCAAATCCTGCAACAGTTTTTGAATCTAGAATCCAATAGCCAGCGCCAATGCTGAGTGAAGTTGCCATTTTCAGTGGCATCTTGATTACTCAAGCAATGTTGGATAGGAAAAGGAATATAAACAGTGAACAATGCAACTGATGATACTTTGTGTGTGCAGTATAGATATCAACAACAATGGCTAGTCAGACTGAGAATAGTGGTGTAATTAACAGAGAGGACAGTGTTGACCAGGACGGTGTTGCCATGGATCTCGTTAATGAATTCAAATCATGTAACAGAATTCAAAGTACAATTGTAGTAGAAAATGACAATTAAAATTTGGATGTAAATGCTGAATCAATTGAAGTTGTGGTAGACAAGTCTGACTGGCACAGTAGAAAGGGAGGACACATTAATACAGTTCTTAGAAAAGAAATTCACAGATTTAAAATAAAAACGGGTTGATGATTAGGTGCAAAAATTGAAATAAAATGCTTGATGAGAATAAAAAAATTATATGATACTAAGCAGGACTTAAGTGCAGAGAATCAAAAAAATGTGAAGGGATTTGAGCAAAAAACTTGAACATATGGGATTCTGGATATGGATCGTAATATACATAATAACCAGTTCCCAAGTTTTCTATATACACATATATTTTACCATAAATACTGATTGATACACATGAACACTGCATGAAGTACAAAGGCAGACTGAATGAAACATGGCAGCTCACCAGAGCAGTTTATGTTCCAAGGATTGTAATTTGTGTGGTCGATGTGATGTATCGATGCCACACAGCCCCCCCCCCCCCCTGCAGTACAGAGTATGGCCTATAAGCCCCGAGTGGAGGGGGGAGGGGGGGGGGAGTCATGTGGGTGTCAGCGTCAGCATGAATGGTGCAAGGCGGAAGGCGCATGACCGGAAGCTCCATCTCCGTTGGTTCCCATTCAGCATGCGAAGTGCGGCAGGCGGCCACCAGTCCAACTCATAATCCGAAAATCAGTGGGGGAATGATGCATTAGCCAACTCGGGAGTAGTAGTATGGGAGAGGAGATGGCATGTGAGCATGCCTTCCCCACTCAGGAAGAAATGAAAGATCGAACACATGACGGGTTGCACTCTCGTGGGAGGGACAAGCTGTGCACTATCTTGACATTGAGTTCCTCAGTGAGGGCCGGTTCTGTGCTGTCGGTGAGCAGTACAAGCACACGATTATCTAACACCATCATCGACACATCATCAACGCGGTCAGGTGGTACATTGCAGCGCAAAACGGAGGACGGGTGTCTGTGTCTCTAGTACCAGAAATGTCTTCAAAACCTGTGAATGAGGATGACAATGACATGTCTGAGGAACACACGAACTGCGGTGGTGAATCGTTGGACAGAGAAAACCCAACGTAGGTTGAACAGACTCGTTAGCGGGTCTGTCAAAAGAACATGTGCTCAGGCGTCCAACTGGGATGGCAGAGGGGTGTCGGAATCTACAAAGGCAGGCTTGAGTCTGAGTAAAGAAACAGTTTGCGGGCGATCTTTTATCACAATGTTGAACGTCATCTCAACCCTCCAGAGTACTTCGAAGGGACCGAGGTAAAGGGGCTGTAAGGGTTGTCTGACAGAGTCATTCCTGAGCATGACCTAAGAGCAAGAGCTGAGTGCAGTTAGCTTGTAAGTGTCAGGTGGGGAGTGGCTGACAGTTGGGTGTGGCTGGGTGCTTCTAAAGTGTGCATGCATCCTTCCGATAAAGCCTGGGAAGGAGGGAGAATCCCCGGGATCTTGGAGGATAATTAGTTCACCAGGTAAAACCAGGTTTTAGCCGAAAATGAATTCGGAAATCGTCCCATGTAAATGTGATTTAAATGTAGAATGTAGGCCCAGCAACACCCAAGGAAATGCCACAGACCAGAGACAATGATGGCACCTGAGTGCAGTTTTAAGGTTGGGGTGCCATCGTTCCACCAACCCATTGCTTTGTGGGTGGTAGGCTGTTGTATGGATCTTTTTAATACCGAAAAGATTACAGAGAATTGTAAAAAGTGCAGATTCGAACTGTCAACCCTGGTCAGTTCTGATGGTGGGCAGACATCCAAACCTAATGATCCAAGAAGAAATGAATCCCTTGGCCACAGTTTCTGCTGTGATGTTGAGTAAGGAGACGGCTTCCACACAACGAGACATTCGGTCTATTGTGGACAGGATATACCTGTGGCCCTCCAACAGAGGCAGGGGACTGATAAGGTCAATATGTACATGACGGAAACGTCCCTTAGGGACGTCAAACTTGCCAAGTGGTGGAGAGGTGTGACGTCCTATTTTGTTTCGTTGACAGCAAATGCAGCTGTGTACCCATGTGTGGGCGGGAGCAAAGGCCGCAAAATGCCTGTAGAAGAGTCGCACCACACTTCATCCAAAATGCCAGGGAACTTAGCCTTGGCAAACACGAGCGAAGACCGCGGGTCCGTGAGCAGACCTTGAGTGTCCTCATCCCAAGCCTGTAGAGAAGCAAGTTAGGATACATCAACGATACTTGAAATGGAATTGATCCGCGAGAGGAAATCAGTGGGGATGTTTTCCATGCCTTTGATGTAGTGTACATCTGTAATAAATTGAGAGACCAGGTCAAAGTAGTGGAAACGTTGGGGGGAGGGGGGGGGGGGGGGGCAGGATCCTCTAACGGTTGCAGAAGGCGTCTGCCAGCACGGTTTGTGATCAGTAAGAATGAAGAAAGGACGGCCCTCGATGTCAGTGCAGAAATGTTTGATGGCCTCGTAGTGCACCGACAGAAGCTCTCTATCAAAAGCGGAATATTTCTTCTGTGCTGTAGACAGTTTTTTGGAGAAGAAATGAAGTGCTGAAACTGTGTCGCCTTTGCTCTGTTGTAATACTGCCCTGACCGTGATGTCGCTGGCGTCCGTAGTGATGAACAAATCGGCAGACGGATCAGTGTGGGCGAATACGACTGCACGAGCTAAAGCTGTTTTAAGAGCCCTGAAAGCATCTAGCATGGGTTCAGTCCAATGGACTGGTTTAACACCCAAAGTTTGTTTGCCGGAGGGCGAGTCCGTCAGTGGGGCCAGCATGGTGGTGGCAGAAGGTAGATGATGGCGGTAGTAATTTATAGTACCTAGGAAACGTCTGAGTTCTTTGTACGTAGCTGTGGGTGGCAATGATGTGATAGCCTGCACGTGGGATTTAGGAGGCTGTATTCCATCTGTGGAGACAGTGTAACCCAGAAACGTCACGAAAGACTGACGTAATTGAAATTTTTTTTTGTTGACCTCAACACCGTTGGATGCCAAAGTCTGGAGGACCTGGGATAAATGATCTTCGTGGTCTTCAGTCGATTTGCTGAAAATGAGTATGTCATCCAGGTGTATGAAGCAGAACTCAAATCGTCATAAGATTTGAGTCAATGAAACGTTGCCAAATTTGTGCCGCATTCTTTAAACCGAATGGACTGAAGTTTTACTGGAACAAACCGAGCAGCGTGATGATCACAGTCTTTGGAATGTCTTCCAGCACTAGGGGAATCTGGTGACAAGTACGTTTGCAGTCAATCACACTGAAGATTGTGACACCCGATAACATATGAGTGAAATTGTTTATGTTTGGCACGGGGTAGTTGTCCATGACAGTGCGAGCTTTTAAAAGTCTGTAATCACCACAATTCGAAAAGGACCGTCATGTTTGGTGACAAGGTGAATTGGTGAAGACCAGTTGCTGTCCAATGGCTGTAGGATGCCTGCCTCCAGAAGTTCGTTAATTTGCTGCCAGCTGCACGCAACTTAATGGGATTGAGGCGTCTAACCTTGTGTCTAATAGGAGGGCCAGCAGTGATAATTATCATGTATGTCATTCCATCAGTGACGGAAGAGACTGAGAACTGCTCACAAGGCTGAGTAACGTTCTGACGTGGAGTTTTGGGATGACTGGGGGGCGATGAGGCTTAGAAGTTAGTGTGAGTGGGAAAAGGCAGCACGAAAGTCACATGCCTATTACGTGAGTGCGGTGTGCACTTGTTTGTAGAGGTCAGCAGCGTCCGCAGCACGGAGCGGAGTGGGGCGTGCAGCAACTGTCTGTTGTTAACTTTGCCTTGGGCAACTGGCGCAGGCAAGAGAGGCACTGGCATAGCGCAAGAGACAACAATGGCCACCAAGTTGCTTGGCCGGCATGCAGGAGAGGGGGAATGTTTATCAACAAGCGGAGCGGCTGCCTGTGTAGTGGGTGTGGTCGTGCTGCACAAGCGACTGTTATTAGAGACACTGTTTGAAACATGAGGCACTGCCCATAGTGAGCAGTTTGGCGGTGCGGAGGTCACTGAACATGAATCATCACACGCAGTGAATGTTTTTGAACTAACCTGATGAGTGTTCGAACTGATGCTTGGCGATGGAGTTCGATCCAGTGACAGAACTGCAGATTGCAGTTTCAACAGCAAGGTGCGGACCGCTGTGAGCTCATTGTAAGTGTGAGGAATGCATTGTTTCAGCATTTTTTTCTCCCGGCGGAGGTGCATCACTGAGTCATATTCTGAAAGTAGTTGAATGACGCAGGTCACAATCTTGCCCACGAGGGCGGAACACTCTCAAACTAAATCCCATGTTGTGGCAGAAACGGAACAAGGAGAATAGGTGCTGGAGCACGGTATCTGAGTGTTAGACAGGTGGTGTAACACTGAACACTGGACTACATTTGGGGAGAGCTTGTAATGGGACAAAAAATCTGTAACAAGATGTCGGTGATGTAGAAGATCCAAGGGAAACGCAGAGAAGGGGATTGGTGCACCATCACTTTCACAGAACCTACAGTTTGTAACATTGATGCATTGACAGCTTGTAGGAGAGACTTCATCGGCGAAAAGTTGGTAGGAGCCAACGATCGAGGTATGATAGACACATCAGTGCCAGTGTCAAATAGGTAGACAAACTGCGATGAAATGTCTATCACGTATAAACAACTGCTCGGCCAAGAGGAAAAGTGGACAGAGTGCAATGTGACAGGATGCCTGTGAAGTTCCCTGCAGGACTCAGCATCACTTGGTTCCTGAGGTCAGCCTTTGGGTGTTGGCAAGGTAATTTGCACTTCTAGGCCTCAGCCCCAAAAATCTTGTGGTAGCAACAGTAGGGTTGAGCCAGATGTGGCGGTGGCGGTGACTGTGATAACAGGGGAGGCTTGTCCTCGTTGATCTGTTCTGGGATGTAAACCAGTATATATGGATTGTGGGCGATTCTTGAATGTTTGGAAAGAGGAGAAAGCAAACGAGTACTGCCTGGCGGCATAGAAGGTGTGGAAGTGGAACGAGCCCTGCCCTGCCTGCAGACAGCCGGTAAACAGAAGGTGTAGTGTCACGCAGCGATGGTGGATGAGCTGGGTGTATCTGGTGTAGGAGCGCATACAGCTGATCTGTGATGCACAGGAGAGACCCGATAGACTCAAAAGAGTGCTGCAGTAGGTGTATCTGTAGGTCGGTAGGTAACTTGGCAGACCATACCACCCACAGGGTGACATCTGGCATCGTGTGTTCACTCACAAGTAACCTGAGGCGGCGCCAAAGATGTGATGGAGTGCGGTCTCCCAGGTGCTCCTTGTACAGAATCTTGATTATCAATTCCTTTTGCGAGCAGGCAAGTCAGTCCAATATCGTTTTTTTTTGGTGAACTCATATTTCGGTGGCAGTGGAGGCGAAAGTAGGAGGTGACAAATTAAATCTGAGTGGTCGTGAGGGTGTGTGACCAAACATAGGAACTTGGAGTTGTCATCAGTCACTTGATGCAACTCAAAGAGGTGCTCCACCAATGCAAACCATGAAACTGGTTTGTACTCGTATAGGGTAGGTAGCTTGGGTATGAGGCCTGGAGGTGCAGACTAAGATGGTTTCAGCGTGTCTTAAAAGACCTGTGGTCCTGCTACACAAGAGTTCATGCTGGGATCCAGCATCACCAGAACGGAAATGTTACTGGCACATACGTTCAGAACAACAGCTGGTTGTAATGTCTCTGAAGACACCCGAGAACAAGATGCGGCAGGCACGGTCAGTACCGTGGAAGCGAACAGGCGAACCGCGCGTAATGAGGGCCCATAAACTGGACCGGAAATTGCAGAAATAGCACTGACATTGTCCAACTTGAAAATGACGCGGAAGTTCGGTGCGGCAGACGCAGACAGTACTGCGGAAGGAGTGAGTGGTTGTATGGTAGGAATCTAGACCCCCCGTGGGTGAGGGGGGGATGGGGGGGCAGCCTGGAGCTTAAACTGCAACAACAAGAGTTTTCCATGCACACTGGCCATGCACTCTTTGTGGTAGGACCATAAAACATTAGTGAAACCTCTTGGTGGTCGCACTGTCGTACTACAACGTTGCTGGGTGAAGAGGCTATGTTGAGTGCACTTGTACCCAAGTGGTCGCGAAATGGGGCCGCCAATCTGGTGGTTTGTTCTGGCGAACTGGATGCATAAAATCATCTGTTACTGATTTGTGAGGAAGGCGAGGCTGGTAATAGTTGACTGCACGTGCATTTTGCACAAATGGCAGAGTTGCACATGACACTACTGTAACTGACGTCCTGTCGCATAGAGGATCAAGCACATGTGCAAATTTCAGTCTCTTTGAACTTCGTACGAGCGATCGATCGTCACACTATTTAGTAGATCATCCACTTCACTTTTCACTTGGTGTTGTGCATAATCCGGTGAAACAAAACTTGAGTCCATTGTTTGAGGTAACTTTGTAACACTCGGTCGTTGTGGAGTTGGTGAAGCAGAGGTTATCCTCGTCGAAGATCATAGATCATTGTCCGTTAGCTGCAAAATAACCGACGGCAGAGGGTTAAGTTGGCCTGGTTGTAAGAGCTGGGCCTCTAAATCTTCATAAAGAATGTTTGGTGATGTAGCCACGGCATCATATGTGAAACCTGTTGATTCTATACGACCAGCGCAGAAGTCATGGAAGACGTAGAACTTCTTGTCTGGGGTCACCAATATGGGATTCTGGATACGGATCATAATATATGTAATAAACATTTCCCGAGTTTTCTATATACACATGTATTTTACCATAAAGACTGATACACATGAACACCGCATGAGGTATAAAGACAGTGAATTAAACATGGCGGCTCGTCAGAGCAGTTAATGTTCAAAGATTGTAAATTCTGTGGTCGATGTGACCTATCGATGCCACAAACATACTCATATATTGGATAAAGTGTGGGATCAAAAGGTAGTAGATGTTCATAATGAATTGCAAGAATCATTCGTAGATTTGAAACACAAGATTGCAGGACTGAAGAAAACCAAACATTCTAATAATGTTCAAGAGAGTAAACAACAAGACAAAGCTAAATAATCCAGAGTGGTTGAAGTTCATTCTTGAATAATCTTACAACAACTAGAAATTCACCAGTCTCAAGAACTGAGTGCAGTAAGTCATGGTGGCATTGTTGACATACAAAGGTCATCTGTTGTGTGTAAGACTAGTTGCTTTTTGATGTATGTTGACATTTTACAGAGTTTGAAATTAACTCTAATGAAGTGTATCAATTTATGTAGGCCAAATATAATTGCAATGCTGACAGTAATTGAAAGTTGACTTCAATATCTGAGTAACACAGATAATATTGGTTTCTGTACACAGCAAATGTGCATTGGGAACTACACAGTGCATAAGTTCACCATGGAAGATGTTCTGACATCAGTACAGTTCAAAATGACATGCCCAAGTGAACAATTGCCCAAGGATTGGCAAAACTATCTACATAATGTATTAAACCAGGGCAAATATGCAAAGAATTGCAATTGGAACTTATTGGAGATCAGAAGAAGAATTTAAAGTGAAACGGTAGATCAAAAAACACCATGAGAAGAATAAAAAGAAGAGATTAGTACACTCATTTTGTGGAGAAGAAATAAAGATAAGCAAAATGAGTGGAAAGGGAAGAGGGAAAAATTACATGTTTACTTCTGAGTGATAACAAGTGTCATGACTTTCAAAATTTGACTGTTGTAGCATTTTGTTAACGTTTTTATGGATGAGTGTGTGTATTTGAAGTTAATTTGTTCCACTCTTTTTTTAAACAAATTTTTGTGTGTGGCTGTCAATTTTATGATGCAATGGCACAAGTTTTATTTTGAAGTGATTCTGCTGCATGTTTTCTTTCTGTGTTCACGAGGTACTGGCTGGTGGTTCTATATCATCATTATGCCAGCCCATGCAACCAAGTGACTCGTGGGAGGTGACAAATGTCACAGCATGTGATGTCAGCAGTTTTAGAGTTTTCTGAGGAGTGGTGCACCAAGATGCACAGCCCATTGTGATGACCACCACTGGGAGAGCTTGCTGAGCAGTTGTTCCATCTTCCCTTCACAAGCAGCCTGGTGGGCATTTCCTCATAAATACAATCACTTGCATTGGAGCAGCAGTGGGAATCTTTGAATCTATGTAGCATATTTATAGTGCCAATGATGTTTACAAAAAGCAGAGTATCTTCAAATGCAGTGGGAGTGTTGTAGAAATGTGCAACACAAAATGTGGATATTTGGATATGCCAAATGTTGAGGTATTTATATACTGATGTAATTGGACCTGTGCACTTCATGCCAGTAATGTTATGTTGTATACTTCTATTCTTCTGTTTTCTATCTATTTATTATATTAATTATTAACTTTAGTGTTTTTGATTGGAATGATTTATCTTTTTATGCATAACTGCATTTTCTTGTTTATACAATTATGTCAATTTGGTACTGTCATAAGATTATGACAGATATTAAAGTTTATTCTACTTCAAACAAAGCTAGTTAATTTTAATGACGTTTCTTAAATGACTAGTGGACTAATGATAGTGAGATGTGCTGATAAATTCTTCTGTGAGAAAACACTTTAATTACAATTAGTTAATATATCATTGTAATTGCATAGGCTTCTGCAACAAGAGTCAGTCAACACAAAAGTTCTCTGTGTATGGTATCACATCATATTGTATAAAACTGCTGCTGGAAAAAACCAACATTTCAGCCACGGTTGCTGCACCCTTTATACGATATGATGTGGTACCATACCCAGAAAACATTTATGTCAAAATATCATATGTTTACATGCATTTGCCATAGAGTCACTAATTATTTCTCTTACTAACTAAAATATACATTCTTAATTAAAAATGTGCACTTCAAGTGTGCCTGTCAACTGAGTAGCAATTACAGCTGTTTGTCACAGACACTTACGGTGAATAATTTCATTTCTATCTTTCTTTACCAACATTTTCAAGATATACATCTACATGGGCATAGTGTGGCAAATCTATTTAACAAGTACTTTATATCTGTTACTGATAAAATGGGATTGCCAGGATCAGTAAATAATGCCCTTGAATATCTGAAACTAGCCTTTACAAATAGCTTCAGGTACATGAATATGTCACTCACTTCACCAAAAGAAATAACTTCCAATGTCTGCTTGTGTCTGTGTATGTGTGGATGGATATGTGTGTGTGTGCGAGTGTATACCTGTCCTTTTTTCCCCCTATGGTAAGTCTTTCCGCTCCCGGGATTGGAATGACTCCTTACCCTCTCCCTTAAAACCCACATCCTTTCGTCTTTCCCTCTCCTTCCCTCTTTCCTGACGAAGCAACCGTTGGTTGCGAAAGCTTGAACTTTGTGTGTATGTTTCTGTTTGTTTGTGTGTCTATCGACCTGCCAGCACTTTCGTTTGGTAAGTCACATCATCTTTGTTTTTAGATATATTTTTCCCATATGGAATGTTTCCCTCTATTATATTCATATTTCCATAGGCAGCTAGACTGCACTCGCATCACTGCACTGCATTCAAATGTTATTGTGAAATAACATTTCCTTGTATACTGGATATAGTGACGTAATCTTTGCAGTAGTTATTCATTAATATTATGCCAATGAGGATCAGTACAAGGGAGGATCAGGACAAAGTTCAATTGAGCATTATTCCTAGAAATTTAGGATATGGGTTCTGGCATAAGTTGATTCCTTCAGAGTATATTCTCAGCTGAATGTGCACCTGTCTGTTATTTAGATGAAAAGCTAAGCCTTCTGTTTTAATTTGGCTTAAGTTCCATTTTCTAACCTGTTCATTCACTTTTTGGAGGTCTTGAGTGAGTGTGTCCTCTGCATGGGCTGTTCGTGCTGTGTATGGCTGTGGCTATATCATCCACAGACATGAACTTTCAGCACATTGGGATAGGGACATATGATGTGTAGATGTTGCACAGAAGTGGGGCCATAACAGAGCCATGAGGAAGGCTTTTTCTTCTGTTTAAACTACTTGAAAGATTCTATCACTTAGTTTTCCAGTCATAAGCTGGAGGAAATCTTCCCAGGGAACTTGGCTGTAGAGTTTTACCAATAGGCCCTCCTTCCTGACTGTGTCATAGACACAGATTAGATCAGTGAAGGTGACTACCATATTGAATTACTTCTAAAAACCATTTTCAATGCAAGTTGCCAGGGACAGTACTTGACCACAGCAATTTCTGGCAGATTCTCCTATTAGAGCAAACTCCAACAAGAAACTGGTCATCTTTTGTAGCAGAAAAAAATATTGCTCTCTACACCAAGTGAAAAGAGTACAAAGACCATGATAGTTATTGTTAAGTAAATACTCCATAGTAGCAAGGAAAGGAAGATTTCTTCCTTCCACAGAGGAAGGACAGAATCTTGGTAGACTCTCTGAGTCCCCTCTCCACACTTCATTAAACTACACCTATAGGTGCACACCTCTTAAAGAGAAAAAATGATTGCTTGACCTCAATATTAATGTTAAGGTTCCTCATGAATCTTCACGTTATTCAACCCATCATAATGCACCCTAATAGGTACACCAGCAAACCAGAACATGGGGTCACTTGGTAAAGCATTTCATAGTTTTTGCATTCTGTCTGTATTTTCAGTAATTCTATTTTAAATTCAGTAATACTTATTGTTAGTATTGATGTGTCACATCCAATAATAATTCTAGTCTCTGTAAGTGTGTATATTACACAAATGGATGCCTGTGGTGGTGCCTTCCATTCCCCCCAGAAACAAGGTAGGTGACCAGTGCGGTTCACTGCCATAAAGTTACTAAATACGTCTTTTATTATTAAAAATAAAATATTATATGCACTTGTAGTAAATACTTTCACTTTCTGATACACATGGGCATCACCACAGGCAAGGGGGTAGGGATGGGGGGGGGGGGGGGGGAGGGAATATCGTCCTCCCGACCCCCCTCTCAAATATTTTTGGAAAAGCAATTTCAGTTCCTTGAGTTTTAGTTGACAAGGCCTGACACCACTGACCCAGGCTTAACTAATTACACATACTAAAAGCTTTTGAGCCGTAAGATTTAATGCTTTGCAGGATTTACTAAAGTGCCAGTAAATCAAATCCACTTATATTATTCATGTGGCCCTTAAGTGGATCGAGCTGTCCATAGAAATGAAAGCACATAGAAATACTCGGTCACACTCACGCAGGAGTGTGAGGTTGTGTGCAATGTTGACGTGTAAGGGACCGTCTTATGGTGGGACCTCGGTATCAGTCAAAAGAATGAGCACTTGGTCGTCGGACGTCACTATAGAAATGTCATTCACTCGGTGTGGCAGCACGCTGCAGGACAAACTGATAGTAGGTGTGTGTGTCTCTGACGTTGGAAGTGAGGGCGCGAAACCTGTGCAGGGTGAAACGGGAGGTGAGGTCGGGAAACCAGCGAATGGTGGCAAACAGTCTTTGGTGGAAGAGGTGTGTGGTGTGTTGATGAGAGGACATCTTCATTCTCAATCAAGGATGGATCGTCTGCAGAGTCTGACTGCGGCAGTGTGAGACCCTCAGGGTCTGTGTGCAGTCTTTAATCATGATATCAAAAGTCGTGTCCCCATACTGCAGGATCTTGTAGGGGCCAAGATAAGGAGGTTGAAGAGGCTGCCTAACCACATCATGATGTGGGAGCAGTCGGGGACTGTGGAGGGAACATAAATCTCAGGTGGTGAGTGACTAATGGGCGGGTGCAAACGCATTTGTTGAAAATGTGTGCGAATGTGGCTAATGAGGGAAAATCCTCGCTAACCTGGGGAAGAATAAGTTCCCCTGGTAGGACCAGATTCTTGCCGAAAACAAATTCGGATATGGTCCCCTGTAGGTCAGGTTTATAGGTCGAGTGTAGACTAAGTAGCAGAGAGCTTCCGACCAGAGACAATCATGGCATCGAAGGGCCGTCTTGAGGGTGCAATGCCATCTCTCCACCAACCCATTGCTTTGTGGGTGATAGGCAGTAGTGTGCAATTTTTTAATACCGCAGATATTTCAGAGGATGGTCAAAAGGGAGGATTCAAACTGTTGACCCTGATTGGTAGTGATAGTGGTCGGGCACCCGAAACGAGCGATCCACGAGCCAATGAAAGCCTTGGTTAACCTCTCGGCAGTAATGTTAGAGAGAGGGACAGCCTCGACCCAGTGAGACAAACAGTCGATAGTTGGTGAGGTATATCTATGGCCTTCCAAAGGAGGAAGAGGCCTGATCAGATCAATATGTACATGACGGAATCGTCCTGTGGGAATGACGAACTTGCCCAGAGTTGGGAAGGTGTGGTGGCTGATCTCGTTGCTCTGGCAAGCGACGCAGCTGTGTGCCCAGGTTTGACAGTCCTGTTTGATATTCTTCAAAACAAAACATTCTGACATGTGATTTGTGGTGGCTCAAATGCCCAGGTGGACTAGGTTATGCAGGGGGTCGAAAACCTGTCGGCGCAGCCTGGGTAGGAGCAAAGGGCATAGAGTGCCAGTCGAAGAATCACACCACAACTCGTCGGAAACGCCAGGAAATTTAGCCTTTGTGAAAACAAGTGATGTTTGTGGGTCTCGTGGAAGAGCCTGAGAATTTTCGTCAGAAGCTTGGAGGGAGGCCAGATCGGAAAGATCAACAATGCAAGAAACAGCACTGATCCACAAGAAGAAATCCGCAGTGACGTTATCTGCACCCTTGATGCAATGGACGTCTGTTGTGAATTGAGAAACAAGGCCAAAGTGGCGGTAACGTCGAGGGGGTGGGTCTTCAGGTGGGTTGCAGAACACTTCTGCCAGTGGTTTGTGATCGGTGAAGACGAAATACGAACGTCCCTCGACATCAGGGCAGAAATGTTTGATTGCCTCATAAACAGCAAAGAGCTCTCTATCGAATGCAGAATATTTTCTCTGAGCCTTAGTTTCTTGGGAAAGAAATGAAGGGGAGAAACTGTGTTGCCCTTGCGTTGTTGCAACACTGCCCCCACTGTGATGTCGCTGGCGTCCCTAGTGATGAATAACTCGGCCGAAGGGTCAGGGTGGGTGAGTGTCACAGCGTGTGCGAAAGAAGTCTTCAGAGACTTGAAGGCCTCTAACTTCGGAGCAGTCCAAGTGACAGGTTGTTTACCTGATAGCGCGTCCATCAGGGGTGCCTGGACAGCAGCGGCAGAAGGCAGATGGCGACGATAGTAATTGATGGTGCTCTTTGTAAGTAGCCAGGGGTGGCAGAGACGTGATAGCCTGCACACGAGATATGGGAGGCTGTATTCCGTCAGTGGAGACGGTGTAACCTAGGAAGGAGACTGACGTTGGGTGCAACTGAAACTTGTCTTTGTTGACCTCGACATCATTGGAGTTCAGGGTCTGGAGGACCAAGGACAGATGGTTTTCATGTTCCTCCACTGAGCTGCTGAAAACGAGAATGTCATCCAGATAAGCAAAGCAAAACTCGAACTGTCGCAAGATAGAGTCAATGAAACGTTGCCACTTTTGCGCCACGTTCTTTAGGCCGAATGGCTTGAAGTGGTATTGGAATAAACTGAGTGGCGTGATTATAGCCGTTTTAGGAATGTCTTCCGGCGCCAACAGAATCTGGTGGTAGGTGCGTTTACAGTCAATAACACTGAAAATTGTGGTGACTGATAACATATGAGTTAAGTCATTGATGTTCGGCACTGGGTAATTGTCCATGATCGTACAAGCGTTTAAGCACCTGTAATCACTGCTCATTCAGAAAGATCTGTCGTGTTTGGGGACGAGTTGGATTGGTGAAGACTAGTTGCTGTCTGAAGGTTGCAGAACACCTGCCACCAAAAGTCCATTAATCTGCTGCCGGGCCGCACCCAACTTGATAGGGTTGAGGCGTCACACCTTATGCCTGATAGGAGGGCTGGCAGTGGCAACTATCTTGTATGTCATTCCATGAGTGACGGAAGAAACTGCACATAAGATTAGTTAACGTCCTGTCGCTGAGTCCTCGGACAAGTAGGGCGCAACAAGGTGTAGCCGTTAGCGCAAGTGGGGAAAGGTAGCACGAAAGTCACATGTCTCTTACGGGAGCATGGGGTGTGCTTGTGTGGAGGGGGTGGGTGCACGTACAGTGCTCAGCGAAGGGGAACGGGCAGCGACTGTCTGCTGTTAACCTTACACTGGACAGCCGGCGTGGACGAGAGCAGCGCCGGCATTGCACGTCGGGCCACAATGGCTGCTGGGTCATGTGGCCAGTGAGTGAGAGAGGGGTAACGTTTATCAACAAGCGCAGTAGCTGCCTGAGAGGTGGTCATGGTCGCAATGCATGTGCGACTGTCATTAGCAGCACTGTTTGAAACACATGGCACTGGATGAGGTGAGCGCAATGGGAGGGGGGGGGGGGGTTGGAATGTCACACACAAGTAAAGTTTGTGGACTAACCTGGTGAGAGTTTGAGCTAGGCTCAGCTGCTCAATCTTGTTTAGGTGGCGGCACCGTGGACTGCAGTTGCAGAATGAGGTATGAGCCGCAACGAGCTCGCTGTAAGGGGATGCGATGCATTGTTTCAGCTTCTCGTTGTCCTGGCAGAGTTGCATCACCGAGTCGTATTCTGACAGTAGGTCAGTAACACGTCACAATGTTGCCCAAGAGGGCGGAGCACTCATGTATGATATCGTATGTTGTGGTGGAAACAGAGTGTTGAACATAGGTGGGGGTGCACGGTATGTGAGTGTTTGTAGGATGGTGGAGCACTGAACTGTGTATGATGTTCGGAGATAGTTCATAATGAGACAAAAAATCCATACCGAGGATTGGTTCATCAATGTTTGTAATGTAGAACGCCCATGGAAAAAGTAGAAAAGGAGATGGGGTCACCGTAACCTTTACTGAGCCTGAGGTAGATAATGTCGTTGCGTTTACAGCTCGTAGAAGTGACTTCGTCTGTGAATAAGTGGGTGGAGGCATTGAAGTAGGTATGATCGACACGTCAGCACCAGTGTCGACCAGAAAATCTAGACCTGACGCAATGTCAGTCACATAGAGACGACCAATCGGCCGGGCGGACGAGTGAATTGAGTGTAATGTAAGGGAACGCCTGTTAGGTTCCCTGCAGGACTCGGTGTCTCTTAGTTCCTGCGGTCGGCGTTTGGGTGTTGGCATGGTAACCTGCACTTCTTGGCATCGTCACCGAATACTTTGTGGTACCAGCATAAAGGGTGAGCAGGGTGACGAGGAGGTGGAGACTGCGACAGCGGGGGCGGCTTGTCCTTGTTTATTTGTTCCGGTAAATAGGCTGGTACATAAGGTGCGTGGGTGATCCTGGAGTGCTCAGACAATGGATAGAGTGAGCCAACGCTGCCAGGAGAAGAAGATGAGGTGACAGCGGAGTGAGTCCTGCCTCTGCTAGCCGAAGGTCGGTATGCGGGGGCGGTTGTGCCAACGAATGGTGTGGAATGAACCAGCTGATGTTGTCGCAGCAGTGAATACAACTGGTCAGTGATGTGTAGGTGGGAGCCAATGGGCTCAAACGAGTGTGGTAACAGATGGATCTGTAGATTGGTAGGAAGTTTGGCAGACCACACAGCCCATAGCATGGCGTCAGGCACAGTATGCTCGTTCATGCGCAATCGAAGGTGGCGCCAGAGTTGTGAGGGCGTGCATTCCCCCAAGTGCACCTCATAGAGAATCTTGAGTATTAACTCTTGTGGCGAGCAGGCAAGTCATCCATTACAGTCTTCTTTGCAAACTGATATATTGGTACAGGCGCAGCGAAAGGAGTAGGTCACAAATCAAATCCGAGTGGTCATGGAGGTGTGTGACGAGGCAGAGAAACTTTGAGTTGCCGTCAGTCACATGATGTAACTCGAACAGATGCTCGATGTGCGTGAACCACGATGCCGGGTTGTCCTCATATAAGGTCGGTAGCTTCGGCAGGCAGCCTGGAGGGGATGACGACGGTGGCTTCGGTTTCTCCTGGGGTAGCTGCTGAACTGAGGTTAAGTCAGAGGCCGGCGCAGTAGGCCCGGATTTAAACCAGGCGAGCGAATCCATAGTAGTGGGAGCTGGCATAGTTGACTGTGTGTCACAAAACATGGCGCAGCAGGCACGGACAGTACCATGGAAACAGGCAGATGGATGGCACATGAGGGGGACCCGGGAATTGGGCTGAGTGATGAGTGCTGGATGGAAACAACCCGCTTCCGGAACAGGGCGAGAGACGGGCTCAGCAGACACAGGCGGTGCTGTGGGAGCGGCAGGCGGTTGCACAACCAGAAATGGGGACCCCGCAAGTGGGGAGGGCGGGGGGTTGAGGAAGGCACCCGCGTGGGAACTATGTGATGCGCAACATGCCTGTAGTGCATGTGGCGTTCCACTGAGGCGAGATAAGAGGTCCATGTTATGCGAAACACTGAATTGTGCATGTAAATTGGACACAAGTGGAACAGCACGTGCACGGCACGGATCTGGCGTGGTTCGTGGTAATCACTGTGTTGCACACGGCCCGACAGTAACTGATGCAGCATGCTGGTGGGTGACTAAATACGTGTTCAAATGGAGATCACTTTGTTCTTGAAACACTTGATTTGAAAAGACACAATTCGAAATATTGTTCAGTTCACATTTCACTGTCAGATGGGCATAATCGGAGATGCGAAGCCTGCGTCCATTGTTCGCTGTAACGCCGTAGTTGTCAACCATTGAAGACTAATGAGGTTAGCACACGGCGTTGGTTGAGAACACGAATCACTGTGTGTAAATGATGAATACGCCATTGGCAAAGAAACGACGAAACTCGGTGAGCGGAGTTGTGCTTCCACATCTTCGAACAAGACATTGTTTGGCATGGTCATCGTGTAGTGCATATAACTTGTTGCATAAACAACATCGCGGAAGACGCGAAACACGAACGAACTACGGGGTCACCGCTATTGGAATGGAATCAGTAATTGGGATATAGAAAACTTAATTCCCATATATGTCATAGCTCGTATATATTTACACTTGACACTGCATTCGTACAGAATGAAGTATAACAAAGAGCTGACTAAAGTAAAGTTAAAATGGAGGCTCGACAGAGCACTTAGAGTTCACAGATATTAAGTTTCGTGGTCGATATGAACTATCGACGTCACAAGATGATCCATAGTGCTGTAAACAATGGCACTCAGATTGATTCTGTATTCCTTGACTTCAGGGAGGCATTTGACTCCGTCCTGCACTGCTGTTTAATTAAACAAATATGAGCTTTCTGAATGTCAGACCAGATTTTGACTGGATTTGAAACTCCCTTGCAGATAAAACTCAATACATCACTCTTAATAGAACAAAATTGGATACGTAAAGATAATTTCTGGAGTACTACAATGATGTGTGAGAGGACAGTTATTGTTTACAGTGTGTATAAGTGACCTAGTAGAAAGTATTGGAAGCTCTTTAAGACTACAGATGATGCAGTTGTCTACAAGAAAGTAGTAATGCCAGGAGACAATATTAACTTGGCTGCATGACCTACACAGAACTGATGAATTGCACAGACTCCGGCAGTTGACCCTGAGCATAAATATACGTAATTTATTGTGCTTATATAGGAAAAAATATTCACTACTGTACAACTACGCTATTGATTACATGCTGGAAACAGTGACCATCATAAAATATCTATCAGTAACTATGCAGTGAGACCTGAAGTAGAATGACCACATAAAACAAATGGCAGGAAAATCAGATACCAGACTGAGATTCATAGGAAGAATCTTAAGAAAATGTAACTCACTCAAAAAAAAGTGGCTTGTAAGGTACCTGTTCCACCAAATCTTGAGTACTCTTAATTAATCTGGGATCCTTACCATATAGAACTAATAGAAAAGATAGAGAGGATCCAGTGAAGTGTGGAGCATTTTGTCATGGTATCATTTAGTTGGCATGAGAACATAACAGAGATGCTGAACAAACTCCAATGGCAGATGCATCAGGGGGAGGTTTCTATTGAACTTTTGAGATAATACTTTCTGAGAAGAATTGGATAACATTTTACTTCCTTCCACATATATCTTGCAAAATAACCACGATGAGCAAATTCGCGAAATTTGAGCTCATACAATCTTTTTTCCCATGTATCATTTGTGAATGGAACAAGGGAATGGGTGGGGGGAGGGGGGGGGGGGGGGGGGGAACTTAATGGTACCCTCCACCACACACCATCCAGTGGCTTGCAGAGTATTGATGGAGGTGTATTTTTTAACTTATTGGTAGTAATAAAAGGAAGTAGCATATGATCTATTAAATTGTCATTGTAATCAGTTGCACCACCATAACATGATGCCACTATGGTTTGTAGTTCTTCCAAGTTTCTACATTGTTAGCTGTAATATATTCCAAGGCACTTTCTGTTTCTAGTATTTAGCCTTCATTTAGTGAGACACCCAATACTGAACTACCAGTATTAGAATGGTCAACATCACTGTCAGTCTTATCTTCTACTAAATCTAAATAGTCATCTTGTTTTGTGGTAAGTATACTGTATTAGCTAGTCTGTCCATCCTTTCATTTGCATGAAAATTTATCTCACTCAGTGTTTGATCCATATTTGAAACTTGTCATCTATTTGAGCAAATTTACATTAATTTCTGATTTAATTGCTATCAATTGATAATAATTAACTTTCTTAATTTACTGCCCAGGTTTGTTAATTTGTGTTTACTGCTGTGAAATTGCTTGCATCAAACGTGTTTTTTGCTGTGGGATCATCTGCATTATTGTTTCTAAAGTAATATTTTCCTTTATGACAGCCATTATGTCCATTTCCCAACAAATGCTAATGTAACAACTCACACAATTATTTGTATCAGATAATAATACATTACATAGTTTTAATCTTTCATTAATGAACTATATTCACTTAAATAGTTTTCTTTATTGCTCAAAAGGTATTCTTTCTAAATTTAACTGTGTTTGATAAACTGACTTCATAATTAAATATACCCTTAAACCCTTCACTTGAAGAACTGGCAGAATCAACTGTAATTTAGTAATCCCTTCACTATATTACATCATAAAGTACAGAACCCAGCAGATTTTAATATAGTCGACCCTGCCTGGAACTCTGTTGTGATGCACAAATTGCATCTTTCAGTGACCACCAATATCTCTGTGTCATCTGTGTCACTAGATGGAATGCTAATGGCACATACCAATATGCTTGCTCGCTGTACTAAGACACTCACATGTGCAATGAAATTATTTTATTTGTTAATTATTTTCCACAAGTAATGAAATAATCTTGTGTCATGATAAACTTGCAATAAGATCATAGACAAGTTGCAAACACATAGTAAATTATTGTTGTAAACTTCTTCTTCGTTATTTTTGTCCTCGAATAGAGGCCTCAGTGTGATATTCTTTCATTTGATATTCCTTTTTCACACCAGGTTTGCAATATAAGGGAGTTCATTGGGTGGCAAATCCTTAAAATTTTATTGTTCTTGAAGCAGCTTGCTTGTAAACATATTCCTTATTATTATTCTCTTCAACAGACATCAAATGATAAGCCACATGATTAATTAACAGTGTACATTTACTATATGAACTTATACAATATACTGTGTATGTGGATAGTTCAGTATCACTTTCAATAATAAACAAACTCCAACCTTTGGCAATATTCATAGTTCATGGGGGGCAACATTTGCGTAACAGAGATATAGTCAGTAGTTGAAAAAGATACAGCGGTCCTCAACCCAAAGATTGGTTTGAGTACCGCAGTGCTTTGCTAAACATGATCCTGTTGAAATTGGTACACCATTGCCTTTTTCCGGTCCCTCAATGGATTTGCCTGCCTCTAGTTAAATGTAGACTGTAAACCACAGTGCAGCTTGGAATTTTTCACATATACCAGTCACTGGCAGAGGTGAAAGAAGCATTGAGTGACAAAAAAAAAAAAAAAAAAAAAAAAAAAAAAAAATCATATGTACAATTGAGCATTTAGACTTGTAAGTTGACACTTATCCACACTATTACTCAAGAGAAAATTTATTTTTATTTATGAGTAAGTGACCATACGATGTCCAATATACAAATCTAGCAAATGTTATTTAAATATCTGTTTCAGGACACTGTTGCTTTCATTTCTTAACATGAAGTTGTATCTCTACAGTATATATATTATAATTATATTAGGCACTGTAAACTTTTATTGCTTAAAATGTAGTTTTATTACAGTAGGCATAATAAAGACACTTTTCAATTATATACATTTTTAGCAAGGCAAACAAAGTCATCATGAAATGCATTGTTATGATAATAATACATTGGGCATATTTTAAAAGTTTTACACTCCAAGATACACATTACACTCAGTCTTTTTAGATTTTTGGTATTTGGATAATGTTTTACAAGAGCAAGTATACTGGAAACCTATTTAACCAGTTTCATGTAAAGAAGGTTTTAGGTAACAAAACATTTCATTGGATATGAAGATAGTGATAAACATTGTACCGGGCACTGTTAGATTTTATAAACTTGAAAATAATTATATAATTACAAAATTGTTCAAAATAACTACTAAATTGTTCACTTATGAAGGGAATAAATGAAAAACATGCTACACTTATTTGTCAAATTTGTAAGTTAGAAGGAAAAAGAGGAAATTTTGCATGAGCCAAAGTTTAAATAGTTGTTGTGGTCTTCAGTCCAGAGACTGGTTTGATGCAGCTATTCTAAACTGTGCAAGCTGCTTCATCTCCCAGTACCTACTGCAACCTACATCCTTCTGAATCTGCTTACTGTATTCATCTCTTAGTCTCCCTCTACGATTTTTACCCTCCACGCTGCCCTCCAATACTAAACCGGTGATCCCTTGATGCCTCAGAACATGTCCTACCAACCAATCCCTTCTTCTAGTCAAGTTGTGCCACAAATTTCTCTTCTCCCCAATCCTATTCAACACTTCCTCATTAGTTATGTGATCTACCCATCTAATCTTCAGCATTCCTCTGTAGCACCACATTTTGAAAGCTTCTTATTCTCTTCTTGTCCAAACTAGTTATCGTCCATGTTTCACTTCCATAAATGGCTACACTCCATACAAATACTTTCAGAAACGACTTCCTGACACTTAAATCTATACTCGATGTTAACAAATTTCTCTTCTTCAGAAATACTTTCCTTGCCATTGCCAGTCTACATTTTATATCCTCTCTACTTCAACCATCATCAGTTATTTTGCTCCCCAAATAGCAAAACTCCTTTACTACTTTAAGTGTCTCATTTCCTAATCTAACTCCCTCAGCATCACCCGACTTAATTCGACTACATTCCATTATCCTTGTTTTGCTTTTGTTGATGTTCATCTTATATCCTCCTTTCAAGACACTGTCCATTCCATTCAACTGCTCTTCCAAGTCCTTTGCTGTCTCTGACAGAATTACAATGTCATCGGCGAACCTCAAAGTTTTTATTTCTTCTCCATGGATTTTAATACCTACTCCGAACTTTTCTTTCGTTTCCTTCACTGCTTGCTCAATATACAGATTGAATAGCATCGGGGAGAGGCTACAACCCTGTCTCACTCCCTTCCCAACCACTGCTTCCCTTTCATGCCCCTCGGCTTTTATAACTGCCATCTGGTTTCTGTACAAATTGTAGATAGCCTTTCCCTCCCTGTATTTTACCCATGCCACCTTCAGAATTTGAAAGAGATTATTCCAGTCAACATTGTCAAAAGCTTTCTCTAAGTCTACAAATACTAGAAATGGAGGTTTCCTTTCCTTAATCTAGCTTCTAAGATAAGTCGTAGGGTCAGTATTGCCTCACATGTTCCGATATTTCTACGGAATCCAAACTGATCTTCCCCAAGGTCGGCTTCTACTAGTTTTTCCATTCATCTGTAAGGAATTCGTGTTAGTATTTTGCAGCTATGACTTATTAAACTGATAGTTCAGTAATTTTCACATCTGTCAACACCTGTTTTCTTTGGGATTGGAATTAGTATATTCTTCTTGAAGTCTGAGGGTATTTCGCCTGTCTCATACATCTTGCTCACCAGATGGTAGAGTTTCGTCAGAACTGGCTCTCCCAAGTCCATCAGTAGTTCAAATGGAATGTTGTCTACTCCTGGGGCCTTGTTTCGACTCAGGTCTTTCAGTGCTCTGTCAAACTCTTCACGCAGTATCGTATCTCCCATTTCATCTTCATCTACATCCTCTTCCATTTCCAAAATATTGTCCTCAAGTACATCGCCCTTGTATAGATCCTCTATATACTCCTTCCACCTTTCTGCTTTCCCCTCTTTGCTTAGAACTGTGTTTCCATCTGAGCTCTTGATATTTATACAAGTGGTTCTCTTTTCTCCAAAGGTCTCTTTAATTTTCCTGTAGGCAGTATCTATCTTACCCCTAGTGAGATAAGCCTCTACATCCTTACATTTGTCCTCTAGCCATCCCTGCTTAGCCAATTTGCACTTCCTGTCGATCTCATTTTTGAGACGTTTGTATTCCTTTTTGCCTGCTTCATTTACTGCATTTTTATATTTTCTCCTTTCATCAATTAAATTCAGTATTTCTTCTGATACCCAAGAATTTCTACTAGCCCACGTCTTTTTATCTACTTGATTCTCTGCTGCCTTCACTACTTCATCCCTCAAAGCTACCCATTCTTCTTCTACTGTATTTCTTTCCCCCATTCTTGTCAATTGTTCCCTTATGCTCTCCCTGAAACTCTCTACAACCTCTAGTTTAGTCAGTTTATCCAGGTCCTATCTCCTTAAATTCCCACCTTTTTTCAGTTTCTTCAGTTTTAATCTACAGTTCATAACCATTAGATTGTGGTCAGAGTCCACATCTGCCCCTGGAAATGTCTTACTATTTAAAACCTGGTTCCTAAATCTCTGTCTTACCATTATATAATCTATCTGAAACCTATCAGTATCTCCAAGATTCTTCAAGGTATACAACCTCCTTTTATGATTCTTGAACCAAGTGTTAGCTATGATTAAGTTGTGCTCTGTGCAAAATTCTACCAG
Organism: Schistocerca piceifrons; assembly: GCF_021461385.2. Lineage (NCBI taxonomy): Eukaryota > Metazoa > Arthropoda > Insecta > Orthoptera > Acrididae > Schistocerca > Schistocerca piceifrons. The sequence continues at coordinate 122,029,303 of NC_060141.1, read as the reverse complement.
GCGGCTTCCTCTTTCTTTTTTTACCCCCAATCCATATTCACCTACTACGTTTCCTTCTGTCCCTTTTCCTACTGACGAATTCCAGTCACCCATGACTATTAAATTTTCATCTCCCTTCACTATCTGAACATTTTATTTTATTTCATCATACATTTCTTCAATTTCTTTGTCGACTGCAGAGCTTGTTGGCATGTAAACTTGTACTACTGTGGTAGGCGTGGGCTTCGTATCTATCTTGGCCACAATAATGCGTTCACTATGCTGTTTGTAGTAGCTTACCCGCATTCCTATTTTCCTATTCATTATTAAACCTACTCCTGCATTACCCCTATTTGATTTTGTGTTTATAACCCTGTAGTCACCTGACCAGAAGTCTTGTTCATCCTGCCATTGAACTTCACTAATTCCCACTATATCTAACTTTAACCTATCCATTTTCCTTATTAAATTTTCTAACCTACCTGCCCGATTAAGGGATCTGACATTCCACGCTCCGATCCGTAGAACGCCGGTTTTCTTTCTTCTGATAAAGACGTCCTCTTGAGTAGTCCCCGCCCGGATAACCGAATGGGGGACTATTTTACCTCCGGAATATTTTACCGAAGAGGATGCCATCATCATTTAACCATACAGTAAAGCTGCATGCCCTCGGGAAAAATTACGGCTGTAGTATCCCCTTGCTTTCAGCCGTTCACAGTACCAGCACAGCAAGGCCGTTTTGGTTAGTATTACAAGGCCAGATCAGTCAATCATCCAGACTGTTGCCCCTGCAACTACTGAAAAGGCTGCTGCCCCTCTTCAGGAACCACACGTTTGTCTGGCCTCTCAACAGATACTCCTCCGTTGTGGTTGTACCTACGGTACGGCTATCTGTATCGCTGAGGCACGCAGCCCTCCCTACCAACGGCAAGGTCCATGGTTCATGAGGGGGTTTAAATAGTTAAGTTTACTATTCTTGATAGTACTGTAGCCTGTATTTTTGCAATGTCATAAAAACACAGAAACAATACCAATTTACTTGGTTCATTTATTGCTTGGGGGTTGAAGGATGAGAGAGGTGGAGGTGTGAATGGGCTTGTTATGGCTGTAAACAGCAGGATTTCTCCATAATACTGTGGTAATGTATGAAGCCATACTGAAAAGTAATACCTCCAGATTTCTTATGTGGAAACTCTTAAAGCTCTTTGAATAAAACAAACATTATTAACATTCTACAGCTTTATTCTTCATGTCTACATATTTATTTTTCAACATAGTCACCTTGGCAATGAACACACGTCTACCAGTGAGAGACCAGTTCATTGACACCATCACTGTAGAATATTTCACTTTGTTGATAGAGACCCAACTCCCCTTCTGCTTGTACTGTTTCATCATTATCAAGATGAAGTCTTCAAAGATGTTCTTTATGTTTTGGAAACAGATGACACTACAGAGGGGGCCAAGCCAGGACTAAATAGAGGATGATTGATGATGGTAAATCCGAGGCATCAGATTGGTGTGGATGTTGCAGCGCTCATATATGGTCTGACATTGTGATCTGAAGGAGAGGTGCTTAATGTGTGGACAAACTCTTCAAATTCAAAACTCGATTACAGCATGATATTTCTCATGCACTGGCATAGTTATTTTACACACCACCATGTAAAATGCCACAATTTGGAGCCTTCTAGTGGCAGAGGACTGCAAATATTTCGAGATGAAGAATAAAGATGTAAACTGTTAATAACATTCATTTTATTTAAAAATATTTAAGAGTTTTCACAAAAGAAAATTTGGATGCATTACTTTTCAGCACATCCCCACATTTCCTAAAGGCCATATTCAAGGGGTCTGCAGAAAGTTCATAAATTTCCCATGATAGGTCTGTAATCTCTAGATTTTTCTTGCACTTCTACCATAGGTATGAAGGTAACTCTGTTTTTTCTGATAGCTTCTTGCCCATTAATTGATTGACCAAATGTCTTAATATCGACAGTGACATCAGTCTTCTCAAATATGTGTTTCATACAGCCATCTGGCTTACTAGTGCAAACATTTCTTTACATGTACACCAGGTATCCTGTCTCTCACTGCATTCACACGAGGTTTCAGTTGAGCCCATCAAATTGCATTATAGCTGCCACATTTTGCTATATCAATAAAAGAGTCTACAATCTCCTTATAGAGTCTATTTAGAAAATACAAACATGTCACATAAATATCCTTGCATATCTCAGTAAGATGAAGTCATAGTAGATGTTTGAAAGTGCATTGCACATTTTTAAGGAATGGCCAAGAGCAAAATTAGTAGTGCAAGGGAATTTAATTACTAAATTTCAGTTCAAGCTGTTATTATTTAGCAGCAGAAGTATTACTAACAAAGTTGTGTAATGAAATGGCTGTTTGTTTACTCTTTAATAGAGTGTAAGCTTTCATTGACATTTGTTGCAATACTGTGCAGAACAGCTCTCTAAACCAGGCCCATGCCATGTGGGGAAATTTTACCACATGTGCCTACTTGAAGCTTTACCCTATCATTGGATCTTTTCCAAACCTTGCAAATTCTACAGATGCTCCATCACCAAGTTGTGCTACTAATATACTTTGGAGAAATAATACAGCAGCATGTCAGACTTAATCATAGCTTCAGCAACTACTAGTGAAAAGCCTACTTGAAGCTTTACCCTATCATTGGATATTTTCCAAACCTTGCAAATTCTACAGATGCTCCATCACCAAGTTGTGCTACTAATATCCTTTGGAGAAATAATACAGCAGCATGTCAGACTTAATCATAGCTTCAGCAACTACTAGTGAAAAGCAGGAATATGGCTTCAAGTCAGCTCCAGTGTACAGTTATTTCATTCTCAACAGCAAACTTTGTTAGACTGTTCCAATGTCCACTATTACTTTGTAACAAGGCCTTGTTACACTATTACTTTTAGCGTTGGAATAAAATGATGAAAGAGAGTTTATGAAGTTGTCGCAATGTCATCATTCGATAAACACACTTGGAATCAGACAGGACCCAGATTGCACAATTGTGATGAATGTGTGTCCATACTACTTTGTGTGCTTTTTAGGAACAGCACTTGCAGCCCCTCTCAAGATGTAAATGCAGTAGACCACTACAAACTGAGATTGTCATACCCTTATTAATTTCAATAATATTATTCACTGATGACTAATGTTCATTCATAATTGTGTTAAGAATGGTCATAGCTCACATAGCAAATTCCATAGGTTATAGTTACCCTAAGTGCTCTTGCCAGCTGGATTGTGTTTCAGACTGAGCATGACAACAGTGAAATACAGAGGTCTAAATATTGTTAATATATTCAAAATGCTCTGGTGTTGGCTGTAGAACTTTGAAAACCTATTTAAACTATGGGGAATTATTCGATAATTTTTTGCGTTAGTGAAAACATTAATGTCCACCTCAGCAGCAGAGTAGTCAGATTTTTCTATAAGAACAAGATTTGATTCCGACTGCCACAGTATATCAAGCAATTTCCCTTAGTGGCTGAGACTAGCTTGCGTATAGAGACATACACGAACAAGCGATTTCAGTTTACAGTATCTTCGAAAAGAGATTTTATATTCTTTCGCTCGCTACGCACAAACTATTAGTCTCACAGAAAAAATGAACAGAACAGCCGCAACAAGAAATGCGGTAGCCGTAGTTAACAGCCAGCACATGCTAGCCGTGCCCAGCATCCGCCGGCGCACCTTCAGTTTTACCGTTAGGCAAATTTTGGCAATGGCGCGAAGCACACGGGCGTGCACAAGACGAAATAGAGCGCAATGCGAGAGCTAAGCAACGGGCGAGTGTAGGTGTGTCTCCAGGTATACGATTCTGCCTGCTGCAGGGCATGTGGGTCGAGCTTAACGTGAGCTCCCCATAACGCGTATGGGATTATTCAGACAGCGCCGTTCGTTCGTTCGCCTTGTTACATTACTACCGTGAAGTATTCGGTGCCCTGCGCATCAGCGGACGGTTATCGGTTTTGTGTGCTCACGCATCCATCGCTTTTCCCGCTGTTACGAGATCGCACCACATGCTCGATCACTGAAGAGTGTATACCCTCTGGGAACAGTATTAGAGCACATCTATTGTGAGGTGGCTGTTACTGCGATCACAAGAGCACAGACTTTCGGCACTACAAGATATCGTTAATTGGTTGTGTATTTCTGCCACAAATAAATGTACCGTTGTGCGGCTACGTTTCCGTCAAATACAACGTTCTACACTCTGAGCACAGTGAGTTTGTGCGACAATAAGACCGGCCCACTACATCACTAACTTTTGAGTGACGACCCCATACGTTACCACTTTAGACCTTTTTGTAGGAATTTTAATGTAGTTAAATTTTGTACTGGAATACGTTTTCACTGGTGGCCACGATTTTAGAGTTATTCGAGAAAAACGTGTCTGAAGGTCCCTTTTGTATGTTTGCCTTGAATAATTCTGGAACCACTGCCTCTTGCGAAAAAGAGTTCCAGTACAAAATTTAACTACATTAAATTTCCTACAAAACGATCCTGTTAATTTTTTCTGTAGGACCAGTAGTTTGCATTTAGCGAGAGAAAGAATATGAAAATCTTGCGCGTGGTAAATGAAGCTGTTGTGGATTGTATAAAACCGATCGGTGTGGGCAGCTAAATCATCCTGTACCATTATCAAATCTATTTCAACGTTTGTTCGTAATTAATATTGGTTACTAAAATCTGCTAACAATTTGTCATGGTATTTTATGAAGGTCTGATATATATAGGGTGTTTCGAAAATGACTGGTATATTTGAAACGGCAATAAAAACTAAACGAGCAGCGATAGAAATACACCGTTTGTTGCAATATGCTTGGGACAACAGTACATTTTCAGGCAGACAAACTTTCGAAATTACAGTAGTTACAATTTTCAACAACAGATGGCGCTGCGGTCTGGGAAACTCTATAGTACGATATTTTCCACATATCCACCATGCGTAGCAATAATATGGCGTAGTCTCTGAATGAAATTACCCGAAACCTTTGACAACGTGTCTGGCGGAATGGCTTCGCATGCAGATGAGATGTACTGCTTCAGCTGTTCAATTGTTTCTGGTTTCTGGCGGTACACCTGGTCTTTCAAGTGTCCCCACAGAAAGAAGTCACAGGGGTTCATGTCTGGCGAATAGGGAGGCCAATCCACGCCGCCTCCTGTATGTTTCGGATAGCCCAAAGCAATCACACGATCATCGAAATATTCATTCAGGAAATTAAAGACGTCGGCCGTGCGATGTGGCCGGGCACCATCTTGCATAAACCACGCGGTGTTCGCAGTGTCGTCTAAGGCAGTTTGTACCGCCACAAATTCACGAAGAATGTCCAGATAGCGTGATGCAGTAATCGTTTCGGATCTGAAAAATGGGCCAATGATTCCTTTGGAAGAAATGGCGGCTCAGACCAGTACTTTTTGAGGATGCAGGGACGATGGGACTGCAACATGGGGCTTTTCGGTTCCCCATATGCGCCAGTTCTGTTTATTGACGAAGCCGTCCAGGTAAAAATAAGCTTCGTCAGTAAACCAAATGCTGCCCACATGCATATCGCCGTCATCAATCCTCTGCACTATATCGTTAGCGAATGTCTCTCGTGCAGCAATGGTAGCGGCGCTGAGGGGTTGCCGCGTTTGAATTTTGTATGGATAGAGGTGTAAACTCTGGCGCATGAGACGATACGTGGACGTTGGCGTCATTTGGACCGCAGCTGCAACACGGCGAACGGAAACCCGAGGCCGCTGTTGGATCACCTGCTGCACTAGCTGCGCGCTGCCCTCTGTGGTTGCCGTACGCGGTCGCCCTACCTTTCCAGCACGTTCATCCGTCACGTTCCCAGTCCGTTGAAATTTTTCAAACAGATCCTTTATTGTATCGCTTTTCGGTCCTTTGGTTACATTAAACCTCCGTTGAAAATTTCGTCTTGTTGCAACAACACTGTGTTCTAGGCGGTGAAATTCCAACACCAGAAAAATCCTCTGTTCCAAGGAATAAACCATGTTGTCTACAGCACACTTGCACGTTGTGAACAGCACACGCTTACAGCAGAAAGACGACATACAGAATGGCGCACCCACAGACTGCGTTGTCTTCTATATCTTTCACATCACTTGCAGCGCCATCTGTTGTTGAAAATTGTAACTACTTTAATTTCGAAAGTTTGTCTGCCTGAAAATGTACTGTTGTCCCAAGCATATTGCATCAAACGGTGTATTTCTATCGCTGCTCGTTTAGTTTTTATTGCCGTTTCAAATATACCGGTCATTTTTTAAACACCCTATATATATATATATATATATATATATATATATATATATATATATATATATATATATATATATATATATATATATATATATATATATATTACAAGGGTAAGTGTAACCTTACATAATGTATTGCTACATGCCATTCATTCACGTTAATATAAAGAAATTCCATTCCTCACGCTTTAAGAAAATCGGAAATAAATTCCACCGTCTGTGTAGCGTAAGCTTGTGGATAACCTTCACCACAGGCTTGGTGCTGTAATAATAATAATAAAGAAGCTAATACAAGTTATTAGTTTTTATATGTTTTATTATACCTCTTGAATACAGGATGGTAATACTGTAGATTACTATGGGATCTTACAAAATAAATAAATAAAGTGACATTTTTGGTCTTCCAATCACTGGAAACAATTCTGTGCTCAATATATCTCTGGTAAATTATGATTAAAGGTGGAGCAAAATCATTTGCAATCGGTACGCATGCGAGCATACGCTGCCTAACTTGTTCCAAAACGCCACTAAAGCATTAGAATTCTTCTGGGGCTCTTACCTCGGGTTGTGTTGTTGATAGAATGGTACTGTCAAGTGTTTCTGATAGTCCGTGAGCTAGCGACCATTTATATACCCAACAGAAGGATCGTCTTACTGTAACTGTCCTACAGTTTATGGTTAAAGTATGAATATTACACATTCCTACTGCTTAGGCAAATGGAGCAAATCGGTTGATTATTTTTGCATTTGATGCGGTCTATGGTGCCCCTTGAGGGGCTTATGGATGCATCGTTAGTTCATGGGCGGTTGTTTAGAAAACCTCAAAAAAGGTTCATAATTTTTTCGTACCGAAACCGAACCGCGGGTTCCAAGACGGCTATGCGCCGCAAATGACTGAAATTTTTAGGATGTATTTATTCGTAAGATCCCTATCTTGTGAAACTTTGAAAATTTTCTTTACATATTTATCTGTTTCTGATATACAGAGATTCAAAATTATCCCACTTCTACACTAAAATACGCACGTAAAATCCGGTATGAGGCGACATATAAACGACAAATAACAGCAAAAAATTGCTCCAATTTTTACAGTATAATCTCTAAGCGTTTACCTGCAAGAGTCATCTTCTTGTTTTCAAAAATCTTTAATAGTTAATGGCCGGTTACTTAGAACCCCTCCCTCCCCCCCCCCCCACACACACACACAAAAAAAAGCTTTTTTTACCAGTTTTTCGTAACAAAACCGAGCCACGGAGTCGAAGACGGCGTCCACCGCAAATGGCTGAAATTTTTATCGTATCTTCCTAAGATCCCGATCTCGAACACCCTTGAAAATTTTCATGATATCTGTATCCGTTCCCGAGATACAGAGGTTCAAAGTTACCCCACCAGCACACTTAAAACACGCATGTGAAATCCGTCAAGAGGCGTAAACGTATTTATAAAGTGGCGTAGCACAATGAAATATGATGTAGTGTCACCATTATCATCAGAAGGCTATTGGGGAACCCATATCGTAGTACTGAAGTACACGCAAAATTTTTGTGTAGTAAAATGCGGTCTGAGGTGCAACACTAGTTTTGCGTTATTTCAGTTTCATACAAGTACTGTCCCCCCCCACACCATGAACCATGGACCTTGCCGTTAGTGGGGAGGCTTGCGTGCCTCAACGATACAGATAGCCATACCGTAGGTGCAACCACAATGGAGGGGAATCTGTTGAGAGGCCAGACAAACGTGTGGTTCCTGAAGAGGGGCAGCAGCCTTTTCAGTAGTTGCAGGGAGACGAAAATTTAATAGTCATGGGTGACTGGAATTCGACAGTAGGAAAAGGAAGAGAAGGAAACGTAGTAGGTGAATATGGATTGCGGCTAAGAAATGCAAGAGGAAGCCGCCTGGTAGAATTTTGCACAGAGCACAACTTAATCATAGCTAACACTTGGTTCAAGAATCATGAAAGAAGGTTGTATACATGGAAGAACCCTGGAGGTACTAGAAGATTTCAGATAGATTATATAATGGTAAGACAGAGATTTAGGAACCAGATTTTAAATTGTAAGACATTTCCAGGGGCAGATGTGGACTCTGACCACAATCTAATGGTTATGAACTGTAGATTAAAACTGAAGAAACTGCAAAAAGGTGGGAATTTAAGGGGATGGGACCTGGATAAACTGAAGGAACCAGAGGTTGTACAGAGTATCAGGGAGAGCATAAGGGGACGATTGACAGGAATGGGGGAAAGAAATACAGTAGAAGAAGAATGGGTAGCTTTGAGGAATGAGATAGTGAATGCAGCAGAGGATCAAGTAGGTAAAAAGACGGGGGCTAGTAGAAATCCTTGGGTAACAAAAAGATACTGTATTTAATTGATGAAAGGAGAAAATACAAAAATGCAGTAAGTGAAGCAGGCAAAAAGGAATACAAACGTCTCAAAAATGAGATCGACAGGAAGTGCAAAATAGCTAGAGGACAAATGTAAGGATGTAGAGGCTTATCGCACTAGGTGTAAGATAGATACTGCCTACAGGAAAATTAAAGAGACCTTTGGAGAACAGAGAGCCACTTGTATGAATATCACGAGCTAGGATGGAAACCCAGTTCTAAGCAAAGAAGGGAAAGCAGAAAGGTGGAAGGAGTATATAGACGGTCTATACAAGGTCGATGTTCTTGAGGACAACATTATGAAAATGGAAGAGGAGGTAGATGAAGATGAAATGGGAGATATGATACTGCGTGTAGAGTTTCACAGAGCACTGAAAGTCCTAAGGCGAAACAAGGTCCTGGGAGTAGACAACATTTCATTAGAACTACTGGCAGCCTTGGGACAGCCAGTCCAGACAAAACTCTACCATCTGGTGAGCAAGATGTATGAGACAGGCGAAATACCCTCAGACTTCAAGAAGAACATAATAATTCCAATCCCAAAGATGACAGGTGTTAAAATTACTGGACTACTTGTTTAGTAAGTCACAGTTGCAAAATACTGACACAAATTCTTTACAGACGAATGGAAAAACTGGTAGAAGCCGACCTCAGGGAATATCAGTTTGGATTCTGTAGAAATGTTGGAACACGTGAGGCAATACTGACCCTACGACTTATCATAGAAGAAAGATTAAGGAAAGGCAAACGTTTCTAGCATTTGTAGACTTAGAGAAAGCTTTTAACAATGTTGACTAGAATAATCTCTTTCAAATTCTGAAGGTGGCAGGGGTAAAATACAGGGAGGGAAAGGCTATCTACAATTTGTACAGAAACCAGATGGCAGTTATAAAAGCCGAGGGGCATGAAAGGGAAGCAGTGGTTGGGAAGGGAGTGAGACAGGGTTGTAGCCTCTCCCCGATGCTATTCAATCTGTATATTGAGCAAGCAGTAAAGGAAACGAAAGAAAAGTTCGGAGTAGGTATTAAAATCCATGGAGAAGAAATAAAAACTTTGAGGTTCGCCGATGACATTGTAATTCTGTCAGAGACAGCAAAGGACTTGGAAGTCAGTTGAACGGAATGGACAGTGTCTTGAAAGGAGGGTATAAGATGAACATCAACAAAACCAAAACAAGGATAATGGAATGTAGTCGAATTACGTCGGGTGATGCTAAGGGAATTACACTCCTGGAAATGGAAAAAAGAACACATTGACACCGGTGTGTCAGACCCACCATACTTGCTCCGGACACTGCGAGAGGGCTGTACAAGCAATGATCACACACACGGCACAGCGGACACACCAGGAACCGCGGTGTTGGCCGTCGAATGGCGCTAGCTGCGCAGCATTTGTGCACCGCCGCCGTCAGTGTCAGCCAGTTTGCCGTGGCATACGGAGCTCCATCGCAGTCTTTAACACTGGTAGCATGCCGCGACAGCGTGGACGTGAACCGCATGTGCAGTTGACGGACTTTGAGCGAGGGCGTATAGTGGGCATGTGGGAGGCCGGGTGGACGTACAGCCGAATTGCTCAACACGTGGGGCGTGAGGTCTCCACAGTACATTGATGTTGTCGCCAGTGGTCGGCGGAAGGTGCACGTGCCCGTCGACCTGGGACCGGACCGCAGCGACGCACGGATGCACGCCAAGACCGTAAGATCCTACGCAGTGCCGTAGGGGACCGCACCGCCACTTCCCAGCAAATTAGGGACACTGTTGCTCCTGGGGTATCGGCGAGGACCATTCGCAACCGTCTCCATGAAGCTGGGCTACGGTCCCGCACACCGTTAGGCCGTCTTCCGCTCACGCCCCAACATCATGCAGCCCGCCTCCAGTGGTGTCGCGACAGGCGTGAATGGAGGGACGAATGGAGACGTGTCGTCTTCAGCGATGAGAGTCGCTTCTGCCTTGGTGCCAATGATGGTCGTATGCATGTTTGGCGCCGTGCAGGTGAGCGCCACAATCAGGACTGCATACGACCGAGGCACACAGGGCCAACACCCGGCATCATGGTGTGGGGAGCGATCTCCTACACTGGCCGTACACCACTGGTGATCGTCGAGGGGACACTGAATAGTGCACGGTACATCCAAACCGTCATCGAACCCATCGTTCTACCATTCCTAGACCGGCAAGGGAACTTGCTGTTCCAACAGGACAATGCACGTCCGCATGTATCCCGTGCCACCCAACGTGCTCTAGAAGGTGTAAGTCAACTACCCTGGCCAGCAAGATCTCCGGATCTGTCCCCCATTGAGCATGTTTGGGACTGGATGAAGCGTCGTCTCACGCGGTCTGCACGTCCAGCACGAACGCTGGTCCAACTGAGGCGCCAGGTGGAAATGGCATGGCAAGCCGTTCCACAGGACTACATCCAGCATCTCTACGATCGTCTCCATGGGAGAATAGCAGCCTGCATTGCTGCGAAAGGTGGATATACACTGTACTAGTGCCGACATTGTGCATGCTCTGTTGCCTGTGTCTATGTGCCTGTGGTTCTGTCAGTGTGATCATGTGATGTATCTGACCCCAGGAATGTGTCAATAAAGTTTCCCCTTCCTGGGACAATGAATTCACGGTGTTCTTATTTCAATTTCCAGGAGTGTAGATTAGGAAATGAGACGCTTAAAGTAGTAAAGGAGTTTTGCTATTTGGGGAGGAAAATAACTGATGATGGTCGAAATAGAGAGGATATAAAATGTAGACTGGCAATGGCAAGGAAAGCGTTACTGAAGGAGAGAAATTTGTTAACATCTAGTATAGATTTAAGTGTCAGGAAGTCGTTTCTGAAAGTATTTGTATGGAGTGTAGCCATATATGGAAGTGAAACATGGACGATAAATAGTTTAGACAAGAAGAGAATAGAAGATTTTGAAATATGGTGCTACAGAAGAATGCTGAAGATTAGATGAGTAGATCACATAACTAATGAGGAGGTATTGAATAGAATTGTGGAGAAGAGGAGGTGTGGCACAATTTGACTAGAAGAAGGGATCGGTTGGTAGGACATGTTTTGAGGCATCAAGGGATCACAAATTTAGCATTGGAGGGCAGCGTGGAGGGTAAAAATCGTAGAGGGAGACAAAGAGATGAATACACTAAGCAGATTCAGAAGGATGTAGGTTGCAGTAGGTACTGGGAGATGAAGAAGCTTGCACAGGATAGAGTAGCACGGAGAGCTGCATCAAACCAGTCTCAGGACTGAAGACCACAACAACAACAACGCAAGTACTGTAAGTTATCAAAATTTTATTGACCCATAGAGTTCTTTTTATATGAATGACATGCCTTGCAGGGAAAGAAGGGAACCAGCGGAGAAAACTTCTGTCAGAGAACAAAACAGGCGAATATGTTCCTGTTTAAAAGACTGACTGGAAAGTGGTGTACCAGCTACCTTATTCTTCTTTCCTTAGCACCTTTAAAAATTCTCCCAAATATTTTGGCGTACGAACATATTCGCACTTTTTTATGCTGGGAGAGGAGGAGGAAATGGCAGGGGGAAAGAGAAGTAAAAGTAAAAAATACTGGAAGATAGTGAACAGTGGTTGTGGTGTAGAAAAAGCATAAGAAACAAGAAGAGTCAAAGAAAGAGTGGGACATAGTGGCAGTGAAAAAAAGTTGACATTGACAGAGCAATGCTAGGAAAAATGTGAAGGAGATATTACCAGTGGGAGAGGAATAAAGAAGAAAGTGGAGGTGAGTGGGGTCCAGCGATAGTAAGAGACGGAGTCTATGAGAATGACAGCGAGAAGGGTAGAGATAATGACAGCGAGTAGATACAGCATCGATAGGAAGAAATGAATGGCTCAGTAGCAGTGCGAAAGAGCAGGAGGGAGACAGTGACAGTGATAGGGGACAGAGGTAGTTGGACAGAACGAAGGAGACTGTGGCTGTGAAAGAAGGAACGGAGACAAAGAGACACAAAGAGGCGATGACAAGGAATTGTGATGAATGACTAAGTGTGAATAATCAATTGGGAGTGGATGGGTATGAGCGACTTACAGTGATGGATTAATGGACAAGATCGAATTACATTTAGGGGAGTTTGTGGAAGTGAGAGGTAGGTTGCATGTTAAAAAGACATGAATATGTTTGCATGCCAAAATTTTTAGGAAGGTTTTTAAAGGTGTAGAGGAGGGAGAATAAGACAGCTGGTACCCCGCTTTTCAGTTAGTATTTTAAACAGGAAAATGTTCGCCTTCTTTGTGCTCTGATAGAAGCATGTTTCCAGTGGTTTTTATATACGATTTGATGGAAACTCTACAGGTGTTACTTATCCTTTTAGTGGTAACACAATCAAACGGTAACAGCATTTCTTGTTTTTCAATATTTAGTTTGATGACCACTACAGTAATTCTATGGATGCTATGACTGAGGCCGTAATCTTTGGCCAATCGCTCAGCTTACATCACTTGGCAAATTGAACGATCTACCTAGATATGTGACAAAGTATACCTTGGGACTGTTCACCGTAGCCCGATTTAAAATAGCTGGCATTTGGCAACGAGTGGCCTGAAGTGCTCTCACCAGCAATACATCGCTGGAAGCCGGGCATTTAGACTGCCACTGCACTTTCATCTTTGCTGTGTGCAAAGCATTAAGCTTGCCACTTCTCAGGTAGGAAACTTTTCTGGATGCAAAAATTTATCTTATTATTCGAAAAAACAAAACTTTGGCCCTTATTATCATTCAGAACAGAGTTTTCACATGCTTAGAGGCAAATAATATACCGAGTAAGGTGGCACTGTGTTACAGTGAGAGGAGCAGGGTTCGAACTCTCATCAATCAATCCATCCATCCATCCATCCATCCATCCATCCATCCATCCATCCATCCATCCATCCATCCATCCATCCATCCATCCATCGGTCCACATCGAGTTTTACATGGTTTCCTCAAGTTGCTAAAGTGAATGCTGCCCCATCCCTGCGTGATCAGGACCGAGTTTTTATATGTTATACACTGTAGAGCAAAAGAAACTGGTACACCTGCCTAATATCGTGTAGGGCCCCTACGAGCACGTAGAAGTGCTGCAACACAACAAGGCATGGACTCGACTGACGTCTGAAGTTGTGCTGGAGGGAATTAACATCATGAATCCTGCAGGACTGTCCATAAATCCGTAAGAGTACGAGAGGGTGGAGATCTCTTCTGAACAGCATGTTGCAATGTATCCCAGATATGCTCAATGATGTTCATATCTGGGAAGTTTGGTGACCAGCGAAAGTGTTTCAACGCAGAAGAGTGTTCCTGGATCCACTGTGTAGCAATTCTGGACGTGTGGGGTGTCACATTGTTCTACTGGAATTGCCCAAGTCTGTCAGGATGCACAATGGACATGAATGGATGCAGGTGATCAGACAGAATGCTTACGTGCGTGTCACCTGTCAGAGTCATATCTAGACGTATCAGGGGTACCATATCACTCCAACTGTACACGCCTCACAACATTACAGAGCCTCCACCAGCTTGAACAGTCCCCTGCTCACATGCAGGGTCCATGGATTCATGAGGTTGTCGCCATACCCGTACACGACCGTACGAGACCAGTCCGACCAGGCAACATCTTCCCAGTCATCAACAGTCCAATGTCGGTGTTGACAGGCCCAGGCAAGGCGTACACCTTTGTGTCGTGCAATCATCAAGGGTACACGACTGGGCTCTGAAAGCCCATATCGATGATGTTTTGTTGAATGGTTCGCACACTGACACTTGCTGATGGCCCAGCATTGAAATCTGCAGCAAACTGCGGAAGGGCTGCACTTGTGTCACGTTGAACGATTCTCTTCAGTCGTCTTTGGTACCGTTCTTACAGGATCTTAATCCGCTGCAGTGTCGGAGATCTGATGTTTTACCGAATTCCTGATGTTCACGATACACTCGAGAAATCGTCGTACAGGAAAATCCCCACTTAATCGCTACCGCGGAGATGCTGTGATCCATCGCTCAATCGCGGACTATAACACCACGATGAAACTCACTTAAATCTTGATAACCTGCATTGTAGCAGCAGTAACCGATCTAACAACAGCGCCAGACACTTGTTTTATTTAGGCGTTGCCGACCGCTGCGCCATATTCTGCCTGTTTACATATATCTGTATTTGAATATGCATGTCTATACCAGTTTCTTTGGCGCTTCAGTGTATATGTGTTTACATTATATCTGACATTTCCCCTACCGTCTGTGTTTAATTCTCAAATATCCGCCTGCTTAGCTGGGTGGTAAAGTGGTGGGCCCGGGTTCGATTCCCGGCCGGGTCGGAGATTTTCCCAGTGGGCTGGGTGTTGTGTTGTCCTCATCATCATTTCATCCTCATATGCCGCAAGTCGCCCAATGTGACACCGGATGGAATAAGACTTGCATTTGCCGGCCGAACCCGAATGGGACATCCCGGCCAACAATGCCATACGATCATTTCATTTCAACGCTCAAATGATGAACAAATAAATGAATATAATATAAATGTAGACGTCCATACCATATATGAATTTCAGAATTATTTAGTATCTTTTGTGGGAGATAGAGACTTTAAACTGCATACTTGTTACAAGTAAAATAAAGTGGTAGGCTAAAGAAAACGCTGACCCGAAAGAAAGCGCTAAAGATAATGTTGGCCCATCCCTCCGCAATCAGAACCAAATTTTTATATGTTCTGTATGTGTTTACATTACATCTGACAGTTCCCCTAGCGTCTGTCTTTAACGCTCAGTCGCGCGACTTGAGGCGCCATGTCAAGGATTGCGCGGCCCCCTCCCGCCGGAGGTTTGGGTCTTCCCTCGGACTTGGCTGTGTGTGTTGTTCTTAGCATAAGTTAGTTTAATTAGTGTTTAAGTCTAGAAACCGATGACCTCAGCAGTTTAGTCCCATAGGAAATCACACACATTTGAAAATTTTAACGCTCAAATGATGAACAAATAAATAATGAAATATAAATGTAGAGGTCCATACCATACACGAATTTCAGAATTTTACGCATCTTTTTTCTTTTGTAGGACATAGAAACTTTGAACTTGTTAAAAGTAAAATAAAGTGGTGGGTGCAACAAAGCGCTAACCAAAAAGAAAGCTCTAACCCATGAGAATGTAATTTTGAGTTATTGCTTGTAGTGTGTTGGTCAACTTCAAAGACCCGAAGATAAATACGAAAACACAAAATAATTTATATTCGGTAGTAACAGTGTAAACTGGCTAGTAGTTTACATGACTCAGCTTTTGTAATTGTCCTTGGACCGCTGTTGTAGATCTGCCTTTGCATCAGTTAATGTTTGTTCGCAATATTCCTGCCTGTGATTCATTTTATTTGCCTATCCGACAATATCTGACATACTAACTAGGAAAATGAAGAAATCAACGCTTTTGTAACTAACTTCCCAATGTACTCAGAAAACTGACTATATTACAATCAAAACAGTGCAGAGTAATAGTCACAAAAATTGAATCAGAACTGACTTCTTGTGGTCATTACCAGGTCACTTAAATAGCATCGTAATACTGGCTTATATAATGTACCATTATTGCAAATGCATTTATGCCAAAATCACAACTGAAACTTTTAATATTTACAGAAATTTAGTACGACGTAAGCAGTGCCACGTTGTAAAGCACATATTCCCGTAATAACATACAAAATACAATATCATGCGAAATTACATTGAATTTAAATAATTAACAATGCTTACAATTAATATTTAATTTAGTACTGAATTATGAAAGCTGTTTAATAATAACAGGATTCTGAGATCATTCCAGAATTTGTGTTTTACAGAATCAATGACTTTTGCTGTAGAAATCTGTTATGCTTCAGTACCATAAATGTTTACATGTTGACAGTAGCAATAGTATTTTATAATCAAATAGCTACATAATTATACTGAATCTGTGATTGAAAACAACTTAAATATGGGGTATGAAACGAATTAGAGTCGATACAGTAATAAATACATAAATAAATAAAGTTAATTTGTATTCACAACGAGCAAGTGCTATAAGTGATATTGGTATCACAATCTACGGTTGATGTGGTATCATAACTTAGAGTTGATTTTGTATCGCCTGTTACTACATGTGTCATTCCACTCTGTCACGTTATGACTTCACTTTGTAGCGGTACAAATGGAATTGTTTGTTACTAGCATGCGGTGCATTCCAAAACATAACAGAGACCATGTTAGAATAATTCATGCGAAACTGAGCGTTAGCATTTCCTTCTGCTGACCACTTTTCTTTAAAAAAAATAAAATACAGAAAATATGTGTTCTGAAAATTATGCCACACAAACGCAATTCAATACTCAACATTCGAAGTATCTGTTGCCGAGCGAAATATTTTGGTAATAAAGGCACCATAGAGATGTATATCACATGCGAATTTCTAATTTTTTACGTGATTTATGTAAGAGATACAGAGTTTAAAGCAATTTCCAGAATTGGCAGGGAGCGCTGTGGCCGCTGCCTACAGATAGTACTTGTCTCGACAACTTTGGATTTCAGGCTTCAGATTCCAGTTAAGTTTATATGGGTGGGAAAAGTTCAGTCCTTTCGCAGTGCGCCTTTTAAATCAGGGGCGACACAATGCGCGAACTCGCTCTGGAAATATTTATTTTTCATTAAAGTTGGTAACGCTACACAGAATACGAAAATTATTAACTGATATTAAGTCTCGGTAACACAAAGCTGCGCACCGGGACCGTATTCAGGCCAATAATATTGGTTTTCTTAAGACTCTAAACACAGAATTTAGTACACCAGAAGCATGTTCCACCACTCTACGTGATTTTGTGAATCTATAAGTGACATTTTCATACAGTTTTCACCAGCTTTTCCTTCAAATGGTTTCTTTGTATATTCGTTTAATGCAACTGCTGTGTCAGATAAGGCAAAATTATGAAGTTAAATTGATATGGTACTTGTAGTACAGTCAGGGAATGAATGTTCAATGATTTTCCTTGTAGTTCATTGCATAACTGAGTATTGTTGAAGGCACTGCCATCGGATATTCTTTCCTGACAGGAAACATCCACATACAGAAAACAGTAATCCGCATCCACTAGGGCAAGTAAGACAGTGCTGAAAAAATGCTTCCAGTTACAATATTCAGTACCTACGTTGTAACATAATATGTTTTCCGTGCATATCATGTGGAAAATCTCACTTTTTCTCAAATTATTGTGCAATAATTGGTCATTCTTGTTATGAACTTGGAATCTGTATAAAAAAAGGACCATAATTAAGATATGGGTTTTTCTTTTCAGGCATATGAAAGGTCACACAGCTTAGTTGTAGCAGCGACCAAAGTATATCGTTGGAGGAGCAAAATGAACAACTGCTACGGTAATAGTAACTGCCCTTAGTTCACCCCAAGCACCTCGACCCAGAAGGAGCATCAAAGATCGCAAGTCAGGCAGGGCTAAAGACCCGCAAGGTCAGACAATGCTAGTGGAAACATTGAAAATCCTGAAATCGTATGCAGCGGCGCCCACAGACCCCTGTTTTTCAGATGCCCAACAATTGCCAATGATCTGCGGAAACGCGATCCACGTACCTTAGCTGAAGTGAAGCATGCGATTAATAACATAATTTGCGATCCTGACATGCTGGGAAAACATCCATCACCGAAAATTACACCCTCTGCAAAACTTCTGAGAGCGTAGAAGGCACTCCATTAACAATTGTACAAGGGTCGTTCCGAAAGTAATGCCTCCTACTTTTTTTGTGGTGGTTTGGGATGTCGGAGCAAGCTGTCGTTGGTGTAGCGCTAATGCTTGAATTTTTCTCTTTCATTTGCAGGTGGTTCCGTTGTTCTGTAGTAGTTGGCGCCAGCAGAGGAGTGTTCCAAAATGGAGTCTGATACGGACGCGCGTATAAAACAGTGATGTGTGACTGAATTCCTCACTGTTGAAGAAATTGCACCGATTGAAATCCATCAATGATGCTGAAGGTGTATGGAGACGATACAATAGACGCGAGCAATGTGAGGCGATGGGTAAGCCTACAGCATTTTCAAGGTGGTGAAAATGGTGTGTATGACATACCACGATCCGGTCGACGCTGCTCAGCTGTCATCCATCGCAGTGAAGAGGGTCTTGATCAACTCATCCGTGTCGATCAGTGGATAACAACCGTTGTGTTCTTGCACTCACTGAGTAATCAACGATCAGTAGCGAACACTTACCGCAGAGCGAAGCTATATCGATTGAGCTCAGATGCTGCATTAGAAAATGTAAGGGTTTGCGGCGCACAGACTGTTTTAAGGCCCCCCTAAACCATCAAACGTATTTGACAAAATCGCTCTTATCTAGCCACGGATTTGCCAAGCATGCCCGTACACGTTCAAACAACGTTTGTCAGTTTAACCTCACTCTGAAGCAGAAGCTATTCGTGTTCGTGTGTATTTTGAGAATGGTGAGAACGGCCACAAATACAGATAATGCAGTCCTGGCACTGTACTTAAAGAAGAAGAAGAAGAAAACAAGCCTCTTGTCCAGGGAATGGCTTAAAATGATAATTTCCCCATGAAAATATGTTTAACTCTCAGAACCCAATAATTACATCAACTTTCTTCGAATCGACAATGATACTTTTTAAAACTTATTAAGTCCCTCCTAAAAGAGCAAACTTGCCTGTCAAGTTCGCTCTCATCGAGCCACGGATGTGACAAACAAGCCCGTACTACAAGTACTAGAAATGCTTGTCAATACAACCTTCCATTTGAAGCAGATGCTTTTAGTGTATGATTTATTTTGACACTAGTGGGAATGGCTACAAATGCAGGTAAAGCATTTCTGGCCCTGTGTTTGAAGAAGAAAGGAACAAGACGCTGATGCAGGGAATGGTTTAAAATGAGAAATATGCAACCGGAAAACTGTTAATGGAAGTGTTGCACTCAGAACCATTGAAAAAGAAGGCACAAGTATGCGAAAATTTATTCTATTCTAGTTGGTCCTCCAATGACAGGACATTAAAATATCGCAACGAGGAAACATGTAGCCCACATTTTCCGTGTAAGAACTGGAGAACAATTTCTTGTATTTCATTCCACTCCGCTCGTATGTCACTGCATGTGTAAAATATTGGTTTTGTTCATAACCTCATCACGCATAACATACGGTTGGGAAAGACGTGACACCTCTACCATTTTGGTTATTGTCAGTGCTATTTTATTTTTATACTTGATCGTAGTTTCCACAGTAGTGGAAATTCAGGAAATGCGGCGAAATGTTGACACAAACAACGTTCGCACATTTTGTCAAACTTTCTGTCAATCAAAATTTCTCGCAAACACGTCAAGCACGATCTACCAACACGTCAATCAGCACCGTACAGTGTTGAATATTTAGCAAGGATAGTTAAGTTTGACAAAATGTTTCATCGTTTACGGGGCCTTACACGCTGCAGCCTCGCGCAGTCTATACACGGCTTAAGAAATTGCTACGAACGGCACATGCCTAGATCACCATACGTTGTGCTTCACTGCTACTCGGGGAAAACTGCGTGTAAGGAAGTTCTAACGTTCTTCCTCGCTCATCAGTTTACAGACGGGGCCGGACTGAACGACACCGAAGAGAAAGACTTCCCAGCTGACCGCGGCAGTGACGTATCCGGGCAGCGGTCTGACGCTGGAAGCTGCGTCACCAAGCAAGCGCGCTCTGTTAACGGTTCGCAGCTGTTCGCCATTGCAAGAGGAATTTCTCGCAGCGTGACTCGACTCGAAGTAGTTCTCGTAAGCAAAAGCTTAGCAGCTGGTTCTGTTCGCAGACGGCGATCGTTTGCTTGGCCGGGTGATGTAAAGTGAGCGTAAGGCCCAGGCAGATCACAGACGTTCGCTTTCTATGCTCATTGCAAGGAGCTTTGCGCGTGTGTTACAGCTTCCTTAGATTTATTTGTACCCATTACGCGGATCGTTAAGTTTTAGTTGCGATGGAAAACAAGCTTCCAGTATACCAGTGGCACGGTGAACAGGTTTAGCGAGACACTGTAATGACTTCTCATAGACGACGGAACTTTGATTATTTCTCGAAGGCAGGCAATACTAAGTACAGATTTTCTGTTTTTTTCCATCCAATAGGCTGCACGGTGGCTATTCTGTAAATTTAAAATTTGTACGGCTGCAAATGTCAATTCACAATCAACGGTATAGTCAAGCACCTTGGCAGCATTGTTTTCTCGACTGTTTTGAACGAATTAGGCGAAAAGACACGGTATATTTCACTTATACGATTAACGGCTCGGTCACAAGTCGTCAGATACCTAGAGCCATATATCTGGAGCAGTTTAAAGTGGAGCAATTGCAGAAATGTAGTTGTGGCGAAGACAGGTGCTAGACTGACAGTAAGTGGGCAAATAGAAAGTAAAACTCTCAACTCACATGCCTGGAGATATCACGCTGCCTTACTACGTGTATGCACTTACTCATTCTGGAGCTGCAATCAATGCCTTAATCTTCCTCTGACCTTTCGAATTCAGTTCACCGAGAAACCTAGGGAACTGTAATTTATCTAAGAAAGAGATTGCTTACGATAGACTTACTCAATAATGGGATGGGGGCGGGAGGGGAGATCGCTAAGGGGATGTACTTACCCCAGCATGGAGTCTGGTGTACAGACTTTTATTCATAACAGAATTCTGAAACATTTGTAGATATGTTTTTTTGTGACTGTAGTAAATCGTAGATCTAACATTGTCGAATGCGATGGACAATGTTGTGGTTTTAGCAATCACTGTTTAACTTGGATTTGTTTACTTGCAGACAGTTCATGGGAAATTATGTCTTTGGCGCGACGGCGGTATCGGCGCTGCCGGCGGACGTGAAGATTCACAGAACATAGGCGAAACTGTGTTCCCAATCCAATCTCTGTACCTATCTTCTACAGCGCTTTTTGAGCTGCAGGAAAGGATCATTGCAAAACATGCTGGTACGTTGATTTCCGCGTCTATTACCAGCACAATATAAACCAACATCATTCCCCGGTTCAAATAAGGACACTTCCCCTCTCGCTGCGCAGCTTAATCACCACAGTGGATTACCATTTGTAAGTGGTCAGAGACCCGTCACGGTTTGCTGAGACTACATTGTTTCACAACCGCTTCCTTTACGAATACGCAGAGGGGTTCGCATTTACTTCGTCTATAGACCGAAATCCATCAATCGAAAAGAGAAACAACTTTTTCTAGGCTAGAAAAGAGGAAAAAAGTGTAAAATTCCAAGGCCGAAAAGAACTCTGCTCCAGTAGTTGGGAATTTATTGACTCCACACGGTGCAAGTAGGTGTAATACGCAGTAATAAAATTACGAATTAAGCAGTCCAGTTGTCATTACTGCAGAACGAATTCTCAAACTGGAGAGACAAGGACCATCTCGGTTCAGACATAGACTAGAGTCGATTATTGCCGGCCGGCCGTAGTGGCCGAGCGGTTCTAGGCGCTACAGTCTGGAACCGCGCGACCGCTACGGTTGCAGGTTCGAACCCTGCCTCGGGCATGGATGTGTGTGATGTCCTTAGGTTAGTTAGGTTTAAGTAGTTCTAAGTTCTAGGGGACTGATGACCTCAGAAGTTAAGTCCCATAGTGCTCAGAGCCATTTGAATCATTTTTTTTTTTTTCGATTATTGCCTACCAGCCAATTTGAGGTTATTTCAGGAAATTTCCTCTTTTAGTCTTGTTAAATTGTAGTCCGGCTTTCATTTTACACAAGTAACCCAAAATAATGTAGCTTTCAAAACACACTTACTTCGACTTTAACAAAGTACTCGTACGTCAACTTTAAAAAATGGAAGATATGAAAATGAGACAGTAAATCCGTTAACGTGGAAGATAGAAATTTGACAAATACAGTATTGTAGATGGCATCAAAGTTGAATATTAGTTTTAAAGGGTATTTCCTTCTTCCCTGCTTTATGGAGCATCATTTCATGACCATTTTGCGGGCTATTTTTGTTACTAATTAACCGGATTTTCTCAAGTTTTCTGAAGTTTTTTTCTCCTCCAGATTTTTAATTTTCAGGGTGAACCTAAATTCTTTCGTGAATATTTTCTAACTTTATTTCCTTACTAATTGGCTACGCTGGATTTCATCATTTTAGGATTTAATTTCAGATCATTTAGTGAAAAACGTGGGATCCATATTAGTTTTCATAACACAAAAAGTTGGCCTTTGCAAATGCTAATGAAGTATTCATACCTTTTAGGTGTCTAAAAAATATACCTTCAAAAATATTTAGGTGAAACTAAGATACAAAACGTTTTGTATATTTCATACCAAATTTAATTTTGGGATACGGCAAGCCTCAATCTTAGCGAATCACTTATATCAAATATGGTAATTTTGGGACGTTATCCATTCTTGGATAATTGATCTCTTTAGATGGTCTTTAGCCCGCTATCCTTAAGAAGTATATTTCACATGATAAATAGAGGCAAATACAAGAAAAGCCGCTTGATTCTTGTTTAAGGTTTGCTTAGTAACTGCGAAAGCCTCACTGATACTAAAAGACAGGCGTTTTGGAAAGGGCTTTAAAATTTCGAGACAACACATTCCAAAACGTGGCTCAAGCAATGTGTGTACACACACACACACACACACACACACACACACACACACACACACCTCCATTATTATCATGAAATTAAAATTAGTGGAAGTCCGTCTCAACTGCAGCTCAGTGGTTAAGTGTCACACTACAAAGTCCAAGATCAACCGCAGTCTGTCTAAGGATTTTTTCTTTCACTTGTTCCATCTTTCACTACTGGCAAATTTTTTTCTATGTGAAAAATGTTTAGTAGCATCGTGGCTCGGTGTCCACGCCAAACTGTACTGTGTGTCTTCACTTAAAACTTCTGGGGCGAGAGGCTGAAATCGACATATGCTCTGATGAGCCACAACATTATGATCACCTGCTTTATACAGCGTGTTGGTCCACCTCTGGAACGTAGTAAGGCAGCGAATTTCCGAGGCATGGATTCTAAAAGTCCCCGGTAGGTGTTCGGTGGTGTGGCACCATATATCTATGCACAGGTCACCCAGTTACAGCAAATTACGGGCTGATGGTTTGTGAGCACGGAGCAGGCACCCAGTAGCGCCCCATATGTATTCCATAGGATTCAGATTACTCGACGTGGTAAAGACATCAATGCTAGTTCGCTATCGTGCTTCTCAAACTACACTCCTGGAAATGGAAAAAAGAACACATTGACACCGGTGTGTCAGACCTACCATACTTGCTCCGGACACTGCGAGAGGGCTGTACAAGCAATGATCACACGCACGGCACAGCGGACACACCAGGAACGACGGTGTTGGCCGTCGAATGGCGCTAGCTGCGCAGCATTTGTGCACCGCCGCCGTCAGTGTCAGCCAGTTTGCCGTGGCATACGGAGCTCCATCGCAGTCTTTAACACTGGTAGCATGCCGCGACAGCGTGGACGTGAACCGTATGTGCAGTTGACGGACTTTGAGCGAGGGCGTATAGTGGGCATGCGGGAGGCCGGGTGGACGTACCGCCGAATTGCTCAACACGTGGGGCGTGAGGTCTCCACAGTACATCGATGTTGTCGCCAGTGGTCGGCGGAAGGTGCGCGTGCCCGTCGACCTGGGACCGGACCGCAGCGACGCACGGATGCACGCCAAGACCGTAGGATCCTACGCAGTGCCGTAGGGGACCGCACCGCCACTTCCCAGCAAATTAGGGACACTGTTGCTCCTGGGGTATCGGCGAGGACCATTCGCACCCGTCTCCATGAAGCTGGGCTACGGTCCCGCACACCGTTAGGCCGTCTTCCGCTCACGCCCCAACATCGTGCAGCCCGCCTCCAGTGGTGTCGCGACAGGCGTGAATGGAGGGACGAATAGAGACGTGTCGTCTTCAGCGATGAGAGTCGCTTCTGCCTTGGTGCCAATGATGGTCGTATGCGTGTTTGGCGCCGTGCAGGTGAGCGCCACAATCAGGACTGCATACGACCGAGGCACACAGGGCCAACACCCGGCATCATGGTGTGGGGAGCGATCTCCTACACTGGCCGTACACCACTGGGGATCGTCGAGGGGACACTGAATAGTGCACGGTACATCCAAACCGTCATCGAACCCATCGTTCTACCATTCCTAGACCGGCAAGGGAACTTGCTGTTCCAACAGGACAATGCACGTCCGTATGTATCCCGTGCCACCCAACGTGCTCTAGAAGGTGTAAGTCAACTACCCTGGCCAGCAAGATCTCCGGATCTGTCCCCCATTGAGCATGTTTGGGACTGGATGAAGCGTCGTCTCACGCGGTCTGCACGTCCAGCACGAACGCTGGTCCAACTGAGGCGCCAGGTAGAAATGGCATGGCAAGCCGTTCCACAGGACTACATCCAGCATCTCTACGATCGTCTCCATGGGAGAATAGCAGCCTGCATTGCTGCTAAAGGTGGATATACACTGTACTAGAGCCGACATTGTGCATGCTCTGTTGCCTGAGTCTATGTGCCTGTGGTTCTGTCAGTGTGATCATGTGATGTATCTGACCCCAGGAATGTGTCAATAAAGTTTCCCCTTCCTGGGACAATGAATTCACGCTGTTCTTATTTCAATTTCCAGGAGTGTATTTCACAACGGTTCTGGCCTTGTAACATGGACAGGTAATCTGCTGGAAGATGGCACCCCTGTCGGGGAAGACATCTATGTTGACATTGAATTTCCACAAAATAGCTGAGGTCTTGTGAGATGGTGTAGCTCCTCCATGAGGGATGCGTTATTTTAATGGCATAAGTTGCCGTTAGGACAGGAAACGTAAGTCCAGTGATGTTCTCCTCGAAACAATTATCAGTGTGCTGTGCTAAGCTGAGGACCTGAGAGAGAGCATTTTTGCCAGGTATGAAGTCAACTAGCAGTCGGTCCACAATCAATTATATAAAATTCTTGTACAGTTAACTGTACCAGGCTCTTGGCCTATAGCTTGTTGGGTCTTGTGTAAGTATACCAGGGTCCAGTATGGACATAACACAGGTTTTCTCCGCACCTTTTGCTAAACGTGCGTAGGCCTTCCTTGGCGAAGATAAAATGAGGCTAATAACATATTGCACCTGGCATTCAAGCAGCCATTCCTCTCACGTTTCATACACTGAAACGTTCCTTTCGCCCTTGCCTCCGAGCTTCTGCAGCGTATCACGAAATCCCATTCACGTCTCCAACCACAGTCGACGCCCTTAAGCCGTCGGCACGCGGGACAAGGCAACTGACGTTGACGTGCAGGCAGACGTGATACCTCACCTCATGAGAAACAGCGCCCTCGGTACACGGGACGAGCTGGTTAACGTGACTTTGCGCTCTCCAGCAGCAGTTGTCAGATTCATTTGGCTCGGAACCACACATTTGGTTAAGGAAATTGATGTGTATAGATTCCTACGTTGGCTCTATTAAAATGCACATTTCCTATCTTGACCATATGCTACTCGTCTTGCTCTCCCGGCGGCATACACACATAAAAACTACGATATCTGTGAATGTGTAACAAGAAAAAAAGAAAAAATTAAGGACATCAACTCACTCACTTATATTTACATAACAACAAATATTACAGAAATTATATGTATTAATTTCGTAGGAAACTCACACAACCTTTTAGAAAACGCAAAGATGAAAAAGAATGTTTTTAATGGATATCATACTAAAAAATTCTACATACAGTGAACACCGATCCTGAGAGGAAAAAAAAAAAAAAATTATAGCATGATCCTCTACCGCTCCAACCGCAGTCCGTATCGTGGCGCCTCAACCAACTACGCTTTGCTGAAATTCTTCTTCTAGCAACCTCGAATTTCATGTTATAGTCTTATAAAGACTTTAATCGCCAACTGTTGTCGACATTTAATCAAACATTTAATCAGCACAAATTCTAACAAGAACGACATGTTACCAAGAATCTTCAAATGGGTAATTGCGAGATAAAATGCGAAGATAACTAAATACGAGAAATCTTTAAGCACCAGTCTGATGTTTCCAGTCTTTTTATTACAACGGATCCTACAACTGACATTCGTTTTCGAGACATTCAGTGTGCTGGTGCTTAGAAATAGCATATATTCATATGGTGTAATGTGTAGCATAAAACCCACCGAATATGGGCTTCTACTGAACACAACAAACACAATATGGCGTCTTGGTTTCTGTCTGTGACATAGGGAGCGTTCTTACTTTCTATTGGTTCTACTTTACGTGGCACATTGCCGAGATATTGCAGAATATGTTTTATGTTTCACATGACAAAACTCAACGATAAATAGCAGGAAGTGACATCACATAACTCGTAGAGCGCAACGTCAACATTAGCTAACTCGTCCCGTGTGCCGACGTGTTTGGTAGTGTGCAGCGCGTGAGATAAATTACGCCACGTATTGCTCCGCAGATATGCTTGGAAACGTTATTTGACGGACCTGCATTAATTCTCTGAATTGGTGCACTATTGAATCAGACAAAATAAAGATCGCCAGCCTCATTTTGACCTGCGAGCTCGATTTAACGTTCTCACTACTTTCAAGACAACAGGTAAAAGCCACACAAAACTACCGCACTGCGTATTTCCACGGAAGGAAATGTAATTTATAGGCTTCGCAGTCTGACATAAGACATCCGCCTACTTAGCATGTGCACGCTCACTGAAATGCTGCACTGATCCGTAATAACCTGAAAATGACTGCACAGAATTCGACGCCCACAGACGGGAGATTCTAGTAGCCCTTCCGTATTTGAAATGTAACTTTGCTGTTCACGAAAGGTCGCTAACTCCCGACTTGCAGAAAGTTAAACATTTTTAAAATACCATATCGGCCCCAAATGGCACAAAACTTGTCCTCCTAATCAGGCGACTGCCATCGGCTGAATCCTTGTTTTCGCGAGCTCCAAACCGCTACACACAGTTATTTGACGTTTGCCCCTTCCGTCAGTTAGTCTAAGGTACTGAAATCAGGCGTTGCAGTTGGGCATTTCCTGCTCCCACTAATAACGCTATTCTGCAAACTAGTCCTACATTCTGCCAGGATTTTCACAAGTTTCTTTCCAATGAGTGCTGGAAAACACCTATTGTGTGGGAAAAGTCACGAACCGTTAAGCCAGTCTCGTAGGCTTCGACCACAACTCATTTTGAAAGATTAGGGAGAGACTGGCCCATTATCGCTAGATTGGAGAAAGCCTCTTCCCGCTGGATACCATCTGGAGTGTACACATTAGCTACAGGACGAGCACACAGGCGCGGCCATCAGATGATTTGTTCCAATGTCAATGAGCAGAATTAAATCTTAATATTTAACACACAACAAATACACTATCTGATCAAAAGTATCCAGACACCCGACAGTGGACGTTAATATCGGATGTGTCCACTCATCGCCTTTATGACGGTTTGAACTCCGCTAGGGACACTCATTGACCTGTCTGAATCATGTCGAGGAATAGTAGCCCATTCTTCCGCAAGAGTCGAAACCAGCGAAAGCAGTTTGTTGGACACTGGGGTTTGGAGCTAAGTCGACTTTCTAGCTCGTCCAAAAGCTATTCCCTCCTGTTCAGGTAGGGACTCTGGTCAGGCCAGTCCACTTTAGAAATGTTTTGTGACGGTCCATTGCCTCACAGACGCTGCTTTTGTATCAGGTTGTATGCTCATGCTGATGAAAACAATCATCGTTTTCCATCTGTTCCACTATTGTACGCAGTACACAATACTGTAAAATGTATTCATAACGCGCAATAAGGGGACCACACCCTAATTACGTGAAACGTCCCCATACCGTAACACCACCTCCTCCGTCTGTCGTTGTTGGCATTGCACATGATGGGTAACGTTCTCCAGCTATTCGCCAAACCCAAACCCTTAAACTGGATTGCCGCAGAGTAGTGGGTGATTTATCACTGCAAATCACTCGTCCCAGTCATCCACTTTCCAGTGGCGTCGTTCTTTACACCACCTCAAGTTTCGCTTAACGTTTACTACAGAAATTTGTGGCATAAGAGGAGCTGCCCAACCATTGCATCCCATTCCTTTTGGCTACCTACGCACAGCATTGTGCTAGATAGACTGCTGGTATCGCTTTGAAACTCATGAGTGATTCCTTGCGCTCATTTTATGCGACTTTTTACAACCACCCTCCACAACACTCGATGGTCTCTGGTCATCAGTACATGAGATCTGCCTGGTCTTTGTTTAGGTGTGGTTCTTCCTATGAGTTTCCACTTCACAGTCACATAACCTATAATCGACTTGGACAGCTTTGGAAGGATTGAAATGTCAGATGGATTTGTTACTCAGGTAACCCAATTGTTAGTGTGCGTTCGAAGTTACTGAGCTCTCCTGATGGACCCATCCTACTGTTACTTCTTCTTTACTGGGAGCACACGTTTTTTACTGGGAGGAAAGTGAAACCCATCCACGCCCGCACTATAATAGAAATCAACGTAAAAAGTTTTACCGCCACCTCTGCGAAAAGGGTTAGTATGATAATCGCGAACTCACCGGATGCAGGTCTGTGATGTTCTCTGTATATCTGAGTTCAGTCGCTCACTAATACTGACCCGTTGAGGAGATAGTAGACAGCAAGAGGTTGAAGGGTAGCGGTTTTCAAGGGAAGAATGGGCGGGGAGTGCCACGGCAGGTACTGTCGGAGGAAACCTCGGAGAAAGTCTGGGTTTGCACCAGTAGTGACACTTCGAGATTGGGTGTTAGGGAATATTAGTAGAGAGGTTTTAACGTTATAGCTGGACTCCGGCGATGTCTCCTGGGCCACCTGGGGCGTCAGCGTACCTGTGACATGCCAAAGTCGTCATCAGAGAGGTCAGTCCATAACTTTTATATATTCCACATCTCAAAAAATGGTTCAAATGGCTCTGAGCACTATGGGACTTAACATCTATGGTCATCAGTCCCCTAGAACTTAGAACTACTTAAACCTAACTAACCTAAGGACATCACACAACACCCAGCCATCACGAGGCAGAGAAAATCCCTGACCCCGCCGGGAATCGAACCCGGGAACCCGGGCGTGGGAAGCGAGAACGCTACCGCACGACCACGAGATTCGGGCTCCACATCTCATTTCAACCAAACTTGGTACACACACACACACACCACTTACTGTCTTGAAAGAAGCCATATGTGTTTAAGAACCACCTTTCTATCAAAGGGGTGGGAATGGGACTGAAAAAGGTGTGTAGCCCACGAGGCGCGAATACCCAGTCTTAATTCATCCAGTAAATGGAAACGAGAGCACTTAGCGATTTGCAACAAACTTCAACTGCCGCATGAGATATGACGTTTTAATTTATTACTTCTTTGCTGTTAACTATCTTCGCAACACGTTTCACAGACAGAATCTACGTATGCCGCTGAATGTACCACCAAAAATATAGTATTGTACAACACGTAAGTCTGGAGATATAACGTCATAAACACAGAGATGCGTGTAAACGATATATATATATATATATATATATATATATATATATATATATGAAATATGTTAAATATATCTGGGAAGTATGTGACGTGTGTACATGGGTGAAGCCGCAGGTAAAAAGCTCCTCCTAAGCCCCTGGATCGATTTCAACCAAACTTGGTACATATAGTGCTTACTATCTGGAAAAAAATGCTGTAGGTAAAGAACCATCAACCTCCTACAAAGTATTGGGATGGAGGTGATGGACAGAGAAGGGTAGGGGAGGGGGAGGAAGAGGGGACAAAGAAGGGTAGAGGTGCGAAGGATGACAGAGATAGGAGGGAGTAGTGGATGAACAGAGAGAGGAGAGACGGAGATGGGCAGCGATAGGAGGTGAAGGGTTGGACAGTGAGAGGGGGAGGAGGACGTGGACAGAGACGAAATGGACTAATAGGAGATTGATACAATTACTTACCTGGACAACGCCCGGTTCTCAGCTAGCTTAATTATGAAATTGACCTCCAATTCTGTAGAGTCGTGTGGGGTTTGTTTGCGTTTCGTGTATTTGTCTTCCCTGTCTGTGCTGGTTAGTGGGCTGTGTGAGCGTAGCTAGCAGTGCCAGTCGGATTTCCTGTAATGCAGGAGTTCGCCGATATTGTTTTCTTGCTTAAGTTAGCCGTGTCATAAGTGGTTAATTCCCCCTCCCCCCCCCCCCCCCCCAAAAAAAAAAAAGTTTTTAGATGGTTATGCTTCCAGCTGTGGTTGTGATCGTAATTCCCCAGATTCAGGACGAAGGGGGTGTTGGAGTGTCTTGTGTTCTTGTACAGTCATATGGCGACTTTTTTAATACCCCCGCGACGCTATCGAGGCGCAATGTATTATGTAAGTCCGCTCTGCGTGTATATCTTGGGAGCATTGCTTAAGATTCGTAATACTTTTTTCTGTATGACCGGAAGGTAGCGCAGACGAGTTGGAGCCACATAACCCCAGACTGGAGCTGCATATGAACACGAACCTCGACACCCGCCTATTCCGGGTGCTTCGCCTGTTAAGCATAGGATACAAATGTTTGAGCTTTGTGTGTGCTTTGTTGGCGACGTGTTGTATGTGGTCTCCCCATGCGAATTTCAGAACTGGTCAGATACCGGGGCATCCGATTTTCTCACAAAACGTATTGGGCGTGTGTGTAGAGTAATCTGTCCGCAGTGTTGGCGTTTATGCAGCTGTTCCGGTCTATGTGTGCACAGAAATGACTTTGATACGCCATTTCTCCATCCAAAGTTGCTGTCTGCATCGTGAATTGATGGTTCCTAATTGCGTTAGGATGGTGGTGTCTTCTGCGTAGATGTAACTATCGTGTTATATGTTGCTGGAATATCGTTAACATAGAGGTTAAAAAGAGGTACTCCGGCTTGAGTACCATTTTGTGTTGATTGAGTGCCCTGAATGTGAGTGTTAAAACTTCTGATTGTGAGGTTTGAGTGTGCGGGACATACGAGCCTCTTGGGGAAATCAGCATCGATGAGTTTGTGGATAAGACCGTTGTGCTAGAGACAACCGAAGGTTTTTTTGATGTCCAGGAACACAGACCCCGTTGCTCTGCTGGTGTTGTAGCCCTCTGTTGTGTGTTCTTCTACGCGGAGCAGTTGTATTGGAAAATGATGATTCCTGAAGCCGAACTGCTCTGGTCCTGCATGTCGTCTTTGATGTAATGCACAGTGCGTGTGACGACACAGTACCCCCCGCCTCTATACTGGCGGGTCCGCTTCTTGTGTCATCTACATCTACACTACTGGCCATTAAAATTGCTACGCCGCGAAGATAACGTGCTACAGACGCGAAATTTAACCGATAGAAAGAAGATGCTGTGATATGCAAATCATTAGCTTTTCAGAGCATTCACACAAGGTTGGCGCCGGTGGCGACACCAACGTGCTGACATGAGGAAAATTTCCAACCGATTTCTCATACACAAACAGCAGTTGACCGGCGTTGCCTGGTGAAACGTTGTTGTGATGCCTCGTGTAAGGAGGGGAAATGCGTACCATCACGTTTCCGACTTTGATAAAGGTCGGATTGTAGCCTATCGCGATTGCGGTTCATCTTATCGCGACATTGCTGCTCGCGTTGGTCGAGACCCAATGACTGCTAGCAGAATATGAAATCGTTGGGTTCAGGAGGGTAATACGGAACGCCGTGCTGGATCCCAACGGCCTCGTATCACTAGCAGTCGAGATGACAGCCATCTTATCCTCATGGCTGTAACGTCTCGATCCCTGAGTCAACAGATGGGGACGTTTGCAAGATGGCTCAAATGGCTCTGAGCACTATGGGACTTAACATCTTAGGTCATCAGTCCCCTAGTACTTAGAACTACGTAAACCTAACCAACCTAGGGACATCACACACATCCATGCCCGAGGCAGGATTCGAACCTGCGACCGTAGCAGTCCCGCGGTTCCGGACTGTAGCGCCTAGAACCGCACGGCCACCGCGGGCCGGCACGTTTGCGAGACAACCATCTGTATGAACAGTTCGACGACGTTTGCAGCAGCATGGACTATCAGCTCGGAGACCATGGCTGCGGTTACCCTTGACGCTGCATCACAGACAGGAGCGCCTGTGATAGTGTACTCAACGAGGAACCTTTTGCACGAATGGCAAAACGTCATTTTTTTCGGATGAATACAGGTTCTGTTTACAGCATCATGTGATCGCATCCGTGTTCGGCGACATCGCGGTGAACGCACATTGGAAGCCTGTATTCATTATCGCCATACTGGCGTATCACCCGGCGTGATGGTATGGGATGCCATTGGTTACACGTCGCGGTCATCTCTTGTTCGCATTGACGGCACTTGGAACAGTGGACGTTACAGTTCAGATGTGTTACGACCCGTGGCTTTACTCTCATTCGATCCCTGCAAAACCCTACATTTCAGCAAGATAATGCACGACCGCATGTTGCAGGTCCTGTACGGGCCTTTCTGGATACAGAAAATGTTCGACTGCTACCCTGGCCAGCACATTCTCCAGATCTCTTACCAGTTGAAAACGTCTGGTCAATAGTGGCCGAGCAACTGGCTCGTCACAATACGCCAGTCACTACTCTTGATGAACTGTGGAATCGTGTTGAAGCTGCATGGGTGGCTGTACCTGTATACGCCATCCAAGCTCTGTTTGACTCAATGCCCAGGCGTATCAAGGCCGTTATTACGGCCGGAGGTGGTTGTTCTGGGTACTGATTTCTCAGGATCTATGCACCCAAATTGCGTGAAAATGTAATCACATGTCAGTTCCTGTATAATACACTCCTGGAAATTGAAATAAGAACACCGTGAATTCATTGTCCCAGGAAGGGGAAACTTTATTGACACATTCCTGGGGTCAGATACATCACATGATCACACTGACAGAACCACAGGCACGTAGACACAGGCAACAGAGCATGCACAATGTCGGCACTAGTACAGTGTATATCCACCTTTCGCAGTAATGCAGGCTGCTATTCTCCCATGGAGACGATCGTAGAGATGCTGGATGTAGTCCTGTGGAACGGCTTGCCATGCCATTTCCACCTGGCGCCTCAGTTGGACCAGCGTTCGTGCTGGACGTGCAGACCGCGTGAGACGACGCTTCATCCAGTCCCAAACATGCTCAATGGGGGACAGATCCGGAGATCTTGCTGGCCAGGGTAGTTGGCTTACACCTTCTAGAGCACGTTGGGTGGCACGGGATATATGCGGACGTGCATTGTCCTGTTGGAACAGCAAGTTCCCTTGCCGGTCTAGGAATGGTAGAACGATGGGTTCGATGACGGTTTGGATGTACCGTGCACTATTCAGTGTCCCCTCGACGATCACCAGTGGTGTACGGCCAGTGTAGGAGATCGCTCCCCACACCATGATGCCGGGTGTTGGCCCTGTGTGCCTCGGTCGTATGCAGTCCTGATTGTGGCGCTCACCTGCACGGCGCCAAACACGCATACGACCATCATTGGCACCAAGGCAGAAGCGACTCTCATCGCTGAAGACGACACGTCTCCAGTCGTCCCTCCATTCACGCCTGTCGCGACACCACTGGAGGCGGGCTGCACGATGTTGGGGCGTGAGCGGAAGACGGCCTAACGGTGTGCGGGACCGTAGCCCAGCTTCATGGAGACGGTTGCGAATGGTCCTCGCCGATACCCCAGGAGCAACAGTGTCCCTAATTTGCTGGGAAGTGGCGGTGCGGTCCCCTACGGCACTGCGTAGGATCCTACGGTCTTGGCGTGCATCCGTGCGTCGCTGCGGTCCGGTCCCAGGTCGACGGGCACGTGCACCTTCCGCCGACCACTGGCGACAACATTGATGTACTGTGGAGACCTCACACCCCACGTGTTGAGCAATTCGGCGGTACGTCCACCCGGCCTCCCGCATGCCCACTATACGCCCTCGCTCAAAGTCCGTCAACTGCACATACGGTTCACGTCCACGCTGTCGCGGCATGCTACCAGTGTTAAAGACTGCGATGGAGCTCCGTATGCCACGGCAAACTGGCTGACACTGACGGCGGCGGTGCACAAATGCTGCGCAGCTAGCGCCATTCGACGGCCAACACCGCGGTTCCTGGTGTGTCCGCTGTGCCGTGCGTGTGATCATTGCTTGTACAGCCCTCTCGCAGTGTCCGGAGCAAGTATGGTGGGTCTGACACACCGTTGTCAATGTGTTCTTTTTTCCATTTCCAGGAGTGTATATTTGTCCAATGAATACCCGTTTATCATCTGCATATCTTCTTGGTGTAGCAATTTTAATGGCCAGTAGTGTACATGATTACTCCGCAGTTCACAATTATGTGAGTCCAGTTATGAGGGTTCAACGAACCACCTTTAAGCTGAATGAGATTTAATCTGCAGCGGAGTGTGCGCTGATATGAAACTTCCTGGCAGATTAAAACTGTGTGCCCGACCGAGACTCGAACTCGGGACCTTTGCCTTTCGCGGGCAAGTGCTCTACCAACTGAGCTACCGAAGCACGACTCATGCCCGGTACTCACAGCTTTACTTCTGCCAGTACCTCGTCTCCTACCTTCCAAACTTTACAGAAGCTCTCCTGCGAACCTTGCAGAACTAGCACTCCTGAAAGAAACGATATTGCGGAGACATGGCTTAGCCACAGCCTGGGGGATGTTTCCAGAATGAGATTTTCACTCTGCAGCGGAGTGTGCGCTGATATGAAACTTCCTGGCAGATTAAAACTGTGTGCCCAACCGAGACTCGAACTCGGGACCTTTGCCTTTCGCGGGCAAGTGCTCTAGAGATATTGTCTAAATCATTTTGCAATTGGTTTCGATCGTCTGAAGGCATTACATGACGGTAAGTGACAGCATCATCTGCAAACAATCTAAGAGGACTGCTCAAATTGTCTCCTAAATCGTTTATGTAGATCAGGAACAATAGAGGGTCTATAACACATCCGCTGGGAACGCCAGTTATTACGTCTGTTTTCTCGATGACCTTCCGTCACCTTTCTGACAGGAAATCACGAATCCAGCCACACAATTTAGCCGATACTCCATAGGCAAGCAATTTAATTAGAAGTCGCTTGTGGGGAGCCGGCCGGAGTGACCGTGCGGTTCTAGGCGCTACAGTCTGGAGCCGAGCGACCGCTACGGTCGCAGGTTCGAATCCTGCCTCGGGCATGGATGTATGTGATGTCCTTAGGTTAGTTATGTTTAATTAGTTCTAAGTTCTAGGCGACTGATGACCTCAGAAGTTAAGTCGCATAGTGCTCAGAGCCATTTGAACCATTTTTTGCTTGTGGGGAACGGTGTCAAAAGCCTTCTGGAAATCCAAAAATAATCAGTCTGACGTCCCCCGTCGACAGCATTCATTACTTCTTAAGGATAAAGACCCAGTTGTGTTTCACAAGAACGACATTTGCTGAATCCGTGTTGGCTTTTTGTAAATACTAGGTCTACAACTTTGCAATCACCGTTTTTTCTCGAAGTTCAGGGCTTTATCGGGAAAAACTTACATAAAAATTATGATTCATAGTATTGCCCATTGCTGTCCACTACATTCTCCCATCTTTCGGATAGCATATGGATCCCGTGGCGGAAGAACTGGGCGTCTTTTGTGGGGATCCATGAATCGATTCAATTTTGGACGTGTTCATATGATCAGAAGTGTTGGTCAGCCAGACTGTATGCCACTGATCGAAAAAGGTGGTAGTCAGAGAGAGCAACGTATGGAGAATACGGCGGGAGGTACCGGACTTCTCATTTCAACGTTTCCATGTATATTTTAACGGGTTTTGCGACATGGGGTCGAGCACTGACCCACTGCAAAATTACCTTTACGTGTCTATCGCTGTATTGTAGCCGTTTGTGTTTTAGTGCTGGGCTCGCTCGCATCAATTGCTTTCGATAATGATGTCCTGTGACTTGTCTTCGTCTGTTTCAGTAGCTACGAAAACGTTCTGTCTTCCACCGCCATGCCAGTCCTCGACATAAAAATTACTGTACTTAAGGCGTTGAAAACATTCTCTGCACGTTCTTTCACTAATAGTTCCCTCACCATTCCAGCATTTTAAGAGCCACAGCCGCAGATTTCTTCTTGTTAAAGCAGAAAATTAAAACTTCCCGCAAATGGCGAGAAATGGGTACGTAAGTTGACGTACTTAATCGAGAATAACTTTAAGATGCAATCACAAATCGACTAATATTTTTATGGCATTATGTTTTCCGATGCCTAAGCTTATTGTATTACACCTATGACCAACGACTTGAACCCCACTTGCCGCTACTGCCGTCTATTGCAAAACGGTGGAAGCAAAGTTGTAGACCTAATAAATGTTTTTCTTCGAGATGATTCATAATGTTCGAGCACGGTATGTGTTCGAAAATCCTACTGCAAATCGATGTTAGTGATATGGGTCTGCAATTCAGCGGATTACCCCTATTTCCTTTCTTGGATATTGGTATGACTTGTGCAACTTTCCAGTCTCTGGGTACGGATCTTTCTACGAGCGGTTGTGTAAGGATGCTAAGTATGGAGCACTCTGAAAGGAACCTGACTGGTAGACAATCTGGACCGGAAGCCTTGCCTTTCTTAAGTGGTCAGTTCCTATTGTACTATTTACAATCGGGTGGCTGGATATTTTTGATCAGATAGTGTATACGCTACACTGCAACAGAGACAGTTTACTGTGCAATGTGAAATTTACAAAGGCATGATCATTCGCCACTTTGGCCTTCTTGACCATATGCTTGCTCTATACAGCTCCCGCATACCTTCCGATCATGAGATCGTTCCATATTGACTGAACTAGCTCTTCTCCATGGACTACCACCGTAACGTTGGCGGAGAGGTTTGCGTGTCTCAGTCATCCACTGAGCTAGGCTGGCGGGAGCTACGCTCGTGGTAGGGTCACCCATGTCAGACAGATCAGTTGGTGAGATTCCAGACAAGGCGTAATCCCCCCAGGGGGCTCCCGTCTTGGGAGTATGCGGGTGGCAAACACATGGGCCTTTAACTAAGTCTGGCATTACTTCCACTTTCTTGTGTCAGGCTTCTTCTGTTTTCTTTCCTATCGGCCTCCCCCCAACGGTATTAGGTTTCGACGGCCAAGGGTGACTTTCACTTTCCTCTCTACTATCCTACCCTCGACCGGCGAAGCGAGTGGAAGAAAGAATCTTTTATCTCCCTGGTTCTCAACGATCATGGAGGCAGAAGAGGTCATGCGAGACGGACTGGCTGTAAAGGCACCGCTCAGCCGTCATTGAGCTCGCGGCAGTCCGTTACAGTTCTGGAATATGAAGTCACATGTCATACAGATGTGCCGTGATGAACTGTTCCAGAATCATAGTGTGTAGGTTACTTCCTCGCAAGCTGTAATCCGCCTTAAACAAAATCACGCAAATGGCAATTTCTCCTGTCATTTTCTTTAAAGCCCAGTGGCGATGGGATAAGGACGGTGGTAGCAGTCTTTGAGTGAGGCTTGAAGCAACTAGTCTGGACCTGCACATTGGCAGCAGATGTGTGATGGTCGCCTCCCTGAGAACCCGTGTGAGTACTCGGGGATCCGGTCCTGCATCTGCGACTAGGCAGGCCCATTTGGGATGACCGCTGCCTGCCCTGAATGGGGAAGGTCCTAGAAAACGTGGGCTAAACATCGGAAGTCACATTTGAACTGGGTTGGGAATCCACACCCAGAAGGTCACCCCTTATACTGCGGACGAAAACCAAAGAAGAATGAAATAATAATGACAGTAGGAACATGGAGTGTCAGGACCCTCGTGGACGTTCAAAATGGCTCTGAGCGCTATGGGACTTAACTTCTAAGGTCATCAGTCCCCTAGAACTTAGAACTACTTAAACCTAACTAACCTAAGGACACCACACATATCCATGCCCGAGGCAGGATTCGAACCTGCGACCGTAGCGGTCCTGCGGTTCCAGACTGTAGCGCCTAGAACCGAACGGCCATCACGGCCAAGGGCCTGGACGTGAACAGTGACAGGCCAGAGAGAAGAACCGCTCTTATCAGCCATGAACTAGCTAGGCTAGGTATAGATATAGCTGCCTCGAGTGAGACTAGACTATCAGGTGAAGAACACATCAGGAGGCAAGTTCAGGGTACACCATCTTCTGGAAAGGAAAGAATGCAGGAGAGCCACGCATCCAAGGTGTAGGATTTGCTATAAAAACTAAAATAGTGAAAGCACATCGACTCGCACCTGTTTCAATTAATGAAAGGCTTATGACTCTTAGAATACCTCTTGGTTCAGACAGCTTCAACACCTTCGTCTCTGAATTTGCTCCTACTTTAGATAGCGATGAAGATGCAGAGAATCAGTTCTAACACCAGCTGAACAGTACTCTCTCTAAGATAAATTAATCCTACTGGGCGACTTCAATGCCAGAGTGGGAGGGGACAACCGTTTTCGGAGAGACATCGTGGGTGAACATGGGGTCGGAAACTGCCATGCAGATGGGCTATTACTTCTTGGCCTATGTGCGGAGCACGAGCTCTTCGTCATCAATATGCAATTCCGCTTGCTTAACCGCTATAAGACCACATGGATACAAAGAAAGGCATTCTCATCACAGAACAGCTCGAAACATCGTTGATTGCTGGACTGATCATAAACTTTTAGTTAGCCGTCTGAGATTACCGAAGTATCGTAAGCCATGATCCCACTTCTCAAACCCACCGCGCAGAAAATTCAGCATCGACGACCTGCAGAACAAAGACGAGCTGTCAGAACAACTCCACGAATCTCCAGCAATCACAGACGATGTCGAACAAGAATGGATCGCATTAAAGAACATCTTCAAAGAGACTGCAGAGAATGTCATTAGTTTTGGTGCGCGGAAGAGAAGACTGGTTTGATGACAGCAATGAAGAAATCCAAGTCATGATCAGTGCAAAGCGGGATGTTTACCTAGCCCTTCCTCAAGAGACATTCTGCGCAGAAAAGAAAACACACTTTTAAGAGCTCGAGCAGAAATGTCAGAGTGAAATACGAGCAGTCAAGAACAAATGATGGCAACAAAAAGCCTCGGCACTCCAAAATCTTTCCGATGCCAGGAACCTGCTTGGCTTCTATGCTGGAACTAAAGAGCTTTATCGACCCATCCGCTCCTCATCAGGAACACTGAAAGCTGCTGACAACAGCACCATCCTTACTGAAAGTCAGGACATCTTATATCGTTGGAAAGAGCGCCTCTGCTCACTGTTGAACCGCACTTTTACTGTCGCTGCAGACTTTCTCGAACATGTCCCACAGCATCTTCCACGATCCTGGATGGCTGATCCTCCAACTTTTCAAGAATTCAGCAAGGCACTCGATAGTATGAAACCAAGAAAGGCTCCTGGACCTGTCAACATCCCGATGGAACTTATTCAGGTTGGCGACTTGCCTCTAAAAACTAGGATCTTCTCACTCATACTATTAATGTGGGAAACCCGCAAGGTACCAGCAGACATAAAGAATTCCACAATTGTCACCATCTTCAAGAAAGGCGATAGAAGCATCTGTGGTAACTACTGTGGAATATCTTTGCTCTCTGTCGGTGGCAAAATTTTTGCCAGAATCCTTTTAAATCGTTTCCTGAGGCTCAATGCGGGTTTTACCCATCAAGAAGGACGATTGACATGATTTTCTGTGCACGACAACTGGAGGAGAAGTGCAGAGAACAACAAAACCTTTTCTTTTAGTTTTTTACGACCTAGAAAAGGCCTTTGATACAGTTCCCAGAGAAGCCATGTGGATGGTCTTAAAATGTTTCGGCTGCCATGAACATTTTGTTGACCCGACTAAAGCTCTCCATGATGACATGACTGGACAAGTCATCTGCCAGAATGAAACATCTAATGAATTTCCAACAACGATTTGGCTCAAACAAGGACGCGTTCTTGCACCAACATTATTTGCCTTGTACCTGGCAGCTATGCTTTATGAGACATCTGTAAACAACGATGTGGTAGAACTAAAGTAAGGTCCGATGAAGGATATTTAACCAATCCAGATTCCACACACAAACATAAAAGTTCGCAAGTCCCACTCGTGTAACAGAGCTGCAGTATTCTGACGACAATCCCTCTCCAGCTCTTTCACCTGCAGAGATGCAGCAGTCTGTTAATTGTTTCAACAAGGCATACAAACGATTCGATCTTTCCATGAATATTCAAAAGACAAAGGTGCTCGCACAGCCAGTTCCTGGCTCTTCCCTTCCCGATTTCAGCATATCCATTTCTGATACACCCTTGGAACAAGTGGACCATTTCCTTTATCTAGGAAGCATATTGTCATCTTATTGCTCATCTGAAAAAGACGTGGAGAACAGAATACGTGCTGCCCATGTGGCCTTTGGTCGTCTCAAGAAACGTGTCTTCCTGTATAAAGAGCTAACACTATCCACCAAACTGATTGTGTATAAAGCTGTTTTCATCTCAACGTTGCTCTATGGTTGCGAAACCTGGACATTATACCGCCGCGATCTGAAGAAACTAGAACGCGCCAACCAGCAGAAGCTAAGATACATCATGAACATGAAATGGGATAACTTTCTATCAAATACCACCGTTCTTGAGAAAACGAAAATGAATAGTTTAGAAGCTGTCATTCTTGGGCACCAACTAAGATCGGTTGGGCATGTCCAGCGGATGAGAGGTGAGACCTGAACGCCAAATGCTGCACAGTGAGGTGAGCACAGGTAAAAGGACGCGAAGTGCCCCTCTTAAACGCTATAAGGATCAGTACAAGAAAATACTAAAAACCTTGAACATCGATCCGAGTAACTGGTCCACCAAAGCAGATCACAGTCGCTGGCGCTCAACTACCTCAAATGCTCTTCAGAACTTTGAGCGGGAACGTCGAAGACTGGAGAATGACAAACGCAAAAGACGTCCTCCACCTTCCATCATTTGCAGTTTCTGTGGTCGCATGTTCCATGCTAGGAGTGGACTACTAAGCCATCAAAGACATTTCCACGCCTGAACCGTGACAAAGGAAATCTCAGGAGAGAAACGAAAACTCGGATACAAGTATCAGCCGCCGCCGACGACGACAGCGAACTGAACTCGCTGATTTCCCGTTTGAACTATCCGCTAAATTCTTACGAAACTTATCGCTTGGGTTCGGACTTATAACTTTGTAGTAACAGGTACTAAACACCTTAATTACGAAAATAACAAGTGTCAGCTAATTTGAATTACTTCCTTTTACTTGGAGCAGTGTTTAAATACTGTACAGAAACAAAATGTAAACGCCTGGAAACCACAGTCAAGCTTGCTGGCTATGCGTGTGCTGTTACAAAAGCGATCGTTTGTAACATGCATGGTTTCCAGCACCGTTAAAACTTTGTCTTACTCAGTCAAGTACTACATCTACACATCTACATTGATACTCCGCAAGCCACCCAACGGTGTGTGGCGGAGGGCACTTTACGTGCCACTGTCATTACCTCCCTTTCCTGTTCCAGTCGCGTATGGTTCGCGGGAAGAACGACTGTCTGAAAGCCTCCGTGCGCGCTCTAATCTCTCTAATTTTACATTCGTGATCTCCTCGGGAAGTATAAGTAGGGGGAAGCAATATATTCGATACCTCATCCAGAAACGCACCCTCTCGAAACCTGGCGAGCAAGCTACACCGCGATGCAGAGCGCCTCTCTTGCAGAGTCTGCCACTTGAGTTTATTAAACATCTCCGTAACGCTATCACGGTTACCAAATAACCCAGTGACGAAACGCGCCGCTCTTCTTTGGATCTTCTCTATCTCCTCCGTCAACCCGACCTGGTACGGATCCCACACTGATGAGCAATACTCAAGTATAGGTCGAACGAGTGTTTTGTAAGCCACCTCCTTTGTTGATGGACTACATTTTCTAAGCACTCTCCCAATGAATCTCAACCTGGTACCCGCCTTACCAACAATTAGTTTTATATGATCATTCCACTTCAAATCGTTCCGTACGCATACTCCCAGATATTTTACAGAAGTAACTGCTACCAGTGTTTGTTCCGCTATCATATAATCATACAATAAAGGATCCTTCTTTCTATGTATTCGCAATACATTACATTTGTCTATGTTAAGGGTCAGTTGCCACTCCCTGCACCAAGTGCCTATCCGCTGCAGATCTTCCTGTATTTCGCTACAATTTTCTAATGCAGCAACTTCTCTGTATACTACAGCATCATCCGCGAAAAGCCGCATGGAACTTCCGACACTATCTACTAAGTCATTTATATATATTGTGAAAAGCAATGGTCCCATAACACTCCCCTGTGGCACGCCAGAGGTTACTTTAACGTCTGTAGACGTCTCTCCATTGATAACAACATGCTGTGTTCTGTTTGCTAAAAACTCTTCAATCCAGCCACACAGCTGGTCTGATATTCCGTAGGCTCTTACTTTGTTTATCAGGCGACAGTGCGGAACTGTATCGAACGCCTTCCGGAAGTCAAGAAAAATAGCATCTACCTGGGAGCCTGTATCTAATATTTTCTGGGTCTCATGAACAAATAAGGCGAGTTGGGTCTCACACGATCGCTGTTTCCGGAATCCATGTTGATTCCTACATAGTAGATTCTGGGTTTCCAGAAATGACATGATACGCGAGCAAAAAACATGTTCTAAAATTCTACAAGAGATCGACGTAAGAGATATAGGTCTATAGTTTTGCG
Organism: Schistocerca piceifrons; assembly: GCF_021461385.2. Taxonomy (NCBI): domain Eukaryota; kingdom Metazoa; phylum Arthropoda; class Insecta; order Orthoptera; family Acrididae; genus Schistocerca; species Schistocerca piceifrons. The sequence goes on along the minus strand of NC_060141.1, from coordinate 121,986,024 downwards.
CATCTGCTCGACGACCCTTCTTGAAGACTGGGACTATCTGTGCTCTTTTCCAATCATTTGGAACCCTCCGTTCCTCTAGAGACTTGCGGTACACGGCTGTTAGAAGGGGGGCAAGTTCTTTCGCGTACTCTGTGTAGAATCGAATTGGTATCCCGTCAGGTCCAGTGGACTTTCCTCTATTGAGTGATTCCAGTTGCTTTTCTATTCCTTGGACACTTATTTCGATGTCAGCCATTTTTTCGTTTGTGCGAGGATTTAGAGAAGGAACTGCAGTGCGGTCTTCCTCTGTGAAACAGCTTTGGAAAAAGGTGTTTAGTATTTCAGCTTTACGCGTGTCATCCTCTGTTTCAATGCCATCATCATCCCGTAGTGTCTGGATATGCTGTTTCGAGCCACTTACTGATTTAACGTACGACCAGAACTTCCTAGGATTTTCTGTCAAGTCGGTACATAGAATTTTACTTTCGAATTCAATGAACGCTTCACGCATAGCCCTCCTTACGCTAACTTTGACATCGTTTAGCTTCTGTTTGTCTGAGAGGTTTTGGCTGCGTTTAAACTTGGAGTGGAGCTCTCTTTGCTTTCGCAGTAGTTTCCTAACTTTGTTGTTGTACCACGGTGGGTTTTTCCCGTCCCTCACAGTTTTACTCGGCACGTACCTGTCTAAAACGCATTTTACGATTGCCTTGAACTTTTTCCATAAACACTCAACATTGTCAGTGTCGGAACAGAAATTTTCGTTTTGATCTGTTAGGTAGTCTGAAATCTGCCTTCTATTACTCTTGCTAAACAGATAAACCTTCCTCCCTTTTTTTATATTCCTATTAACTTCCATATTCAGGGATGCTGCAACGGCCTTATGATCACTGATTCCCTGTTCTGTACATACAGATTCGAAAAGTTCGGGTCTGTTTGTTATCAGTAGGTCCAATATGTTATCTCCACGAGTCGGTTCTCTGTTTAATTGCTCGAGGTAATTTTCGGATAGTGCACTCAGTATAATGTCACTCGATGCTCTGTCCCTACCACCCGTCCTAAACATCTGAGTGTCCCAGTCTATATCTGGTAAATTGAAATCTCCACCTAAGACTATAACATGCTGAGAAAATTTATGTGAAATGTATTCCAAATTTTCTCTCAGTTGTTCTGCCACTAATGCTGCTGAGTCGGGAGGTCGGTAAAAGGAGCCAATTATTAACCTAGTTCGGTTGTTTAGTGTAACCTCCACCCATAATAATTCACAGGAACTATCCACTTCTACTTCACTACAGGATAAACTACTACTAACAGCGATGAACACTCCACCACCGGTTGCATGCAATCTATCCTTTCTAAACACCGTCTGTACCTTTGTAAAAATTTCGGCAGAATTTATCTCTGGCTTAAGCCAGCTTTCTGTACCTATAACGATTTCAGCTTCGGTGCTTTCTATCAGCGCTTGAAGTTCCGGTACTTTACCAACGCAGCTTCGACAGTTGACAATTACAATACCGATTGCTGCTTGGTCCCCGCATGTCCTGACTTTGCCCCGCACCCGTTGAGGCTGTTGCCATTTCTGTACTTGCCCAAGGCCATCTAACCTAAAAAACCGCCCAGCCCACGCCACACAACCCCTGCTACCCGTGTAGCCGCTTGTTGCGTGTAGTGGACTCCTGACCTATCCAGCGGAACCCGAAACCCCACCACCCTATGGCGCAAGTCGAGGAATCTGCAGCCCACACGGTCGCAGAACCGTCTCAGCCTCTGATTCAGACCCTCCACTCGGCTCTGTACCAAAGGTCCGCAGTCAGTCCTGTCGACGATGCTGCAGATGGTGAGCTCTGCTTTCATCCCGCTAGCGAGACTGGCAGTCTTCACCAAATCAGATAGCCGCCGGAAGCCAGAGAGGATTTCCTCCGATCCATAGCGACACACATCATTGGTGCCGACATGAGCGACCACCTGCAGATGGGTGCACCCTGTACCCTTCATGGCATCCGGAAGGACCCTTTCCACATCTGGAATGACTCCCCCCGGTATGCACACGGAGTGCACATTGGTTTTCTTCCCCTCTCTTGCTGCCATTTCCCTAAGGGGCCCCATTACGCGCCTGACGTTGGAGCTCCCAGCTACCAGTAAGCCCACCCTCTGCGACTGCCCGGATCTTGCAGACTGAGGGGCAACCTCTGGAACAGGACAAGCAGCCATGTCAGGCCGAAGATCAGTATCAGCCTGAGACAGAGCCTGAAACCGGTTCGTCAGACAAACTGGAGAGGCTTTCCGTTCAGCCCTCCGGAATGTCTTTCGCCCCCTGCCACACCTTGAAACGACCTCCCACTCTACCACAGGTGAGGGATCAGCCTCAATGCGGGCAGTATCTCGGGCAACCACAGTCATAGTCCGATCAGGGGATGCGTGGGACGAGCTGGCCGTCCCCGACAAACCCCCATCCCGACCCCCACAGTGATGCCCATTGGCAACAGCCTCAAGCTGTGTGGCCGAAGCCAACACTGCCTGAAGCTGGGAGCGAAGGGATGCCAACTCAGCCTGCATCCGAACACAGCAGTTGCAGTCCCTATCCATGCTAAAAACTGTTTTGCTAAGAACGTCTTAACTAATCTACAGAGAGCGTAAACAAATCGACAAAATTTAAACGGTTATTAAAATACAAGATTGCCTAGTAAATGCAGTAATGCTGCTACTTGCGCACTGCTGACACTGCTCGGCGGCGGAAGGAGACTAAGCGAAATTACACTATTCAGGTACTAAAACACGATGCTACACTCTCAAATACTATAATACGCCCGAAATTTATGAATTAAACAATGCAAGAACCAAAAACACGCAAAGAAATTAAGAATTAAACTATGTAACAAATGAGTGAGCTAGGAGTATACGACTTGCTGCTCAGCTGCTTATCCAACGGCGGCAGGGAGCACACTGACTGCGACCAACCGACACTGGCCGTTCAAAACAAAACAGTAGACAAACGACTACGCGAATTTACACTATTCAGGTACTAAAACGCGATGCTACAACTCTCAAATACTATAATACGCTCGAAATTTATGAATTAAACAATGCAAGTACCAAAAACAGGCAAAGAAATTAAGAATTAAACTATGTAACAAATGAGTGAGCTAGGAGTATACGACTTGCTGCTGCAGCTGCTTATCCAACGGCGGCAGGGAGCACACTGACTGTGACCAACCGACACTCAAGTTGTGTTTGTTCTGCACTTGAAAACACATTTTACTGGATGTATGCTAAATACTTTTAACTAATATTGTCCATATGGAACTTAATTGGAGTTTACTTTATTAGTCAAGGCAATCAAAACCATCACTGACTTCTTTGGCAAAGCACGACAAGGTGTCAAATTTATAAATTTGGAGCACATACAAATTACACTACACTGTACTTCCTAACTGCGTTGTATTCCTGACAACTTGGTTTTACCTTCAACACAGCAGCATGCAGCTTGTAGACACGAAGAGAGCTGGTATTACCTTACCGTATGACAGTCCCTCTGAAAGGAATACTAGTCTACGAAGATTTTGGCCGCCAGGCCGAAGGAGCAGTTTAACTTTAATATTAATTTTCCTTTTACAGAAGTGAGATTAATAATCTTTTGTCAAACTGACTTTTTGCTTGGAGACAAAATGGATGCAAACTACGGAAGTAGTATGTAGTACAATGGCTAAAATCTTTAAAGCTCTACTTTACGTAAGTCCTGAAATTAATTACTGAAAAAGAACTTGCATTACTTTGGAGTAGTGGAGATAAGGCAAGTTGTTGTTTCGTGGAAGAATAACAAAACAAATGAAGGATATTAGAATTCATTGTGAGCACCGTCTCGTCAGATTACGCCAGGAATTTCGAGCATTCTACACCATTTTCCAGAAGCTACGAGAGCACGAAGATAAGTTTTTCAGTTAATTCAGGATATCAACGAAATCATTTGATGAAGCTGAAGAACCGTCTTCAACGACAATACGATTGTGAGAGAACTAGCTGTTGCCCGAATCAAACCAACCTCAGAGCAATCTCATACCCGCTAGAACTTGGAGACAGAACGTCATGCAGCCTCAAGAGCTACAGAGACATAAAAACAGTCACAAGCCCGCCATTTTAGACGCTGGGCGTAACGCGTCTCTTACAGCTTCAAAAGACGCTTGAAATATCACGACAGCGCATCAAAATGGAAGGAACAAAAAGTAGGTATGTATCGCTCTGGTCGAAAAAGCTCACGTCCAGTCCGATCCACGAACGACGGCGGTTCACGTATGTCGAGGCACGACGGGAATGGCATTGTTGATGATTCCAAGTAACAGTTGCGGTGGCGCATGCGCGTGCTTTCTGCTTGAAGGAAGCGTATGTCCTGCAAATTATGTCTCTCGCTTACTTATGCAAAATTTATCACTTGACAACAAACTCGCAACAAATGAAATACAAATTTACTGAACAACTCGCTACGACCACGTTTAATGCTCGCATTACCCTACGGTATTCAGATCAGAGCGCTCAAAATGCTACTGAACGCTCATTGGCTGTCGGAGTATGCGTGACGTACAGTAGGTGCGCAGAACAGTCCTAAACTCGACCGCTATCGTTCATGTCTCCAACTAGAGGTGAGCGAGAAATCCCTAAATAAATGTAATGAGTCGAGGCAGTCGCTCGCGTATCAGTTTTTAGGGAGAGTGATGGAGAATAAGCAAGCTACTACTTTTACGAGATGTCTGCGTATATAGCTGTGTAGAGAAGAATACATAAAAAATGTATACAGTATGTATGTAGGTAAATAACGAGTGTCTCTATATTATTTTCTTCTATGTCGAACCTGAAAGCATGCATTATACACACATCAAAAAAGTTTTGCATCACCTCGATTCCGGAACCTGCAGAGAAAATTGGAATAGAGATCAACATAAATATCATCTCCACCCATTTTATTGCTCGTGAAAACCACACATCGCATGTTGTGCCACCATACAGCGACACCTTCACAGGTGGTGCCCCAGATTGTTGCACACACCGGTACCTCTAATACCCAGTGGCACGTCCTCTTGCATTGACGCATTCGTCGTGGCATACTATCCACAAGTTCATCAAGGCACTGTTGATCCTGATTGTCCCATTCCTCAACGGCGATTCGCCGTAGATCCCTCAGAGTGGTTGGTGGGTCACGTCGTCCATAAAAAGTCCTTTTCAGTCTATCCCAGGCATGCTCGATAGGGTTCATGTCAGTAGAACATGCTTGCCACTGTATCCAAGCGATGTCGTTATCCTGAAGGAAGTCATTCAGAAGATGTGCACGATGGGGGCGCGAATTGTCGTCCATAAAGAAGAATGCCTACCCAGTAAGCTGCCGGTATGGTTGCACTATCGATCGGAGGATGGCATTCATGTACCGTACAGCCATTACAGCGCCTACCATGACCACCAGCGGCTTACGTCGGCCCCTCATAATGCCACCCCCAAACTTCAAGGAACCTCCACCTTGCTGTACTCGCTGGGCAGTGTGTCTAAGGCGTTCAGCCTGACTGGGTTGCCTCCAAACACGTCTCCGACGACTGTCTGGTTGAAGGCATATGCGACACTCATCGGTGAAGAGAACGTGATGCCAATCCTGAGCGGTCCATTCAGCATGTTGTTGGCCCCACCTGTACCGCGCCGATTGATGTCGTGGTTGCAAAGATGGACCTCGCCATGGACGTCGGGAGTGAAGTTGCGCATCAAGCTGCCTATTGCGCACAGTTTGAGTCGTAAAACGACGTCCTGTTGCTGCACGAAAACCATTATTCAACATGGTGGCGTTGCTGTCAGGGTTCGTCCGAGCAATAATCCGTAGGTAGCGGTCATCCACTGCAGTAGTAGCCCTTGGGCGACCTGGGCGAGGCATGTCATCGACAGTTCCTGTCTCTCTGTATCACCTCCATGTCCAAACAACATCGCTTTGGTTCACTCCGAGACGCCTGGACATTTCCCTTATTGTCCTGTTGCTGCACGAAAAGCATTATTCAACATGGTGGCGTTGCTGTCAGGGTTCGTCCGAGCAATAATCCGTAGGTAGCGGTCATCCATTTCAATAGCAGCCCTTGGGCGGCCTGAGCGAGGCATGTCATCGACAATTCCTGTCTCTCTGTATCACTTCCATGTCCAAACAACATCGCTTTGGTTCACTCTGAGACGCCTGGACACTTCCCTTGTTGAGAGCCCTTTCTGGTACAAAGTAACAATGCAGACGCGATCGTACTGCGGTATTGACCGTCTAGGCATGGTTGAACTGCAGACAACACGAGCCGTGCACCTCCTTCCTGGTGGAATGACGAACTGATCGGCTGTGGGACTCCCTCCGTCTAATAGGCGCTGCTCATGCATGGTTGTTTATATCTTTGGGTGGGTTTAGTGACATCTCTGAACAGACAAAGGGACTGTGTCTGTGATACAATATCCACAGTCAACGTCTGTCTTCAGGAGTTCTGGGAACTGGGATGATGCAAAACTTTTCTTGATATATATATGTGGTGTCACCGCCAGACACCACACTTGCTAGGTGGTAGTTTTAAATCGGCCGCGGTCCATTAGTACATGTCGGACCCGCGTGTCGCCACTGTGTGATCGCAGACCGAGCGCCACCACAAGGCAGGTCTCGAGATACGGACTAGCACTCGCCCCAGTTGTACGGACGACTTTGCTAGCGACTACATGGACGAAGCATCGCTCCTTTGCCGAGCCGATAGTTAGAATAGGCTTCAGAAGTCAATGGCTACAACCTAGCAAGGCACCATTAGTAATATTGCATGTATCTATGGAGTCTCACCTACATCGTCAATAGCGATGTACCAAGGATGGATTAAAGTTAAGTATTACAGAAGCTATGTACTTTTCTTTATAGCATTCATTACGTATCCTATTACAGACCTATCGCTTGCCTGCTAAATGCGTGCCTTTCGGCTACTTCCGTGGCGTGGGTGTCTTGCTACGCCACAACAGTTGGCGATGAGTCAACGGAAAGGGTCTTGTTCTTTCTAATTGCTTCGCCAGATGTACTGTCCGAATTTAATTGCTTGCAGAATCAGCAGACGCAGGCGTTATTGGATGCCCTTGGACAGCTCGTCCAGGGTCAACGTGCACTGCAAAACGATGCGGCAGCCGCCGCTCCACCGCTACCGCAGCCACAACTCGCAGTTGCACCGCCTTTTAGGGCGTTTGACCCAGCTACGGAAACATGGACGGAGTGGTCACGCCAGTTTGGATTTCATCTCGCCGCCTACAGAATTTGAGGTAACGAGCGGCAGCCCCATTTATTGGCGTGTGTAGGGGTGCAAATGTACCGTGTGATAGTGAAATTATTTCCCCGACGCGACTTAGCAACTCTGTCCTACGAAGAAATTTTGTCTGCTTTAGATGCCTATTTCAAGGAAACAGTTAATGTAGTTGCAAAAAGGTATACTTTCTTTCGTACGAAACGTACGGCCGGTCAGACTAATAGGGAGTGGGTTGCAACATTGCAAGGCCTTACAAGGGATTGTGCTTTTGAGTGTGAATGTGGACTCCGTTATTCAGATACAATGGTCCGTGATGCAATTGCACAGAACGTTTCTGATGTTCGTATATGGGAACAGATTTTGAAACTAGTTAATCCCTCCCTTCAACAAGTGATAGACATATTGGATAGACAAGACACGCTTGACTTTGCTCAGGAATCATTTGCAACTTCGCCGGCCGTGTGTAACATTCACCGGCCCGCCGGGCGCGCTGCACGGCCCGGTAAACTGCCCTCGCACACCTCCGCGCAGCTGCCGCCACGCTCTAAACCAGGTGTGCCGCGCCAGCACACAAATGCAGTGAAATCATGCCCGCGGTGTGCTACTAGACATTCGCGTGAAAATTGCCCGTCACGCCAAGCTATTTGCTTTTACTGTAATAAGAAAGGACATGTTCAAGGTGTTTGCCAGAAAAAGCTCAGATCAGACACTCTTAATCATTCCAGGCCCTTTGCTTCGCGCCGGAATCGAACCAAGAATACTCAGGCTCGTGAACCTTCGCCCATGGACATTCATGTAGTTAATTCCACTCCGTCCAGTGCCACTTTCTCTAACAGTGACTGTGTTCGTCCCACAAAAACTGTGCATCGACGTCGCAGGACATCGCGTCAAGTCGCAAGTGCTTCTGTACCAGTGTCAGTTCCAATGGCACGAGACAGTCGCTCTTGTCGTCAGCAGGACAATAAACTTTTTATAGATTTGGACTTTAATGGCAAGGTCTTACCATTCCAGCTCGATACCGGAGCTGCAGTTTCATTGCTCAATCACGACACGTACAAACAACTGGGCAAACCTCCGTTGCGTGCTGCAAATGTTAAGTTAAATAGTTATTCGGGTCAGAATATCCCTGTGTTAGGACAGTGCACTCTTCTTGCAACATACAGGAGACAAACAAAACTAGTGTCATTTTACGTTCTTCGTTCTTCTAATGCAGTGAACTTGTTTGGTTTAGATTTATTTCAATTGTTTAACTTGTCTATTGTAAATCAGGTCCTATCAGTGAATCAGACTGTGCCTTCAGACAGTGTTTCTCGTCTGTGTGAAGAATTTGCAGATATTTTTGCACCGGGCTTAGGTTGCGCTCTGAACTATGAAGCACATTTGGAACTGAAAGTCAACGCGCAACCGAAATTTTTCAGAGCGCGCAATGTTCCTCACGCCTTGCGTGATGAGGTCGCAAGTACATTTCACGATTTGGGATCACAAGGTGTGATTGAATGTGCCCAATGCCTCTTCTCTTTCAGCTCCGCTTCATCGCTTACGCCGTACAGGTGTTCCGTTCGTCTGGACGACGGAATGCAAACGTGCTTTTCGCCAGTTGAAATCGGCGTTGCTTTCCAATACTTGCCTTACGCCATTCGATCCCCAGAAACCCCTTTTGTTGATGGTAGATGCATCGGATTTCGGGATCGGTGCTGTGCTTGCGCACAGAGATGGGTCGCATGATCGCCCTATTGCCTTTGCGTCCAAATTGCTCTCGTCTGCGCAAAGAAATTACTCACAGATAGAGAAAGAAGCTTTGGCTCTCGTGTTTGGTGTTACTAAGTTCCATGATTTCTTGTATGGTCGTCACTTTACCATCATCACGGACCACAAACCTTTGACATCGCTTTTTCATCCGAACAAGCCTGTACCTCCGCGTACAGCGCAGAAATTCATTCACTGGTCTATTTTCCTCTCGCAGTACCGCTACGATATCTTGTATCGGTCCACTGCTAAGCACGGAAACGCCGATGCGTTGTCCCGTTTGCCTGTTGCTGAGGATAGAGCATTCGATTCTTCCGAACTTGCTTGCATGTTCATTGATGCGGAAACTGATGACGTGGTCGAATCGTTTCCGATTGATTTTCGTCGTGTGGCTGCAACCACAGCTGCTGACCCTGTCCTTGCTACCGTTTTGCGTTTTGTTGCTACGCCATGGCCTTTGACAAAGTCTCGGATCGAGGATCCGTTGGTTCGCCGATTTTTTGCTCACAAGTAGAGACTTTTTGTTCGACGTGGTGTTTTGTTGTTGCGTTCTGATAATGATCAGTCCAGAGTCGTGGTCCCACGTTCGTTACAGTCCTCTGTTTTACGGCTTCTTCACCAAGGACATTGGGGTATAGTGCGAACGAAACAACTTGCTCGTCAGCACTGTACTTGGTTCGGAATCGATGCTGCGATTACGAATATGTGTTCTTCTTGCATGGCGTGTGCCGAACAACAATCCGCACTGCCGCGGAAAGTCTTTGCATGGCCAAAAGCCACTTCCCCTTGGCAACGCTTGCACATCGATTTTGCTGGTCCGTTCTGGAATGCTCGATGGTTGGTTGTGGTCGATTCTTTCAGTAATTTTCCTTTTGTTGTCCGGATGTCTTCCACGACGTCTTCTGCCACCATCCAAGCGTTATCTGCTATCTTTTGCATTGAAGGCCTTCCACAGACTATTGTTTCCGGCAATGGCCCACAATTCATGTCCGCAGAATTTCAGTCATTCTGCACGGCCAATTGTATTCAACATCTGACATACGCGCCGTTTACGCCTCAGTCAAACGGTGCCGCTGAAAGATTGGTCCGGACTTTCAAGTCACAGATGTTGAAGTTGAAAGAGTCGCATTCTCGGGAGGACGCGTTGTTGCTCTTTTTGTCATCGTATCGCTCTCAGCCCCGAGATGGTCGCTCGCCGGCTGAGTTGCTCCACGGTCGTCCTCATCGAACCTTGATGTCTTTGCTGCACCCGCCGCATCAGGTTCCTGTGCAGCGGCAGACTTCTGCTTTTGCTCCAGGCGACGTTGTATTCTATCGCAACTATCGAGGTTCACGGCGTTGGCTCGCAGGGCGTGTTCTTCGCTGCCTCGGCCGCGCGATGTATTTGGTTTTGGGGGCCTCTGGTGAGGTGCGTCGACATCTCAATCAGCTGCCTCTCTGTCGTCGCACGGGTTCTGCCGCTCCCCGTCTGCTTTCAGCGACGGTGCCGTCCGGTCAGCGCCCTGGGGACCCATCTACTGGCTCGCCTCATCCCCAGGTGTTACCGACGATGCCTTCCATTTTGCCCCATGGCGACGCGCCGCTGCCGCCTCCGCCGCCGCCGCCTGTCCTCCAGCCGGCGCCGCCCGCAGTGGACGCTTCGCTGCAGCCGCCAAGCGCCTCCCTGGGTCACGCGCCGCCGATCGCTTCCCGTGACCAGCCGTCCTCCGCCATGGAACTCTTGCCCGCTCAGGACCACATGGCGTCTTCGCGCGTCGGGTACCCCGACGCAATGGAGGTCGACCCTTCGGCCCCTCCTGTCTCTTTACGGGCGCATACACCGCATGTTGACGTGCACCCTGGACTAGGTTTTCAGGCGTTTCCTAGCTCCCGTCGGACCGAATGGCCGGGTGCGGGTGGCACAGCCTCGCTTGTTGTTAGGCTCCCCACCTCATCGCATACGTCAACATGGGGTCCTCCCCACGGCGGGCGGAAGCCTTATAACACGACCGTTCGCCGATTTGCGGGGGAAGAATGTGGTGTCACCGCCAGACACCACACTTGCTAGGTGGTAGTTTTAAATCGGCCGCGGTCCATTAGTACATGTCGGACCCGCGTGTCGCCACTGTGTGATCGCAGACCGAGCGCCACCACAAGGCAGGTCTCGAGATACGGACTAGCACTCGCCCCAGTTGTACGGACGACTTTGCTAGCGACTACATGGACGAAGCATCGCTCCTTTGCCGAGCCGATAGTCAGAATAGCCTTCAGCTAAGTCAATGGCTACGACCTAGCAAGGCGCCATTAGTAATATTGCATGTATCTATGGAGTCTCACCTATATCGTCAATAGCGATGTACCAAGGATGGATTAAAGTTAAGTATTACAGAAGCTATGTACTTTTCTTTATAGCATTCATTACGTATCCTGTTACAGACCTATCGCTTGCCTGCTAAACGCGTGCCTTTCGGCTACTTCCGTGGCGTGGCTGTCTTGCTACGCCACAACAATATATATATATATACACGGTATTTCGTACATATTTTTTTTATTTCCCTATCCCCATCCTGTCATTCGTCCTGGTATTCGAAAGTTTTGTAAAGATGTGTAGACATATCTCGCTGCAGCGAGAGAGAGAGAGAGAGAGAGAGAGAGAGAGAGAGAAAGAGGGAGGGGGGAGAGAGAGAGAGAGAGGAGAGAGAGATGACAGAAAGAGAAACACAGAGAGGTGGCCACCCAGTAGTCAGACAATAACAGTTTCTGTAACTACTCCCAGTGCAGTTTACAACTTGTTGAAGCGTCAACGATATTTCTTCCACTTTTCAAGAAGAAGGCACACATATAAATACTGGACTGAACAATTAGTACACTGCAACAAATACCTACCGATTCTATGGGGAACGGCAGTTGCACTCTCCCTCTGCCTGGTATCCCGCCAGTCCGGGGCCTACACCAGCCGCCGCTGTCATGCATGTATTGTAATATAGTCCCCGGCCAAATGAGATGTAACACATATATCAAGGCTAACCGTACGTCGGAAGCTCCAGTCTCTGTAAATCAGGAGTTGTCATAAGCCGCTGCCACCCAGATATGAGACACCAATGGTGAGGAGCATCCTACGTATGTGAGAGATGGAGAATCCCCACTCTGTCGTGCTCCTGGTCGAAGGATTTATGTCCTTCCAGCCGTCTGCCGTATGAAAGAAATGTCGACTGTTTCAATGTTCAATCTGCGCCAAAACAATAAAAATTCGCTTGACCCCTTCCTAACAGACAATCTCCACTCTTACCAAATTAATCCAGATGAGCTTCAATTCAGAGAAATAGTATCGACAGGAAGTGAGAGATCTGCACCACATACATTAATAAAAGACGGAGCTGATCCCCGACGGTACACAAAACAGGCCGGAACGCTGTTACAGAAACAACAAAAAAAGCGTGACAAATTTAAACGACCGCAAAATCCCCAAGATTGGCGACTTTTTACAGAAGCTCGAATTTAGCGCGGACTTCAAAGGAAGATGCTTATAATAGCTTCTACAACGAGACTTTGCCTCGAAACCTGGCAGGAAACTTAAAGAGATTCTGGTCGTATGGAAAGTATACGACACAGTCAATACCTTCTCTGTGCGGTAGCAATGGAAATACTATCGTTGACAATGCCGCTAAAGCAGAATTACTAAACACAGCCTTCCGAAATCCCTTCACCAAAGAAGACGAAGTGAATATTCAAGAATTCGAATCAAGAACAGCTGCCAACACGAATAACTTAGAAGTAGATATCCTCGGAGCAGTGAAGCAACTTAAATCACTTAATAACAGCAAGTCTTCCTGTCCAGACTATATTCCAATTACGTTTCTTTCAGAGTGTGCTAATGCAATAGCTCCATACTTAACAATCATGTACAACCGCTCGCTCGACGAAAGATCAGTATCCAAAGACTGGAAAGTTGCACCGATCACACCGATGTTCAAGAAAGGCAACAGGAGTAATCCACTAAATTACAGACCCATATCATTAACGTCGATATGCAGCAGAATTTTGGATCATACAGGGTGTTACAAAAAGGTACGGCGAAACTTTCAGGAAACATTCCTCATACACAAATAAAGAAAAGATGATATGTGGACATGTGTCCGGAAACGCTTAATTTCCATGTTAGAGCTCATTTTAGTTTCGTCAGTATGTACTGTACTTCCTCGATTCACCGCCAGTTGGCCCAATTGAAGAAGGTAATGTTGACTTCGGTGCTTGTGTTGACATGCGATTCATTGCCCTACAGTACTAGCATCAAGCACATCAGTACGTAGCATCAACAGGTTAGCGTTCATCACGAACGTGGTTTTGCAGTCAGTGCAATGTTTACAAATGCGGAGTTGGCAGATGCCCATTTGATGAAGGGATTAGCACGGGGCAATAGCCGTGCCGCGGTACGTTTGTATCGAGACAAATTTCCAGAACGAAGGTGTCCCGACAGGAAGACGTTCGAAGCAATTGATCGGTGTCTTAGGGAGCACGGAACATTCCAGCCTATGACTCGCGACTGGGGAAGACCTAGAACGACGAGGACACCTGCAATGGACGAGGCAATTCTTCGTGCAGTTGACGATAACCCTAATGTCAGCGTCAGAGAAGTTGCTGCTGTACAAGGTAACGTTGACCACGTCACTATATGGAGAGTGCTACGAGAGAACCAGTTGTTTCCGTACCATGTACAGCGTGTGCAGGCTCTATCAGCAGCTGATTGGCCTCCACGGGTACACTTCTGCGAATGGTTCATTCAACAATGTGTCAATCCTCATTTCAGTGCAAATGTTCTCTTTACGATTGAGGCTTCATTCCAACGTGATCAAATTGTAAATTTTCACAATCAACATGTGTGGGCTGACGAGAATCCGCACGCAATTGTGCAATCACGTCATCAACACACATTTTCTGTGAACGTTTGGGCAGGCATTGTTGATGATGTCTCGATTGGGCCCCATGTTCGTCCACCTACGCTCAATGGAGCACGTTATCATGATTTCATACGGGATACTCTACCTGTGCTGCTAGAACATGTGCCTTTACAAGTACGACACAACATGTGGTTCATGCACGATGGAGCTCCTGCACATTTCAGTCGAAGTGTTCGTACGCTTCTCAACAACAGATTCGGTGACCGATGGATTGGTAGAGGCGGACCAATTCCATGGCCTCCACGCTCACCTGACCTCAACCCTCTTGACTTTCATTTATGGGGTCATTTGAAAGCTCTTGTCTACGCAACCCCGGTACCAAATGTAGAGACTCTTCGTGCTCATATTGTGGACGGCTGTGATACAATACGCCATTCTCCAGGGCTGCGCGGAGCGGTTCTAGGCGCTTCAGTCTGGAACCGCGCGATCGCTACGGTCACAGGTTCGAATCCTGCCTCGGGCATGGATGTGTGTGATGTCCTTAGGTTAGTTAGGTTTAAGTAGTTCTAAGTTCTAGAGGACTGATGACCTCAGATGTTAAGTCCCATAGCGCTCAGAGCCATTTTGAGCCAGGGCTGCATCAGCGCATCAGGGATTCCATGCGACGGAGGGTGGATGCATGTATCCTCGCTAACGGAGGACATTTTGAACATTTCCTGTAACAAAGTGTTTGAAGACACGCTGGTGCGTTCTGTTGCTGTGTGTTTCCATTCCATGATTAATGTGATTTGAAGAGAAGTAATAAAATGAGCTCTAACATGGAAAGTAAGTGTTTCCGGACACATGTCCACATAACATATTCTCTTTCTTTGTGTGTGAGGAATGTTTCCTGAACGTTCGGCCGTACCTTTTTGTAACACCCTGTATATTGTGTTCGAACATTGTGTATTAACTCGAAGAGAACGGTCTATTGACACATACTCAACACTGATTTAGAAAACATCTTTCTTGTGATACACAAATAGCTCTTTACTCGCATGAAGTGCTGAGTGCTACCGACAATGGATTTCAAATCGGTTCTGTATTTTTAGATAGAAGGTTTTGACACCGTACCTCGCAAGCGGTTTGTAATCAAACTGCGTGATTAGGAATTTCGTCTCAGTTATGCGACGGCATTCGTGGTTTCCTGTCAGATAGGTCACAGTTCGTAGTAATTGACGGAAAGTCATCGAGTAAACCAGAAGTGATTTCTGGCGTTCCCCAAGGCAGTGTTATAGGCCCTCTGCTGTTCCTTATCTATATAAACAATTTAGAAGACAGTCTGAGCAGCCATCTTAGGTTGATGCTGTCGTTTATCGTTTAATAAAGTCATCAGACCATCAAAACTAATTGCTAAACGGTTTAGATAAGATAACTGTATGGTGTGAAAATTGGCAATTGACCCTAAATAATGAAAAGTGTGACGTCATCCATATAAGTGCTTAAAGGAATCCATTAAACTTTGGTTACACGATAAATCAGTCAAATCTAAAGACCTTAAGTTCAACTAAATACCTAGAAATTACAATTACGAACAACTAAAACTGGAAAGAACACATAGAAAATGTGGGGTAGGCGAACGAAAGTCTGCGTTTTATTGGCAAACACTTAGAAGATGCAACAGATCTGCTGCGCAGTGTGGTATCCTTACCAGACCAGATTAACGGAGTACATCGAGAAAGTTCAGAGAAGGGCAGCATGTTTTGTATTATGGCAAATGGGGGAGAGAGTTTCACGGACATGATACAGTATTTAGAGTAGACTCATTAAAACAAAAGCGCTTTTCGTTGCGGGGGGATCTTCTCACGAAATTTCAAACATCAACTTTCTCTTCCGAATGCAGAAATATTTTGCCGACGCAGACCTACATAGGAACATACGATCATCATAACAAACTGAGGGAAATCAGAGCTCGCACGAAAAGATATAGGTGTTCGTTTTTTCCGCGCGCTGTTCGAGAGTCGGATAATAGAGAATTATTGTGAAAGTGGTTCGATGAAGCCTCTGACAGCCACTTAAGTGTGATTGTAGAGTATCCATGTAGATATAGGTGTAGATGTAGATATTTGGTATATAACTCTCTTGGAGATGGCCTCGATCATTCTCTGTCACATATAACACATGTCACCCATGTCCTACTCTTCCCATTTCCCACTTGAACAATTAGGAGATAATAATTCTGCTGCCTCCTCCGACACTGGCAGCAGTCAGGATTCAAACGTGAATTAAAAGCTAATAAATACTTGTAGTTACGTGACTCTGTGGTACGGTGCTTGATTCTTAAACAGAAACAGTTCCACTTACCATAATCCAGGCAGTTTGATAAGGAGCGATGACTAGACATTATTAATTTTTTAAGAAAGAAATAAAATAACACATTGAGAAATCATTTTGTTGTTGTTCCAGTTTACAACCCTCACAGTGCAGTTTAGTAGAAGGAGGGCCATCAGTTCATAGCCATGTATTGTAAGGAAAATTTTATTATTTTTATTAGCATGCGCATAGTTATGTTACTTGTCTGAGATGTTAATATGAATTTGTTTCAATATTTTTGTGATTAGTCAGCACCAGTTGACCCAGATTTGTAATATTCAATTTTTCATATAATGGATTGCAGATCTTTATCAATAACGTAAAAGATTTTCAGAATATAATTTATACCAGTCAACAAAAAGAGGAAGGCATAATGTTGCCTTAAGTTATTGCCAGTCCCAACTAGTCATTTATTTAAATTTAAATATTTCAGAACTTTTCTCAGGTCATAGTCATGTGTTCTTTAGTAATCAGACGGCCAGCTGTGCACCTATGTCAATAAGCGAAGTCAGTTTTTCTAATAATTCAGATCTCAGACAAATGTTGTTCAGTATTAGTAGATACGCCAGCACTGCACTAAGCTGTGCCATTTACAAGCAGATATGTAGAAAGCGTTATCCGGCGACACCATCATGAGATAAGAATTTTTCAGTTTATTTCTCACGGACAGATTCAGATTGATTTCACAGGGTCATGGCTTAGCGCTGCTTACGTCAAAATCTATCAGTTTTCATGAGTTAAGATATTAACAAAAAATATATCATTTTTATTTTATACGGGAAGGCTACACGCTGTTGGCAAAAAAGGAAGATATTTTATTTACAAATTATTCATGCTTTGTGCAAGCCGTGTTTCCACATCAACAGAAAAGTCACCCTGCTTATCAAGCAAGATTAAAATCGGTTTGGTAAAGATATGGAGTCGATATCAGTGAATTTTTTGTGTGTCGATCCACGTTGTGTAACAACATGTCAAACTGATCTGCTGAATTGCTATGTTTATATGGATCTTCAAAGTCAAATGACATTTATTTTATTCAGTTTAATAAAATGGAATGCCATGCCATCAAAAATGCTTTGTTTGGATTGGTACCACCAATGGAAATTTATGCTGTAGTTCGTTCCTTCGATTCAAAAAGCTCAGAAATAGGCAACTGAATTAAAACATGGACAAACTTACTTTGAAGACGACCTACGCTAACGACACACCAAATCTTCAACATTGTTGAGAACAGTAGGAGCATGCGTTGAGATCTCTACTGTTGTCAGGATGACGGAGCTCGGAGCACGATGGAGAAGGCTGGGCGCTAAGGATACACCATTAGCCGACCAAGAATTTATTCACTGAAGTTTGCAGTCGTGTGTTTTCCTAAGTATCGGCGCCCAGGCCGGGGGCAGTGAAGCACGCGACCTTGGAAATTCCTGCCACTGTCTCAGCAAACTGCGGCGAACGTCACCCTAGGCCTCCGGCTGGCGTAATCACAGCGCAGGGCGGGTGGCAGACCTCATTAGCCAACAGTGCAGTCTGCGTGACAGGCGAATTACCTTAGCGCTGTTACTGGCATCGAAGGGGTGTGATCAGTTAATCACTCAGCAGTTTTGCATGTTGTGAAGATGATCCACAGCGCAGAGCTCCCACCAAGGAAGGCAGGAGATGTCGATGACTGTTTGCAGGTAACTAGTTGGGGGCATCAGCGGTTAGCGTGCCTCCCAAATAATATGACTAGTGGACAGTGCGCCAAGAAGCATCACTTTGGCTCAAAAGGCCTTAGGTAGAAGTCTCTAAGTCTTCTCATCAGTAGCTGTGATGTAGGCAGCTCACAGCGACCGAGTATGATAGTCCGAACACGTAACAGTCTCTTGAGTAGGAAGTCCCCTTGGTGAAAGGTAGCACTAAATCAAAGATTTGGCCTTGTAGTTGGTGTACTGCAACATAAAGATTGCCACAAGTGCTTGGAGCCCCGAGTATTTATTATTACTGGTTTGAAGCAGTGACACATCCATTAAGTCACTGTCAAAAGGCCACGATGACTACATGACACTGTTATGTTCAAGAAATCTGCTTAGGCAGGACTTCTTGTGTCGGTTTTCGCTAGCTGACGAATTCGGGGTTGTCTCGTCTGTCTTTTTCCTCTTGGCGGGTCCAGGAAGTTCTTCTGTTGGCGTAGAACACATGATAGTCATTGGCATCAAGTCGGTAAGAAGCTTCAAGCTTTCATTTGGATCTTGCTCGGCTTGGTTGGACGTTGCATTGCCAGTGTGATGCAAGTCAGTGTCCCTCTTGGCGTCGAGTTCTTGCTTCTTCTTCGAAGCCTCGGACGAGCGGGGCGCCTTTCGCGTGTCATAGTGCCAGTAAAGGCGAAGAGATTTGCACATAGAGGAAGGAAAGCTAGCCTCGGCCTCTGCGGGCGCGGGCTTGTCCCATGCGAAGGGGGCCCTGACTCGCAAAATCCTTCACTATCGGTCCCTAGGTGCGCAGTGTTTTATTCCTGAAGAAAGCACTGCACAACCAACAGGTACAGGAACACGACACGTTGCTTCGAAAACGAGTGACCGCCGCGTGGAACGTGCGTTTGGTGCGCCACTCTGCCACTCTGAGTACCCATTTTTTCGAAATACACGTGCTCTCCGCCCAATCACTACAGCACAACCTGTGGAGATGGATGAAATCACGAGGGAGGAGGTAGGCACTGCGTTTATTCCATATACAGGCGCACTCTCGGGGAAAATCGCCCGCATTTTGAAGAAACACCGGGTCAGAGACTGAAAAGGACTTGGAAGAGCAGTTGAACGGAATGGACAGTGTCTTGAAAGGAGGATATAAGATGAACATCAATAAAAGCAAAACGAGGATAATGGAATATAGTCGAATTAAGTCGGGTAATGCTGAGGGAATTAGATTAGGAAATGAGACATTTAAAGTAGTAAAGGAGTTTTCCTATTTGGGGAGCAAAATAACTGATGGTGGTCGAAGTAGAGAGGATATAAAATGTAGACTGGCAATGGCAAGGAACGCGTTTCTGAAGAAGAGAAATCTGTTAACATCGAGTATAGATTTGAATGTATAGATTTGAATGTCAGGAAGTCGTTTCTGAAAGTATTTGTATGGAGTGTAGCCATGTATGGAAGTGAAACATGGACAATAAATGGTTTGGACAAGAAGAGAATAGAAGCTTTCGAAATGTGGTGCTACAGAAAAATGCTGAAGATTAGATGGGTAGATCACATAACTAATGAGGAGTTATTGAATAGAATTGGGGAGAAGAGGAGTTTGTGGCACAACTTGACAAGAAGAAGGGACCGGTTGGTAGGACATGTTCTGAGGCATCAAGGGATAACAAATTTAGCATTGGAGGGCAGCGTGGAGGGTAAAAATCGTAGAGGGAAACCAAGAGATGAATATACTAAGCAGATTCAGAAGGATGTAGGCTGCAGTAAGTACTGGGAGATGAAGAAGCTTGCACAGGATGGAGTAGCATGGAGAGCTGCATCAAACCAGTCGCAGGACTGAAGACAACAACAACAACAACAACCGGGTCGGAACTGTGTTGTGTCCTCCGATTAAAACTCGTGCCCCGGTGGGGAGCGCCAAAGATGACCTCGGTTTGAGGAAGGCCAGCGTGTACCAGATTCCGTGTCAATGTGGCAAGTCGTATTTTGGTCAGACGATGCGTACCGTCGAGGATCGATGCCGTGAACACCAGAGGCACACTCGACTGATGTATCCGAGCAAGTCGGCGGTCGCTGAACGTTGTCGGAAAATCACGCTATGGAGCATGAACGCACGAGGATTCTGGTACAGACGTAGAGATACTAGGACAGCGTTGTTAGAGAGGCCGTCGAAATTCGCACCAATGACGACCTCATAAACTGTGACTGTGGCTATA
This sequence comes from Schistocerca piceifrons, assembly GCF_021461385.2. Taxonomy (NCBI): domain Eukaryota; kingdom Metazoa; phylum Arthropoda; class Insecta; order Orthoptera; family Acrididae; genus Schistocerca; species Schistocerca piceifrons. The sequence goes on along the minus strand of NC_060141.1, from coordinate 121,965,913 downwards.
ATCTTAGCAAGGCTTGGGAACCAGCGATGGGGTTAATCAAGAGTAAATCGAGCAAACGTATAGTTGTGACGACCACGGCGGACAGATCCATCACACCGACGTCATCTCAGACGCCGTCGCAATCTGTTCCACCGCGCGACCGTGCCGCGGGGCGCGGACGGCGGAGGGAGTGCGCCGCGGGCGGAGGGTACTTAAATCGGCCGCCCCCTGAGCAGCCATAGCGTACGGATCTCCGTTCCGGCACGTTGACAGGAGCTCAGTCCGTCAGTTCACCTGATTATGGCGACATGCATGATTGCCGAAATATTGTGTACGTTGGACACTGTAGACCAGCAGTACACCCGTGGATATTTTGATTATAAAATACGCCGGGAGAAACTCAAGAATCACATAATTTTATGTTCCTCCGACATGATGTTTGTAAGCCGCAAGTAAGCAGTGATATCTTCGTTAAAAAAAGGAAAATCTAACCGCAGAGAAGAGGTGTCTAAGAAAAAGGACGGGCTGCACTAGAAGAGATATTATTAGAAACGAAAACATTAGAATAGACTTAAATATTTTTGGCATGAATGAAAAAATTCAAAAATATCGTGAAGATCGGAGACAACATCTTGTGAGAATGACAGGTCACAGAGTTCCTCAGAAGATCCTGAACTACAACCCGAATGGCAAAAAGAGGTATTGGAAGACCTAGCAAAAGACGGGAATGATTTCGTTTGTGAGTTTGGAACAGGCAACAGTCTAATCCTTGATAGGAAGATTATGATGATTAGTGATTTGTATGCATTTTCTTGATCCAAAGAGAGGAACTAAGATAGTAATTAAAAAGCTTAAGGGTTCAGAGTGGCTAATGGTAGAGATAGATACCTAGTAGTCCTTCATTCTCTGTGCTCTACCTGAGAATGGACCAAGAAGAAAACGTTGATGCTCAAGTCGTTCACAACAGATAATTCTGGAATCAGAGACGAAGAAACTGGGCGACATGCCAGTTGCGAAATAATGACGAAATATAACACCTGTGTGCGACCGTTGTCGCAATCAACCTTCTTATGCAACTACCATTTGAGAAGCTCTGAGGACCATTTATAGTACTACGTTAGCGTTACACAAAGAAACAATGCGTAGGCTCCAGGGTCGTGAACTTAATCACTGTGTTTGTTGTTGTTGTGGTCTTTAGTCCAGAGTCTGGTTTGAAACAGCTCTCTATGCTACTCTATCCTGTGCAAGCTTCTTCATCTCCCAGTACCCACTGCAACCTACATCCTTCTGAATCTGTTTAGTGTATTCATCTCTTGGTCTCACTCTACGATTTTTACCCTCCACGCTACCCTCCAATACCAAATTGGTGATCCCTTGTGCCTCAGAATATGCCCTACCAACCGATCCCTTCTTCTAGTCAAGTTGTGCCACAAATTTCTCTTCTCTCCAATTCTATTCAATACCTCCTCATTAGTTATGTGATCTACCCATCTAATCTTCAGCATTCTTCTGTAGCACCACATTTCAAAAGCTTCTATTCTCTTGTCTAAACTATTTATCGTCCATGTTTCACTTCCATACATGGCTACACTCCATACAAATACTTTCAGAAATGACTTCCTGACACTTAAACCTATACTCGATGTTAACAAATTTCTCTTCTTCAGAAACGTGTTCCTTGCCATTGTCAGTATACATTTTATGTCCTCTCTACTTCGACCATCATGAGTTATTTTACTCCCCAAATAGCAAAACTCATTTACTACTTTAAGTGTCTCATTTCCTAATCTAATTCCCTCAGCATCACCCGATTTAATTCGATTACATTCCATTATCCTCATTTTGCTTTTATTGATGTTCATCTTATATCCTCCTTTCAAGACACTATCCATTCCGTTCAGCTGCTCTTCCAGGTCCTTTGCTGTCTCTGACAGAATTACAATGTCATCGGCGAACCTCAAAGTTTTTATTTCATCTTCATGGATTTTAATTCCTACTCCGAATTTTTGTTTTGTTTCCTTTACTCCTTGCTTAATATACAGATTGAATAACATCTTAATCACTATGGCGAAACAAATGTGTCAAGTCATTAAAGATCTGCTACAGAACCAGCCGACAAAAAAATAAGATATTTTATTGCAAGCGAACTATAACGAAGAAAAGTTGAATGAGAGAGAAACAAAAGCTAATGTCCCATCATCCACATGGAAAACGGCGCTTTTAACGCTTCTTTCCGTGTGTAATATTTAGCGCTATCTGCGAACGCAGTTTCCAGCGTGATAAGAAACAAAATAATAACATTTTTTTTTTTTTTTGCAAATGCCGTTAGTAGTATCTGGAATGCGGAAAATTATTTGTAGAGGAGGAGGAAGTGGCATTTCGAACTTAGAGATAGATTCCCCCCCCCCCCCCCAAAAAAAAAGATGGCACACGGCCGCGTGCTGATAACGTATCTGTCTGAGAAACGAACATTTCCGAGAAATCGTTACTCGTGCAGCGGAGGTTCTGTCACTCTCTTTACGAAATGTGGGCGTCACTATTTGCAACTTAAAGGCACGTCTTTGTTCTGTAAAATTGAGTCAGAATGCGTAAGTTACATCCAAGGGCGTCGCCAAGATCTTGGCTATTCTATTACGAAATAACTTTTACCAGTGCAGTCTTAAAGTTATAGTTAGGTGAGCCTACTTATACAAAATTTTGCATTTTTGCTACGTTTAAGTGGGGTGGTCTTTGGATATGAATCTGTATCTCTGGAACACGTCTCTGCTAGTGCCTCGCGCACTGCGCCGTGTGGGTGTGTGAGGTGAGGGTTTAGGGAGCGGGGGGTTGCTGCACAAAAACTAAACAATACGTTGCTTAGCTTAGTGCAGAAAAACTAAACGATACGTTGGTTAGTCTAGCAGCCGCGAGTAATTGTTTGTATAAGGGTGTTTTTTTTCTCAAATAATGAACGCCATAAGACTTTTTCTCTGCAAAAAATACTAAGTCAACATCTATTGTGATGATGATGATGATGATGATGATGATACTTCTCATATTACGGCATCCAGTCCAGATATGTTTCTATATGCAACTAAATTAGTTTCTGTGTCTTTTTTTGTCTGTACACATCTTAATCTCGTTACGCTCTAAAACTGTATTAATGAAACTATTGGCAATTTAACGGATGTTAAGCACGCGATTAATCTCGCGCATATAGGCTGTTTGCCGTTATGTTTGGCTAAGCAGTATCTTGGTTTTAATTTAAAAATTGTGATCGGGTTATGGCGGATTACGCGAGCTGCATTCCACAAAATATGAAAAAGAGTTTCCTTTACGTACTCCTCACTAACAAATAGAGAATATTCACTAATTTCTGGTTAACACTCACTAGTTAAATTTTAGTGTGTAAGCATACCTACGTTAGTCAACAAAAATCTCATCTTTTGCTTATAGGTAGTAATAAAGATATTCTACAAGATGCTTCGCTCGATTTCACTAGCTGTAACACAACTAATTCATTATTAGATATTGCGTTGTGTTTGTATTCTAATTATCAAGTCAATGACGATTTTCACTTGCAGTTATTAAGAAATCCTCGGACGCCTAACAAAACGTAAAATTTTAAAAATGAAGTAAGCCTTGATGGTGAACGAGGCTTTCGATCTGAATGGCTTACAATCTACCCGTGGCTGCCGTACTCGGCTATAGCTTAGGTACCTCTGCGTCCATGTACCGTATTTTGTTTAGACGTTCACTCTAGCGCGGTCTGCATGGGTAAGTTCATCATTCCTGCTTGCCTTAAATTTCAAAAGTTTCATGGAGGTACACAATCTCATGCGAAAAGTAAGTGGCATAGTGACGCGTTCGATTCTTCAAAAACTCTTGAACAGATCGTGGACAAAAAGGGAGTGTTCTTCAGTGCTTAAGTACAGCATATCACAAGGAAGTCGAAGAAAATTGTGTGAAACTTTGGTCAATTGCATCAACAATTTTATTCTGCGCACAGCACCAGGTGTCATAACGAACCTAAACTTTGTTCCGACGGATCTAAAAAAAAATTACATGTTTTTAAGGCGTGGGGCAGACTCGTTAATACCGCGGGCTGCGAACTCTTCACTGTGACTACGTAAATAAATAAAAATATTCACATCAGTTGTTTCACAAATATTCAGTTTCATTGCCTGTGACCTGCAATGTCGTCACTAATATAATTTTAATGACAATAAGTAAAATTCGTTACAAATATGGTAGAAAAAAACCAATGACAGTTTTGTAACAGCGGCAGTGGGATGAGCTCAGTGAACATAGATCCACTTCTGGACTTTCAATAGTTAGAAAGCTATTAACATTATTACCGTTATTGTTTATAGTAAATTGCAACAACTGAAACCATCACGAAAGTCACGCTTGTGATATGTCAGATCAAATAGGATACTGCATGCAATATAATGAACAGATTATTTCTCTGATTAAACAAATAAAAGAAAATGTTATAAACAATTTAGTTTATTACGTCAATAGTGCCTTAACTATGAAATCCTTCATAGAGACACAAATGATTTCATCAGCATGAGTTTCCGTCTTTAATATTCTAATAACTTTCGATGTGTATTTAATTATAGTTGTGATTTATAAAATAGGTCAAGTTAATGTTTTAAATCAAGTGCTTGATATGACTATTTATATGTCTGAGATTTGTTTACAGTTGTTGAAATAAAGTATAAGTGATTTATTAAGAGCTTGCAAAAGACTGAATATTTCTATATGATTTTATGATATGTATTTATATGAAATTATTGTGAAAATTATTATTGGTGGTCAGGATGAACGCATCTGCATTGAATCGAGGTGTGGCCACGTGACCGAACTTCAAAATAAGCGTGCATGGCAGATCTCGTGGTCTTTCGCCTATCGTCTTGCATCTGGAGTTTTCATGATTTTTTTTTTTTTTTTTTTTTTTTTTTTTTTTTTTTTTTTTTTTTTTTGAGTCGGTAAAGTTATCGGTGATGAACGTGCTGCGCATGTTATTTTCGTGTTCCGGGAGTTGTACGTTATTATTTAGCGCATGCTCCTGGGTGTAAAATGTGTCTGCACAAACCAATTACAAATTTTGCACTGGTGATAGATACTGAACAGTTATTCTATCAGTTATTCGTATGTGGCCACCATTCGCATACGTTGCGCATTTTTTTTAAAAAAAGAAAATAAAAGAGACTTATATCAAAGTGAAATTTAATCTGTTTTGAACAATGTCATTATCCTTCGGAATTTCAACCAACAGATCAAACCTCAGCACATCTTATATTAAATTATTCGCCAATGTCTCACTGCTAGTACACTACTCGCCATAAAATTGCTACACCAAGAAGAAATGCAGTAGATAAACGGGTATTCATTGGACAAATATGTTATACTAGAACTGAGATGTGATCACATTTTCACGCAATTTGGGTGCAGAGATCCTGAGAAATCAGTACCCAGAACAACCACCTCTGGCCGTAATAACGGCCTTGATACGCCTGGGCATTGAGTCAAACAGAGCTTGGATGGCGTGTACAGGTACAGCTGCCCATGCAGCTTCAACACAATACCACAGTTCATCAAGAGTAGTGACTGGCGTATTGTGACGAGCCAGTTTCTCCGCCACCATTGACCAGACGTTTTCATTTGGTGAGAGATCTGGAGAATGTGCTGGCCAGGGCAGCAGACGAACATTTACTGTATCCAGGAAGGCCAGTACAGGACCTGCAACATGCGTTCGTGCATTATCCTGCTGAAATGTAGGGTTTCGCAGGGATCGAATAAAGGGTAGAGCCACGGGTCGTAACACATCTGAAATGTAACGTCCACTGTTCAAAGCGCCGTCAATGCGAACAAGAGGTGACAGAGACGTGTAACCAATGGCACCCCATACCATCACGCCGGGTGATACGCCAGTACGGCGATGACGAATACACGCTTCTAATGTGCGTACACCGCGATGTCGCCAAACACGGATGAGACCATCACGATGCTGTAAACAGAACCTGGATTCATCCGAAACAATGACGTTTTGCCATTCGTGCAAAAGGTTCCTCGTTGAGTACACCGTCGCAGGCGTTCCTGTCTGTGATGCAGTGTCAAGTGGTGGTGGTGGTGGTGGTGGTTAGTGTTTAACGTCCCGTCGACAACGAGGTCATTAGAGACGGAGCGCAAGCTCGGGTTAGGGAAGGATTGGGAAGGAAATCGGCCGTGCCCTTTCAAAGGAACCATCCCGGCATTTGCCTGAAACGATTTAGGGAAATCACGGAAAACCTAAATCTGGATGGCCGGAGACGGGATTGAACCGTCGTCCTCCCGAATGCGAGTCCAGTGTGCTAACCACTGCGCCACCTCGCTCGGTGCAGTGTCAAGGGTAATCGCAGCCACGGTCTACGAGCTGATAGTCCTTGCTGCTGCAAACGTCGTCGAACTGATCGTGCAGATGGTTGTTGTCTTGCAGACGTCCCCAGCTGTTGACTCAGGGATCGAGACATGGCTGCACGATGCGTTACAGCCATGCGGATCAGATGCCTGTCATCTCGACTGCCTAGCGATACGAGGCCGTTGGGATCCAGCACGGCGTTCCGTATTACCCTCCTAAATCCACCGATTCCATATTCTGCTAACAGTCATTGGATCTCGACCAATGCGAGCAGCAATGTCGCGATACGATTAACCGCAATCGCGATAGGCTACAATCCGACCTTTATCAAAGTCGGAAACGTGATGGTACGTATTTCTCCTCCTTGCGCGAGGCATCACAACAACGTTTCATCAGGTAACGCCGGTCAACTGCTGTTCGTGCATGAGAAATCGGTTGGAAACTTTCCTCGTGTCAGCACGTTGTAGGCGTCGCCACCTGCACCAAGCTTGTGTGAATGCTCTGAAAAGCTAATCATTTGCATATCACAGCATCTTCTTCCTGTCGGTTAAATTTCGCGTCTGTAGCACGTCATCTTCGTGGTGTAACAATTTTAATGGCCAGTAGTGTAACTCTGCAGAACATTAGAAAGTGTTTACCTTGCTAAAATTACTATCGTCTTCTGCCAAGCACCGACGGTAAATTCAGGTAATATCGTGGAGAGATGCATCGAGCCAGTCTGTAAACTGGATACCTCAACAACAACGACTAGATCGAAAAGTTAAACCATTTTTTGTCTTAAAAAGACCACATTTCTTTGTTACCGAGGCCGAAAACGTTTCAAAAAAATGGTTCAAATGGCTCTGAGCACTGTGGGACTCAACTGCTGAGGTCATTAGTCCCCTAGAACTTAGAACTAGTTAAACCTAACTAACCTAAGGACATCACAAACATCCATGCCCGAGGCAGGACTCGAACCTGCGACCGTAGCGGTCTTGCGGTTCCAGACTGCAGCGCCTTTAACCGCGCGGCCACTTCGGCCGGCGAGGACGTTTCATTTTTCTGCTTGGACTCTTACGGGGCCGTTGGGTGCGCGACTTTGCCTAGTCATGCCCGTGCGACGACGCAGTCTGGGTTTGTTTCGTGCCGGAAGCGGCCGCCTCGCGCACGTGAAGCAGCTACCGGCTACGACGCGTTGAGTCAGAGCGGCTGCAGACGACTTGTCTGTGATTGGTCGCGCAGCAGCCGGTCTCCCCCTCCGATTAGATAGCCGCTGCCACTCAGTCGCTTCCCGCCCGCGGCCCTAGCACATCGCCAGTCGCGCGTTGGCTCGCTTCTGGTACCACAAGCGCTACACCAGTTTTCGTTCGGCTCAGACATGAAGAGGGCCGCCAAAGACAAGGACAAGCACGCGTCGTCGGGTCAGCTGTGGGGTTGGCTGTTCGCGACGCGTAGGGGCCTGCCTTCCCTCGGTAAGTGTGAATGAACACACGTCATCTCTACAGAACTGGCTCATAACACCTCTCTTCAGTTCACCTCGAACGACGTCGCTTTACGCCTTTGTCTCAGTTGGGAGCTTCTACTTACCTGAAAGTTAAAAGCGCTGTATAATATAAAAATTTGTCCTTCAGAAACGCGAGCTGCAGGAGGACGTCAGAGCCCGACAAACCACTACCAAATATTACAAGTATTGTCTGTGACGAAAACAAAGCACACGTATTACTGAATAATAATGATTATTATTATTACTATCGTCGTTATATCAACCAACTAGGATGATGTAACCACTTCAGTTCCTCATATTTCTTTGTTGTTTTATTTTCCAGTACTACTCCGTCTTTTCCTCATGTTATGCTCTTTCCGCGGTCACTGTTTCCTGATTTTATTTTTTCTGCCTTTAAAACTTTCTAGACATAGTATTTTTTTCTTAAAAATGTTGCTTTCTGTTATGAAAAGGAAAGTTGTTACTCACCAATAGCGGAGATGCTGAGTCGCAGATAGGCACAACAAAAGACTGTCACAAATTAGCTGCCGGACGAAGTGGCCGTGCGGTTAAAGGCGCTGCAGTCTGGAACCGCAAGACCGCTACGATCGCAGGTTCGAATCCTGCCTCGGGCATGGATGTTTGTGATGTCCTTAGGTTAGTTAGGTTTAACTAGTTCTAAGTTCTAGGGGACTAATGACCATAGTGCTCAGAGCCATTTGAACCATTTTGAACAAATTAGCTTTCGGCCAGCAAGGCCTCTCTGGCAACTCACTTGCCAGAGACTACAGTCGTTTGTGAGAGTTGCGTTTGAGTGAGTGTGTGTATGTGTATCTGTCGTATATTTTTGACGAAGGCGTTGCTGCCCGAAAGCTTATTTGTGACAGTCTCTTTGTTGTGCCTCTCTGCGACTCAGCATCTCCGCTACATGGTAACAACTTTCCTTTCCATAATATTGTTACATTCCATTCTTGATTTTCCACTGTTTGCTTCCTGTTTCATCCGGTTAATTTTTTATGTTTTTATTTTCTTTCCGCTTCTCCTTTTCTTATATCTGTAATCCATGCTACTGTTTACCTCTTTTTCCATAAATATAGGAATGCTTTGTGTTTCGTTAGCCTACTCTCATTCATTCGAGAAAGGCGGCCAAAGAACGCTATCCTTCGCTTTGCCATTACATCTGACACTTCCTTTATGTATTAGTAGACCTCTTTACTTTTTATTTTCCAACCACCTGTCGTTTGTCTTGCACACATTATTTTTCTAATAATGCATTTTCAACTAACTACTCGTATATCCCGTGCAGCTTGTAGTTCATTAATGACTGTGACACTGAGATTTATTGTACTTACATGGTAGATTTATTTTTATTTTTATTTTATTTTTGAGGTGTTACTCTTCTTTCATTACTCCTGTATCCCGGCTTGTGACAGGCAACCTATGAACGCTTCAGGCGCGGGTTGGCCAGGTAGGACAATAATTATTGTTGACAGTACATATAGCAAATTAGTTCACCGTGCTGAGGTTCGTATACAGAGTGTCCTAGGAGCAATGGTCGGTATTGAAGGTCACGACTGGAATGGTCATTCGAAGCAAGAAAGTCTAGTAAACACGGTCTCTAAAAAACATACCTAAGGGCTGTGAGTACTTGTTCAGTAGAAGAGATGTTTTTCACAGTAGCGAAGATAAACAGATGCTCATAGCTCCGAAGATATGCATTTTAGAGCACATGTTTGTTATACTCTTTTTCCTTCGGGTGATCGTTCCTGTCATACTCCTGAATATTAACCATTCCTGCTGGGGTACTCTATTTTCACTAGTACATTTCCCAAGGATTGAGGTCTCTATTGTGTGTCGGAAGATAATTCGTGATGATCCCAGTATAGCGGCTTGCTGTGGTTGGCAGATAGATTTTTATTAGTGCCAATGGTTTTCAGGGGCCCACTAAGATCTTTTGGCGTTTGGCGTTTCTCCTAGTGTGCTGAGAACCACTGGGACCACCTCCACCTGGTATTCCGGAAGAGTTGACGAAGTTCTATTTTCAAGTCCTCGCATCTGGCAAGATTTGCTAGTTCTTTTTTGTCGATTTTTCTATCATTTGGGATGACAATGTCAATGATCCACACAATTATTATTATTATTATTATTATTATTATTCAAAGGGGATACAAATTATGTATTTTCCTTATGGCTGACTTAACGCAATTGAGACAGACTTGTCTGTTTTTTTTACAAATGTATCCACAGGTTGTTTACCTCGTACACTTGGCATCAACATATAAATGCGGCAGGAAGGGAACCCCCTACCACCGAAAGTAGTCGATGTTGTTGAGGTGGCTTGCTTGCTCGCAGCAACTCTACAGCGTCGTTATAGCGCCGAGTAAGTTCAGAGAAAGTAACGAAAAACTGAAAGCAACACAGATTAGCAACATTTTATAATAATAAAGTAACTTTAGTACAGGTTATGTAATGTGAGCGTAAAGATGCGTGGCAGCGTAGTTACATTTTCTTGCAGTGGTCAATCTGGTCTTGTCCTGAATCTAAAGAACGATGACTTGCGTAATTTGCAGAATGGCCAGTTCGGCTGCTCTGGGCGGCGAATTTAGATATCTCCTGACGGTGTCGTGAGGTACGGTGCTGACACTGTCAAACTACCAGACTGTTGATATACTCTGATAGGAGCGGTGCGTCCGCTTGTATCTGCATTTGATGGCCGAATGTTTACTTGACAGTTACTTGCGTGACGTGAGGCGGAAGCATAACACAGTCCTGTTGTGTGCGCCCTTTATGGCGTCTGACCATACCTATGTGGCGCCTCTCTGTAGGCTTGCATTCCCGTGTGGCGCCCTCTTTGTGTACGTCTGTGTACCGTGTCCACTGGCGGACATAGCACCACAATTATTAACATTCTTGAACGTCCTGGTAGTCTTCTTCCATACTGATCACTGTTTTCATGTGATCTCATTACACGACTAATCCACTTAAAATTTTTAGCTTATAATTTTCGTACAGTGCAAATTTCTTTAAATAAGTCCTGCAGTTCTAAGTAATTTTCGTATCAGTCATTCTTCAATAGTAATATTTTCCTCTCAAAGTTTGAGACCTGTTATTCTGTCCCCCCCCCCCCCCCCACTCTCTCCCTCCTCCTCCCCCCCCCCCTACTCTCTCCCTCCTCCTCCCCCCCCCCCTACTCTCTCCCTCCCCCACTATCTCTCTCTCTCTCTCTCTCTCTCTCTCTCTCTCTCTCTCTCTCTCTCTCTCTCTCTGACTTCCTCCCCCTCCCCCCCATCCCCTCTCTTTGTCTTAAAACTTGGCTCTATCTTGCTTTTCTTAGACCTGACTGCATAATCGACTTGCAGATTTATATTTCCGTTTTCATTGAGCTATGTCTGCTATTTAACGTATGTGACGGACCGTTGAACGTTCTGTTCGCGTTTTTAACAATAATTTTATTTTCATCTTTTGTATTATTTACTGTATTCAAGGTGGTTCTGCGACATTAAATTCGTTTATTTGCAAATGCGTTTTTAGAACAATCACTTCATGTATCTGTTGTTGTTGTTGTGGTCTTCAGTCCTGAGACTGGTTTGATGCAGCTCTCCATGCTACTCTATCCTTTGCAAGCTTCTTCATCTCCTAGTACCTACTGCAACCTACATCCTTCTGAATCTGCTTAGTGTATTCATCTCTTGGTCTCCCTCTACGATTTTTACCCTCCACACTGTCCTCCAATACTAAATTGGTGATCCCTTGATGCCTCAGTACATGTCCTACCAACCGATCCCTTCTTCTGGTCAAGCTGTGCCACAAACTTCTCTTCTCCCCAATCCTATTCAATACTTCCTCATTAGTTATGTGATCTACCCATCTAATCTTCAGCATTCTTCTGTAACACCACATTTCGAAAGCTTCTATTCTCTTCTTGTCCAAACTATTTACTGTCCATGTTTCACTTCCATACATGGCTACACTCCATACAAATACTTTCAGAAATGACTTCCTGACACTTAAATCTATACTCGATGTTAACAAATTTCTCTTCTTGAGAAACGTGTTCCTTGCCATTGCCAGTCTACATTTTATATCCTCTCTACTTCGACCATCATCAGTTATTTTGCTCCCCAAATAGCAAAACTCCTTTACTACTTTAAGTGTCTCATTTCCTAATCTAATTTCCTCAGCATCACCCGACTTAATTCGACTTCATGTATCTAGGGCAGTCGAAATCTGTCACTCGAAGGTCAATCAACAGATTTTGTTGTATATCAAGAAAATACTGTTTTCTTTTATGAGTCGCAGTCCTCCATTTGGAAACCAAGTTCTATCGTAAGAGCTTGATCTCTCACCTGGGGTAAGAGTCAAATAATCCAATGTAAACGCGCTTGTGTGCAAGAGTAAGATGAAATTAAACGAAACAATGCCAGATGTATATGCAGGAAAATATACACAATAAAAGTTTGGAATATTATGGTAAAATGTAGTCTAGAGGTCTCATTGATCTAGGCACTTCATGCATTATCCAGTTGGAGCCCATGTACTGGACGGTGTTTACTAATGCTATGCTTTGTGGCCGTTTCCTAGTCATGTAAACATACCGCTGCCGCAGTGGCACACCGCGAGCAGTCGGCACAACAACAGCTTCATTCAGTTTGTGTTCAGCAGTACAGTAACATGTCACGCAGAGGTACACAACGCTTTGAAAGAGTCAGGTCATACACAGCAAGATGTTCCCCGTTCGGTTACATGTCTAAGATGTGGAGAAAGCACAGGGAGACGAGATATGTGAACGATACACCTCGTAGTGGACCTCCTCGTATGGCAACACCAACGTTTCCTTCAACTGTTGGGTCGCAGGCGCCCCACATCAACTGCTAAAAATATTGGAAATGACTTCCCCCGTGCAACAGGAATTCGTATCTCAGACCGAACAGTGCGTAGAAGATTGCATCAGGGTGCTCTTCATTCCAGAAGACCAATGAGAAGTTTTGCACTGAACCAATGGAACCGACGCAATCGTACGACCTGGACTCTTGCACATCATCATTGGACCATTGCTGAATGTTTGCTGACAAGACCAGGATTGGTTTGCGGCCGGACGCTAGACGTGTTAGGGTTTGGAGAAGTGCTGGACGACATTAGGAACGCCGATATGTTCAGGAAGTCCATCCATTTGCAGGTGGACATGTAATTTTGTAATCGCCAATAATTATAGGACGGTGGACCCCTTTAATTCCCATCTAAGGGAATGTGACTGTTCCTCGACACCTCCAAGAGGTTCTAATAACTATTGTAAGGCCCTACAGACGTGAAGTCGGTGACAACTTCATTCTAGTTGATGACCGCACCTTACTTTAGCAGTGTCTCAGTGTCTTCAAAGATACAACATCAACCGAATGCCCTGGCCAGTACAGTCCCCAAACATGAATGCAATTGAGCATGCATGGGACTTGTTGAAGGTGGCCATTGCACAGCGTCCTAATCCACCTGACAATCTTCAGGACCTCACTGAAACTGCGATTGAAGAGTGAGACCTCATACCCCAAGATAAACTTGATGGTCTCATCCAGAGCCTGCCTCGCAGAGTAGAAGAACTCATCCATGCGAGGGGAGGATATACTCACTATTAAAGACAGATAATCATCGTCATAAGATGAAGATTTTCACTGTTTTTGTTTTCAAGATGTAGACTTAGAAGAGAGCCTGCTATGTTTTGTAATTTTTTTTTTTTTTTTTTTTTTTTTTTGTAACTAGCCATAATCGTTCTTGTTTTCAGCAGGAATTATGTTTATTTTGTTAAAAAGCTATTGTGCAAAGCTCAATGGGTGTACTGCAAGAAGTCATTGCAGTAAACTCTATGATATTTCAAACTTTTGTTGAGGTGTGTAGCTTGTCGCAAAGAAGGTATACATCAGTCAGCTGTAAATATCAACTGTAATATTCAAGTGTATACTTTCTAATACGTTTCCAAAAATTCCTCCGATTGCATTCGTCTTACGTTCTGACAGATACGCATCACAACATCAAAGTTCTCTCAATAGGAAATTTCGCCGTAGTAAACTGTACTTTCGAAATGTAAGCTAGAGAAACGGCGTAGTGGTTAAGGCGGTGGACACTCATTCAGGAGGGGTGGGGAGTGGGAGAGAAGAAAGTTTTGGATTTAACGTTCCGTCCACGATGAGGGATCATTGTCCTAAATCGCTTAAGGCATGTGTTGGAAAGCTTCCTTTGAAAAGGACGCTATCGATTTCCTTCACCATCTTCGACCGTCTGATTTTCTCTCCATTTCCAGTGAGCTCGTGAACTCTTTTTGAAATATACTTCAGAGAGTAAAAAAAGCGCTGTTTTTAAAACTTAATCTGTAATTTTTTCAGTGAAAAAATAATAAACCTTTGATAACACTGAAGATTTCAACAACACTTGTTTTTGACAGTCATTAATATAGACCTTCTGGACTTGTTTATGTACTTTGATGAGGTGGTGAAAGACATTGTGCAAGCTCCTTGACATCTTGACTGGGCAGCTATTGTTAACTTTAAATCATCGCTGCGAAGTAGTTATGGCTGACCTTGGGCAGCTTTGTGTGGTGACCGTTTGTGTTTCGTATCTTTTTCTGATATGAGATGGTCAAGTGGGGTAAAGATTGACTGCGTGTGTGCGTGAAGTGTAACTGAGGCGGAAAGTGGGTACCAGGCCGCCATTCACCCAGGAAGATGTGGAAAACCGTCTAAGAACCATATCCAGGCTGACCTTCCCGTGTCCCGTAAGCGTCATGTTAGAGCGGTCGTCTGTCCAGGCGGGTTTTGTCTCTCCTATGTACGACAGGCGTCCAGTAAATAATGCGAAACTTCTTTTTTAGGCCAATGTCGGCTGAAAAAATACAGAATTTGTTGTTGGATCGTGGAATATTCCTGCTTCAGCAACCATAGTTTCACGAAGTTCCTATAGGTGACGGCGCCATATGTAGCCTTCAAAATGGCATCGCAGACATTCGTTAGCAACGTGCTGTATGTCTACGGCGGTCTGGAAGTGAACAAAATCACGGTGAGAAGTTGGGCGAGACGTCTGACGTTATAGCAACACAAAACGTCACTGGACGCTTCTTCCTCATCCACCCCAGAGCTCGGGTCTCACACCCTCTGGCTTCCATTTTGTGGGAAGTAGTATGTGGTTGATGGGGAGTTTATTGGTGCAACAAAACCTTGGCTCACACGTCGACCAGTAGAGTAGTACAGGCGGCCTTACATGTGCTCCCATTAAGGTGGCTTAAAGCCGTCACATTTTACAGATATTGTGATAAAAAAAACATGGTTTTGTAGCCAAATGAGTGGGGAGTACTGTGGTGTCTTGGAAACCGGAATAAAACCAGCCTGCTTTCAGAAGAAAATGAGTTGTACTGCTTATTGAGCGCCCTTTGTACATTAGAAATTATAATATGAAAATCAACCACAATAAACCAAACGTATATAAATATGTGATTACAGCTCCAAGTTAAAAGACGTTAGTTTACCAGCCAGAAGTCAATATTTTAAAAAATAGCAATATACAAAGTGTAACAAAAAGATATCGCTAGACTTTCAGGAAACATTCCTTAAAAGTAGAAGTAGAAAGTATGTTATATGGACGTGCGACCTGAAACGTTTTATTTCCATGATGGAGTTCTGTTTCGACAATTCTTCAACACAGCCACGTACTTTGAAAAGAACTGTCGTCTGTGAACAGCAGTTTTGCACTAAAGAGAGGGTTAACGCAATGTTGAATGAACCATTCGTAGAAGTGAACCAGTGCAAGAGAATCTGCTGCTGATAGTACAGGTACACGCTGTACATGGTACAGATACAGCAAGTTCTCATGTCGCTCTATCCAGACAGTCATATGGTCAACATTACTTGTTGCAAATGGTTCAAATGGCTCTGAGCACTATGAGACTTAACTTCTGAGGTCATCAGTCCCCTAGAACTTAAAACTACTTAAACCTAACTAACCTAAGGACATCACACACATCCATGCCCGAGGCAGGATTCGAACCTGCGACCGTAGCGGTCGCGCGGTTCCAGACTGTAGCGCCTAGAACCGCTCGGCCACTCAGGCCGGCTTACTTGTTGTCTTACTCTGACACTCGGGTTATCGTCATCTGCACGAAGAAGTTTCTCCTCCAGTTGAGGTTTCCTTGTCCTAGGCCTCCCCCACTTGTCAGCAGCAAGCTTATAGATCCATGTTCCTTACGACAATGATCAATTGCTGCTGTTGGGCACTGTCGTTCTTGAAATTTCCTCTGATAGAAACGTTGAGCGCCACAGCCATTACCATTTCCTAATCCATTCGGCTGTTTTGAGCAATATTATTATCCTTTGGGATTTCAACCAACGGATCCAAACTCGGTTCATCTTTTATCGAATTATTCGCTAATGTGCCTCATTCCTAGTATAATGTTTTGGTATAAATATTATTGTGTTCTTGGACTATCGGTCTAGAAAAATCGGTGTAGAAAAATATAAGTTAATGCAGATGAGTAGGAAAAGAAATCCGTAATGTTCGAATACAGCATTAGTAGTGTGCTGAATGACATAGTCACGTCGTCTAAATATCTGAACGTAACGTTGCAAAGCGATGTGAAATGGAACGAGCATGTAAGGATTGTGGTAGGGAAGTCGACTTATCGACTTTGGTAGGCCTCTGTTTCAGCCACAATGTATTAAATTCCACTTTCGGAAGAAATATGTGTAATGCGAACTCCACTAGTTAAACGAAGTTTGTTGAAAACTCTGAAGCATACAAAAAACTTTTAAATCGTCAATTTTGGCGAGAAAGTGCAAAACATCAAATGCTAGGTGGATGTACCTATGTAGGCATACCAGCAATTCTGACGATGTGCATTACGCACGTCCATCAGCACTCTGCGCGTAAATTTCAAGCAGTTGTATCTTCAACCCATGGAAAATTGACACACACCTACGTGATTTTTTTTACTATATATGTCGTAAAAACTTCCTGGCAGATTAAAACTGTGTGCCCGACCGAGACTCGAACTCGGGACTTCTGTAAAGTTTGGAAGGTAGGAGACGAGGTACTGGCAGAAGTAAAGCTGTGAGTACCGGGCGTGAGTCGTGCTTCGGTAGCTCAGTTGGTAGAGCACTTGCCCGCGAAAGGCAAAGGTCCCGAGTTCGAGTCTCGGTCGGGCACACAGTTTTAATCTGCCAGGAAGTTTCATATCAGCGCACACTCCGCTGCAGAGTGAAAATCTCATTCTGTATATATGTCGTGTATACAATCATTTCTTGAAATTAGTTTCTTTCATCGATAAAACCCTACATTCAATGTCAGACAAATTCAGACTCCCAGTTAATATAATACGTGATATCTTCCTCTGTTTACTCGAGGCTGATTCCAGCATTTTATTAACCAAGTGGATTTCCGAAGCACGCCCAAAAATAACCTCTCAAGTGACTCCTGACGACTGCGGCTGGCGTGCAAAAATACACGCTTCCAGGAAGCAGCTGCCCACAGCTCCTGTATACGAAACGTTCCTTGAGACATCTGACGTACTGAAGACAATGTGCGCGCACACACGCAAACACACACACACACACAGGCGCACGAGAGAGAGAGGGAGAGAGAGAGAGAGAGAGAGAGAGAGAGAGAGGAGAAGGATGAGAGGAAGAAGATTCAAGTTTGAACGTCCCGTGATTCGAGATCAGACATGTTCGGATGGGACAAAGATATTACGAGAATTCTACCGTCACAGAGTTGAGGAAAAACTATTAGGTTGGTGCATAATTTCGTAGCTATTTCGTTTTGCATGGTTTTTTCTGGTTGCTATGGGTTTTTTTATAGATTGGCATTTTTCATTCGTAGTTCAGTGTTGCCGTATGGGTTTATATATCGTCAATTTGTCATTTGGAGATAGTGAGTGGAGCTGTGCACGCTAGAAAATGGAATGCCAGGTAGAGAAACCGGAACATTTCCAACATATTCTTCTTTTTGAGTTTAGTAAAGGGGTGACAGCATTGGAGGCAGCCAGAAACATTTGCGCCATGTCTGGAATCGCACGTCCGATACGGTCGAGGTTCGAATCCTGCCTCGGGCATTGATGTGTGTGATGTTCTTAGGTTAGTTACGTTTAAGAAGTTCTAAGTTCTAGGGGACTGATGACCTCAGAAGTTAAGTCCAATAGTGCTCAGACCCATTTAAACCATTTGCGCCATCCATGGGGATAATGTCACTAGACAGAGCAAAGCAATAAAATGGTTTAAAAAGGATGGTTTTGACGTCAGTGACTCTCCATGTTCAGGAAGACCTTCGGAGTTTGATGAAGATCGTTTAAACGCATTAATCAACAATGATACACGCCAGTGTACTCGAGCACTGGCAAATGTGATGAACTGTGATAATTCCGTCGTAGTGCGATATATGTATGCACTGGGGAAGATTAAAAAATCGGGAATATGGGTACCGCATATTGTAAGCCAAAGTCACAAAAATCAACGACTGGCCATATGTGCGTTTCTGCTTGCTCGGCATCAATTGGCTCGTGGACAATACCGACCATTCGTATCTTGTATCGTTACTGGTGACGATAAATGGTGTCTTTAGGCTGAAATAAGGAAAAGAAAAGAATGGTTGAGCCCAAACAAAAGCAGCAACTCCCCGTACAAAGAACTGCGCGGGACAACAAAGCCACGCATCTGGTAGAGCAGCGAGGGCGTGGTGTACTACGAATTGCTTCTCCGAACTGTAACCATCAATGCTGACATTTATTGTCAGCAACTGAGAAACCTTGCAGACGCAATCCAAGAATAAAAAAGACCAGGGAGATTGCGTGAAGCAATGCTACTCCACGATAACACCCGACCGCATTCTACCAGACTAACGAAGAACACTATACGGGAGTGAGGTTGGAACATCATTCCGTACCCACCATATTCACCTCCCTTGGATTTTCACCATTTAAACTGTCTATCGAACAGTCTTTAAGGAACTTCCTTCTCGAATGAAAATGAGCTACGAACAAGGTTCGACGTGTTCTTCACCTCAAAACCACGTGATTTCTATAGTCGCGGAACCGAAATTTACCCCAGCTTTGGCAGACTATTGTAAATAGGGAAGGAGAATATGTCATTGATGACTAAAGTCTCTGTTATGTGTATCTGTTGTTTTATAAAACTTACGGAAAAGCGCTACGAACTTAAGCACCAACCCAATAAATCTCGATAGCCGGTTAAACCGGCAAACTCTGGGAGCTCTAAAGCAAACATTTTTCTCTAATGTCATAATTACCTTTGAGCATTTTTTAATCCAGCGGAGGGCGTGATCGCTCTCAGCGTTCGTGCAGTTGTGCAGTGCATGATACGGGGTGAATCAGACGAATGTAAGAAACGTCCTTCATGAGCAATTGTTAAGCCGTTTGACTTGCAGCGTGTGCACAAACTGGACATGTTCTCGCAGTGGTACCTAGAAAAGTGTCAGATGAACATACATTTCTGTCCTCTGTGCTGTTTACAGATGAAGTAACGTTGGGCCGTGATCAGGTCTTCATTATCCACAATTCGCATGTTTTGAGCGAAGTTAACCCATGTGCCACATTTATTCGCGCTCATCAATTGCGATTCTACGTGAATGTGTGAGCAGATGTTGTTTGTTTAATTGGACCATATCTCCTACGTAAGCCATTAAAAGACATAATGGTTCAAATGGCTCTGAGCACTACGGGACTTAACTTCTGAGGTCATCAGTCCCTTAGAATTTAGAACTACTTAAACCTAACTAACCTAAGGACATCACACACATCCATGCCCGAGGCAGGATTCGAACCTACGGGTTCCAGACTGAAGCGCCTAGAACCGCTTGGCCACACCGACCGGCTATTAAAAGACAACCATCCTTAGAATTTCCTCGCTAGAGAATTGTCACAGTTGATGGATGACGTGCCACTCGCTACACGACAGCGCATGTCGTTCCAGCATGACGAGCCGCCGGAAAATTTCAGTCGTCTTGTATGTCGATTCCTGAAGCTATAGTTCCCAGAAAAGTGGTTTGGCAGCGGTGTCCCTGTACCATTGCCTACTAGGTTCCCTGATATGACCCCTATGGACTTTTTTGTGTGACGAGAAATGATCCGACTTGTTTACAAAACCCGGTTGAAGCAGCAAAGCATATAGTTGCCCGGATAGTAGCAGCAGCAGTAGGCATTAAGGACATTCCTGCAGTCTTCGACCGTGTTTCACGGAACGTGACTCACCGGTGTAACCTCTGTTTACAAGTGAATGGAGGCATTTTTGAACCTCTACTCTAACTGTAGTAATTGTGTTGTATTAGTGTTGTTCTCTCCTGGTCATAAAGAATAAAAACTTGTTTGCGTTACTTTTGGTCCTCACTGGAAAACATATTACAAATGTGTTTCCGTTGTCCCACACAACTTCACAGAGATTGTTAGTTTAACTAATTTTCATCCAGAGAAAACTCTCTCTAGCGGTTTAAAAAATCGTCACAGGAAGATATGATACTGGAGAAAAATATTTGTTTCGGTATCGCGTGCAGCCTCCGGAGTTTGTCTAAATCAAATGGCTCTGAGCACTATGGGACTTAACATCTGAGGTCATCAGTCACCTAGAACTTAGAACTGCTTAAACGTAACTAACCTAAGGACATCACACACATCCATGCCAGAGGCACGATTCGAACCTGCGACCGTAGAAGTCGCGCGGTTCCAGGCTGTAGCGCCTAGAACCGCTAGGCAACCTCGGCCGGCCTTGTCACGCAGGGGTACGCAACACTTTGATAGAGTCAGGATAGTGGCTTTACTTTTAGCAGGTCATACACAGCAAGATGTTCCCCGGTCGGTTACATGTCACTCAAAGTGGCGTGTCTAAGATGTGAAGAAAGCACAGAGAGACGAGATATGTGAATGATACACCTCGCAGTGGACCTCCTCATATGGCAACGCCAACGTTTCCTTCAACTGTCGGCTCGCTGGCGCCCCACATTAGCTGCCAAAAATATTGAAAATGACTTCCCCCAGGCAAAAGGGATTCGTATCTCAGACCGAACAGTGCGTAGACGATCGCATCAGGGTGCTCTTCATTCCAGAAGACCAATGAGAAGTTTTGCACTGAACCAACGGAACCAGCGCAATCGAAAGACCTGGACTCTTGCACATCAACTTTGGACCATTACAGAATGGAATAACGTCATGTTTGCTGACAAGACCAGAACTGGTTTGCGACCGGACTCTAGACGTGTTAGGGTTCGGAGAAGCGCTAGACGACACTAGGAACGCCGATATGTTCAGGAAGTCCAGGTTGTGTTCAAAATGACCACCGGCAGAGGCAGTACACGCTTCCAGTCTGGAACGACTGCTGCACACGTACTGCGTTCAGTGGAGATATCCGAGCATGCTGCAGTAATACGTCGTTGCTTATCATCGGTGTAGTTAACACGAGGGTCATTCCAAAAGAAATACACACTATTTTTGTAAAAATACAGTTTTCATTCTGCATGTGTGAAAGTTTTACAGTGTGTAGATACATCCTTCCCGCTTGTTTTCAAACTTAGTTCAACCTGTTCCCGTGAGTGGCGCCGTCACAGCATGTCTTCAAGATGGCTGCTACACTTGACGTTCGTCAGAAGCAACGTGCTGTCATAGAATTCATGTGCTGTGAAAACGAGACAATGGGAAACATCCACAAGAGGTTGGAAAAGGTGTATGGAGATACTGCTGTCGATCGCAGTACAGTTAATCGGTGGGCAAGCAGGTTGCATGACGAAAGCGGGCACGGCAGTATTGAGGATTGTCCTAGCAGCGGCAGGCCTCATACTGCACACACTCCAGACAATGTGCAGAGAGTTAACGAATTGGTGATTGCTGACAGACGCATCACAGTGAACGAATTGTCATGCTACGTTGGGATAAGGTAAGGAAGTGTCTGCAGAATACTGAAAGTGTTGGCGATAAAAAAGGTTTGTGCCAGGTGGGTTCCCAGGATGTTGACAGTGACTCACAAAGAAACAAGAAAAACGGTATGCAGCGAACTTTTGGAACAGTACGAGAATGAATTTCTTGGAAGAATTGTGACAGGTGATGAAACATGGCTCCATTTTTCACCAGAGACGAAGAGGGAATCAATGGAGTGGCATCATGCAAATTCACCCAAGAAAAAAAAATCCAAAACCAGACCTTCTGCTGGAAAAGTTATGGCTACGGTGTTTTCCGATTCCGAAAGACTCTTGCTTGTGAATATCATGCCAAGTGGAACCACCATAAATTCTGATGCATGTGTGACGACACTGAAGAAACTTCAAGCTCGACTGAGTCTTGTTCGACCACATCAGCAAAAGCAGGATGTTTTGCTGTTGTACGAGAATGCACGGCCACATGCCAGTCAAAAAACCACGGAAGCGATCACAAAACTAGGATGGACAACACTGAAACACCCACCTTACAGTCCTGACCTGACTCCATGTGACTATCATCTCTTTGGGAAACTGAAAGACTCTCTTCATGGAACAAGGTTTGAAGACGATGACTCCCTTGTGCACGCTGCCAAACAGTGGCTCAAACAGGTTGGTCCAGAATTTTACCGTGCGATTATACAGGCGCTGGTTCCAAGATGGCGTAAGGCAGTTGAGAGGGATGGAAATTATGTGGAGAAATGAAAATATTGTTCCTAAAGCACGTATCTACACACTGTAAAACTTTCAAACATGTAGAATAAAAGATGGATTTAAAAAAAAATAGTGTGCATTTCTTTTGGGATGACCCTCGTATGTACTTGTAGACAGCATCTTTCAGCTTTCCCCCACAGAAAAAAGTTTACAGGAGTCAAATCCAGGGAACGGATCGACCAATATATAGGTCCTCTGCGTCAAATCCAGCGATTTGGGAACAATTCGTGAAGGTTTGCTGTAGTACACTCCTGGAAATGGAAAAAAGAACACATTGACACCGGTGTGTCAGACCCACCATACTTGCTCCGGACACTGCGAGAGGGCTGTACAAGCAATGATCACACGCACGGCACAGCGGACACACCAGGAACCGCGGTGTTGGCCGTCGAATGGCGCTAGCTGCGCAGCATTTGTGCACCGCCGCCGTCAGTGTCAGCCAGTTTGCCATGGCATACGGAGCTCCATCGCAGTCTTTAACACTGGTAGCATGCCGCGACAGCGTGGACGTGAACCGTATGTGCAGTTGACGGACTTTGAGCGAGGGCGTATAGTGGGCATGCGGGAGGCCGGGTGGACGTACCGCCGAATTGCTCAACACGTGGGGCGTGAGGTCTCCACAGTACATCGATGTTCTCGCCAGTGGTCGGCGGAAGGTGCGCGTGCCCGTCGACCTGGGACCGGACCGCAGCGACGCATGGATGCACGCCAAGACCGTAGGATCCTACGCAGTGCCGTAGGGGACCGCACCGCCACTTCCCAGCAAATTAGGGACACTGTTGCTCCTGGGGTATCGGCGAGGACCATTCGCAACCGTCTCCATGAAGCTGGGCTACGGTCCCGCACACCGTTAGGCCGTCTTCCGCTCACGCCCCAACATCGTGCAGCCCGCCTCCAGTGGTGTCGCGACAGGCGTGAATGGAGGGACGAATGGAGACGTGTCGTCTTCAGCGATGAGAGTCGCTTCTGCCTTGGTGCCAATGATGGTCGTATGCGTGTTTGGCGCCGTGCAGGTGAGCGCCACAATCAGGACTGCATACGACCGAAGCACACAGGGCCAACACCCGGCATCATGGTGTGGGGAGCGATCTCCTACACTGGCCGTACACCACTGGTGATCGTCGAGGGGACACTGAATAGTGCACGGTACATCCAAACCGTCATCGAACCCATCGTTCTACCATTCCTAGACCGGCAAGGGAACTTGCTGTTCCAACAGGACAATGCACGTCCGCATGTATCCCGTGCCACCCAACGTGCTCTAGAAGGTGTAAGTCAACTACCCTGGCCAGCAAGATCTCCGGATCTGTCCCCCATTGAGCATGTTTGGGACTGGATGAAGCGTCGTCTCACGCGGTCTGCACGTCCAGCACGAACGCTGGTCCAACTGAGGCGCCAGGTGGAAATGGCATGGCAAGCCGTTCCACAGGACTACATCCAGCATCTCTACGATCGTCTCCATGGGAGAATAGCAGCCTGCATTGCTGCGAAAGGTGGATATACACTGTACTAGTGCCGTCATTGTGCATGCTCTGTTGCCTGTGTCTATGTGCCTGTGGTTCTGTCAGTGTGATCATGTGATGTATCTGACCCCAGGAATGTGTCAATAAAGTTTCCCCTTCCTGGGACAATGAATTCACGGTGTTATTATTTCAATTTCCAGGAGTGTATTTCGTGCAATATGGGCTGGATAGCTGTCATGTTGGTACCACAGGTTCCTCCTAGTCTGCAGCATCTTCTAGCATCCGTGGAAGATGATCCGTTAGGAGGCTGTGATATTTCTACGCGTTCAGTGTTCCATATACGAAAAACTGGCCGATAAACTGATGTTTACCCATCCAACACGTTTACACTCCATGAAACCTGACGATCCACCTGATGCAGCCAACAGGCATTGTCAACAAACCAATAGTGCATGTTTCGGCAGTTTACCTGGCCATGATTGGAAAACTTGGCTTGATCACTAAACAAGATACATGATTCATTTGGAGTATTTTGCCTTAATGCCCATGTACAGAAATTAACATGATTCTCATAATCTAGGACACTTGCCTGACTCATGCCACTACCTCGTGCGATTGGGCGGGAGTTAACGTGCAGATCAACTGCAACAGCAGCAAAGGCATTAACTTCCCTCTCTTCTGTCGTCACTTGTTTCCTTCTGTTACCTTGTCTAGTGTTACAATACCACTTCCATGTAACTGGTTAATGAGGAAGATAAATAATTGCCTAGATAGTTGACGCATATAGGAATATCTTGCCGCATACAAAAACAAACTGCATTCTTCCTACACTCTCCATACACCATGAGCATGTCGGCTTTTTTTGTGGTATCGTCCACTCACGACCCACTGTTTGAATTGTCAGACATTGACTAGCAAGTTGCAATGCACTCAAGGAACACACAAGCACACTGTAAGCAAACATTAACAACATCGTACCTAGCGACTACACAAGTTGAGTAGCACAAACAAGTGTCGATGTGGAAACTTTTCAAAATATTATATCTCGTAAACGGCTCGCACTAAAATCCAGCTACGAAAGCCATTGACATTCTAATTTAGGCATTGTTCCATTAAAAAGTGTATGATTGCATAAAAAATACACTTGCTAAGTATTATTACAGTCTGTCGATTGGCTAACAATACGAGCGCCAGATTACCAATTCATTCTGTGAAAACAACACATCACTAGCACTTTCCATTTCCGCAATATTTGCGGTGCAAGTTTTTTGTGATCGACCATGTATAATTGAGAGCCTTTACTGGGAGTCTTCCTCCACCCTTGTGGTCTGCATGTTCCATTTTCTCCTGTTTTCTTTTATTTTTTGTTTAGGTTATATATTCCTAAATATTTCTTTTTAATCCTCATTTCTTTTACCTTGTCTTGTGCACACTTCCATTCTTCCTAGAAATCTCGTTCTTTGAGCCTGTATTCTACGTTCTTGGTGTCTTGTTTCTGAAGGGAAAAATACAGCAACTACTCGCATTTAACAAATTATTAATTGTAAATGATAATAGTTTGAGGTTTACGATTATAATGTCTTCGAACTCTGAGATAATTAAAAAAAAAACCTTCTCTTACCACATACACCTCTTGTAAACACGTTATTAGATGCATACTTCAACCTTATGTCACTTCTGGTAAAAATCCACGAATCAAGAGTGCTATGCTAAACACGGTACATGTTGTTTGTCACATGTTACGTAGTACGCCAGTTTGGAAAAATGGAAATTTTCATTGTTCATTATTAATTTGCCACTCCCTTCCGAAAAAATCAGTGTTTGACCTGAAGAATGAACTCGTCATGTGCATCTTAATAATAAAGAGTCTCTTCTGTTGCTGATAAATGGAAATTCCTGTCACTACAGGTATAGATTTTTTTTCTTCAAATAATGTCTGGATATGCAAGAATGTGTCGGACGATCATGTATCATAGATGTCGGGGTCAGTTGGAATAAAAATACATAAATAATATCACTAATGTGATAGAATATTATAGGGTAGCCTCTATCTAAAACACACATTTTGTATTTTGCCTTTCTGTAAATGTTATCTGCACATACTTACATACATATTCTGCAAATCCCTGTGATATGCATGGTAGAGGAAACTTTGCATCATACCACATTTTCTGTTCCAATTGCGTATGGAGCGCGAGAATAATAACTGCTTAAATAAATCTGTGCGCGCTGTAATTAATATAATCTTGTCTCCGCTGTCCGCAAGGGTGTGATACGTAGCGAGCTTAAGAATATTCGTAGGTTCTTCACTTAATACTGGTTCTTGAAACTTTGCTCTTGCCTTAATTGTATAGAAATACGAAATCGTGCACTTCACAAAAACCTCAAAAGTACTATTCTACGAATACAACAACAATGAATCACAACTGTAATTAGTCAACTTACACAAATACCTGAGTTTAACAGTGTGTCCAGATGCGTTGAATAGCTCATAAAGCAAAGGTAGGCTTGGGTTCTTTGGTAAGATATTGGAAAATATTCACTGTGGAAAGGTATCTGTTTGTAATACCTATATCTCTTATGTCGGTCAGTTGTACAATTTTGAAACATGTTTTATGCGCGCGTATTATGACATTTATGGAAGCCTAAAATCTCCTCTATAGGATCATCATCATCATCATTTAAGACTGATTATGCCTTTCAGCGTTCAGTCTGGAGCATAGCCCCCCTTATACAGTTCCTCCATGATCCCCTATTCAGTGCAAACATTGGTGCCTCTTCTGATGTTAAACCTATTACTTCAAAATCATTCTTAACCGAATCCAGGTACCTTCTCCTCGGTCTGCCCCGACTCCCCCTACCCTCTACTGCTGAATCCATGAGTCTCTTGGGTAACCTTGCTTCTCCCATGCGTGTAATATGACCCCACCATCTAAGCCTGTTCGCCCTGACTGCTACATCTATAGAGTTCATTCCCAGTTTTTCTTTGATTTCCTCATTGTGGACACCCTCCTGCCATTGTTCCCATCTACTAGTACCTGCAATCATCCTAGCTACTTTCATATCCGTAACCTCAACCTTGTTGATAAGGTAACCTGAATCCACCCAGCTTTCGCTCCCATACAACAAAGTTGGCCGAAAGATCGAACGGTGCACAGATAACTTAGTCTTGGTACTGACTTCCTTCTTGCAGAAGAGAGTAGATCGTAGCTGAGCGCTCACTGCATTAGCTTTGCTACACCTAGCTTCCAGTTCTTTCACTATGTTGCCATCCTGACTATAGGAATCAACAAGAATTCCGAGAACAACGCCGTGTGATACACAGCTTGCTCTGTTCGTCCACGAGACCCTGAAAGCAACAGATACAGGCACCCAGGCAAATAACGTGCTCCTTAATTTCCAGGAGGCATTCGAGAAAACTCCGCGCTGCCGCCTAATGAACGAAATACGAGTGTGCGTAATATGAGAACAATGTTTGACTGGATTGAAGAGTTTATAGCAAACAGAACACAGTTTGTCATTCAGGTCGGAGTGACGTTTTCAGATGTGCAAGTAACTTTGGGCGTGTAATAGGGGCGTGTTACAGGACCATTACTTTTCACAATATATACAAATGGCCAAGAACATAACATGGGAAGTTCCATGAGCCTTTTCGCGGATGATGCTGTTGTATAGAGAGAGGTCGCGACGCTAGTAAATTGTAGCGAAACACAGGAAGATCTGCAGGGGATAGACAAATGGTGCAGAGAGTGGCAATTGACCCTCAACTTAAACAAATGTAATGTATTGCGAATACATACATAGAAAAGCCCTTTATTGTATAATTACACAATTGCAGAACAATCACTTGAAGCAGTTACTTCCACAAAATACACTACTGGCCATTAAAACTGCTACACCACGAAGATGACGTGCTACAGACACGAAATTTAACCGACAGGAAGAAGATGCTGTGATATGCAAATGATTAGCTTTCCAGACCATTCACACAAGGTTGGCGCCTGTGGCGACACCTATAACGTGCTGACATGAGGAAAGTTTCCAACCGATTTCTCATACACAAACAGCAGTTGACCGGCGTTGCCTGGTGAAACGTTGTTGTGATGCCGCGTGTAAGGAGGAGAATTGCGTACCATCACGTTTCCGACTTTGCTAAAGGTCGGATTGTGGCTTATCGCGATTGCGGTTTATCGTATCGCGACATTGCTGCTCGCGTTAGACGAGATCCAATGACTGTTAGCAGAATATGGAATCGGTGGGTTCAGGAGGTTAATACGGAACGCCGTGCTGGATCCCAACGGCCTCGTATCACTAGCAGTCGAGATGACAGGCATCTTATCCGCATGGCTGTAACGGGTCGTGCAGCCACGTCTCGATCCCTGAGTCAACAGATGAGGATGTTTGCAAGACAACAACCATCTGCACGAACAGTTCGACGACGTTTGCAGCAGCATGGACTATCAGCTCGGAGACCACGGCTACAGTTACCCTTGACGCTGCATCACAGGCAGGAGAGCTTGCGATGGTGTACTCAACGACGAACCTGGGTGCAAGAATGGCAAAACGTCATTTTTTCGGATGAATCCAGGTTCTGTTTACAGCATCATGATGGTCGCATCCGTGTTTGGCGACATCGCGGTGAACGCACATTGGAAGCGTGTATTCGTCATCGCCGTACTGGCGTATCACCCGGCGTGATGGTACGGGGAGTCATAGGTAACACGACTCTGTCACCTCTTGTTCGCATTGACGGCACTTTGAACAGTGGAGGTTACTTTTCAGATGTGTTACGACCCGTGGCTCTACCCTTCATTCAATCCCCGCGAAACCCTACATTTCAGCAGGATAATGCACGACCGCATGTTACAGGTCCTGTACGGGCCTTTCTAGATACAGAAAATCAGAAAATGTTCGACTGTTGCCCTGGTCAGCACATTCTCCAGATCTCTCACCAATTGAAAACGTCTGGTCAATGGTGGCGGAGGAACTGGCTCGTCACAGTACGCCAGTCACTACTCTTGACGAACTGTGGTATCGTGTTGAAACTGCATGGCAGCTGTACCTGTACACTCCATTCAAGCTCTGTTTGACTCAATGCCCAGGCGTATCAAGGCCGTTATTACGGCCAGAGGTGGTTGTTCTGGGTACTGATTTCTCAGGATCTATGCACCCAAATTGCGTGAAAATGTAATCACATGTCAGTTCTAGTATAATGTATTTGTCCAATGAATTTGTCCAATGAATTTGCATTTCTTCTTGGTGTAGCAATTTTAATGGCCAGTAGTGTATTTAGGTGTATGCTTACGAGCGATGTGAAGTGGAACGACTATACATAATTAATCGCGAATGAGGCAGATTGTAGACTGAGATTCATTGGAAAAATCATCAGGAAATGTAGCCCATCAACTAAGGAGGTGGATTTCAAAACACTCGTTCGATCAATGCATGTTCGTCAGTATGGGATTCATACCAGGTAGGACTGATAGAGGAAATAGAGTAGATCCAAAGAAGAGCAACTTGTTTCGTTTCAGGTTCATTTGGTAAGCTCAAAAGCATCACAGAGATGAACAAGCAACTCCAGTGGCAGACGCTCAAAGAGAGGCGCTCTGCATCGAGGTGTGGTTTATTGTTAAAGTTCCGAGAGAGTACATTCCTAGAAGTGCCAACAAATGTATTACTTCCTCCTACGAATATCTCGCGAAAAGACCACGAAAATAAAATTAGAGAGATTGATCTCAGACGGAGGCTTACGACAGTTGTGCACAAAGTACCCTCCGCTTCATACCGCAACTCGCCTTGTGGATTGTAGTTGTAGATGCAGATGTAAGATACTTGTGTGTCCCACCTTAGAATATTACCTTCGACACTATTATTGGTTTTGAACGCAGTATTAATTATTTCTTATGAAGCGTATTGCAGAAGTACTTCGTCGTCTTATTCACGCGATGTACGAGGAAATTTCCCTCGGTAACGCGGAAAGTAGAGACTCCAGCAGCTTGTGTGTTGGTGGCTCCATTCGGACCTAAAGCCTGTCGACTGTCCCGCTAGCCGCCAAATGTGACGTGATGATTCCACGAAACAGTGAGTGTACACCCCTAACACGACGGGACGTGAAAAGTCCAGCGCACGCACAGCTACGAGTGTGGAGTGCCCTATACGAGACAAAATGTGAGCGCCTCAAGTGCGCTGATAAGTGCAATTTGTCCATCCTGCTCTCGCTTCTACTGCTCGTTAACTTTCCAGATAGAAAACCGTATAACCGTTAACCGGCAAGCTTATGAACGGAAGCTATCTGTTTATTTTCTCGTACAAGGCGTACTATGTATTTTTCTTATTTTACTTCTGTTTCTGCCGATGTCGTTGTGCATTCGGTATGAGCAACATATTCCACACGCTGAGAAAGAATGATCGGGCTATCCGCGGGAGGCGATATCTAAGAAAAAAAGGTAGGCCTACACGGGGTATGCAAAACACGAACAGAAAGTGTTCGCTCTACTAAGCAAATACTTCCCCTGGCGTATTAGTGCGTCACCATTTTTCCAACTTGAACGATAACCTTCAGCTGTGTTCAGTTTCATTTGTCACGATCAACCCTTTGTCGGGGCATGAGCACATCAGTCTCTCGTCAAGCCCCTGAAGTGATGTCAACGGGATGCCAGGTCATCCTCTGTCATTGGGTGTCTGCGGATGCGTTACGGAGGTGCATGTGTTGAGCACATCGGTACGAGCAATTAACTGCCAACTGCAGACATATTCAATACACTCACTTCGGACTGAATTCGCTTTTATTCTTAAGATCGTACAGGAGAGTCTTCGTGTTAAAAGATATGTATTTGGTGGTGACCACACCACCCACCTCAAGAACAGACGAGACATCGTTCGGAGTTCTGTATTCAAGTGCTTGATACACTGCTGTGCTTCAAATTTACAGGACCAGGAAGGATAGTTTATTGTGTCTGAACAGGAAGAATACACGATTAGATGTGTAGGTGATTTGGGCGTTCAGTGAGTCCGAAACTTACTACTCAGAGCTGCCACCTGTGGCAGCAAAATAGATTCTTCCTGACTGGGCACCATTTCACTGTGCTTGGACGAAAGATATGACTCCATTACACAATGGTACTTCACTTCTAAGCCAGGGTTCATCAGAGATCACACCCAATCGTAGTGGCTGACGAGTGGTGGCATGCAAGTATCTAGGTAACTTACGACTGAATGTTTACAGCGCGTGAGAGATCTGGATGATTTGCTGGCCAGGACAGCAGTCGAAACCCCTGAGTATCGAGGTAGTTCAGGACAGCATGAACAACAAGCGGTCTCGCGTAACGGATAACTCGATGACAGGGCACAGCCGCTTGGCTTAACACGCCAGAAGGGTAACAACACGACGAAAGTGTAACAAGTGCTGATTCACGCAGCCGGAAACTTGGATATCGTGACCGTGTCGTGTATCCAGTGGCATTCTATATAGGTCGATTTGACGACGAAGAATGCAGCTTCGTAGTGTTCACTCTCGCCGGAATGTACACGCATTGATATGTCCATTTTGACGGGCCCAGAATCAGAACTCGTCTGAAAAGATGATGTGGTGCCGCTCCTTTGTACAGTGATATCGTTTCGACACAACAGATGTTATTACTAGTGCTGTTGATAAAATATTGATATATCGATATTCTTCCAAAAGCTATCGATATGTACCTTCGGTATCTTTCCCTGACATAGTGTTATATCGATATCGAAATGGCAATCCCGAGTGCTGATATTTTTATTTTATATTATATGTTTTTCGCAATTTTCAGTAAATGTATGAAATTGTCCTTTTGAAACTGTAGTAGAACATAATTTTACATTCACTGTTTGAAGGATTCTTACTACTTTCTGGCTCCCATCACGTCGTCTTCCTCTTTGATTGTGTGAAGCGCAAAGTAGTAGTCCGATTGCACTGAGGGGGGGCGGGGGAGGGGGGGCAGTGGCAGTAAAATAACAAGATTTCCGATGTGGAGAAACATCTTTACATCGGCATTCTTCAAAAGCAGTTGCTGAAAAAGATGACCATAATCTAAATGACAAGATTGGTTTTTGCGGTGGGCTGACACGTGCGAGGGACTACGCTAATGTAATGTAATACAACAGAAACTGCAACGTTTAACTTCACCACGCAATTTTGACACTACGACTGCTAGTTCGCTGGCGTTTGCAGACATGAAAATACACATAAGTCGACACGAAGTGTTCCAGACAAGTCCGAAATGTGACAAAATCGAACAACGGACCAATCGGACACCTGTTATTGTGCCACATACATGCAGTTACACTTGTTAGCACTTGGCTTATCGCAAAGCTTGAATATGCATTGTTTTCCTTTCAATTCTTGCTCTAACGGGGATAAACAGGCAGCTAGCTTGCTGATCTATGGAATATCTAACAATAAGTCAATACTTAAATATACAGATCTAAAACCCGCATTATATTTATAATGTACAACCGATATTTTTATAGGCTACTACGTCGATACTTTTTTCGTTTATATGTCGATATCTTCATCGATGTATCGAGAATCGCTAATGATGTTTTTTAAATATCGATATATCTGATTCCCAATTTTTTTAAAATATCAACAGTCCTAGTTGTCATACAGTCTGTGTGCAAAATTGTCCAGTAACGGCTGGTTATCACGTGCTAAAGTGCTACAACACACCGTAAAAATCGCACTGCAATTTTGCCATTAAACTAGGAAATTTAGCATGGAAGTGTTTTCTGTAGATGACATCTACATGTACTTGACTACTCTGCAATTCACACTTAAGAGGCTAGCAAAGGGTTCTTCAAACCACATTCAGACTGTTTCTCTACTGTTCCACACTCCAGCAGTGCGTGGGAAAAATGAACACTTAAATCTTTCTGTGTGAGGTCTGATTTTTCTTATTTTACTCTGATCATAACTTCTTCCTATGTAAGTGGGCGACAATACAATTTTTCACATTCAGAGAAGAAAGTTAGTCCTTGAAATTTCGTGAAAGGATATCGCGGCAACGAAAATGCTTTTGTTCTAATGACTCCCATCTTAATTCGCTTATCAGATCCGTGACACTCTCTCCCCCATTTCGCGATAATACAAAACGAGCTGCCCTCCGTTGAACTTTTTCGATGCCCTCCGCCAATCCTATCTGGTAAAGGTCCCATACAGCACAGCATTATTTTAGCACAGTTCTTTAGTATACCAGTTGCATCTCCTAAGTTTTCTGCCAATAAAACGTAGTCTTAGGTTTGCCTTCCCCACAACATTATCAGTGTGATCGTTCCATTTGTACTTCCTAGTATTTGATGAAACTGACAGCCTTTAGCTTTTTCTGATTTATCTTGTAACTGAAATTTAAAAGGTTTCTTTGTATACTCATGTGGAAGATCTCTCACTTTCCCTTCTTGAGAGACAAGTGCCACTTTTCACATCATTCAGGTATCATGTGTAAGTCATTTCGCGATTGGTTTTGATCTTCCGATGACTTTAATAGACGGTATATGACAGAATCATCGGCTCAGATTATCTCCTAAATAGTTTGTGTAGATTAGTAACAGAAGAGGGCCCTTAACACTTCCTTGGCGAAAGCCGGATATCACTTCTGTTTTACTCGACGATTTTCCGTCGATCATTACATACCGTAACCTTTCTGAGAGGAAATTACGGATACAGTCGCACAGCTGAAATAACACTACATAGGTTCACAATCTGATTAGATGTCTCTTGTGAGGAACGGTGTCAAAAGCCTTGTAGATACCTAGAAATATGGTATCAATTTGAGATCTCCTGTCGATAGCACTCATTACTTAATAAGAGTAAAGAGCTAGTTGTGTTTCACAAGAACGATCTACCAAAGTTTTTATGTTTTGGAAACAACAATATTGTCCCTTCAAAGGAGTTCCCTTCGGCATCTATACACCGGCGAAGTCGTTGTTCCCAGTGTTGGTAGCAGCGTTGAAAGGCTTCAACTGTTATGGTCTTTAACACGTCGGTCACATTCTTCTGAATGTTCTCCAGAATCCTAGAATGACGTCCCTTTAAGACATTTTCCAATTTCGGTAAAAGAAAAAAGTCGCTAGAACTCAGATCGAGTGAATAGGGGGCTGTGGAACAATAGGGATGCTTTTTGAGCCAAAAATTCTGTGATGGAAGTGGCTATGTGACATATGATGTTGTCATGATGCAGCGTGCACTTGTTTGTAATGTAATGTAATCCACCATTTTCCTGAGCCTTTCAAGGAAATGTTTGTAAAACATGTGGTTGACAATTTGTCCTTAAGGAAGAATCTGAAAAGAGCACGCACACTTTTGACGTTTTCGACCGTTTTTGAAGCTGAAGATCTCCCTGAGCGAGGTTCATCTTCAACGTGTTCTCGGCCTTCCAAAAATGATTTGTGCCAACGAGAACCTTTTGCTTTTGATAATGAATGTTCTAGGCCAGTTTCAACTCCCCAAGTTTAATACAAAACTCGATGGCAAAACGTTGCTCTAAATTTCACTGTCCCATTTTCGCAACACACAACAAAAACACAACTTCACTAACGGCGCTGGCAAGAATTACGCGATGGCTGTGCGGAGCTGAAACTCGTACTGAGGATCTGGTAGGGATGAACACACCGGTCTACGCATGTAGAACAACACAACGTTGCCAAATCGCTCCCATTGTTGTCAGTCTCATTATTTTTCTTACACTTCTCGTATATTTAAATAGTTCAATATATACGTAATATTAATATATTTAGGTTGGTTACTACCCTTGTAAGTCAAAAGACTTTGCCACAGCAGCACATCTGTAAAATGTTACACGAGTCGCCACTGTAGTTGTCTTACTGTAAAGAAGTTCATTTCCTCACCCAAGGAACGTGACGTGATTGATTGATCCTGCTCGAGCGAGTGAACAATTTGTCTTTCTCTTGGGCAGTGGTCCCCCAGGCCATTGAGATTCTGCACGGCGCTATGTATGGCCCTCCTGAACCCATGGATTCAACAATCACATGACAGTCGTGGTGACACGACCAACACGGTCAGTAATATCGTGGGACGGTAAACAGTGATCTCAATAGGCCCCGATCGTAGCTTTTTTAAATATGGCACATACCTGTAGACGTTTGTTCTTCCTGCATGATGAGTAAAAAGAAACTTTTCACAAAAAAACAACATTCAGATGCAATTTCTGAATGAGAAACTCGCTGTATAATCGCTCATTATATACAGAATGTAGATGGCGTTAGTCCTACGGCCAGTCAAATGACAACGAGACATAATACATAAACTGTTTGTTATTTCAAAAGTAATCACCGTTGCTGTTAATACATTTATCCCGCTGTGAGGCAAGACGGTCAATGCCTTTATGGAAAAATGTTACGCATTTGCCTACGGAACCAAGATTGTACCCAGGTGTGCGTGTGAGACTACATGTTGCTAAGGTTGTTTCGAGAACACTGCAGAAGTTTCGCTGGAAACCCCGTACACGTCCTCCATACAGTCCCAGTCTCGCCCACTCCCCATTCGATTTACACATTTCTGGAGCCCTGAAGAAAGACATACGTGACCGCCGATTTGCCTCGAACGAAGAGGCGCACGTCTGGCTACGATCCTGATTCCGTAGAGAACCGCAAATATATTTTCCATGAAGGTGTCGACCGTCTTCTCACACAGTGGGACAACTGTATTAACAATTATAACGATTACTTTTGAAATAATAAACAATTTACTTATTTTTTTACCGTCTATCGCGTTTTCATTTGGCTGCCCCTTCTACGAAGGGGATTCAATAAGTAATGCAACACATTTCTTTTTCTGAAGGCAGGTTGGTTTTATTCAGAATTACAATACAGCATATTATTACCCAATCTTTTAGATACAAAAACTAGTTTTTCAACATAATCTCCGTTCAGTGCGACAACCTTACGCCACTTTACTGCAACGACCTGTTTGCCCATATGGTACCCCTCCGTTGGTGATGTCGGAGCCATCAACTTGCTGCATCAGTAACCTAACCATCCCCCACGTATTGCTTCCCGCGGGTTGGGTCCTTCATTGGGCCAAACAGAAGGAAGTCGGAAGGTGAGAGATCGGGCTGTACGGTGGATCAGGAATGAAGTTTTGTGAGATTCTCTCGAGTGCGCAGACTTTTGCGAGGCCTTGCGTTGTCATGGAGAAGGAGAATCTCGTTTGCATTTTTGTGCCGACGAACACGCTGAAGTCGTTTCCTCAATGTCCGGAGAATAGAACAATATACTTCAGACTTGATCGTTACACCATGAGGGAAGACATCAAAGAGAATAACCCCTTCAGAATTCCAGACGACTGTTGCCATGACTTTACCGGCTGAGCCGGACGCAGTGGCCGTGCGGTTCTAGGCGCTACAGTCTGGAGCCGAGCGACCGCTATGGTCGCAGGTTCGAATCCTGCCTCGGGCATGGATGTGTGTGATGTCCTTAGGTTAGTTAGGTTTAATTAGTTCTAAGTTCTAGGCGACTGATGACCTCAGAAGTTAAGTCGCATAGTGCTCAGAGCCATTTGAACCATTTTTTTACCGGCGAAGGTGCGGCTTTGAACTTCTTCGGAGGAGGAAAGGTGGTGTGGCGCCACTACATGGACTGCCGTTTCAGTAACCGAAGTGGTGGGCGAGTGTGTCACCACTGCCAACAGAGACGTCAAGTTGTGCAGAGAGGTGATTGATTGTGTTCCGTCGATCGCCCCGAATGTGAGTATTCGCACGTTCCAACATTGCAGGAGTCACAGCTGTGTGGGGCCGGTTGGCGCGCGAGAGGTCGGCGAGTTTTGCGCAACCTTGTTGCGACCATGACTGATGTCCGCCAGCTTGCTACGGGTTCGATCCCCGGCCGCGCCGGAGATTTTCTCTGCTCGGGGATTAGCTGTTGTGTGGTCGATACGCTCGTATAGTCATAACTGATATTACACTATTGGGATGGCTGAATCAATGCGTGAAAGAAAAACCCAGACGCCTTGCCCAACGATTCGCGTGCTTTTGATCTGCGCCAAGTGTCCATAGACATTCTGCAAGAGCCTACGAATATCTGCGATGCTCTGGTTTACCGCCAAAAGAAACTCAATGACAGCTCTCTGCTTGGAACGCACCTCCATTACAGACGCCATTGCGAAGGCTACGTATAGCGCCACCACATTTCGGAACGTCATAACACTAAAGGGTCCGAAGCGGGAAAATTCCACGATGTCCAACAACAAATGCCACATTTTTTTAAAATGAAATTTGCCGAGAAAAAGATGTGTTGCACTATTATTGAACGCCCCTCGCACAGTTGCACTGAAATATTAATAATTTGCATATCTAAACATGTAATACATGCCACTATGACGTCTGTTGCATGCCTTCCTCACGGTGTGGCAATTTTAATTGCAAGTGGTGCAGTTCAGATGTTATAAAGGATATTCAACATCTTAGCTGGTGGCTTATTAAGAGATCGTGGCTGTACAAATTCGACGAGACTAAAGAAATGCTTAAGGGTCATGACATTTTCTGCTGGTCTGTTCTTACAAAAGTGAACCGAACCAAACGTTCGAGTAAAAGAGTGTTGCGCACTTTATCCATTGCAAAGTCGAAGAAAATGATATAATAACTGTACAAGGATATGCTAGGGTATATCTTTCTGAGATTTCCGACGGAAAAAAGGATGATCAGTACCTGACGTTCCGTTACCACTACTCAGTTGGAAGCGAAGCATTAGTCCAATTAAACTTTGCGGAACAATATTGGAGAAATGGTCAAAGGTGTATTGCTTCGGAGGTCGTTTTACTTTGCCCCTGGACGGGCAGAGCTCAAGCATCTACATCTACTTGATTACTTTGCTTTTCACAGTAAAGTGCCTGGCAGAGGGCTCAATGAACCACCTTCAAGCTGTCTCTTTACCTTTCCAATATCGAACGGCGCGCGGAAAAAAGGCATAAATGGAGGTATATCTGTGATTTTCCGAAAGCAGAAACACCGTTTTGAGTCGATGGAGGCGGTTCTACAAGCATTCACTCACTCTATCATCTTTCGTGGAATTTCATTCATGCTTTGTTAGAAGAACCCACTTTTTTTTAAGGAGTCTAAATAGAAAGAAAGATACCTCCATCAGATTTTACGCTTAGAAGAGACGGTAAATCTGCTTCATTCCTCACTACAGTCTCGCTTTTCGTGAAACAGCTAACAAAGCAATCTTTCGAGGACTTTTCCTGCAGCCGAAAATTGTTCACGTCGTTTCCCGTTATCTTCGGAGGTATTACTACGAGATAACATCTCTTGAGAGAACGAAACTGTTTTCCTGTTAATAATCTTGAAAGATTTTTTTCCTTATTGAGGTCTTATCAGTATCTCTGGACCGCTGAAAGCCCCTTTGTTTCACAGAGAAGTGGACCATACAGCGACGTAGTGTCGTAGTGTAAAGGTGCCCTATGTACATTTTAACCCGTTTTCCATATTTACAAACAGATTTATTTTCTCTCGGCAGTAATATCATCATACAATCTTTCGCTATAAATTGAATGGTCGGAGGTGGCTGCAGTCACAGATGCTATTTCATTCTGTTGAAAGTAGCATTACGCGCAGAGCGTTCATTTGCGTGACCGGGAGGTAATTTCCACCTTGATCGAATCCGGCTTTCGTATTAACGAACTAGAATGCAGCCCATGCTGGGTGTGGTTATTCAGATATTTTTCATTCCTGAATTTGCAAATTTCTTTCTTGCTCTCGTTTTTCCAAAACACAGAGGACAAAATTTACTCGTTTCGAAAGCAGCACCATTAGAAAACTTTTGTGGCATTCCTCGGAATTAAAATACAAAAACTGTGTGGTGTCTTCTTCTGTCCAGGTTAACCATAGAACACTAACGCCTCTTTACCTGTACTAAAAGCTAATGATACGTAGAATGTATATGTAGTTCTTTAAATGGATTAAATTTATGACATTTTATAATTAAAAGCTTATTATTGGTTTGAAGCTTTTACTACAAGAAAGCTACCTTTGTTTACATTGTTATATGAAAATGACTAATATGTTCTGTCGAAACTGTGATTTAGATATACAATGATTTAGTAATGGAAACCTCAGTTTATATGTGTAAAGATGAAATTAGACACGGCAGCAGTATTAACAATCAGCACACACCTTTGTCTGGTGTTCGAAACATATTAGCTTGTTATAACCTGCACAGTAAACTGTTGTCACACGATTCTCGGAGTAGTGAGAATAAGAACAGTACTTTCTCGGGTCGTTTTGCGAAAGAGGTCCCTGGTGTTCTAGCACATTCGTTTATAATTCTCCTTTTATTGTAGTCTTTAGCTCGTTGTTCAGGTTTGACATAGTCTCATTGGATGAGCCAGAGAAATGTGAGCTGTTGATGCGATTCTAACATGAAGTTCGTTTTTTTCAACGGAGTTGTCCTTGGAGCTTTTTCGAAGTATGAGCATTAACTTATTGATGCAATATCCAAAAAGCTGTAAAACAAACACAATGGCTACCTTCGTTTTTTTCGCCCGCAGTTCATGTTCTGGCAGAGTATCGACGACCCCCTTGGTTTGGTTGTATGTGAATACTACTTTTTTTTTCTTTTTTTAAAAAAAAATCTGAATGGAGACTTCGTCACGCATGCTTGAAACTAGAGTTTCAAGTTTGTTCTATCTAGGTTTATAGGAGACGGCTGTCAGTCACATTCTCAGAAAATAAGAAAAGGATGCAGTCACTCCGCTGTTGCGGTATTTCACATCCACAAATTCAGTAGGACACTCTTTCTTACTTTTCTTTAATGTTCCTGCAACTGTTAAACCATGATCAGTGTTTAGTTTCCAGAATTAGATTTTCACTCTGCAGCGGAGTGTGCGCTCATATCAAACTTCCTGGCAGATTAAAACTGTGTGCCGGACCGAGACTCGAACTCGGGACCTTTGCCTTTCGCAGGCAAGTGCTCTACTATCTGGGCTACCCAAGCACGACTCACGCCCCCTCCTCACAGCCTTACTTCTGCCAGTACCTTGTCTCCTACTTTCCAAACATTACAGAAGCGCTCCTGCGAAACTTGCAGAAGTAGCACTCCTGAAAGAAAGGATACTGCAGAGACATGGCTTAGCCACAGCCTGGGAGGATGTTTCCAGAAAGTTTCAGTGTTTAGTTTCCGTAGAAGAGGCACACTCACGAAACAGCCCTCCATCGTAATATTTGCGTGCGAGCCCGTCATTTCATCTACCAACTTTTCTATAAAATTGTCAGCAACTGCCACTCTATCTGGAGTTGTTCCTTTAACAAGATATGGAATAGCCTTTATCATGTAATTGGTGGCATTATCACAAAACCCGAAAAGCTTCATGTATTTTTTTGGCTTGCCGCGCGGGATTAGCCGAGCGGTCTCGGGCGCTGCAGTCGTGGACTGTGCGGCTGGTCCCGGCGGAGGTTCGAGTCCTCCCTCAGGCATAGGTGTTTGTGTTAGTCCTTAGGATAATTTAGGTTACGTAGTGTGTAAGCTGAGGGACTGATGACCTTAGCAGCAAAGTCCCATAAGATTTCATACACATTTGAGCATTTTTTTTTTTATGGCTTGTAGTTTGTTACACAGTTGTACTATCGCATCCCACGTGCGTTTGACAGTGCTAGTTTATTTCCTTGGTTTCTCTGTCATCGAATCTGCTGCAGTATACTAGGATCATAAACCTGTCTCGAGACAGTGGCACGATAACGATCGCCACAGAACTCGCTACCCAATAGTATTTAGCAGATAAATAATTATCTTTCATAACGGCACAGACAATCAAGGTACCGATCAATGCTTGAAATTCTTCCTTACAAGTATTTCTCAGTGTAGCATTCATTACTTCGTAGTTTTGCCTTTGTCTTTAGAACACTTTCATTTATGATATCTTCAGTCAAAAACAGTTCAGTGGATTAGTATCGACGTTTTTAGTGGGTCCAGGTCTCATGTGTATTATATTTTTACTTGGTATTTTCCCACCCTGCTTAATTGGTTGTGGTTTCCAGCGGTAACCTGCTTTCCCGATGAATTTGTTGTTCTCAGTTACTAAGAAAGAAGTAGGAGCAAGTTGATCTTCATTACAAGATGTAGGAAAGGTATTTCGCGAGATTCTTCTCTTTCTTCTTTTATTGGTACCTGTAGACGAATCTCTCTTCTTTTTGTTGTTCCTGCTTTCAGACTCTTGGATTCTATGTCATGGATTTTTATCTTCATCGTTTTCTTCCTTGTCTGGGGAAAAAGCAGGAGCCTCATGACTGTTATCGGAATCCCAAAGTTTTTCATCGCTGCCTTCCTCTTCTTCATCTAATATCTCTATTCACCTATCCTCTAACTCCAATTTATTGACAGTCTGATGCATTAAGTCTCTTTCATCAGTGGGTGGGACCCTCTCCAATACTTTGAAAATGCGGTAACACTTAGTCCGCTCATGCTCAGTGCTTACAAATATTGTATTTCGCATTCATAGGGTAAGAATTTATCCCGAAAAGTTTTTTGAAAAATTAATTTAGTGCAACCAACTGCTAAAACGCACAAGCAACGTATATAATCTCTAACACCCGTTGACGCTAATGACACGTATTCTTTTCGTAGAAAAATTTTCAACAAGCTCTAACCATACGAAAATTTGACGTGGTGAACTTGCATTTCGTCTCCGTTGTTGACACTTCAGCGATTAGCCACTTTCGTTCCCACTGGATTCCACTTCCTTACAACATGCTTGAAGCACTTTCACTGAAATGACAAAAGTCATGGGATACCTCCTAAAATCGTGTCGGACCTCCTTTTGTCCAGCGTAGTGCAGCAAATTGACTTGGCATGGACTCAACAAGGTGTTGGAAATGACCTGCAGAAATATTAAGCCATGCTGCCTCTATGGCCGTCCACAATAGCGTTGCCGGTGCAGGATTTCGTATACGAACTGACCTCTCGATTATGTTGTATAAATAATCGAAGGAATTCATGTCGGTCTATCTGGGTGGCCAAATCATCGGTTCGAAATATCCAGAACGTTCCAGCCAACTGCGAACAGTTTTTGCCCAGTGACATGGCGCCTTGTCATCCATAAAAAATCCCATCGTTGTCGGGAACATGAAGTCTACGAATGGCTGCAAATTGGGTCAGTTGGACCAGAGGACCCAGTCCATTCCATGTAAAAACAACCCACACCATTATGGATCCACCACCAGCTTGCAGAGTGCCTCGTTGACAGCTTGGGTCCGTGGCTGCGTAGGGTCTGCATAACACTCTAACTCTACCATCAGCAATTCCCAACTGAAATTATGACTCATCTGACCAGGACACGGTTTTCCAGTCGTCTAGGTTGGTTGGTTGGTTTGGAGGGATTAAAGGGACCAGACTGCAACGGTCATCTAGGGTCCAACCAATGTGGCCACGAGCCTAGTAGAGGCGCTGAAGGCGACGTCGTGCTGTTAGCAAAGGAGCTCTCGTCGATGGTCTGCCGCCATAGCCCCATTAACGCCAAATTTCGCCTCACCGTCCTACCGGACACCTTTGTCGTACGTCGGACATTGATTTCTGCGCTTATTTCACGCATTGTTGCTTGTCTGTCAGCACCGACAATTCTACGTAAACGCCGCTGCTCTCGGTCGTTAAGTGAAGGCCGTCGGCTACTGCGTTGTCTGTGGTGAGATGTAACGCCTGAAGTGTGTTCCTGGCACGCTCTTGACACTGTGGATCTCCGAATATTGAATTCCTTAACGATTTTCGAAATGGAATGCCCCATGTGTACAGCTCCAACTAACATTCCACGTTCAAAGTCTGTTAATTCCTATCGTGCGGCCATAATCACGTCGGAAACCTTTTCACATGAATGACCCGACTGCAAACGTCAGCTCCGCCAATGCACTACCCTCTTATACTATATGTACGCGAAACTACGCAATATCTACACTCCTGGAAATGGAAAAAAGAACACATTGACACCGGTGTGTCAGACCCACCATACTTGCTCCGGACACTGCGAGAGGGCTGTACAAGCAATGATCACACGCACGGCACAGCGGACACACCAGCAACCGCGGTGTTGGCCGTCGAATGGCGCTAGCTGCGCAGCATTTGTGCACCACCGCCGTCAGTGTCAGCCAGTTTGCCGTGGCATACGGAGCTCCATCGCAGTCTTTAACACTGGTAGCATGCCGCGACAGCGTGGACGTTAACCGTATGTGCAGTTGACGGACTTTGAGCGAGGGCGTATAGTGGGCATGCGGGAGGCCGGGTGGACGTACCGCCGAATTGCTCAACACGTGGGGCGTGAGGTTTCCACAGTACATCGATGTTGTCGCCAGTGGTCGGCGGAAGGTGCACTTGCCCGTCAACCTGGGACCGGACCGCAGCGACGCACGGATGCACGCCAAGACCGTAGGATCCTACGCAGTGCCGTAGGGGACCGCACCGCCACTTCCCAGCAAATTAGGGACACTGTTGCTCCTGGGGTATCGGCGAGGACCATTCGCAACCGTCTCCATGAAGCTGGGCTACGGTCCCGCACACCGTTAGGCCGTCTTCCGCTCACGCCCCAACATCGTGCAGCCCGCCTCCAGTGGTGTCGCGACAGGCGTGAATGGAGGGACGAATGGAGACGTGTCGTCTTCAGCGATGAGAGTCGCTTCTGCCTTGGTGCCAATGATGGTCGTATGCGTGTTTGGCGCCGTGCAGGTGAGCCCCACAATCAGGACTGCATACGACCGAGGCACACAGGGCCAACACCCGGCATTATGGTGTGGGGAGCGATCTCCTACACTGGCCGTACACCACTGGTGATCGTCGAGGGGACACTGAATAGTGCACGGTACATCCAAACCGTCATCGAACCCATCGTTCTACCATTCCTAGACCGGCAAGGGAACTTGCTGTTCCAACAGGACAATGCACGTCCGCATGTATCCCGTGCCACCCAACGTGCTCTAGAAGGTGTAAGTCAACTACCCTGGCCAGCAAGATCTCCGGATCTGTCCCCCATTGAGCATGTTTGGGACTGGATGAAGCGTCGTCTCACGCGGTCTGCACGTCCAGCACGAACGCTGGTCCAACTGAGGCGCCAGGTGGAAATGGCATGGCAAGCCGTTCCACAGGACTACATCCAGCATCTCTACGATCGTCTCCATGGGAGAATAGCAGCCTGCATTGCTGCGAAAGGTGGATATACACTGTACTAGTGCCGTCATTGTGCATGCTCTGTTGCCTGTGTCTATGTGCCTGTGGTTCTGTCAGTGTGATCATGTGATGTATCTGACCCCAGGAATGTGTCAATAAAGTTTCCCCTTCCTGGGACAATGAATTCACGGTGTTCTTATTTCAATTTCCAGGAGTGTACATGTGCGTATCGCTATCCCATGACTTATGGTCACCTCAGTGTAGTGCGACCCTGACATA
This sequence comes from Schistocerca piceifrons, assembly GCF_021461385.2. NCBI lineage: Eukaryota > Metazoa > Arthropoda > Insecta > Orthoptera > Acrididae > Schistocerca > Schistocerca piceifrons. The sequence goes on along the minus strand of NC_060141.1, from coordinate 121,921,566 downwards.
CACTGCAGACGTTATAACTTGTAACGTACCACTATATATACATACTACCTGTCATCGGGGTTCTAGGGTGCCAATTAGAAGCCGTCAAAGAGCTTCTAGCACAACGTACAGAACCATTACAATCGCTTATGGAAATAGATTTTCCAAATAGGAGGCAATTGAGATTATACTACTTTTAATTTACTAATTTATTTACACTAGTAAGATTAGGGTCAACAGGTCTTTTTTTACATCTAACCAGACATATTACACAATTTTCAGAACGATACACATGTTACAGAAAGCTTGGATTTAATATGGGATACAACACTTAGAAGAGAACTGTAACATAATCATAGAAAACATTAGTTATCAGAAAGCACGGTTTATGTTAGATCATGAATAGCAGAACCATAAAGACAGATTTAAAGGGCTGGTGCTGGTAGCAGTGTTCGCGAGAGACAAGGTGGCAGAAAGAAAGAACGAGGAGAGAGAAGTAATGAGAGAGGGGCAGAAAAAAATAGGACGAGCGGATGATAAACGAAAAGAGAAAGAAGCGTGAATGGGAGAAGATGGAAGCATTTGCTTTAATGACTGACACAGAGAAAACTGGCCCTATATGTTAACAGGCAGAAGTTATGAGGTTGATAAAATTAAGACCGTCTAGTAAATGCAACAGGGCTTTTTATTTTTTAAAAAAATTATACATTGATCCACGGGCGAACAGCAGACAGACAAGGAGTTTGCGAATGTTTCTCTTATATGGTGGCAGTAATTAGGATACTAGATTAAATAAGGCTGTGTTGCGATTGTGACTTGACAGATCTCTGACTTGATGTACAGGGGTGCACGCACACTGAGAAGCCGATGAACCAGACATTGCGTAAGATATTTAGGTAACTTTTTTGGCCGGGATCACCCTAACTATAAAACACTGGCTTCGTCAAGTAGACGGATATTGCCAAATGCGACGCACACAAGCATCTATGGTTAGTTGTGACCGTCAAAATTCTTTACTGCTCGTGCCGTGTTGAATTATATCGCGATCGTGGAGGTTCGAGAGAGCAAGTGATTGCAGAACTGTACGTGCCACACTCTGCAGAGATACGTTTCGAAATTTCTGTAGGGCTTAGGTAGACTTTGCCACGACTGTGGTATTGGTTCAAATGCTCTGAGCACTATGGGGCTTAACATCTGAGGTCATCAGTCCCCTAGAACTTAGAACTACTTAAACCTACCTAAGGACATCACACATATCCTTGCCTGAGGCAGGATTCAAACCTGCGACCGTAGCAGTCGCGCGGTTCCGGACTGAAGCGCCTAGAACCGCTCGGCCACAGCGGCGGGCGACTGTGATATTATCTGCAAGCGTTTGGTAAATAAGAAATACTCAAGCTAAGTGCAACTGCTACAACAATCCACTTTTTCTTCTTGTTAACAATACGATGTCGTGGGAACATCTTTGCCGCTGTCCAGTTGCTGCCGGCACGGTAGCTCAAGTGTATTCAGTCAGAGGGTTAGATGCCCTCTGTAATTAAGAGGCTGAGTGAATGGATCAACGCTGTACTGGAACGGATGTCATGGGGCGTCCGCCCCGAACTAAAGCAACGTGCAATGACGAACGACACGAGGTATAACAAAAGGTAGGTAATTGCGACACAGGCGACCCCTCTATGCGATATAACTGCACCGCTATCAGCGAAGCAATTGTCAGTCGGCTGTGCAGCTGGAAATCTCTCCATAATAAGGACCGGTAGCCTGACTTTGAGCTGCGAGAGACGGTTTGAAAATCACAGCTCTCACACCGCTGATCACTGCCCAGCAACAATCCGATTACACCCACAATGAAAGGCTCCGACTGGGACTTTGGCTTTCGAAGTATGCAAAAAAGCCACCTGTTGGTGACTAGGAACGGAATGTGTCTACAAAGCCAGCGGTTTCTGTACAAATCGCTTTTAATTGTTTAAATTTAAAAGTGGCCTTAGAAACGTGCACTTTTGTTCTTACGTACATCTCACCGAGAGGAACAAAAACAGGTAACACCATTCTATTCTACGACTGGTAGTTTATTTAATAAATTATGTGTTTCCCCACTGCCTGGTCTGTAACTAACTCCCTATTTTGTGTAACCTATGACAACTATATGAGTATGTTAAGCATTCAGGCTTCTCTACTGATCAGCGTCGTCGCTACAGAATGCTTGCTTTTTCCTCTCCCTCACGCATACTCATTCACTCAGTTCCCTCTATAACGTATAACAACAACACACTCGTCAGTAGATTTGATAGACAAATGACCAGAAAAAATTGACGTCTTTTTTATTCTTTTTTTTTTGTTTGAAATTTTCAGCCAGTGGCTGTTCAACAGATTTTATTATCCGTCTAGACTGCACGTTTCCAATGTTATGACCGATTTCAGTGCCATCTAACCATCCTAAGATCTGTAGAGGCAAATATAAAATAAGAAACCTCCTTATAACGTAAGGCACGTAATACTGGTCTTACAGCACATCTAAAATCAAATTACCACAACATACCTTAGTATGTGGGCTGCAAGAGTAACCCATCTATTTCGACAAGCGACATGCATGGTAGGTTGCAGAAAAATACAGTGTTGTGATAGCATTGGCGTTGTTGAAATAAGCCCGCTAGCTAATTGCCAGTGGGTGATGCGAATGACTGCATCAAACCGTTCTCGTGTGCTATGACTGCTAATTTGTCACATATAAATTAAAAATACTTAAAGACTTCATTAATGAATCATTCTTGAGAATACCTTTGCATTGAAATTTCACATTTTTGTGTTGAGCGAATCTATTATTACGACCACCACTCTATTAATGTGACAAATGCGCCAGGCATAATTCATGGGTCCGTTTCGAAGCACTCACACCACCTATTGGCCGTTGCCTAACGACCTTATATCGACGATACAAATGCTGTCATAGTGCTGTATTGTTCTACAATGTAGCAGTGCTGAGTGTCTTGGCTTATGTATAGTTAATTTTTTTATGTTATTTACCTATCGATCGAAGATAGTTCGATGGAAACGGAAGAGATCATAATATTAGAAACATATGTAATCTAGACGGACAACAAATGTCTGTTGGCGGCAGTACAATCGATCTGCGATCAGCGTCAAATGCCGATTCTCTAAATTTCTCACTAGTGCTTCTCGAAAAGAACCTCACCTTCCCTTCAGTGATTCCCATTTGAGTTCCCGAAGCATCTCCGAATATTTACGTATTGTTCGAACCAACCAGTAACAAATAACCTACCAGTAACAAATCTAGCAGTTCGCCTCTGAATCTGAGTGAAGGGCAAGCTGAGTTTCCCACGTGCTGTGTTTTCTAAAACCGTGCTGATTTATGGACAGAGGGTTTTCCCTCTCGAGTAAATTTATTATATTCGAACTGAGAATATTTTCAAGGATTCTGTAGCAAACCAATGTTAAAAACATTTGTCTATAATTTTGCAGGTACGTTCTTTTACCCTTCTTATATACAGCAGCCACCTGCTGTTTTTTCCAGCCACTTGGGACTTTGCTCTGGGCAAGGGATTCGCGATACATGCAAACTATGTAAGGGCCAATGCCTTAGAGCACTCTACTGAGATTCTATCAGGACCTGGCAACTTACTTCCTTTCAACTCTTTCATTTATATCTCTGGGATGCTTATTACTATGTCCTCCACACAGAAGTCCGTGCGATGGTCAGATGACGGTATGCACGATTCTCCTGAGTGAATGATTTTCTGAATGCTAAATTTACGTTTGCTTTCTTGTACTGCCACAACAGAGTGGTCCACGAGTAACTAGGTAGAAGCGTTAGAAGCTCTTAGTGGTTTTACATAGGACCAGAATTTTCTCGGGTTCTCGGCAGGATTTATTGCTAAGGTATGACGGTGGTAGCAGTTGTAAGTTTCGCGCATCGATCTTTTTACAGATGTGCGAATTTCTATTAACTTTGCCTGTCGCCATTTCCGCGTTCTCTTTTGAACCGAGAGTGCAACTGCCTTTGCTTCCTCTGCGTTTTTCGAATTTCGTTGTTAAGCCAAGGTGGGTCTTTTCCGTCCTCAATCCAGTTACTCGGCACATACTTCTGCACAGTATGATTTACAATCCGTTTAAGCTTTGCCAATAATTCCTCTACGCCCATCGTACTGTAACTAAATAATGTCAGTTCATTTTCTAAGTGGAATGCTAACAACTGTCCTCTGCAAATTCTAGCAGAAATACTCTCCTGAGCTTCTTGATTTATTTGTTAACTGTAGTAACCAAGATCGCCATGATGACATCATGTTCACTAATTCGTGTCTCTGTACTAACGCTATCGATTACGTCAGGCCTGTTTCTACCTATAAGGTCTAAAATACTTCCATTGCGTGTGGGCTGTCGAACTAGCTGCTTAAGACAGTTTTTGGAAAACGTGTTCAAAAGAACTTCGCAAGACTGCCTGAATGTACACCTTGATGTCCTGGAAAACTGAATAGCCACTAGAAGAAGCATATCCGAATGCCACGCTGTGCTCAGATTTAGGGGAAAATCTCATCCCCCGTGGACTGCCGATAAAGGGATTGTTCCATTTCCGGTGCAGATCGGAACGCCAGTCGAAAAGCGTGCTGAGGTTCGCGCCCGTCTCGACGACTACAGAGGCCTGCTGTACCGCCAATACAGAACCCAAAAATACTCTCCGGATCGTTTAATAATAATTATCATTATCATGGGAAAGATACACTAATGAGTCACAACATTTTGGTCACTGCCCACAGCGAGATAGAATGCCTTCTGATGGCGTTGCGGTAAGTGAAGCACACAAGCAGAGCAGAGACGAATTGTGAATCATTCTAGCGATTATACGGGCCGCTAATGGGGAAATCCACTGACGTAAGCAACTTTGACAAAGGGCAAATTGTTACGGCCCAGCGCCTGAGAACGAAAATCTCGGAAACGGCGAAGCAGCTGTTCACGTGGTACCGTAATGAGAGCCTGTACCCATGGAAAGTGGTTGAATGATGCTGAAGCCACGTGTGAGCGACGAAGTGTTGAACGTCTGCGCCTCATCACAGGAAGTGCAAGAGGAAGGCTTGCTCATTCTTTAAGGGATAGGTGACTGTAAAAGGCGATTCAGCTCCCTCTACGCTGGGTTTTATGCAACCCGCCGTGCCTTCATATACGACACACAAGAGTTTCACTTTCTCTCACCCGCTATACCCAAACTGTCAGTCACACAGAAAAATTAAACAGGATATTTTCGTAGGAAATTTAATGTAGTTAAATTTTGTACTGGGATGAATTTTCGCTAGAAGCTGTAGTTTTCGAATTATTCAAGAAAAAAATGCAAAAATAACGTTGAAACGCATTTTTCTTTAATAACTTGAAAATCGTGGTGAGCCGATAATGTACCCCAGAAAAAAATTAAACTACATAAAAATATCCAAAAAAATCTCCAGGTTATTTATTTTTTCTGTAGGACGAACAGTTTGCATCTAGTGAGTGAGAGAATATTAAAATCTTGCACTTGAGTTTTGAAGGCATTGCAGGTTGCATAAAACCAATCTGGAGGGACAGCTTTACGAGTATCACCCTGTACGTGGCGGATATAATGATGGAGCACAGTACTGGTGCAGACACAAGTGTTTCAGAGCACACCATTCTGCAGACATAGTTGAATATGGGGCTCCACTGCAGATGAAACATAGCTGCACCTGTGTTGTTCCTCAGTTATGATTGCAAAAGGCACAACATGATCGATATTGGACCATTGATCAAAGAAATAGTGTCATCAGTTTGGACATTTCACGTTTCATGTTATACTAGGTTGACTGTTGTTCCGGGTACACTGTCATCCATATGAACGGCTGCTTGAAACAGTCAACAAACACAATGGGACCTGCTGTTGCTGTAGTAATCCAAGGCCCCATGAGAGTTATGGGCTACAAAAGATTGTTGCAGACCACCTGCATCCCTTCCTGCTTAATGACCTCGCCCGTGGCAATGGCATCTTCCAACGGGATAACTCCCCATGTTGCGATGCAAATATTGCGCTGCAGTGGTTCGAGGATGATGATAGTGAACCCTCGTTGATGTGCTGTTCACATAATTTTCCACATCTGAACATGATGGAACATATGTGCTACACAATCGTGCGCCAATTCTGTGCCCACAAACCGTCGTCTCATAATTTACGGACATTGCGTAGCATGTGCATAGACATTTGATGGTGTATACCTGTGGAAACACACCAAGGAGTCGACTCTGTGCTACACGACACGTCGCTGTACTGCTTTACATAGGTGGACCAACAAAGACGCCATGAAGCAGCTGGCCAATAGCTTTTGGCTCATCGGCGTACATTATACTGTCTTGTTCCTTAAAATACCTGTAAGACGTGTATATTTCTATTATCTATTGTCAAACCACAATTTATGAAAGATGTTTATATTTTATTAATAGGATTAAGTAGGAATAATTAATATTTTTCATTTTGGAAATAACTGTGATAGCAGGGAATGTCTGCACCAAAGTATTGTTGGCGGGAGAGACCGCACATTGATATAATTTTAAAAAGGGCGGGAGAGACCGCGTATGGATACATTTTAAGAAAAGAGCGGGAAAGACCGCGCATTGATACATTTTGTAATGGTAGCAGCGATTGTCTGCAACAGAAAGCATTGCTGGCGGGAGAGACCGCGCTTTAGCGTTCGTAGGAAGTCAGTAGTAAGCGAGATGTGAAGCGATTCGGTAGCAGGTCTGAAGCGAGAGGTTGAGAGAAGCGGTGTGCCTGCCAGCCACCAGCTATGACTTACAGGAGATTATAAACGGATGTACAAGGACATCAGCTAATTATTATCATAAGAGGAACTAATATTACTGAACTCTTTTGATAAACTCAAGACTACTGAAGGTATGTTTGCGCAATGCTAGTTCTAAGATTATTGTAAAAAGTAAGTCCCATTTGAACGTTTGTAAAATCATTTCATTACCACCAGTAAATATTTGAAGAAACGTTTTCAGAATATAATTAATTTTTGCCAGCAATGTTGCATTACTGATTATAATCCATCCCAAAAACCATCAACGTAAAACTTTACAAAATTTTATTGTTGTCAAGAAAAAGTTTAACTATGAATTACGCAACTTCAGTCAAATTAATTAAAGAATAACGTCAGCTTTGCTATAAAGAATAACGTCAGCTTTGGTAATAAATACAGCCACTTATTATGACAGCCCACCAGCAGCTAATAGAGTATAGTAAAACAGAGTAAGTATATTCATGTCGCATTTCGATGTAGCAGTCAGATGGCGATCTAGTAACAGTATAAAAAGGTAAGGAACAGTTTTGAAGCCGGCCGGTGTGGCCGAGCGGTTCTAGGCGCTGCAGTCTGGAACCGCGCGACCGCTACTGTCGCAGGTTCGAATCCTGCCTCGGGCATGGATGTGTGTGATGTCCTTAGGTTAGTTAGGTTTAAGTAGTTCTAAGTTCTAGGGGACTGATGACCTAAGATGTTGAGTCCCATAGTGCTCAGAGCCATTTGAACCATTTGAATAGTTTTGGGTTATTGCAGGTAACGACTGAGGGCCACGAGGACGACACATTCTATGTTTCGTCGAAATAATCAGAAAATCACTTTTAATAAGCAGCATTTAAATTTGTATGCGAAGAATGAGAAAGAGAATTAATTTCAAAGGGAAGATTTCATTTGTTATTATTAAGCAAGAGATGGAAATCCTAAGGGAAGGTTTCATAGGTTATTGTAGAAGGGAATGTTGCGTAACAAAAGAGATATAAAGGAGACGGGAAGGTTTCATATCCAACGAGGAAACAAGTGGCGACAAACATTCTGTGGTAAATTCTACTTCAGTAACAAAACGATATTAAGTTCCGACTTATTCTACAATACGTTACGCATTTTTCTCTTTTGGCCCGCTAATTTACCGAAATGAACGCCACCAGATCGTTTTATAGTACCTGTGCTAATATAGTCTGCGGAGTGCTTATAAAGTTTAAACAAACAGCACAGATAACTGGTTCAAGCAGAAGAAATGAAGCAAGTAAACACGCAACTGTGGAATGAGTGACAAACGCACAGTCCACTTAAGTGTATAGCGATTTCAAAAGGATTCACATTGGTACGTTTAACCAAGAAACTTTGTTATACAATTAATTTAAATGATTCGAACAAGGGGGAGAAACTAACTTGATCTTCATGAGGCTTTGTGTTTATTACAAATATTTTTTGATTTACGGCATGGTAGCAAGCTAGTTATGTGGATCTTCAGTTTATGTTGTTCACAAACACGAGTAGAGTTGAAGATACTTACACGACCAACTCTTTGATTCTATTTCATGTGCTAAAAATCATTAAAGTCAGCACTCTGTAACTCTTTTGTGGAAGTCTTCTTGTGTCCGGAAATTAGACTATAATATTCTATTTCTATTACCAAGAATCCAAATTTTGTGTCCCTTGACTCTTCCCGTATAAACTCTTGTATTTTAGAATTAGTCGTATCAACACGATGCGCAAAGAAATTTCTTTTCTGTACTTTGAAACAAAATTTCTAGCTACTTTATAGTCTTAGTATTCCCGAAAGCTGTGAAGAAAAGATGCTCACTTCTTTGTAATCGTTACCTTGAAATAATCTCTGTGATATTGAAACGAGATTGAAAAATTGTTGCGAAAATAAACAGTTTATTTTCAAGCAAAACTAATTCGACTCGGATAGACAAAACTCCATATTCGTTTTCAGTATTATTTCCGGCCTAAATGAACGGTGCAGTTCGTGGGCTGAAGTCTGTAAATATCAGCTCCAAGTCCAGAGTTCAAAATGGTTCAAATGGCTCTGAGCACTATGGGACTCAACTGCTGTGGTCATAAGTCCCCTAGAACTTAGAACTACTTAAACCTAACTAACCTAAGGACATCACACACATCCATGCCCGAGGCAGGATTCGAACCTGCGACCGTAGCAGTCGCGCGGGCCCGGACTGAGCGCCTTAACCGCTAGACCACCGCGGCCGGCTCCAGAGTAACAGCAGTAAAGTACTGATACAAGCGATCTCCCTCATCTTTCCCTTTCACAATACTTGGTTTTATTAACGCAAGAAAGTGCGCGAGAGCTGCCTTGAAAGACGTATAGCATGACGTCACGCCGCCCGGCAGACATCAGCTGCGGAATGCCGTTAGTTACCTGCGTCTTGCGCCACACTTCTGCAATATCGGAGACCGTATCGGCATACAGCTGACTTGGTTCACACGCAGTGCCGCGTGGCTACGCTGACGAAGCTCCGCTCTGTTGACGTTTAGTCACAAGACGTTCTTAAACTGGCTATCTTAACCGCATTCGTAAACGTTCTGAAACCTATTCCCAACTAAGAGTAATTAGACAAGGGAAAGACACATAAGAAAAGCTCGCTTCCTGAATTGTTTACAAAAAAAAAGTATCGTTATTTGCTGCTTCTTTGAATCATTAAAATTATCGCATTAGCTGCATTTACCTAACATTCCTCGAGTGACTTATAAAAGTGTTTGTGCCTGTGGACTGAAATGATAGACGATGTATATTATATTCTACGACCATATTTGTATTTGGCAATTTCTTACAACGGTGTGTGCCAGAGGGTACACAATATATCACTATCATTTCTCCAACCTCCCTCCCTTTTTCCTCATAACGCAGGTAATCCACGGCGAGAGCTACTATCGAAAAGCCTATCCACAGGGAGAGCTACTACCGAAAAGCCTCCCTTAAGACCAATTATCCGAAATTTTAGTTTCTCGTTAATTATGCAAGCTTTATGCAGCAATAATTTATACGTTTCTTGGTTCATCTGCAAACGTCTGTTCTCCGAATTTGAAAAGTAAGTTATTCCATGCTATTTGAAAACTTTTTCATAGCGCTTCCTGGTGGAATGTTTTAATAATTATGTAGAGCTTTCCAGCCGACTGAACAAATCAGCGGCGAACATAATTAAACTTTGCTTCTCTCTTACCTTCTACCCTCCGTCCCCCCCCCCCCCCCCTTTGCTTTCATTTTATCTTTTCTTACCGTCCCCCCTCTCTCCCCATACAAAACAGTAAAAGTCTCAGACGGACAACAATGCTGGCCGTTGTGGCCGAGCGGTTCTAGGCGCTTCAGTCTAGGCGCTATGGTCGCAGGTTCGAATCCTGCCTCGGGCATGGATGTGTGTGATGTCCTTAGGTTAGTTAGGTTTAATTAGTTCTCAGTTCTAGGGGACTGATGACCTCAGATGTTAAGTTCCATCATGCTCAGAGTGATTTGAACCATTTGGACAAACAATACATACGAATCGGTTGGAAAAAGTTTTGCAAACGATGTTCTTTTCGGATATATTCCACTTTCTTAGTAGTCATTCAGTGGATCTTAGACTAGCAGCTGCTGAAGCAAAAACAGATTTATGGGTCGCTCCACTAGGAGGATATTTGACGATTATGTTTGATTCCATTGACTTATCGACTGCTCGGTGATGCTGTAACCAAATAATATCACATTTTTCTGTGTATTTAAGCGCAACGTGTCATATCCTTCTATATTATTATTATTATTATTATTATTATTGATACCCAGTAGCCAGACGTTGCACCAAGCATAATCTAATGTATTCATGAATTTTCAACAGGTTCATGACAAAACGTTCTCCTGAAATACAAGTCAATCGTTTGCGAATAGCGTCAAGGCAACTACATGTGTCATCTGTAAGATTATGTCGATGATGTAACTCTGTTTATCAGACTGTTAATCCCAGCCACACATTTGGTTCTTTAATCACTAAACACGCATTTTATGAGCCAGGAGATATACCGTAAAAATGTCAGCGGCTCGGAAGCAAAGAAACGCGATAATAACCTGGGAACGCTATCTACGATCTTGTGGCCTCGTGTACGGAACAGAGAGATCTGAATATTAAAACAGCAGCTCTTGCAAAATCCGTATTGATCCTTGCAAAAGGGGGAGTCCCCCAAAGAGAAATAATGGGAAACCACAAAATATGTTGCATAATTCTATAACAAATTTACGCAATGGTTAAATGTATTCAGTTATGCTCAAGTACTCTCTAACCCTTCTAAAAAAAACGGGAAAGTCATCCGCCTTTTTATTCCCTATGGGAAGATTTATTGATCTGAAATCAGTTGCTGTTACATTGGCTACCAGTTTCTTTTTCTGCTCACAATGGATGTGGAATCGAATATGTTCCGTATCATTTCCATCCCTTTATCGAGCGACTTAATTGCATGTTACTGTAAGAATTAACGCGATTAAGATTCACGGCAATGTGGCGATTTAAGAAGAGGTACAGAAATGTTTGAAGACGCAAAGTTTAGGCGCATTATTACAAGTTCCCTTTCATAAAAAATTATTTTTTCTCTGTAAAATTTTGTAAATGCTTGTGCAAAGGAACATGTAATTGATATTTCGAGTGAAGAACAAAGGGTCCATATGCAAATATTTATACTACCTGTAAAATATACGAGGGCGTAGCATTCAGTTTTTTCGAGGGCAGCTAGGAGCTGCTGGCTATTCGCTTTTGTCTTTTACCATCCTGGTCCACTCATGTAAGCATCGTTCTTTGTAGCTGTGAATAATATCTAGTACAGTGAAATAACTTTCATTCCAAATGTGTTGAAAGACTTTACTACGATACGGTCCACATATTTATGTTAAAAAATATTGTGCGGCTAGTTCCATTTTTCAGCTATTGTGGGAGTGACGCAACATTTCGACTAGACACCGATCCGCCTAAACTTTCGAAGAAGTAGTCGGATAATTTTAACTAATTACCCAGCATAGAGCGGTTATCAGATCGTGAGATGGTTCAAATGGCTCTGAGCACTATGGGACTCAACTGCTGTGGTCATAAGTCCCCTAGAACTTAGAACTACTTAAACCTAACTAACCTAAGGACATCACACACATCCATGCCCGAGGCAGGATTCGAACCTGCGACCGTAGCGGTCGTGCGGTTCCAGACTGTAGCGCCTTTAACCGCTCGGCCACTCCGGCCGGCTAGATCGTGAGATGCAGTATACATTTTTAAAAACGCCATCGGTCCATATCTTTAGTTGCGCTGCTCTAAACGGCAATGTGGGATACTTACAACCTGCATTACACCGACGTGACACAAGTCATGGGATACCTCGTAATATCGTGTCGGACCTTCTTTCGCCCGGCCTAGTGCAGCAACTCGACGCGACATCGACTCAATTCGTTGGAAGTCTTCTGCAGAAATATTGAACCATGCTACCTCAATAACCGTCCATAATTGCGAAAATATTGCGGGTGCTGGATTTTGTTGCTGAAATGACCTCTCAATACCTCCCACAAATGTCTGATGGGATTCATGTCGGGCAATCTGGGTGGCCAAATAATTCACTCGAAATGTACAGAATGTTCTTCAAACCAGTCACGAACAATTGTGGCTCGGTGACGTGGCGCCCTGTCATCAATAAAAAATTCCATCGTTGTTTGGGAACAAGGAAGTCCTTGAATGACTGCAGATGGTCAATGATCGGTACAGTTGTACTAGAGGTAAACGCAGCCTACACCATAATGGAGCCACCATCAGCTTGCAGAGTGTCTTGTTGATAACTTGGATCCGTGACTTCTTGGCTTGTGCACCACACACGAATGCAACCATGAGCTCTTACCAGCTGATATCGGGACTCGTCTGACCAGGCAAAGGCATTCACGTCGGTCGTCTGTTGCCCATTAACGCCTGATTTCGCCGCACTGTCCTAACGGATACATTCCTCACACGTCCCACATTCATTGCTTGTCTGTTAGCACTGACGGCTCTATGCAAACGCCGCTGCTCTCGGTCATTACGTGAGGGCCGTAAGCCACTGCGTTGTCCGTGATGCGAGGTAATGCCTGAAATTTGTTGTTTTCGGCTTGCTCTTGACACTGTGAATCTCGAAATATTGAATTTCAGAGTTGGAATGTCGCTTGCATCTAGCTCCAACAACCATTCTAGGTTCAGAGTCTGTCGGTCCTCTCTTGCGGCCAAAATCACAACGGAAACCTTTTCACATAAATCACCTGGAGTACAAACGACAGCTCCGGCAATGCACTGCCCTTTTATACCATGTCTACGTGACACTACCGCCATCTGTATATGTGCATATCTCTATCCCATGATTTGTCACCTCAGTGTACTTCATTGCTTCGGTATTTATTTAGTAAGCAGAGGTGAAAGCAAACTCACAATATACAAGTCGTTATCAAAGATTTTACCGTAAATACGTAAGAGTATTCAAGCTTTAAATGCACACAGCTGTCGGAAATCAGAACCAGAAAGTGGAGGAACTACTGAAAGGTGTAATTCCGCTCCTCATAAGTAGCCTTACTGCTGCACTACGTGGGCTTTCTATATATTGTAACACTGTCGCAATTCTCGGCGATTTGCAACGGCACAACGTTTCCTAGCGCTCACTAAGTCTGTGATTCTTGTCATCATTTATCACCGTGTTCACACTCCATAGCTCGACTTTATCAAGAGCCTTGTAAATGAATGATTTTTCAATTCCCGCGACAACTTGTGGAGAGGAAACCAAACCATCTTAAGTGATTCGCGTTATCTCAGTATCTAAACGACAGAGACCACGTAGAAGTAAAGTACTTATGAGACAAGTTAAAACATTTTCCCAGTTTCCGTCTTCTTTTTCCTTGTCATTGGTTCGATGCAGCCCACCAAGACTTCCTCTCTTATGCAAATTTCTTCATCTCACACTCGTACTAACACTGCCCACCCCCCAATGCGCCCCCCTCCCCTCACCACGAACCAAGGAGCTTGCCGTTAGTGGGGTGGCTTGCATGTCAACGACAACGAGGGGTACCAGTTAACAGGCGAAACAAACGTGTGGCAGCTGAAGAGGGCAGCAGCCTTTTCAGTAGTTGCGGGGGCAACAATCTGGATAACTGACTGATATGGCCTTGTAACACCAACCAAAACGACGTTTCCGTGCTGGTGCTGCGAGCGGCTGAAATCAAGGGGAAACCACAACCGTAATTTTTCCAGAGGGCAAGGAGCTCTACTGTAATGGTGAAGTGATGATGGCATCCTCTTTGTTATAATATTTCGGAAGTAAAATAGTACCCCATTCGAATCTCCGGGTGGGGACTACTCAGGAGGATGTCGTCCTCAAAAGGAACAAAAATGGTATTCCACGAGTCGGAGCGTGGAATATTAGGTCCCTTGATCGGGCAGGTAGGTTAGAAAATTTTAAAAATGGAAATGGATCAGTTGAAGTTAAATATATTGGGAATGGACGAAGTTTGGTCCCAGAAGGAACAGGACTTCTGGTCTACATCTACATATATACTCCGCTAGCCACGAAGCGGTGTCTGGCGGAGGGCACAATTCGCGCCAAAAGCATATTCTCCCCCCCCCCCCCCCTCCTCTCTGTTCCACTCGCGGATAGCACGAGGGAAAAACGGCTGTCTGAACGCATCAGTACGAGCTCTTATTTCCCTTATCTTTGAATGATGATCATTACGCGATTTGAAAGTTGGTGGTAATAATATATGCTCTACATCCTCGGCGAAGATTGGATTTCGGAATTTAGTGAGCAGCCCCTTCTGTTTAGCGCGTCGTCTATTTGCAAGTGTGTCCCACTTCAAACTTTCTATGAGATTTGTAACGCTCTCGCGATGGCTAAGTGTACCAGTCACGAATCTTGCCGCTCTTCTTTGGACCTTCTCAATCTCTTGAATCAGACCCAACTGGTAAGGGTCCCATACAGACGAACAATACTCTAAGACTGGACGAACTAACGTATTGTAAGCAATTTCCTTTGCTGAAGGACTGCATCGCTTCAGGATTCTACCAATAAACTGCAATCTAGAGTACGCCTTACCTGTTACTTGTGTAATCTGATCATTCCATTTGAGATAATTTCGAGTAGTCACACCCTGATACTTGACTGATGTTACCGCTTCCAAAAACTGATCATTTATTTTGTACTCATACATTAATGGGGATTTTCGCCTTGTTATACGCAGTAGGTTACACTTGAGATAACTGCCAGTCATTACATCACGTATTTATTTTCTGCAAGTCATCATTGATTTGTTCACAACTTTCGTGTGATACTACTTTCCTGTAGACTACAGCATCATCGGCAAACAGTCTAAGGCCGCTGTCAGTACCATCAACCAGATCGTTTATGTAAATCATAAATAGCAGAGGACCTATTACGCTGCCCTGGGGCACACCTAAAGTTACTCTGAAGGGTTATAAGTAAGAAATCAAATAGCAAAGAAAAAGGGTTCAAATGGCTCTGAGCACTATGGGACTTAACATCTGAGGTCATCAGTCCCCTAGAACTTAGAACTACTTAAACCTAACCAACCTAAGGACATCACACACATCCATGTGTGAGGCAGGATTCGAACCTGCGACCGTACCAGTCGCGCGGTTCCAGACTGAAGCGCCTAGAACCGGTCGGCCACCCCGGCCGGCATCAAATAGCAGTATTGCAGGAATAAGTCTGATAATTAATAAGGAAATAAGAATGCGAGTAAGCCGTTATTAACTGCATAGTCAACGCATTATCGTAGCCAAAGAGATACGAAGCCAACGCCCGCTACAACAGAAGAAATTTATAGGGCTTCTAGCTCCGCAGATGACGGAGATATTGAAGAAATGTATGACGAGATAAAAGAAATTGTTCAAATAGTTAAAGAAGACGAATATTAATAGTGATTGGAAACTGACATTTGATAGTTTGGAAAAGAAGGAAAATAGTAGGTGAATATGGGCTGGGGAAAGGAATGGAAGAAGGTGTCTGGCAGGATTTTGCATGGAGCATAATTTAATCATCGAAATACACTCCTGGAAATGGAAAAAAGAACACATTGACACCGGTGTGTCAGACCCACCATACTTGCTCCGGACACTGCGAGAGGGCTGTACAAGCAATGATCACACGCACGGCACAGCGGACACACCAGGAACCGCGGTGTTGGCCGTCGAATGGCGCTAGCTGCGCAGCATTTGTGCACCGCCGCCGTCAGTGTCAGCCAGTTTGCCGTGGCATACGGAGCTCCATCGCAGTCTTTAACACTGGTAGCATGCCGCGACAGCGTGGACGTGAACCGTATGTGCAGTTGACGGACTTTGAGCGAGGGCGTATAGTGGGCATGCGGGAGGCCGGGTGGACGTACCGCCGAATTGCTCAACACGTGGGGCGTGAGGTCTCCACAGTACATCGATGTTGTCGCCAGTGGTCGGCGGAAGGTGCGCGTGCCCGTCGACCTGGGACCGGACCGCAGCGACGCATGGATGCACGCCAAGACCGTAGGATCCTACGCAGTGCCGTAGGGGACCGCACCGCCACTTCCCAGCAAATTAGGGACACTGTTGCTCCTGGGGTATCGGCGAGGACCATTCGCAACCGTCTCCATGAAGCTGGGCTGCGGTCCCGCACACCGTTAGGCCGTCTTCCGCTCACGCCCCAACATCGTGCAGCCCGCCTCCAGTGGTGTCACGACAGGCGTGAATGGAGGGACGAATGGAGACGTGTCGTCTTCAGCGATGAGAGTCGCTTCTGCCTTGGTGCCAATGATGGTCGTATGCGTGTTTGGCGCCGTGCAGGTGAGCGCCACAATCAGGACTGCATACGACCGAGGCACACAGGGCCAACACCCGGCATCATGGTGTGGGGAGCGATCTCCTACACTGGCCGTACACCACTGGTGATCGTCGAGGGGACACTGAATAGTGCACGGTACATCCAAACCGTCATCGAACCCATCGTTCTACCATTCCTAGACCGGCAAGGGAACTTGCTGTTCCAACAGGACAATGCACGTCCGCATGTATCCCGTGCCACCCAACGTGCTCTAGAAGGTGTAAGTCAAGATCTCCGGCCAGCAAGATCTCCGGATCTGTCCCCCATTGAGCATGTTTGGGACTGGCTGAAGCGTCGTCTCACGCGGTCTGCACGTCCAGCACGAACGCTGGTCCAACTGAGGCGCCAGGTGGAAATGGCATGGCAAGCCGTTCCACAGGACTACATCCAGCATCTCTACGATCGTCTCCATGGGAGAATAGCAGCCTGCATTGCTGCGAAAGGTGGATATACACTGTACTAGTGCCGACATTGTGCATGCTCTGTTGCCTGTGTCTATGTGCCTGTGGTTCTGTCAGTGTGATCATGTGATGTATCTGACCCCAGGAATGTGTCAATAAAGTTTCCCCTTCCTGGGACAATGAATTCACGGTGTTCTTATTTCAATTTCCAGGAGTGTACTTGATTTAAGAATCATGAAAAAAGGTCGTTTAAGTGGGAGAGACCTGGAGACACCCGAAGGTTTCAGACTGATTATATAACGGTAACGCAGAAATTTCGGAACCAGATTTTAAATCCAGGGGCAGATGTGGACTTAGAGCACCGTTTACTCGTTGTGAACTGTGGAGTAAAATAGAAGAACCTGCAAAAAGATAGAAAATCAAGGAAATGAGATCTGGATAAGTTCAAAGAATCGTAGGTTGTTAGGGAATCCAGAGACTACAAAAGAGGAAAGGAGAACAGTAGAAGACGAATGGGTAGCTTTGAGGGATGAAATAGTGAAGGCACCAGTCCATCAAATAAGTGAAAAGATACGACCTAGTAGAAATCCTTGGATATCACCACAGCAGATATTGGATTTAACTGAAAGGAGAAAATATAAAAATGTTGCAAATGAAACAGGTGCAAGGGAACACAAATGTCTGAAAAAAGAGATTGACAGAAAGTGGAAAATGATGGCTCAAATGGTTCAAATGGCTCTGAGCAGTATGGGACTTAACATCTGAGGTCATCAGTACCGTAGAACTTAGAACTACTTAAACCTAACTAACCTAAGGACATCACACACATCCATGCCCGAGGCAGGATTCGAACCTGCGACCGTAGCTGCCGCGCGGTTCCGGACTGAAGCGCCTAGAACCGCTTGACCACCGAGGCCGGCGTGGATAATGACTAAGCAAGAATGGCTAGAGGTCAAACATAAGGATATAGAAGAATATATAACTAGAGGAATGAGAGATACCGCCTACAGGAAAGTTAAAGAGCCCTTTGGAGAAAAGAGAAGCAACTGAGTGAATACTAAGAGCTCAGATGAAAAATCAGTACTAAGCAAAGAAGGGAAACTGTCATGCAGAAAGAGTATATAGAGAGGCCACACGTGCGAAATGAATGAATATTATAGAAGGGGACGTACATGAAGATGAAGTGGAAGATATGATACTGCGCGAAGAATACAACAGAGCACTGAAGGACCTACGTCGAAACAAGGTCCTTGGAGTAGGCGAATTTCCGTCATAACTATTGATATCCCCGGGAGATTATAAAATTATTACACCTGATATGTAATATGTACGAGACAAGTCAAATACTCACGGGCTTCAAGAAGAATGCTATAAATCCAATTCCAAAGAAACCAGTCAGTTTAATACATCATGGCTGCAAAAGTACTAACACCAATTCTGTACAGAAGAATGGAAAAACTGGTCGAAGACGAATTCGGGGAGTAACAGTTTGGATTCCGAAGAAATGTAGGAACACAAGAGGCATTACTGACCCTACGACTTCTCTTAGAAGGCAGGGAAATGAAAGGCAAACCGACGTTTAGCAGTTGTAGACTTAAAGAAAGATGTTGACAATGTTGATTGGAACACACTCTTCGAAATCCTGAAGGTAGCAAGGCTAAAATACAGGGAGCGAAAGGCTATTTACAATTTGTACAGAAACCAGACGGCAGTTACAGGAATCGAGGGGTATGAAAGGGAAGCAGGGGTTGAGAAGGGAATGAGACAAGATTGTAGCCTATCCCCGACGTTACTCAAACTCTACATTGAGCAAACAGTAAGGAAACAAAAGAAAAATTAGGCGAAGGAATTAAAATTTAGGAGGAAGAAATAAAATTTTTGAGGTTTGCCTATGACACTGAACTTTTGTCAGAAACAGCAAAGGACTTGGAAGAGCATTTGAATGAAATGAACAGTGTCTTGAAAGGAGGATGTAAGATGAACATCAACAAAAGTAAAACAGAGGTAATGTAGTACTTCGAATTAAATCAGGTGATGCTGAGGGAATCAGACTAGGAAACGAGAAACTAAAAGCAGAAGATGAAATTGAATATTGGGCAGCAAAATAACGGATGGTGGCCAAAGTTGAGGGTACCATATAAAATGTAGACTGGCAATGGTAGAAATGTGTTTCTAAAGAAGAGAAATTTATGCTTCTCAAGAAGAGAAATTTGCTAACATCGAATATAGATTTAAGTGTTACGAAGTCGTTTCTGAAGATATTTGTCTAGAGTGTAGCCTTGTTCGGAAGTGAAACGTGGACAATAAACAATTTAGACAAGAAGAGAATAGAAGCGTTTGATACGTGGTGCTTCAGAAGAATTCTGAAGATCTGATGGGTAGATCACGTAAGTAATAAGGAGGTATTGAATAGAGTGGAGAAAAAGAAATTTGGGAGCAAGATGACTACAAAAGAAGATAGTTTGTTAGGACACGTTCCAGGACATCAAGCGATCACCAATTGAGTATTGGAGGGAAGCAGGAGAAGGGGGGGGGGGAGGGGATAAATGGTAGAGGGAGACCAGGAGATGAATACAGTAAGCGGTTTTAAAAGGGTGTAGGTTGCAGTAGTTATTCGGAGATGCCGAGGCCAGGATAGAGTAGCATGGAGAGCTGCATCAAACCAGTCTTCGGACTGAAGACTACACCAGAAACAACATCCCGAGCTCTGCCTTCCCCTTTCCTATGGCCCCAATTAGTATTATGGAGGTTACTCCCTGATGTCTTAACACATGTACTATCATCCTCTACTTCCTTCTTGTCTAGATTATCCACATATTCCTCGTCCCTTCAATTCTGCGGAGAAACTTATCATGAAAGTTTTTAGATCACGGGCCACGTGCCCTGTGGATGCGTCTTATGTGTCTTTAATGCAGTGGTTTTCTGTGCCTTTTACATCCAGATGCCGTTAATCATTGCTGATTGTTCCTAGGGTTCGGAGTGACGTTTGTATTCCAAAGTATTTAACGGTCTGCCTACAAACATAAAATAAAAACCCGAGAATCTACAGAAATTCAGAGATGGTCTAAAGCGGAAATGTTTCAGTGGCACAGTTATACAGCATTCCGAGCCTTAATGGCAAGAGTTTTCCTAGAGTGAGGTATTCGATCGACATTTTTCGTCAGAAAGTGATATTTACTTGCATGCAAAGTGGCGAAGACGTCATTTTTAGTCATCGAGAATACAACTAGCATTTATTGGCATTCCTACGAGACTTACCTTTAGTCCAGTAGTTGATAGGACCGGTTAGTTCAAGCGCATCAGTTAATAGAGGTTGCATTTTAAGGGCCGGACACAGCTGACTTTTAGAACGAGTTCCAGAACTCATCATCATCAGACACTAAAGACAATGCATTGTTGATGTAGCCATCCTTCTCTGTCTCTCGCCATCTTTTCTATTTGGTTGTGATTGCTGCAGCTCATTTTACTGATCATTTTGTGATGTGGATGTTCTGAGTTGATTTTTCTTTCTAAGATTTTTATGTGAAGCTGTTATGTCGGATTAAGTGACTAATTAATTTAGTTTTTTTTCTCTATATCATGTTAATCCGTGCCCTTTTCTTTTAGTGATTGTTAATTAGACTTTCTCGCAGTTCAGAATGTTTCTGTGATTCTTCTCCATATCCATATCTCTATCGCTGCTAATTTTGCTTTTCGTTTTTCCCAGAGTCGATTCTTCACAACAATAACTTATTTTCTGGTTTCTGTATCAAGGCAGATGTTTGTTAATAAATTTATCTTATTTCTAAACAGTCGTTTAGTCATCGCAATTCTTCTTTTAATTTTCGTTATACTTCTGTTGTCATTTGTTGCTGCACTTCCCAGGAATCAAAATTCATTTACTTGCATTAGTATTTTATTTCCTATCTTAATTTTGGCCCTTATTTGTCTGTTCACTTTATTTATCAGCGTTAATATAGTCTTGTTTGTGTTTAGTTTCAATTTGTGATTGTACAAGGAATCAGACAAGATTTTTAAAAAAATGGTTCAAATGGCTCTGAGCACTATGGGACTCAACTGCTGTGGTCATAAGTCCCCTAGAACTTAGAACTACTTAAACCTAACTAACCTAAGGACAGCACACAACACCCAGCCATCACGAGGCAGAGAAAATCCCTGACCCCGCCGGGAATCGAACCCGGGAACCCGTGCGCGGGAGCGAGAACGCTACCGCACGACCACGAGATGCGGGCCAAGATTTTTAACATACAGTATGTCGCTCAGAATCTGCTAAGACTACTGTATCAAATACCATGTGCTTTTTGTTATTAATTTTGATCCCTTTTGTACCGGTGTTAATTGTTCGTGTTACACTTTCTTAAAATAAATTAAACGGTTTAGAGAAGATAAACTTCTTTGCCGAGATCGTTATGGCGATCTTAGCAAAGAAGTTTATCTTCTCTAATTTGTTGTCACAGATCGTCCCTTGCGGCTTTGTAAATTAAAGTATAAATTAAACACTTAGGAAGAGAGAGAGAGGGCATCCCTATCGGACATCTCTCCTTATCCAGGACTATTCTGAGTTTCATTTCCATCTATTTCTGTACTCTGATTTTTGTAAAAATTGAGAATCAGTCTTTTAACTCCCCAGTCTATTTCAGTTTTCCAATCTTCTAATCCACTCTATCAAAAGCAACGAGCGAGGTGGGGCAGTGGTTAGCACACTGGACTCGCATCCAGACATCCAAAATTAAGTTTTCCGTGATTTCCTTAAATCGCTCCATGGAAATGCTGGGACTGTTCCTTTGAAAGCACGGCCGATTTCATTAGCCATCCTTGAAACAATCCGAGCTTGTGCTCCAATGACTTCGATGTCGACGGAACATTATACCCTAATCTTGCTTCCGTCTTTCCATCAAAAGCTTTCTCCAGGCCAATGAATGCCGCATACGTATTCTTATTCATCTCAACGCTTCTTCCTAAGATAAATTGCAATGTCTTTATGGTTTTCCTTGTCCCTTTTCCTTTCTTAAATCCAAACTGGTTATTCCAGTTGGTGGATCTTAGCGAAATACGGACACAGCAGTATTTGAGCTAGTCTGAATGACAGGTGGCGGGGCTAATATCTAATTTGAGAACTTCCGGTCTAATAATCAATTTAGGGAAATTCTCAATACAGTCACATATGAAATTAGTGAACCCCCGGTCATCGCTCAGATCCTGGTAGGCGAATTTTACTAAATCTATTATACGGTTTTAGTAATGAAATAGGTCGATCTGAGTACTTTGATGAAGTGTTCCCGATTCCGGCCGTGAGATTATTGCCCTTTGTAACGGATTTGCGTCCATCACACACTGGGGGCAATGTTATCAGCGTTCTTCTTTGAAGACGCGAAGGAAACGAACGTTTCTCTATCATAAACACCAATGTCCACGTTAAATAGTTCTATAGGTTTAGATAATCGTCATTAGCCGTCATAGCTTAAGAGGCACTCCTCTAAAGTTGTGCAATCTTCAGGTATATCCATATTCCTGGTGCCTGTTGTCTAATAACATCCAGTCACCTTCCACCAGTACGTGATCAAGTCACAGCAGAGAACTTCCTTGGTACGTCTGCTAAGCATTCGCCTTGCTGCATTTTCCGCTTACCTCTATTTTATTTTCATTACCTCGTAATTATGTCTTATACTCTAGCTTGGCCTTGGTTTCTTTAGCTTGTTTTCCTGTCGCCTCTTGTAATCCCCAACATGCATAACTCTATCGCTGGCCGATTGAACCTTAGGTTTTTAGTGGTTTTCGCGTTGAAATTCCATGCCTCACTGTCACAAGTCAGAACTAGTAATATACACTGCTTTAAACTCTTGTTTTTCATATACGACCGAACCTTCGTTTTGAAAATGCAAAAGCGTTCGAGACCACTTTCCCCTGTCCAGCCAATTATTGACTTAACAAATCTCATTAACTATTCCTATCAATTGTTTATTTGTACTTTTTTTCTTTTCGATTTGTTTGTGACAAATTATATTAGTCTTATAACTGAGTTTCAAATAATTTTGTGCTTGTTCGTCATATGCTGCCACATTGTTGATACTTTAAGATACATGTAAGGCAGTGAAAAAATGCCGCTGTCGGAGGATGAAAAAGGCGGAATGTTCCTCATTGAAAGACTCTGGCAGTAAAGTGGGTAACCAATTGCCTCAATTCTCATTCCGCCTTCCTCACGAAAAAATTTGGACATGCGAACATATTCGCGCTCTTTTAGCACAGAACGTACTAAATCCTGTTACCTGGTCTCTCTTTGTAGTTAGACCTTTATATTCAACATCTCCCTCTCACTGCCACTGTCTATATACATGGTGATTATAATTAAAGTTAAACTTTCAAAACGCTGTAGAAATGACACCATTGGTCAGAATAACGTCAAATTGCAGTGGAATATTATCCGAGAAGGGGTAAAACGTATGGCAGAAGAAAAGAAATAGTGTGAAAATTGATCAATATATGTATGTGTCAGAATACGTAAATGAAAACACCTGTCATGCACACGACCTTGCCGGCTGGGGTGGACGAGCGGTTCTAGGCGCTACAGTCTGGAGCCGCGCGACCGCTACGGTCGCAGGTTCGAATCCTGCCTCGGGCATGGATGAGTGTGATGTCTTAGGTTAGTTAGGTTTAAGTAGTTCTAAGTTCTAGAGGGCTGATGACCTCAGAAGTTAAGTCCCATAGCGCTCAGAGCCATTTGAACCCATTTTATTGCACACGATCCACTGAAGTTGGTATAAACACCCCGGGTACACGCCTTTTCCTCCTTTCGCGTCTGCGACGTTCGCCATGACTGTCTCAATGCAGGATCCGCTCTGCTTGTAAAGCTGTATTACAAGAATGATGACTGTGCACACGTCGATCTGCAGAAGTTCCGGACACAGAAGCGTTTGAAAAAAGGCGTTGGTCCGATGACTGCCACAGGTGTGCAAAAAATGATTCGGAATTTCGAAAAGACGGGTTCTTTTGGTGTGCAACCTGGTAGAGGGAGGAAACGAATTGACTCGAAGTCAGTGGTAGCAGTGGCCACAGCAATGGAGGAGGGGGGGGGGGGGTGCAAACGTGTAGTGTACGGAAAATTGTCCGAACATTGGACGTACCCGTCAGCACAGTGCGTAAAATCCTACGAAACATCCTTCTTTGCTATCCATTTAAAATTTTAAAATTACTCAAGTGCACGAATTGCTTGCTGTTGACCTTCCAGCAAGAGAGACCTTTGCTTTAGAATTTCTTGCTCGCGTGGAAGTGGACAATGATTGGCCGTGGAAGATTTTGTGGACAGACGAAGCCCACTTCCATCTAACAGGATATGTCAATACACGGAATTGTCAGATATGGGCAAACGAAAATCCACACGCAAATCACCCAGTACCAATTCATCCTGAAAAGGTCACTGTGTGGTCCGGTTTTACGGGCTCATTTATTATACGGCCATATTTTTTCGAAAAGACAGGTGTTACCTGTACCGTCACTGGTAAGCGCAACCACACCATTCCAGCTCTCCAACAGCGTGGATGTGTGGATGGGATCGTTTTTATGCAAGCAGGCGCACCTCCGCACATTGCAAATCCAGTTAAGAGGCTGCTGAAGTGGCATTTCGGAAATGCTAGAATTATCAACCGCCGTTTCCCTATGGCCTGGCTTTTCCGATCACCTGATCTTAATCCGTGAAACTTCTGGCTGTGGGGTTATCTGAAAGACGGTGTGTTCAGTGTTCCGATTGCAAACTTAGCTGCATTGAAGGCACGCATTGCGCAACACATTCTGAACGTGACCACGGAAGCACTTCGATCAGTTGTGGGAACATGCTGTTTCTCTGTTTCACCTTCTTGCAGAAAACGGTGGACAGCATATTGAATATGTTTCGCGCCAGTCACACGGAAATTAATAATCCGATTTGATTTGGACTGATGCTTTTTATTCGGTTTTTGGCCTTAGGACAATTGAAACCCGACGTGATTGATGCTTTTATGCGGTTTTTTGCCGCACGACAGTTAGAAACAGATGTGAGTGATGCTTTCTTTGCGGTTTTTGGCCTCAGGACAATTAAAAATTGATTCTTCCCATCCGATGTGATATGAGCTTGCCGTGGTGGATGGGCTTACGTAACTAACAGCATCACACCTGTACACCCATCCACACTGTGTAGTACAGTTTGTTTAACGTCAAACGTACACCTTAAGCACTGTTGTATGATTTATTTGTCATTTGTAGTCGAACACTATTAAATAATGATGCTTACAGCGCCATCTATTGCTATATTTTGTAACTATTTCTTTTTTCTTCTGCCATATGTTTTTCCCCTATTCCGTTGCAATTTGACGTCATTCTGACCAGTGATGTTATTTCTACAGCGGTTTGAAAGTTTAACTTTAATTATAATCACCCTGTATGTCTCTATCCCACTGCCTCCACTTTCTCCCATTGATTTACAGTTTAACCCACTGCCAGTGTCTCCTCTCTGTCATACTGCCCTATTTTGTCTTTCGTTCCCACTGCCACTGTCTCCCAACATTCCTCGGCAGCTCAAATATTCTAGTGAGTCCAACTTATTCTTTATCCTACAACAATGTGATAAAAATTTCGGTTCAAAATGCGCCCTCCCCTACATCTACATCATAAAGTTCGCTAGTTCGGGAGGGTCCACACTCCCCAAGCTTACGTATGGTGTCTACTCCCAAGTATTTTTCATTTCCACTGTCTTCTCTCTCTTTTGCTTCCTCTGGCACTGTCCCCTCTCTCTTCCAACGTCGCTGTCTCTCTGCTACTCTCTTCTGGCACTAAAAGCGCGAATATTTTTGCATGCCAATATTTTGGCGTAGAAGGCGGATTGAGAATTGAGGCAGCTGGTTCCTCACTTTTCTGCCAGTGTCTTTTAAAAAGGAAGATATTCGCCCTTTTTGTGCTCTGACTGTGGCATTTTCCGCTGGCTCCGTTCTTTTCCCTGCTACAGCAGTGTGTGCTGCTCATATAAAACGAATTCTACAGATCAGAAAAGTTTTGACAATTTTTTTATATATTTCGATACATTTGTATATTGCTGTGGATACTAGAAGGTGGACATAGCAATGACTGTGTAGTCTGTTTCTTTTACTTCTGCTATTATATAATAACGAATTAAGGGTGGATCCGCCTTTTTGCAAGTACCCAAATTATTGTTTTGTTTTATCATCCCCAAACATGTTTCACTCCAGTTGTGGTATCCTCTGTGTGTTTTTTTTCAATTATTATTTTCGTGAAATACATGCATACAATCTATTTTTAAATTGCGTCTGCACTTTGCCTTTTATTTCACATTGTTTGCCTCCTGTGGCTACCTACCAAAATCAGCCACAGGTCTAAATTAAAGCTTCTACTTTGTATTCGTTGCTGATATGCTGGTAACGACGAGAAAGTATAGTAAACGAAGGAGCCTACATTCGCATCATTTCCTCGTAGTAGAAAAACAAGTGTCACAACATCCGAATGACGCCACTGGCAGAGGTACTGAGTGGCCTGTGGGGCCAGCACGCGGTGCTTTTTTTTTTTTTATCAGTGTCACAATATCCGCCCCGGTCCACACAAGATTTGAACGCAGATATATAAAGTCTGCGATGTTCCCCGTGCGATAACAAATCTCTGCTTTCTGGAGAACATAACAAAATTAATTTTTCCTGTCCTTGCCTGTCACTGACATCGATTTATATCGCGAAGTTACGGACCGACAGTTTTCCTGTTACTCGATAGACCTTTTCTTGTTACTCGATAGACCGCAACGCGCCTAGAACAACGAATTCTGACTATGTGTCATCGGACAGGGTAGTTTTCCTTCGACCAATCCACTGGTCTCTCCTGTATTGGTAGTTTGTTGTAGCCTATTCATGGATTTCAATATAACTCAATTACTGCATTTCACGTTTACCGGCCATGCAAACAACTGTTTCTCATATAAACCCAAACATTTTTCAGCCTCTTTCTGGCCAGCGTTAGTAGGTACTCTTTATTCAGCTCTCTAAAATGTCAGCATGTTTTAAGTAATAATTATTCTAACGTAATTAGGCCTAAAAATAGCTTTTACCTGTTATCATCACCTTATTTTTTTCTATACTGTTGTGTTATGTGCGACCATGTGCACATTAGTGTATATTGATAGCTTTTCATTTGCAAAAAAAGTGATATATTAATATAAGTTTGGTGGGCGAATTAGCAAATCACTTTTGACAACAAACGTAATTTTTTGTGTGGAAATGTTCCGCGACTAATTTTTTTACGATTACTTGTAATTAGTTTGGATTTATCTGTTCTCATCTGTGTTCTTATTTGTTACTGATATGTACACACAAACACAACACATGTTCTTTTCTAACTTTGTTCGCAAGCAACACATCTTCTCTTTACAAAACACAGTGTTCATGTTGCTGCTGTGTGTACAGATGGGGCAAGGGTGTGCCAAATTTGACTTCCGAATGTGAGGGAAAGGTCAGCACAAGGAAGAGAGTAAAAATGGTTCAAATGGCTCTGAGCACTATGGGACTTAACTTCTGAGGTCATCAGTCCCCTAGAACTTAGAACTACTTAAACCTAACTAACCTAAGGACATAACACACATCCATGCCCGAGGCAGGATTCGATCCTGCGACCGTCGCGGTCGCGCGGTTCCACACTGTAGCGCCTAGAACCGCTCGGCCACAGAGGCCGGCAAGAAAGAGAGTAACTCTCTTGGCAAAACCGACAGTGATCATTCGAAAGGCGTTTCTACTTTGCTACTGTACATTTCGAAGTGGGAACTTCATCAGGGCCTTAGTTATTGTGCAAGGACATCCACGGCGATGTCAACACGCCAGGAATACGTATTTATGGGACTTATAAAACTAAACTCCGTCCGGACAGGCCTCGGAAGGCCCAAAGCCACTGAGCGATAACCGTGTCATCCTCCGCCGATAGGCATCGCTAAATGCGGGTATGGAGGGGCATGTGGTCACCACACCGCTCTCCCGGACGTTGTTGGCTTTCGTGACCGGAGGCGCTACTTGTCAGTCAAGTAGCTCCTCAATTGGCCACACAACGGCTGAGTGCTACCCAATTGCCAACAGCGCTCGGGAGATCAAGACCGTCAACCATCCAAGTGCTAGCTGACACCGACAGCGCGTGACTTGGGTGATTTGAGGGGAACAGGTGTGACCATTGCGACAAGACCGTTGGCCGTATGGAAGTTACAGTGCGTTCTAAAGCGCAATTTTCAAAACTGTGTTGGTTGTATCTAGAAATACAGAAGAATACATGTATATTTTCATTAAGACTTACAGTATACCTACGAATCATGCATATACAACAGAAATATGCGTACGTTGTAGTCTTCAGTCTGAAGACAGGTTTGATGCAGCTGTCCACAATAATCTATCACGTGCGAGGCTCTTCATCTCTGCGTAAAAACTGCAGCTTACATCCATTTGAACCTGCTTCGCCGGCCTGGGTGGCCAAGCGGTTCTAGGCGCTACAGTCTGGAACCGCGCGACCGCTACGGTCGCAGTTTCGAAACCTGCCTCAGGGATTGGAGTGTGTGATGTCCCTAGGTTAGTTAGGTTTAAGTAGTTCTAAGTTCTAGGCGACGGATGACCTCAGAAGTTAAGTCCCATAGTGCTCAGAGCCATTTTTGAACCTGCTTCCTATGATCAAGCCTTGGCTTTCCTCTACTTCCCTTCAATTTCCGTTAGCAGTTCAACTATTCTTTGATGTTCCAGGATGTCAGGACGTGTTTTACCAACGGATCCCTTCTTTTAGCCAGGTTATACCATAAATATCTTCCTCCCCAGTTCAAGTCAGTGCTTCTTCATCAGTAATCCGATCAACCCATCCAAACTCCAGGATTCTTCTGTAGCACAATTTTCAAAAGGTTCGATTTGCTTCATGCTTGAATTGTACATCGTCCAAGTTTCATTGCAAATCTATACCTATTCTCCAGAAATTCTGAAATGCTCCGTGCCAGTTTTCACAAATTGCAATCAGTAACACACTGTAACTCCCGCAGATGCGCATTTTTGGCTTGTTGACATCGCAATGAAGGTTCTTACTGGACCTGATAGTGAATCTGTGGCTTCGAAATATGCGCTGGAAAAATAAAAACGGTACTGAAAAGACAGTAGAAGCCCGCTGTGTAGCAGACTCGTGCTGTTCGTGGGACCACCAGAATGGAACTGGTTGCGGAAGAAATTTTCATCGGCTATAGATAACGGGAGAAGGAATGGTAATGTGGCTGCATCATCACAGTGACCTGCATTAAAACAGTCACACGTAAGACACAACAGTCGGCAATGGAATGGTTTTCAATGGGGTGTTAATCAGGAAAGGCTTTTTGATTTACACCCCTGGAAGATGTCCCGGTTACAGTATAGCTATTTATTTTTTACTTATTCGCCGCGAAGAAAAGATGTCGATGTGCGGATTCATTAAAAACAAACAATGCGGACCTGCGTTGGCAACCGCCGCTAACGCATTCTGAAGCAGACAGCGGTACCGATGAAGGTACAGCTTTCCCTCAGAACACTAAACGAGGAACGTAAGTGAGCCAGAAGCGGCTCAAACCCGCATGCCGGATTAAGGCCTGTTGGGCTGGTACTTCATCCAGTGGTTTCTCTCTTCCAGGCAAATACTCGACAAGCTGCCCATCTCCTCCAAGTATCACATGTCGGAACAGATAAAACATGGAAAGATCTCTGAAAAGTTGGTTACACTATTTGCAGACAGAGAGCTACCTCCCGTCTTAAAACCAGTAAACCCTTGATTCTTTAACGAAACGATTTCCCATGCACAAATCAGCTTCAAACTTCTGATTGCAAATAAGTTAATGTTTACATTTTTGACATTAAGATGGAAGCGAGAAAATGTTTAGAAAAGGTTGAAATTAGATTTAACGATTGTTTCAAGCCGCTAATTGCTCTCATTATCGGACACTTTATGACTGTAGTGTGGGTAATTTGCGTTCCGTTTTAAGCAAAAGTTAGTTTTTCACGCATCTCAATACTTACGACGGCATGCCTCCTACAATGGTATAATTGTGCAGGTACATTCGATATCCTTGAATCTCTTGCGAATAGAGTTATAGATAGAAGTAATAACTTAACGTCATGCCTCATGCTGCTTCTAGTTCATGAACAGCGAATATAAACCGGGTAGTTTCCGCGCCGTAATTACGGTGCCGCAAGACATGCACACAGTTTAAGCTACAATAACTGTCTTACTGCACACACAAAAAAACTTTTGCATCACTCCTGTTCCCAGAGCTCCTGAAGATAGACGTTGACTGTGGATATTGTATCACAGTCACACTCCCTTTGACTGTTTCAGAGATGTCACTAAACCCGCCCAAAGATGTAAACAACTATGCATGAGCAGCACCTATTAGACGGAGGGGTTCCGTCAGCCGATCAGTTCCAGTCATTCCACCAAGAAGGAGGTAAAAAAAAAAAAAAAGCTTCAAATGGCTCTAAGCACTATGGGACTTAACATATGAGGTCATCAGTCCCCTAGACTTAGAACTACTTAAACCGAACTAATCTAAGGACATCACACACATCCATGCCCAAGGCAGGATTCGAACCTGCGAACGTAGCAGCAGCGCGGTTCCGGACTGAAGGGAAGGAGGTACACGGCTCTTGTTGTCTCTACTTCAACCATGCCTAGACGGTAAATACCGCGGTTCGATAGCACCCGCATTGTTATTTTGTGCCAGGAATGGCTCTCAACAAGGGAAGTGTTCAGGCGTCTCGGAGTGAACCAAAGCGATGTTGTTCGGACATGGAGAAGATACGGAGACAGGAACTGTCGATGACATTCCTCGCTCAGGCCGCCCAAGGGATACTATTGCAGTGGATGACCGCTACCTACGGATTATGGCTCGGAGGAACCCTGACAGCAACGCCACCATGTTGAATAACGCTTTTCGTGCAGCCACAGGACGTCGTGTTACGACTCAAACTGTACACAATAGGCTGCATGATGCGCAACTTCACTCCCGATGTCCACGGCAAGGTCCATCCTTGCAACCACGACACCATGCAGCGCGGTACAGAGGGGCCCAAAAACATGCCGAATGGACCGGTAAGGTTTGGCAGCACGTTCTCTTCACCGGTAAGTGTCACATATGCCTTCAACCAGACAATCGTCCGAGACTTGTTTGGAGGCAACCCTGTCAGGCTGAACGCCTTAGACAATACCCAGCGAGTGCAGCAAGCTGGAGGTTCCTTGCTGTTTTGGGGTGGCATTTTGTGGGACCGACCTACGCTGCTGGTGGTCATGGAAGGCGCCTTAACGGCTGTACGATACGTGAATGTCATCCTCCGACGATAGTGCAACCATATCGCCAGCATATTGGTGACGCATTCGTCTTCATGGACGACAATTCGCGCCTCCATCGTGAACATCTTGTGAATGACTTCCTTCGGGATAACGACATCGCTCGGGTAGAGTGGCCAGCATATTCTCCAGACATGAGCCCTATCGACCACGGCTGGGATGGATTGAAAAGGGCTGTTTATGGACGACGTGACCCACCAACCACTCTGAGGGATCTAATCGCAGTTGAGGAGTGGGACAATCTGGACCAACAGTGCCTTGATGAACTTGTGGATAGTACGCCACGACGAATACGTCACTGCAAGAGGATGTGCTACTGGGTATTAGAGGTACCGATGTGTACAGCAATATAGACCACTATCTCTGAAGGTCTCGCTGTATGGTGGTACAACATGCAATGTGTGGTTTTCGTGAGCAATAAAAAGGGCGGAAATGATGTTTATGTTGCTCTCTATTCCAGTTTGGGTCAGGGATTTTCTCTGCCTCGTGATGACTGGGTGTTGTGTGCTGTCCTTAGGTTAGTTAGGTTTAAGTAGTTCTAAGTTCTAGGGGACTGATGATCATAGATGTTAAGTCCCATAGTGCTCAGAGGCATTTGAACCATTTTTCTATTCCAGTTTTCTGTACGGGCTCCGGAACTCTTGGAACCGAGATGATGCAAAACTTTTTTTCATGTTTGTATGTTAAACCTTTGACATTACATTATGAATCTTAATTGATTGATTATGACAGCATCTCAAATTTTTAAATGCGATCAGTAATCATACGAAACGTCGAAAATCACATTTTTGTAGCCCCGTGGAAACCGACAGACAGGCAACATGCAACTGGGTTGTGCAGCATGAACCGAATCATGAACCGGGTAATCCATTTAGTAACACAAAAGACGACACTAGCAGGAATGTCGTCCGACTACAGAGATAAAATAAGGCTTGAGGCTAAATACAGCAAATATGAATGATCCTGAGAAAGAGGAACAACGCGAAAGAAACGGCACATTATACAACCATCATTTGCCACAAAGCATAATAATTGTGAGCTAAAAGCCGGCCGGTGTAGCCAAGCGGTTCTAGGCGCTTCATGCTGGAACCGCGCGACCGCAACGGTCGCAGGTTCGAATCCTGCCTCGGGCATGGATGTGTGTGATGTCCTTAGGTTAGTTGGATTTAAGTAGTTCTAAGTTCTAGGGGACTGATGACCTTCGATGCTAAGTCCCATAGTGCTCAGAGCCATTTGAACCATTTGAAACTTAATCGGTGATCCTTTGATGCCTCAGAGTGTATCCTACCAACCGACCCCTTCTTCTAGTCAGGTTTTGCCACAAATTTTTCTTCTTCCCAGTTCTGTTCAATACCTCCTCATTAGTTACGTGAAATACTCATCTAATCTTCAGCATTCTTCTGCAGCACCATATTTCAAAAGCTTCTATTCTCTTCTTGTCTAAACTATCGTCCATGTGTAGGCCTCGATAGCTGAGTGGTCAGCGCGAAGGAATGCCATGCAAAGGGGCCCGGTATCGATTCCCGGCTGGATCGGAGATTTTCTCCGCTCAGGGACTGGGTGTTGTGTTGTCATCATCATCACCTCATCCCCATCGACGCGCAAGTCGCCAAAGTGGCGTCAACTAAAAAGACTTGCACCAGGCGACCAGTTTACCCGACGGGAGGCCCCAGCCACACGACATTTCAATTCATTTCATCATCCATGTTTCACTTCCATACATGGCTACACAACAGTGTTACGGTATGGGCGTATTTTTCGTGGCTAGGGTGTGGTCCCCTTATTGTGCTTACGAAAACAGTAAGTGCGGAAGGATATGAACACATTGGACAGCATTGTGTACTGCGAGCAATGGAGGAACATCTCGGAGATGATGAGTATTTCTGTCAGCATGACAGTGAACCTTGTTACAAAGCAACATCTGTCAGGTAATGGTATGTCGAAAATAACATTCCTGGAACGGATTGACCTGCCCAGAGCTCCGACCTGAACCTAATGAAACACCTCTGAAATGAGTCTGAATGTCGACTTCTCTACAGACCCCAATGTCCGACATCACTGCCTTCTTTGGTTCCGTCTCTTGAAGACGAATGAGTTTTCATTCCTCCATCTACATTCAAACACCTCACAAAAAATGTCCATAGCAGAATTCAAGCCGTCATAAAGGCGATGGGTGGGCATACCCCTTACTGATGTCCACTGACATGTGTTCGGATACTCTTGATCAGATAGTGTGTAAATTATTGTTTTAACTTTTTTTAATGTGGTCTCACCTGCGTAAAATATTATTGCAAGGTTCAATGTCTCAGATGGAATAACGCCAATGTCATCTGGAATTCACTGTTTTGGTTCATGGACGGACCTGCAGATCCTACTCCTGAGATTGTAAAGAAATAACATCACAAATGAACATATAGTTGATCTTTTGGGCAAGGGACTAACAGTGGATCTTGAGATAACATTGTTTGCACGGCCTCTAATGACTGCCTCGCAGAGTGCTAGATGCATATCCCTTTTAATATCAGGGTTCATAAAGTTGGGAAAGACTCTGCAGTACAAATGTAAGAAAAGACTACAGGATCCCGACACACTGATTCCAATGACTACTGATGTGGGATGATTTCCTTTACCAGAAAAGTGAGGTCCGATTACACCGACCGACGAAACACCACATCGTAGCATCTTCCTGTAGGTGTGTAAAGAGCGTTGATGAACTGCATTAGAGTTCTGTTCCAGTAATAAACGACTTGCTGGTTCGCGGAATCCATAAGATGAGAATCGATCTCATCCGGCATCAACATCTAGCTCCTTAAATTCCACATTCGACGCTTACGCTCTTTTTACCAGTACACTTCTAATGGTAACTGATGATCGTTCTCCTTTATGTGTTACACGATTTGC
The DNA here is from genome assembly GCF_021461385.2 of Schistocerca piceifrons. Lineage (NCBI taxonomy): Eukaryota > Metazoa > Arthropoda > Insecta > Orthoptera > Acrididae > Schistocerca > Schistocerca piceifrons. The sequence goes on along the minus strand of NC_060141.1, from coordinate 121,887,284 downwards.
AGCTTGTACGGCGGAGAGATTAAATCCATGGAGAATTCAGCGTACGATCTCACGGGATAACAGGATCTCAACTGCTTGACTAGACGCTGGACGTCGCTCGCGCGCTCTATAAAACTAATGCATACAGCCTCGATATTCTTCTGGATACGTACAGATCTCGGTCGCCTTATCGATTTATCAACGCTGACACAATTTCTTCCGACTTTACAAATCCACGTTATTACGTCCGACCATACACTCACAGAGCAAAATACCCATATTTTCGCAAAACATTTTCTGGGGGTGAAGTATGTCGTTACTTAATCCACAGTTCCATTAAGTTATAGTTAAATGGCATGGTTCCCTGTAGTCCAAGGTCCCTCTTCTGCAGCGTTATGAATTACACACAGCTGCAACGCTATATTTCAGAAATCATCACCATTGTTTCCTTATACCCTTCGACAGTTACATCTACACTCTGCAAACCACCCTACGGTGTGTCGTACCATCACTCCCTCCTTCCCTGCGACAGTCGTGAATGTTGCGTGGGAAGAACGATTACTGGTAAGTCTCAGAGTGAGCTCGAATCCCTCTAATTTTACTTTCGTGGTCTTTTTGCCTGATATACGTAGGATGGAGTACTGCACTTGTTCACTATTGTAGGAACGCACGCTCCCGTAATTTTAACAGTAAACCACGCTGTCATTCAGAACGCCGGTTTTACAGCTTCTGCCACTGGAGCTGGATAAGCGTTTCTGTGACGCTTTCGCGTTAACTAAATGAACCTGTGACGAAGCATGCTACTCTTCTTTGTGTCTCCTATTTCCTATATCATTTCTGTCCTGTGTGGGTCCCAAACTGAGGAGCAATATTGAAGTATTAGTCGAACGAAAGTTTTGTAATCCACCTCCATCGAGTGTGGACTACACCATCGGTTAGGTCATTTATACATTTACATACTGTGAACACTAATGGTCTTACGTCACCGGAAGTTATTTTTCTGTCTGTTATCAATACATGCTGTGTTCTGTTTGCTATGCGCTCCTAAGTCGAATCATAAAACTGCTCTGATATTCCGTACGCTAGTATTTTGTTCATTAGGCAACAGTACCGATCTCAAAGACCACGGCATCAACCCGGGCGCCGGTGATTGCTGCCATCTGCATCTCATACGATCGTTGTTTGCAGAATCCTCGTTGAGTCCAACAGAGGACGTTTTTGATCTCCAACAAGGTCATAAAACGCGAGCATAAAAAGTGTCCAAAAATTCTACATCAAATTTACGTCAGCAATATAGGCCAATAGTTTTGTGTGTCTGTTCGACAACGGTTCTTGCGCAAACAAGCTACTGTTGGTGCCATGCTGGTATCATTCGCTCCTTATTTTCGGTAACATAAGGGGCGATTAAAAAGTTTCCGTTCGAATACAGCACAGTCCTGAATCTATATGCCAATCGCCATGAGAAGTGAGTCATTCATCTCACGGTTGCATCAGACTGAAGCTACCCGTTTGGTAAAATACCATTTCCTTCAGCGTGAAGAAGTCCTTCTGCACAGCCTCGTCCGGCAGGATTCGTCGATCCTTCAAGGCCTTCTTTAAGGGGCCGATGGCGTGATAATCGCTTGGGGAGAGATCAGCCGACAGCGCGGATGCTTGAGTGACTCCAGTTTGAATTGGCGTAACTTCTGGGTCACGATATTTGCAATATGGGGACGTGAGTTATCGTGAAGGAGCAGCACCCTCTGTCGCAGTTCCTCGGCGGTGGCTTCCGACAGACATTCTGCCCCATACACAATCTTTATTCTTCTTTGGATGTCTAACCGTGATTGTCCTTCGGTAGCCAAGAAAATAACAACAGTACATTGGTCCTGTTTGGACGCATTTGGTAACAATGTTATCGTAGCTCACGTTTCCGCATTTAACGCACGCACGTTGGAAAGACACGAATGTCATACTAATTCCTTGGTTACAGGTTGATACTTATACGCCCGCATCGGAATCGTGCTATGTTGTATATACGCTGCAGCAACGCCGTTAGATGAAAACTTTTTGATCGCCCGCTTATAGTACAAATAGCATATCGAGCACATTCTTGATGAAGTGCATGAAATAAATGCAGACAGTTAACTATTGTGCAAAAGTAAATCACAGTGGTGTCTAAGCACTGCTGTAATGGGTCACTTAAAATCAACGGATCACTTGTTAAAAAAATTATATTTGACGCGTTTCGGGCGCAGCAAATTCTCAGGACATCTATAACGTACACAAGACATTAAGATTAAAATGTTCTGAAAGATAGTCAAGTACATTGACAATTATGTTCACGTATCACACAAAATACATTACTTTCTAGAGTTTCTTTAGCTCAGATTGCCAGTCTTTCAGTAAATTATTATGAATACAGTATTCCTACACACGAGAATTTCGGTCTCCACAAAAAGAAAAGGACTATAGCATTGAATGTTGCTGGTTTTCATTAGTATACTCATCGGTGCACGGTTGATGACGAGCTGCCGTTACGGAACATAGTGTGCTAGCTAGTTAGCAAAACCAGGTGGCACAGTCAAATACGGCCAACTGTCGCATAATGGTTATGCCATTGCACTCTAAATCAGCTACGATATCCACATCCGTGCTTTACAGTCTTCTGAGATTGTTCCAGAGTCGTTCGAGAATTCTTATTTTGCCTGTGTTCACAGCAGCACTGCAATATATTGTACGTTGGTTCTGGATTCAGGCCCGCCGATTTCGGTGGCAGCCTCTTTGTAGACTTTTATAACTTTGATTGCACTTTCATGCATCACGGCAAGTAAAGATAATTGAGAAATTTTCATTCTTTTTAAAAAAATCCGCTTCTCTGTAACTTTTAGCGCATTTTGAAGACACGCGCTTGGAGTTGATGGAGGGTATAGCACACACTCTTCCCCCTTCAAAGCCGGCCGCTGTGGCCGAGCGGTTCTAGGCACTTCAGTCTGGTACCGCGCGACCGCTACCGTCGCAGGTTCGAATCCTGCCTCGGGCATGGATGTGTGTGATGTTCTTAGGTTAGTTAGGTGTAAGTAGTTCTAAGTTCTAGGGGACTGATGACCTCAGATGTTAAGTCCAATAGTACTCAGAGCCATCTGAACCATTTTGAACCCCCTTCAAAACTCCACTTGGTTCACTCGCATCCGATGATAAGTCTCATCAAGATTATCCCGTTTGTGAGTGTGTGTGTGTGTGTGTGTGTGTGTGTGTGTGTGTGTGTGTCGAATCCACGATCGTAGTAGGTTCACTTTGCGCGTGCACAGTCGGTGACGACCGCTCGCCAAGTGTGTCAGAGTGCTTCTGTTATGAACTGTCATCCCCCTTCATTAAAGCGAGACCAAGATGTCGGCGCTGTATTTATTTTTAGACGTATTCGGTGTCGGTTTCAAAGACGTTTTCACCGCAAAAAGTTAAAGAGACGTATTAGGGCAACTAACAGAAAATTTCATTTGTGTGCTATTACGAGAAGGCCACGAGGCAAAATTAAAAACACAAAAGTGCATCTGTCACTCAATGAAATTCGTCTACAGCTATGGTATGATATTTCCGTACGATAATTTAGGAAATTATCTTTCGCTAGGGCGAAGTAAGAATCATTCAGTGATGAAATAAATGCGAAAAATTACTTTCAATATTTCCTTTAGCCCATATTGCCAGTCTTTCAGTAATTTGGTATGAATACAGTATTCCTACCGAGGAGAATTTCTGTCTCCATTAAAAGAAAAGGACTATAGCACTGAATGTTGCTGGTTTTCATTTATGAATGACCTTCTTCACCAAATTACTGTTGTCTGCAAACTCAGTTACAAGCTTTGACATTTATAAGCTGGCAGTAAGCATCGAAAACTACTACGCATAACGAGAAAATGAGCGTTTGTGTCGGCCTGATTTGTGTCGATAACAATGGTCAAAACAGTCAAGCGATGAGGCTTAGGGTTTGAGATTCCATTAGAATACACATTTACCTTGTATTCGTCTGTGAAGCCTTTTTCGTGCACAGTACAACCCATTAAACGGACATATTTGAACTAAAGTCAGTAGCGGAGAATGCAAAATAAATATATTTTAATCGAACTAATGATTGCCACTACGTCAGATAACTGTTATTGAGTAAATGCGTTTTGGCTGTGATCGCGGTTGCAACTAAAATATTGTATCCCGATATGTCGTGATGAGCATATTGTGCCCTGACATGCTGAAGTGAAGTGCAGCTGTTAAGCGTTAGCCGGCCGGTGTGGCCTTGCGGTTCTAGCGCTTCAGTTTGGAACCGCGTGACCGCTACGGTCGCAGGTTCGAATCCTGCCTCGGGCATGGATGTGTGTGATGTCCTTAGGTTAGTTAGGTTTAATTAGTTCTAAGTTCTAGGCGACTGATAACCTCAGCAGTTAAGTCGCATAGTGCTCAGAGCCATTTTTTTGTTAAGCGTTAGTACAGGAAGAGGAAAAAGGCCATATCACTCAACCAGACACTTCAGCTAAGACATATGACTGATAACTTAATGCTCGGTTGTCCTACATAATCTCCCTCGACTTGACCACAAACCATGCGAAACTGTTAGAAAAAAACTTCTTTGGGATACTCGCACTTTCTTCGGTCTTGGCGAATCACCAGAGATAGATTTGTATTGGCAACACCAAGTCTCGCCACCAGGAAAGGATTGTCCACGTTTTTCATTTCAATCAATCGCGACAGGCGTCTGCTCGTCGTTGTTTTTTGTTTGGGAGTCAAGGTGTGCGGAACAAACTATGTACACACTTTTGTCTTCTTCAAAACATTCCGCAGAATGATCAGTTCGTTGCTCTATTGCGTTTTGTGACAAAATAACGTTGCCACATTACAGCCGCTCGTCCACTACTAAACTCCGACTGCTCACAACTGACTGGTCGACTGGACATCTCGTTGTTTACAGTTGTTAGTTCATCTGCCACCGTAGCTACTGCGCTGACGTCGCTCATAATACAGGAATAAAATCAGTTTCGGTTGTTGTAGGACGGACAGAGTGTATATTTCTCTTAAATAAATATTCCACGTGTTTTACAAGAAAGTGAATATGTGATGTTTATGTTAATACTATGAATGACTTGTTCAGATTTGTTTTAGAGGAAAGCGATTTGCCCCAATTGTTGATAACAAAACTGTATTCAATTACCTGGCATTGTCAGTTTTGTACGAGGTGATTTGTAATTATCAATCCTGTAGTCTTCTTGTGGGAACACTTTATTACCTAAGATTGCAGAGATTTGTTTGTTGATAACTAGTTTCAGCAAATTAAATTACCATCTTCAGATCAAATAGTGATAAGTAGTAGTGTCTTCATCGATCTCTGAAGTTAGACACTTGTCATAATCGTGAGTAAAATTGCGAAACACAGTAATGACAAAGTGTTTAACTTCAAAGATTGATATACAGGGTGTTACAAAAAGGTACGACCAAACTTTCAGGAAACATTTCTCACACACAAAGAAAGAAAATATGTTATGTGGACATGTGTCCGGAAACGCTTACTTTCCATGTTAGAGCTCATTTTATTACTTCTCTTCAAATCACATTAATCATGGAATGGAAACACACAGCAACAGAACGTACCAGCGTGACTTCAAACACTTTGTTACAGGAAATGTTCAAAATGTCCTCCGTTAGCGAGGATACGTGCATCCACCCTCCGTCGCATGGAATCCCTGATGCGCTGATGCAGCGCTGGAGAATGGCGTATTGTATCACAGCCGTCCACAATATGAGCACGAAGAGTCTCTGCATTTGGTACCGGGGTTGCGAAGACAAGAGCTTTCAAATGCCACCATAAATGAAAGTCAAGAGGGTTGAGGTCAGGAGAGCGTGGAGGCCATGGAATTGGTCCGCCTCTAGCAATCCATCGGTCACCGAATCTGTTGTTGAGAAGCGTACGAACACTTCGACTGAAATGTGCAGGAGCTCCATCGTGCATGAACCACATGTTGTGTCGTACTTGTAAAGGCACATGTTCTAGCAGCACAGGTAGAGTATCCCGTATGAAATCATGATAACGTGCTCCATTGAGCGTAGGTGGAAGAAACTAAAATGAGCTCTAACATGGAAAGTAAGCGTTTCCGCACACATGTCCACATAACATCTTTTCTTTATTTGTGTGTGAGGAATGTTTCCTGAAAGTTTGGCCGTACCTTTTTGTAACACCCTGTAGACAGTACTACTTTGTACTATTTGATGTGTAGATGACAATTTAATTTGCTGAGACTAGTTATAATTGTACACATATTTGGTATCTTGGCTAATAAAGTATTCCCACAACGAGACTACAACAATGAAAATTGTATTCACTAAGTTCCCGAGTCCACACTATACAGCTAGTTACTGAATGAACAAAATAGCGCCCCCTCTCGTTGTATGTTACATGCAGCTGCAATATAAGATGTTGAAATTAACAAAGTTAGGATACTAGAAGTATATTTTATCCTGTCATTCACAACAGTTACTCATAAAGTTGTGGATGTCGCCAGACAACGCAACAACATGTGGAGCCATGTTGATGGAGTGTTACAGTACCTGACAGAAGCAATTCCCGATCGACTAATACATGCGGACGGCTCAAAAGACGCTGTAGGTAATGGTGTATGTACTTAGATCCTGCCTTGGGAAGTACGGACGGATGTAAATTGCTCCCAGAAACATCGATTAGGACGGTGAAATTAACAGCAGTTTTGGCGACGCTGAAGTACGCTTCACAACACGTTGATTTGAAGAATGTTACACTTTCATACTTTCAAACAGTGCTACAAATACCAAAACAACACGGCAAATAACGCCGTCCGTGTATATGATAATCCAGCATGCGGAACACTTGCAGGAAAGGAACAACGAAGCTATTTTTATACGGCTAGAAGGTCATTGCGACCTTTGCAGCCTTGAAAGAAGCGATTATCATGGGCAGTCAGGGGCACGATAAGATCCAGTACTAATATTCGTAATCTGGTTCAACGACACATCAAGAAACAAAATGGACTGTAAATGTAAAAGATCTCCCTGAGCACTTCGTTACAGTGAAGTATACTCATATACGCGTGTATTCCAATGGCGTGCTACACAGAGGTGACAAAAGTCATAGGTATCTCCCATCTCTGGCATGACGCACTACACGGTTGGTTAAACGATATTGGCTGCAAGGGGCGGGATGACAGAGCTTGCTACGCATGGCCTCCACCGTCATCTGATCTGATGCCAAGCGATTTTTACCTTTGTGATTCATAAAGGATCACGTGTATTTATACTTGCGCTACAACCTGGAGTAGCTGACTTCAGAAACAGGGCTGAAACAGTTATTGCAACAATGAACTCAGACACACCGATAAAGGTTTGGGAAGAACCCGTCTATCAGCTCGATGTGTGCTGTGTGACGAATAATGCTCACATTGAATAGTTGTAAGGAAAACTGTTTGAGTTGTTCTTTCATTTAATGTATTTTTATAATAAAGTTAAGCTGAATGCAATAAATGCTACATAGCCTTTAAAACCGGTATGTTCATTCTGAAACACCCTGTAGTATCAGAAACATCCGTTTTGGACATATTTCAAGAGATTGTACTGTTTTGGACCAAAATAAGTCAGCCAATTCTAATAGTGACCAGAAGGCAACGTTTCAGAAATTCTTGTTCCACCCCAGGGGAAGGATGGTGGTCCTACATAGTTTCAACTTGGCTTTCTCAGCCGTAAGAATAGTTCTCTCGATGTTCTAAGGAAGCTCACCCTTGACTTCAGTCTTTGCGGGTGCGGTTCAGACCCATAAGGGGATGGGTTTTTTCTTGCTTCACTTTCTGTCTCTCCTAGTTAGCTGCAAGTCCTCTTCAAGTACGATGATATTCCTGCAAGATAGTAGAGATTTTCGACTAGTATGGAATAAAAACAACTTGTTATAATCTTGTATTTATCGATGAGAGCTATACTTATCTGTCTGGCACGTTTTGAATTCTACTAAACGGGACAAATATACTCTGCCGCAGAGTAGCATTATGTCACTGTAGACATTCGGACGATTCCAGGTAGATTGTCGCATTGTGATCTGGCCATTTACTTTAGCAGATTGTTCCAGATAAACTTGCGATGTGCAGTGTTTCTTGTAAGTAAGCGATCTACCGAACGTCTTTCCTAGACATTCTGGAGAGCCACAGTATTTCATACCTACTCTTCACTATACCATCTTCGACATGAGCGGCTTTCTCTGTTTCTCATATGAAAAGCACACAGTTGTGTCTTCGAGTAATTTTTCTTTTAAACTGGAGTTGGTTTGTGCAGAAGTATGCTCACAGCTCTTCAAAGGCGTTTGTGAGGGCGGTAACCACACATTCAAACATTCCTCTGGATAGTTAGAACGAGGTCATCAGCATACATGAAACTCCTGCTACTGTGGGCTACGGGTTGGTCGTTCGCGTATACAAGGTTTTCAATGTCTTTGCGTGAAATGTGTAGGAGTGGTAGATCACATCATGGGAACAACTTTTGTTAGGGACAAATGTACGTTGACGCTAGCATTGTTTAGTATTAGCAGGCCCTAGGACGACAAGATGTCACCGAACTAGCAGGGTCTAATAACCGACTGTGCTGCGTACTGCCTATCACAGTAAACTGATAGTGATCTCCAACAAGAAAACCTTAAGTATGAGTGTCTCTAAGCGGAGGAGAAGGATTTCAGTTTTCCTGGGGTTACCCCTTGAATACGGAGCAGATGAGTGGATTATAGGCAACACCTAAGCACACGCTCCACACAGAGTGCCTATGTTCTGCCTCCTCTCAGGAACATAACCAATAGAAGAGGACGCTTCACAGCACCGGGAAGCTTCAACGAACGTTATGTCTCCAACAAAAGGTGCTCCTAATGACACGCTCTACCCCACTAGACGTCTGATGCAAAGACTTGTGTATATTGGACAGAATTTGAGAAAGAGGCCATTCTTGTGTAGTCTCCATCGACTGCGCTGTCCTTGGAAATGACGGGAAAACTGCGGTGCTGCTAGACAGTGGCGGCGAACCTGGGTAGATTACAATGCTTGGTTACGCTGTAGGCGTGACTAGTACTAGCTGGTTGTTTACAGTGCCATATACTGCTCGTGTCAATTACAAGCCTCAAAATCGTTTTCTATAAACTGTGTAAGGTTCAGCAGTTGGTTTGTACAACTTACTTACTAGATCATAATCGAGCCTATCTGGGTACGGGAAGGGCATCAGCTACAGGTAAAAAGATAGCATGGTTGTGAAACTGATATAAAATTGTAAACTTAAGCTTCCGAGACAGTTGGTCTGTGCATGAAATTCTTCGGTATTTGCGACCTCATTGAGAATATGTGAAATTGCTCCAACGTTTAGGGCACTGTTGCAAATGGCCTTCGTTAGGGAAGTAAGCAAAACACACAGAGGAAGGCCGTGTGCAACAATGGCCGAAACATTGGAGGAATTTTACATACTAACAATGCGATCAATAGTTACCACGAAGAATTGTACGGTCGGTGATCCAAAATTCTTAGGACTGTTTTCTTCTTGGCCAGGCTTAAACAGATCAGTCACACAGCTCTTTCAACATATTTTTGGAGTTTCATATTTGCGCATACAGCTGTTGAAAAATGTGTGCATTTTTAATGTTATTAAATTTAACTCTTCAACTTTATCTAAACCAGCTGATTTTCCATTTTCACTCTGTTTTTGTAGTTTCCTCTAATTCTTTGATTATGAGTAACGTTGCAATGCCATTACTGTCCTCTTGTTCTTCTCTTAATAGTTTTCTATTATTTGTGGGTGGTCTTCATATACAGTAGTAACGGGTGTACTATTTCATTGGCAGTAATATTTTGACATACAGTAGTTTGTATTGGATCATTGCTTATCCGCTTCAGGAGTCTCCACGCTTTTTGACTCTTTCTTAACAGAAGCAAGTTCCTATGATTTTAATCCAATGATCTCTTTTGCCACTCTGGTCCAGGAAATGAGTAGATTTCCTGTTTACCCAACTTGGTAGCTTTGTGGTCAGCACACGGCACTCGCATTGCAGAGGACGTAATTTCAAATCGCCATCCGCCCATCGATATTTAGATATCCCGCGTTTCCCGTGAACCGCTTAAGGCGAATGTCGGGGTGGTTCCTTTGTCAGTGATACCACCGATTTCCTTTTCCATCCTTCCTCATTTCGAGCTTGCGCTTCGTCTCTAGTGACCTCATCGTTGACTGGACGTTAAACCCTAGTCATCCTTTTTAAGCCCTAATCTTTAATTTTGTTCCCTGCTTTACAGTCGATTCGTTTTAGATTTTTTTCATATAAGTTGCCGTATCCTGTAAGTAGGGCAGTTTGATCTGATGTTAGCTAGAAGACATAAGATGATTGACAACGACAAGGAATAAAAACTTTCTAGAACACCTGTCTCCAGCCATGGTTAAGGTGTTGCAACTTTCTGGTCCTGGTTCTGTCGAACATGTTTCGGCGTCCATTTGTTCCTCATATCTTGGTAAGCGTGCCTTTCTAAAATGAAACCTCTTGCGTGATCGTACCTTATGACGCATCTCTGTACTCGATGGATGTTGAAAGACAATTATTTTTCTATCACTGCGCAACTTTCCTCGTGACGAACACACCAGACCTGCCTACTAGACACAATGGCGTCGGCGATAATATTCGGTATCACCGGAATAACGGAATAAGAGCGTGGCGAGATAACAAGTTTCGCGCGCGAACTCCGAAGACCACTTCCGTCTTACTCACAGCTTACTCAGGTAATGCGTCTTTGTTCTACGTCACACTGTACAGTCACGATCAAAGTTATCTTTCGGCAACAACAGACTGGAACCGCCTATGTGGCCAGCCCGTCTTCTTGCTCGGATTTGTCAATAAACGCGAAGTCCTCGCACTAACTACTTCCGGCTTTGCAGAGCGAGGTTTCCTCAAGTATTACGTGTGAGTTGCTATATAAAGACCAGGAAATTAGTATGTCCCCCTACTTCCCCAGTCCTCATTACAACCCATCTCAGCGCTATGTTTTTACTCATATCCGGCGACTCATAGGAGCCTCTAATATGACCTATCCTAACTCTTAACTTTCCCGGTGCAGGTCCGTCCGCTTTTAGGGAATGTGCAGTGCTTCATATAAAATCTCTCATATTTATACGCTATATCTTTATTTTAGTTTTCGCTATAAAGAAAGAAAAATTCAACGGTTATATTTATAATACCACTAATCTGTAAAACGTCTGTGTCTTACAATGTAGTGCACTGCGCGACAAGCTATACGAGCTGGACCATAACCACTCTGCCTTCAAGAGCAGACCGCTTTATCTGTTTGTTTGTTTTTGTTTTTTTCTCTTCCACACCATATGTTAACCTAGCCCCGGTATTTCTCGCTCTTCGCCATAGCCAGACAACTTCTCACATTCGATTCCTTCTGTAAAGCGTCCATACATCTCTGTTAGATGTCGTAACTCACATTCGCCAAGATCAATGCAGGCAAGTTTCAGGCACTGTGAAAGGCAGTTTTGTAGCCAGCAGCGTTTCCATTCATCGACGTTACTGAATTCATCTTCAGCAAGAATCCTGGCTGTGACAAGAGTGGGAAGTATTGATCTCAACCTTTTTCGCACCATAATTCAATTTTGGAAGGTCATGGTTCAAATGGCTCGAGCACTATGGGACTTAACATCTGTGGTTATCAGTCCCTTAGCACTTAGAACTACTTAAACCTAACTAACCTAAGGACATCATACACATCCATGCCCGAGGCAGGATTCGAACCTGCGACCGTAGCGGTCACGCGGTTCCAGACTGAAGCGCCTAGAACCGCACGGCCACACCGGCCGGCGTCAGAATTACAAAGTCTTCCGATGTTCAGCTAGTAGTGCAGTCTTCCATCTGATGCTAGGAGGTGGAATTTGACTCCAGACAGATAACCAGTGCGTTGGAGTAGATGGCATTGACGCAATAAGTAGAACATCTTCTTTTTCACGTACGGACTATTAAGCTAGGCAGATGCACAATACTCTTCTGCTGAGTACACCATTACGAGCACCAGTACTTGAAGAGTATCTGCTTACAGTCCCCAACCAGAGCCACAGGGCGTGTAAAGGATGGTATTTCTGCTTTTAGTTCGGCAGAGTTTCGCGTGAAGTGCTCCTTAAAAGAAAATGTCTTGTCTAAGTTGATCTCAAGGTATTTTGGTTACATATGATGAACTAGTTTATCTCCCTCAAAATACACATCAAGAGCTCTGTGTGCCAATCTACTGGACAGATAAAAACATGCACCTTCCGTTTTCGAAAGTTTTATTTTGAATAGTCATTGCTTAATGATCCACATGACTAAACCTTCTGGACTTGTGCTGAAGGAATATAAATTAAACAAGATCGTAGCAAGAACCGATCCCTGCGGTAAGCTATTATTAACTATTTTTGGACTGCTAGTGTCTTTGCCTGTTCTTATGTCGTTTGAGCTGATGACTTGCCAGGTTTGAGTATTGCTATGATTTTTCATTGCTTTATTTTTTTATGGCATTGAAATGGTTATCATGATGTCAGAGAAGAATTCCGCTAGCCAACTTTTTACATAGGTCTCACAGTGCACAAGAAATTCGGGTGGATTCTATCTTCCCCCAGTGCCTTTCGATCTTCTGGAGTTTTAAGATCAACAGAAATTTCAGAAACGGGGGAAGTTCTTGAGAACTCGGATTGGTCATTAGTGTTCTTTTTGAGCGATGTAAGTTCGCGTCGTGTCTTGTACGAGCTTTGTCCCTTAATGCTCTGGATGTAGACAGTAAGCCGGCCGCGGTGGTCTAGCGGTTCAGGCGCTCAGCCCGGAACTGCAGGACTGCTACGGTCGCAGGTTCGAATCCTGCCTCGGGCATGGATGTGTGTGATGTCCTTAGGTTAGTTAGGTTTAAGTAGTTCTAAGTTCTAGGGGACTGATGACCACAGATGTTAAGTCCCATACTGCTCAGAGCCATTTGAACCATTTTTGATGTAGACAGTAATCCCTTGGTGCTCTGGATGTAGGCAACAAATGTGACGCAGTCCCTTTAGCCGAAATATGGGTGTTGTCCCCTACTTTTATTTTGTCATATCATATATTAATTACAATAATAATTATTGTAATAATTATAATTATCATTTAAGGTGTTTTTATTTATGTACCGCTCATATACTGTTCTTAATTATTTATTATTATTTTTGTTGTTCTTATTATTAAAGTACTGCCCGTGTAATATGCGTATTGTGATGTCACTCACTAAAGGTATATGATTAGATACGAGAGAGGGCCGGAAGGCGCTGATCTTGCCAGGTGAAATAAATGCCTGCATGGAGGGAATCTGTTTCTTCCAGCCGTTTCCGCTTAGATCCGGGAAAGGTCAGTCTTTCTGTTATTTACTTAGGACCTTTTTGTTATTTTCTTAGTAATGGATGGTCTTTCCCTCTATATCGTGCCCTATTCAACAGCGTCAAAGTAGTTGGGAGGAGGCACAATCAGCCTGAGAGTGGAAGCTGTTAGCTGTCTAGGCATCAGACAAGCAAACTGAAAAGAATCCCCTCCTAAACATAACTTGTAATTTTCTAGAGCCCCATACTGCTTTCGATATCCATAGTTTTCATGCAACTTTATCCTCCGAAAGCCAGCGTGATCTGTCTCAAAATATAAATACATCTAGTATCTGTTCCTGGAGAAAATCCGACCTGGGTGTAAGGACAGGGCTTCGGTTCTTCTTCACAGCTACATCTATAGCATCCTTTGCAAGCCACCTAACGGTGTGTGTTAGAGGGTACTTCTCGTACCATTAACTGATCAACCTTCCCTGTTCCACTCGCGAATGGCACGTGGGAAAAATGATTGTCGGTAAGTCTCTGTATTGGCTCTAATGTCTCGAATTTCCTCCTCGTGGTCGTTTCGTGAGATGCATGGGGGAGGAAGTAATATGTTGTGCGACTCTCCTCGGAAAGTGCTCACTCAAAATTTCAATAATAAACCTCTCCGTGATGCACTCCGCCTCCCTCGTAACATCTATCACTGGAGTTTGTTCAATATCCCTGTAACGCTCTCGCACCGAATAAACGATCCTGTGACGAAATGCGCCGTTCTTCGTCGGGTCTCCGCTATCTCTTCTATCAGCACTATCGGGTAAGGGTCGCAGATCGATGAACAGTACTCGAGAATCGATCGACCTAGCACCTGGTAAGCACTTCATTAGTGGATAAGTTACATTTCTTTAAAATTCTTCCTGTGAATCTCAATTTGGTATCTGCTTTTTCTGCTATTTGTTATATGTGGTCATTCCACTTAAAAACCGAGCGAGGTGGCGCAGTGGTTAGACACTGGACTCGCATTCGGGAGGACGACGGTTCAATCCCGCGTCCGGCCGTCCTGATTTAGGTTTTCCGTGATTTCCCTAAATCACTCCAGGCAAATGCCAGGATGGTTCCTCTGAAAGGGCACGGCCGACTTCCTTCCCTAATCCGATGAGACCGATGACCACGCTGTCTGGTCTCCTTCCCCAAACAACCAAACCAAACCAACCATTCCACTTAAGGTCGCTCTGATATTTTACAGTAGATACCGGTACTGCTTCCAGCAGTTCGTCGTCAGTAGTGTAGTTGTACAATAGTGGATTTCTTTTGCTATTTACGCACAATATGTTACATTTATTTACGTTCAGGGTCAGAGCATGCGGCATTCATCAATCCTCCACCGGTCATTCTGCAAATCGATACTGTCTTCTGGCGTCGCTACTTTCTTATAGACAACAGCATCATCTGCGAACAGTCTTAAAGAGCTTCCAACGGTTTCTACCAGATCTTTTATGTACACTATAAACAGTAACGGCGGTTGTATCACACTTCCTTGGGGTACTCCAGAAACTACCTTTACATCTGTCGATTTTGTTCCATTAAGAGCGACGTGTTCAGATCTGTTTGCAAGAAAATCTTGAATCCAGTCGCATATCCGGTTCGATACTCGGTAAGCCAGTATTTACGTTTTCCACTAAATGGCAGTGCGGGACTGTGTCAAAAAATGGTTCAAATGGCTCTGAGCACTATGGGACTCAACTTCTGAGGTCATCAGTCCCCTAGAACTAAGAACTACTTAAACCTAACTAACCCAAGGACATCACACACATCCATGCCCGAGGCAGGATTCGAACCTGCGACCGTAGCGGTCGCGCGGTTCCAGACTGTAGCGTCTAGAAGCGCTCGTCCAGTCCGGCCAGCGGGACGGTGTCAGATATTCTCCGAAAAGTCATTATTCTTGGGCATAAAACATGCTCCACACTTCTACAGCAGATTGATGTCGTCGATATTGGCCTATAATTCTTCTCGTCAAAGTTTTTTAACGATTCTATTGAAATTAACACAAGTCCAGCATAATACGGTGTAGTTTGTTTGCTTTGTAAGCGTAATGCCTGTTAAATATTTTTTGTTGGTAAAATGGTGGATAAGAAGGTAAAATACTACTGTTAAGCAAAAGTTACTGTCATGCATACATTGTTGATAATGAGATTTATAACATGTTAAGTCTTTTGTAATAAAAGAGGCGTGATTTTAAACTATGTGAAATAGTGGATTTAAATGTGTAGAAATAGTTCATACAGAATTCTATTTTCAGCGGAAAAAATCTGAGCTGAATATTTGTAGAAAGGTGTGCAATGTCTTGTCTATGCACACGAGGAATTCGCGCAGGTTGAAAAAGTGCTCTAATTGAATGGATCATTTTGACATTCATGTAATGTATTCGCAGTTGCGAATATGGACAGCCATCACCTGTACAATAGAATGACGACAATGAAAATTTGTGCCAGACCGGGACTCGAACCCGGATTTCCCGTTTATCGCGAGCAGTTCTTGTCTACACTGGTCAAGATTTTTACCATCGCTCGAATTTCCGGCAACCAGAACCAATATCCGCCTGACGTTGTAGGTGTGACGTGTGCAAACTCATTCTACATAATTGTAAGGTATTACAGCTCGTGTTAAAAACGTAAATGCGTTGTATTATTAAATTCATAAAGCTTTGTCTTCTGAAACAGAACAAAATTTCGCGATGCTCTCTATAGTGAGCCATGAAGTCAAACGTCACGGCCCACCGGTTGGGAAATGCTGATGTTCGTTCTGCTTAGCATCAGAAACTGGAAATCTGACATATTCGGTTGGAGACAATGAGCACATTGGCACATCTAGTTGAGTCCAACATTAAAGCATGCTAGAAAATTTTACACAAGTGCGTTGGAACATGGCAGACAAACATAGTGTAAAGGCACAGTGGCCAAATTTACAGATTACAGAAAGTAAATCGGAATCGCAAAAACCGCACAAAGTGAGTTCCATTGTCGCTGTCCTCAATGCAAACAACTTCTGTCATCTGTTTCACTTAATGCTCTACGCCGTCTGGCGCGAGAGTATATCAGCAGATCATTTATTGACAGTATAAGGCAAACCATCTTTGTCGAGAATACTGTGACGCAAGATGGTAACACGTAAGAGATGTGATAAAAAATATGCGGTGAACGCATTTTTTTAGCCGCAGCTCCTGCCGCTACAACCATTTAAGGGTATATGTCGAATAGCCTCGCCCGATGAGACAGGCAGCGTCAAGTTGAAACAAGTTCTGAGTTGTTAGCGTAAGAGACGCTAGAGTGAGATTGTGTTTACCGGGTCTGTCGCGCATCATGGAACAACGCTTGTGTTAAGTTCTGTTTCAAAGAAGTACCGAAGAAACTCAAGAAATTGGTGTATGCTCTAATGCTGTAATTCTGAAGACTGTTTACAAGTGGTACGAGCGTTCTCAAAGCGGAAATGAATCGGTAGAAAACGAGCAACTGCCCGGACGTCTATTAAACTCAAAAACACAAGAAACCGTGCAAAAAGTGGCAAAAATTGTTCGTTATGACAGGCGGACAGCTCTTCGAGAGCATACCGTGGACTTAGCATCTCGTATGGGTCCGTGCAGAGCATGATTTTTCCATTTTCCATTACTGATAATTTGCAAATGAGATGAGTGAGGGCACAGATTGTTCTCAGATTTTTGAGAGATGAACAGATGGAAATTCGTGTGTCACTTTGCTCAGAGTTGAAGGGTCGGTCGTCTTCATTCAGATCCGTACTTCATGTCCAAAATTATAACTGGAGATGAAACCTGCGTCAATGGGTATTATCCTAAGACGAACAGTCAGGGTTCCGAAACGACAACCAGTGAATCTCCTCATCCTAAAAAGGCACGCCAGTCAAAATCGAATATCAAAGACACGCTCATTGTTTTTTTTTTTTTTCGTTTTTGAGAGCATAGTGCGATCAGAGTTTGTTCCAAGTAGAACAACTGCAACGTTTGCGAAACGATGTACCAAGAAAGAGACCAGAAAAATGGTTGAATGGCTTCCTTCTTCATGAAGACAACGCGCCGTGCCATATCTCGCTTCTAATTTGCAAGTTTTTGGCCATAAAAGTATTCTTCTCTGTCCACTTCCGTCTTAACGATATTTGGCGCCACGCGACTTCCGGCTTTTCCCAAAAATTAAAACTGTGCTTGAAGGAAAATGTTTTAACGCTGTTCCTGGCAATGAGAGGGCCACGACAGAGCAGCTGAACGCTCTTCCAAAACAAACCTCCCAGAAATGCTTCCAGTCAGGGATCCGACGTTGGCATTAATGCATTACTAGCCAAGGACAGTACTTTGAAGGAGATTAAATCAAAGTCCATGTAAGTTTATTACTTAGTTTCCAATAATATTATTCATCGTATTTTTTATCACACTTCGTAAATAAAATGATTGTGCAAATTTCTAATTCGTAACAGGCGTTGCATAATATACGAGGGTAATCCCAAAAGTAAGGTCTCCTATTTTTTTTATAAGTACATAGACCTGTTTATTTCTACAGTGGTTTACATCAGTTTACAGCTTGAACATTTAGCTATTTTTCGACATAATCACCATTTCCGTCGATGTGTTTTTGTAGACGCTGTGGAAGTTTTTGTATGTCCATGTCGTACCAGCTCGCCAACGTGCTGTTCAGAAAGTTATGAACCTCTTCTTTCACCTCGTCGTCGGAGCTGAATCGCTTTCCGGCCAAATGATCTTTTAACCTAGGGAACAGGTGATAATCACTGGGCGCCAAGTCAGGACTATAGGGTGGGTGGGTGATTATGTTCCACTGAAACTGTTGCAGGAGAGCAACGGTTTGCCGAGCGATGTGTGGGCGAGCGTTGTCGTGGAGAGTGTGTACGCCCTTGCTCAACATTCCTCTTCTCCGGTTCTGAATTGCCCGTTTGAGTTTTTTCAGAGTCTCACAGTACCGCCGGCCGCGGTGGTCATGCGGTTCTAGGCGCTCAGTCCGGAACCGCGCGACTGCTACGGTCGCAGGTTCGAATCCTGCCTCGGGCATGGATGTGTGTGATGTCCTTAGGTTAGTTAGGTTTAAGTAGTTCTAAGTTCTAGGGGACTAATGACCACAGATGTTAAGTCCCATAGTGCTCAGAGCCATTTTTTTCTCATAGTACCTGTCAGCGTTAAATGTGGTACCAGCGATTCAGCTCCGACGACAAGGTGAAAGAAGATGTTATAACTTTCTAAACAGCTTGGCAGCGAACTGGTATGACATGGGCATACAAAAACTGCCACAGCGTCTACAAAAAAGCATCGACAGAAATTGTGATTATGTCGAAAAATAGCTAAATGTTCAAGCTGTAAACTGATGTAAACTCTTGTAGAAATAAACAGGTCTATGTACTTATTAAAAAAAATTGGAGACTTTACTTTTGGGATTACCCTCGTAGAATTACGTCGATAGTATTCCTCTAACGTTCAAAAATACACACAGTCTTATGTGAATGGTCTATGATGCCCACTGCTGGACAATCATGTGTACTTAATTATAAACAGTCATATTATTTTCAATTCAGAACTGCTAATGGCAAATCCCTTCCCGCTAAAAAGCTGGACAATGCGTCTGCAGAGCTCCTGAAAGCGCGAGGTGTGCTCCATAGCATGTGCTGTATAAGTAATCCGCCAAGGGGGGAATGTGACGACACCTTTCTGCGTTTACGAGTGCAGCGCCTTATAACAGCTGTTGCACCTCGCTCAACGTTGCCGAACAAAGAACGCGTGGCTGAGCCAAGAGCGCGTAGTTACAAAACGACAGAGTGGAATGGCTGCGTTATCTCGGCCAGATACGCTATCTGCTCCGCCACTCGCAGGCCATCTAAGCACTACAAAATAACGTTGTCAGCTCCCAGCCCACACCTACCTTCCCCATCTCACTCGAGATCGGGTTAGGACTTGAGTGTTTCGCTGTTGTGTTCTCCCACAGCCCGGAAGTGCGGCGTGACTCATTCAGAGTGCGTTGCCGCTGTTGGATTCACAGTCACCTGATATCGTGGCAGAGGCTCAGCTAACTGCGACTGCTAGCTCTGACCAGTGACGATTCTGGACCTTTTCTCCGGCGTGCCACACCTTCTAGTGTAACCAAGTTGGTGTTGCAAGAATGATCAATGGTTGGGTCCTGAGTGGATGGGATACGGCTACATTTTGTTCATGTTCTAAGCTGATTTTGAAACATGTTTAATCGTCAGGATCGTTATTGTGTTAGGGGGTTTGATTAGAGCGTTGGAACCCTTTTGTAACACTAAACATTTTACTAAGCCCTAAAATAAGCGAAACCTGGTTTTATGTTCATTCTTTAAATACCACCATTTACCGAAAGTCATACAAAAGTAGGTATATTAAACACTGCTGACGTCTACGACAATATACAAAACAACACACAATAGTGCAGTACCCAAAATAACGTTGTATCGATTCCACTGTAAACTGATAAATTGTTTTCGTTTAATGGGAAGTATGAAGTAGTTTTTTTAATTTGACCAAATGCTTATGTTCGGCTTAAAAGATGAGAGCTGAAGATGCCTGTCAGGTTCAGCATCCAGTTTATTGCAGTATTTCGTCTCTGTAGTTGCACATGCTGAGAATCCCGTTTCACACAAGGAACTGGAGAAGAACAGTCGGAGCCTGTGTGGCAAGCTGTGGATATTCATCACGAACTTTGCACAAAAAATAAAGTGACCCTATTTTGAACACTGATTCCATGCTTGAGTCTGATACCATTTCTAAAAAGGGTTCATTGGTTTCGTTTGACACATTTTCTGGCTTCCGCAAATTCGGCAGATAAAGACCTGGCTCCATGAATTCATTTTCAGTTTTGTATTCTGCTCTTGAGGAAAACACTTTTCAAAAGATACGTGCATAACGTGGAAACATTGGACCAATTCTTCAAACATTCAATTTGGCAATTCTACTCTCACGCCAACAAACGCCTTCATTGTTAAAAAACGTTCTAGTTCTCTCTTGCCTAAACAATCCAAAAATCTAATTCTTAATATTGTTATTTTGTTATTAATATTAAAAGCAGTTATGTGTTTTTGTTGTAAAGATAGATTTAATTCATTAACTTTTCCAAATATATCTGCCAAGAAAGCTCTTCTGAACAACCAAGTTACATCGCTAACACAGTCTTTAATTTAAAAGAAATGTCAGTTATAAGAGCTTGTAATTCTGCTCTTAGTTCGAATACACGCGTTAAGTTCTTACCCTGAGATAACCATCTAACCTCAGTGTGGAGCTGTAGTGTTGTATGTCTGTTCTCATAATCTTCACTCAATATTCAAAACAATCGTCACTGAAGAGGGCACGATTTAACGTAATTGATTATTTTTACTACTTCATCGAGAACCAGTTTTAGATTTGGCAGCGTCTTCTTTGTCGCGTGTGCTTGTCTGTACAGGTTACAAAGGCTGCAACTACGGTTTGGCGCTTTACTTTTTATTAGTTTTTTTTACCAGTCATCGATGTAGTCATACAAATCGAGTTGGTTTATTTCAAAATAATTGTTAATTGTGTTAATTTTTTTCGCGTGATGTTAGCTGGCAGCGATGCGCACATAAGCAATTCTTCTTCGCGTTAGTGTCCATATGGACATCGTACAATTACCAACATCCATTTGCACGACGAATCTGTTGTATTGGAGGCGACCGACTGTTTCTTATTTTATGTAGCTAACGAGATCCTTAATTCGGCGCGTAACAGTGTCGTTCGAAAGCGACACCGTAGAAAGATTGCTTCACAGATTTTTCATCTAGCATACGTTGTGTTGTTTACTAACATGGTTGTATTAAATTCTCAGCGATAATTTGCGCTTCGCTTGCTTGTTCAGTGTTTGAGTCGCATACTCGATAGCTATTGACTTTTAAATAATTGTCCATTCTTACGTATAAAAATTTCGCATTCTTGTCTTTGCAATTGAGGTGTATAGTTTCTAAATGTCAGCGCATCTTACCAGGTACCTTGGAACCGTTAGAACCAACAGATCCAAGAATGATGTAAGATTTACCATATTTTTTCACCATTAGTGAGTTCTTTGAATCTCGCTGGATTAGCACCAGTCTACTTTTTTGGTTGTTCAGTATCTAGGCTACTTTCATTGTATGTACCGATATCCACAACTACTGCCCAAAACTCTTCTCCCACAAATATAGCACGTCGTCAACCCCGGTTTTAAGGTGCCATAAACTCCTAGGTTTTTAATACTAATAAGAATAAAATATATAAAATGTTTTGATATGATAACAATTTGTTTGCACCAGTGGTGATTACACCGCATCGGCGAAATTGTAGTTCAAAGAAGTACATCATTTGATAGCATTCATCCGAAAATTTGAGAAATATAGGGTGAACCCGACCTACACCGACAAAATTTTTAATGTTGTTCAGCTATATTTTCTGAGCGCATTATTTTGGTATATGGTACCCATGGACTACGGTTACTCGTCACAGAGTAATAATGTAATTATGAAACTTCCTGACAGATTAAAACTGTGTGCCGGACCGAGACTCGAACTCGGGACCTTTGCCAAGAAGTTTCATACCAGCGCACACTCCGCTGCAGAGTGAAAATCTCATTCTGGAAACATCCCCCAGCCTGTGGCTAAGCCATGTCTCCGCAATGTCCTTTCTTCCAGGAGTGCTAGTTCTGCAAGGTTCGCAGAAGAGCTTCTGTGAAGTCTGGGAGGTAGGAGACGGGATACTGACAGAAGTAAAGCTGTGAGGACAGGGCGTGAGTCGTGCTTGGGTAGCTAAGATGGTAGAGCACTTGACCGCGAAAGTCAAAGGTCCCGAGTTCGAGTCTAGGTCCGGCATACGGTTTAAATCTGCCAGGAAGTTTCATATGAGCGCACACTCCGCTGCAGAGTGAAAATCTCATTCTGGAATGTAATTATGATTTATCCGGTTGGGTACTCCCAATCATCTTTTTTTCTGTAAAAATGGTTCAAATGGCCCTGAGCGCTATGCGACTTAACTTCTGAGGTCATCAGTCGCCTAGAACTTAGGACTAATTAAACCTAACTAACCTTAGGACATCACACACATCCATGCCCGAGGCAGGATTCGAACCTGCGACCGTAGCGGTCGCTCGGCTCCAGACTGTAGCGTCTAGAACCGCACGGCCACTCCGGCCGGCCTTTTTTCTGTAAAAATACATTCACAACAGTAGAAACGCCTGTAATATGCACTCTCTGAAACACACAACATGAAACACCTAGTAACTCAAGGACAGATGCAAAAGTTCTGTGACGTGGCTGCCGTTGTTGCGGGAACAGTTCAGTATAACCTCGATGTCCCACTCTTCCGGTGCATTCAGTGAACCGCCACACGAAGTGCGCGTCGGCCAAGTATTCATCAGCAAACTTATCCATGCTACTGTATACATTGTTGACTTACAATTACCACTGCCAGAAAACCAAGCCCGAGACAGAAGCGAGCAGTACCGATGTAAGCGCGAGGGTGGAGAGTAGTGACAGGATAGCCACAAGTTATGGAATCGGGGAAATCAGGGAAATTTGAAAAAAAAAAACCCTGGAAAAATCTGATTTTTGTCTCAGTAGATGAAATGGTTTGTTTACTGAGATGTCATGCATCTTCGCTGGCCGGGCGCAGCTGAGTACTGGCTCAGCTTCCTTACTCCCTCGTTCTTACAGCTTCTCCCCATCCTACCACTCCCCTCAGATTGCGGTCAGTGCTACTATCACTTCTTACCGCTAGCCTAGCAGCTGCCGACGAGAGGCAGGGAGGCGTGAGGAGTCGTTTGTTTGGATCTGAATGTCAGAGACTATGATGCAGCGGTCGGAGACGGTCGTCATCTATGCGTGAATTGTGTCTGACAAGGGGAGGCCGCCAATTGTGAAATTCAGATTCGATTCATACTGCGCATAATAAAAGCTCATGGTCAGATGTGTAATGTGGCAAAGCACCAAGATGCACTTCTCAGCCGTTGTCGAGAAAATCGACAGTTAAAGGAACAGTTGCGATGAAATACTCTCAACGATTAATAATATTCCACAGCGTCGTGGCGCAGCGGTAAGCGCTCGGGTTTGTAATCCGAAGGTCGCCGGATCGAGTCTCGCACCATGCAACTTTTTTTTTAGTATTTTTTTTTGTAATTCAGATGTGTGTATATATATATATATATATATATATATATATATATATATATATATATATATATTCCTGGCAATCAGTTGCAACAATTATGCATATAATAGAGTCCATAATAGAATTTAAAGCACAATCTCCCAGGCTCTCAACATTAACTCTAAAAGCTGCAAATAAAATGTACACAATAATAAATGCCCATGCCCCGACAAATGATAAAAATAATAAAAAAGAACACAGAGAAGAGGTAGAAAAATTTTGGGAGCTCTTAGATCAAACGACGAATAACATTAATAAAAATCACATCAAAATTTTAATTGGAGACTTCAATGCCCAGCTAGGAAGGGAAAAGAGATATAGAGACATAATAGGAAAATGGACAGCACAAAGAAGAACAAACAAAAATGGCATAAGACTAGTGGAATTTTGCAGAAACCATGACATGATCTCAAAGTCGACGTATTTTAAGAGAAGACCAAGTAAACTAAAAACTTGGAAACATCCAGACTGGAAAAAAAGGAGAATGGCAACTGGACCATGTCTGCATGGATAAGAATTACCACAAGGAAATTTACAATGTGAAAGTACTGAGAGGGACAGATACCGGATCAGATCATTACATGATAAAAATTAAAATTAAATTAACCCCATTAGCAAATAAAAAATCCCACCAAAAGAAGAAGAGAACCTATGACCCTCATAAACTGATACAAAATGAGGATTATGAAGCACAAACCAGGGATGTAAAAATAACAGATGATCTGGAAGAAATAATTCCCAAATTGAAACAAATAGCTGAACAAGTTGCCCCTATAAATCAAAGGAAAAAACACCAGTGGTGGAACGATGAATGTGATGAAGCAGTGTTGGGTCGACACCAAGCCTGGTTAAGGCATCAAAATGAAAAAACAGAAAAATCATATTTGGAACTCACAAAACAAAAGAAGGCAACACAAAAAATAATAAGGAGAGTTAAACGTCAGTACCAAAAAGATATACTTCTAATGATAGAAACAAATAGTGAAAAAACAAACTCAAGAGACTATTACAAAATATTTGGCAGACAATTACAAAGATATGATCCTCCAACATTAATGTTAAAAGATAAAGATAATAACCTAGCCCATAGCAATAGTAAAAATACAGAAATTCTAGCAGAAACATTTAACAAGTTACTAAATTGTGAAGATCCCCCAGAACTTCTTCAGATAAACACAGAAACCCCAATTAAAACACCAGCAGAAAATATAAATCCACCTACAATTAATGAGGTCTACAGAGCTTTGAAAGAACTCAAAAACTACAAAGCAAGTGGAGAAGATCAAACGTTTGCTGAACTTTGGAAATATGCAGCAGAACCAGTAAAGATAGCATTACACCAATGCATAGTAAAAATCTGGAATGAAGAGAAATTACCAGAAAATTGGACTACTGCTATAATACATCCATTACATAAGAAAGGAGAAAAATCAAATCCAGACAACTATAGAGGAATTTCCCTTTTGGACTGCACGTATAAGATCATGTCAAGAATACTATACAACCGCTGTAAAGATCAACTAGAACTGGAACTGGGAGAATATCAAGGAGGATTTAGATCCTGGAGAAGCTGCCCAGAACAGATAATCACCTTGAAGTTAGTTATGGATGTCTACAAAAGAAGGCAAAAACAACTAGTCATAACCTTTGTAGATTTCAAAAAGGCGTATGATTGCATCCATAGATCTTCAATGATGAAAATATTAAGGAATTTTGGACTTCATCCTAAATTAATAAAAATGATACAGTTAACCTTAACAAACACCAAATCCAAAGTAAAATTTAGAGGAGAAATATCTGAACCATTTACGATTAAAACAGGGTTGAGACAGGGAGATTGTTTATCACCATTCCTGTTCAATTGTGCTCTTGAATATGTAATGAGAGAATGGTACAAGGAAAATCCTATGAATATTAAAATTGGAACTAAGAAAGATAAAATAAACCTAAATTGCTTGGGATTTGCTGATGACCTAGCATTACTAGCTAATAATATTCAGGAAGCCACGAAACAAATAACAAGCTTACAAAATATAGCACAAAAATTAGGACTCCAGATATCATTTGAAAAGACTGAAATAATGGTAACGGATCCACTTGTAATAGATCACATCACAGTGAACAATAGGGAAATTAAAATAGTGAAACAATTTAAATACCTGGGTGAAATTATAACACATAAATTGGACGAGAAACCTGCATGGCGAGCAAGAACTAATAAAATGATAAAAGCTCAAAAACTAATATGGTCTACGTACAATAAAAAATGTCTACCAATTAAAACAAAATTAAAACATTACAAGACGGTGGTTCAACCAGAGGTTACATACGGATGTGAAACTCTTTTTAAAGTCACCCAGAAAAACAGAATTGACAAAATTTTAAAAGTAGAGAGAAGAATTGCTAGAACATGCATAAATAAGAAATATCAAAAAGCTGGGCAATGGCGGATAGTTCCAAATGAAGTGGTATACAGAGAACTGGAGCCCATCACCGATACTATACGAAAGAAAAGGATCTCTTTTTGTGGTCACATTCTGAGGACACCAGAAATCAGATTATCAAGGAAAATTATTGAGAAACTCTGGAATTTGAAACAACAAGGAGGATGGCTTAAGGAAATAAGAGAGGATATGGAAGAACTGGGAATAACTCTGGATGATTTGCAGAACAAAACGCCAAATTTAAAGAAGTTGAGGGACACAGAAATAAGATTTAAACCAAAAATTGACAAACGACATACAATGAAAAGGGTATTTACAGATGAGGAACGACGAAAAGCATCGGAACGAATGAAGAGATACTGGGCCACTCGGAAGGGGAAAATACGAAAGAAGAGGACCAGAAATGATTGACTGAAGTGGTCCAATGAGGCCGTAAAAGTAGGAGAAGAAGAAGAAGAATAAGTTGTTGAAAGTCGTTTGTCGTGGAAAAACTGGCGACTTCGAACATCATTATGTTTTCCGCAAACAAAGTTGTATTTCACAAATGTTATTAATTGTCTTCACAATGTTAACCACGTATAGTTAACGGAAGACGTAGAAACAATATTCCGAAACGAATACGTATAACGTAAGTCAAACGTTCGAATTAGAAATGAGACCCCACGAACACAAATTCGCTGTGGCAGGTATGAAATATAAACTCCGTTACTCGCTCGTTACACTTGAAGGACAGATGTTGAATGGGCCGAAACGAGCCGCCGCATAACAGTGTAGTTGCCTGCTAACTTCGAAAGAAGGTAGATGCGGTCCCTAGCGCAACTTATAACATCGTCGAAAATCAGTGCGGACGGGAGAGTTTTGGTACACCCTGTTAAAAAAACGGAAAAATGGAGGCGGTACAATTGGAGAGCGAGCCGCCTTCACCAACATGCATAAGCAATTCATTAATAGTTTGTTTATATATATTTGAATTACAAAAAACTAACAATAAAAAAAATTGGATGGCGCGAGATTCGATCCGGCGACCTTCGGATTATGAACCCGAGCGCTTACCGCTGCGCCACGACGCTGTAGAAAACTAAAAATTGGATGGCGCGAGATTCGATCCGGCGACCTTCGGATTATGAACCCGAGCGCTTACCGCTGCGCCACGACGCTGTAGAAAACTATTAATCGTAGAGAGTATTTCAGCGCAACGGTTTCTTTTAATTGTCGATTTTCTCGACAACGGCCGAGAAGTGCATCTTGGTGCTTTGCCACATTACACCTCTGGCCATGAGCATTTATTATGCGCAGTATGAATCGAATCTGAATTTCACAATTGGCGGCCTCCCCTTGTGAGTGATTGTGTGAAAGTGTGTACTCTCGTTTTCTGACAAAGGTTACGGCCGAAAATTTAGTTCTGAGAGTGTGATTGTTTTTTCTACATATGTGCCTGTCTGCGGCTCAGCAATCATCTTCACGGTGAGTTTCTACCTATCCTCATTAGTATTGATTCTCAGAGTTATCTGTTGGTTGGATTGATCACCGCGGTCTCATTTTATCAGCATGGTGTCTGTGACTCGTGCATAGCTGGCCACGCGGGTGGATTTCCACGACATGCCAAAACCGCAGGCTATTCCTGCGGCTATCTCTAACGGGTCGGGCCTGCCGATATGAAGCCCGTCGTTTCCCATTAATGTGCAGGCTCTGCCAGTCGGATCTAGTCTCGCCGAACTGGCCGCAGGCCTGGTCTTTTTGTGTGTGGCGTAATGCGGCGGATTTTCGCCATGGACCCAGGACTGCAGTGGTCCTCGCCTGGCCAGAGGCCACGGGCAATGGATTTCAGGAATTGCTATTCTCTCACCGCCAGTACATTGTACAGTGCGGCGTTTTAAAGTCATTTTATTTATTTTGGCACTTTGAAAGTAGGTCATGTATTAGAAAGTATAGACGATAAGAAAAAGAAGAAGAAGAAAAAGAAAAATTGTGGCAGTCGCTGGCGGTTTGTACGCTACGTACTCATACATTTCTCGAAAGAAAAATCACACAGTACCTGCAAAATGAAACTGAGGTAATTTACAAGAATGATTGCTATCGAAGTCGCGGGGTCCAAACGACACATATCGAACGTGAGATTGTAAATCGATCATGCGAGTCTCGTGGCGGGCGTTGCGATCAATTACTTGTGATCGTCATTTTTATCTGTTTTCCGTCGTTCCTTTAGTTGCTCTTAATTACATTCCTCCGCGCTTGGGAAACCCAGATGATTTCTGTCGATAGTGAGAGTGATGTCTAGTGTCCCTGACGTTTCTTCGGCGGATTCTCTCAGATGGAAAAATCTAATTCCATTCTTATCCAGCGTAGAAAATGGTTTGACTTTCTGTCGCAAGTATGTCCAGACCAGCGTAATTCTTCTATCTTGCTGGATTCGAGACTACACGTTGCAAGCAACAGCATCGGAAACTGAGTTATCTGCTAATACCGTGTGAGACTATTTCGGGTTTTGCAGAGAAGTCTGTTATGTGGTAGTGACAAACGACAGAGTACCAATTGGTGGAGCGAGTAAAGTTGTGGAAGTGGGCGAATCTCATATAGCTAGAAGGAAGAAGCAGAGAGGACGACCTTCAAAGTGAGAAATAGATCATATTATGGTATTCGGTGGAATAGAAAGAGTCCCGGAAGTGTTTCGTTGTGAAAGTATTGTCCCGAGACAAGGTCACATTAGGGGGTCTGATAAAGCACTTCATGCTGCCTGGTACTAAAGTCATTACAGACGAGTTTCAGTCCTACAAGACTCTGAAAGCTGAAAGTTTCGACCACGAGTTCGTGAACCACTCTGTAGGGTTCGTGTCTTTGGATGACCCCAGTGTGCACACGCAGAACATCGAGCGCATATGGAAATTTGTGAAGTCTTCCATTAAAAGAGAAGGGCGTCCAGGACAAAGAGACGAACTGTGCTTGTTTCAGTTTCTCTATTTCCACAACTTGCGTTTGCAGAGAAAAGTTAACGCATGTGACACACTGCCGATATTCTTGCTTGATATTGGCAGAGTTTACCCAGGCTATGGCAAAAAGGAAATTGTCCCTGTAGCGTACACATTACATGGACTTTCACATGACGACAACACCGACGACGAGTAAGGTAAGTAGTCTCCTTTGTAATTAAAAGCATTTATAACCCTCTTCTTTTGTCGTTGCTGTAGTGACCACCGTAAACATACTCATAACGCCCGCGACGAGAGTGGCATGATCGATTTACAATCGCACGTTCGATATGTGCCGTTTAGATCCCGCGACTTCGATAGGAAATCATTCTTGGAAATTACCCAAACTGATGGGCGGGAAGTCTCATACAGGAAAGTTCGGCCGCCGGGTTGCAATTCTTCGTTCAGGTGACGCCACATTGGCCAACTTGCGTGTCGGTGATCACGAAATGATGATGATGATAACACCCAGTCGACGAACAGAGAAAATCTCCAACCAGGCCGGGAACTGAACCCGGACCCACTGCGTAGTAGGCAAACATGTTACTATTCAGCTAAGCAGGCAGACACAGAACACCACTAAAATAATGGACATTACACAGTGGGTATTCACTGACAGTAACGAACATAGTAGAACCATTTTATTGGTGGTCACCTATAGTGATGGTTTACACAACTCTTCACCGCCTTACACACTTCTTTCAACAGACCTACTTTTCTCTGAGGATATTTCGGAACTCAGTGAAGGTATTTTAAATCTGTTTTGCTGCCGCAAGGAAATGAGTATTTTTGTCACCAAATGTGTAACGCCGCTGTGCCTCTATAAAACATCTGAGATAGTGCAGAACCGCGACTCATCTCTGAAGGGCATTCATCAGCAGTCCATACTTCTAAATTCTACATCTACATCTACACCCATACTCCGCAAGCCACCTGACGGTGTGTGGCGGAGGGTACCTTGAGTACCTCTTCGGTTCTCCCTTCTATTCCAGTCTCGTATTGTTCGTGGAAAGAAAGATTGTAGGTATGCCTCTGTGTGGGCTCTAATCTCTCTGATTTTATCCTCATGGCCTCTTCGCGGTATATACGTAGGAGAGAGCAAATATACTGCTTGACTCTTCGGTGAAGGTATGTTCTCGAAACTTCAATAAAAGCCCGTACCGAGCTACTGAGCGTCTCTCTTGCAGAGTCTTCCACCGGAGTCTATCTATCATCTTCGCAACGCTTTCGCGATTACTAAATGATCCTCTAACAAAGCGCGCTGCTCTCCGTTGGACCTTCTCTATCTCTTCTATCAACCCTACCTGCTACGGATCCCACACCGGTGAGCAGTATTCAAGCAGCGGGTGAACAAGTGTACTGTAACCTACTTCCTTTGTTTTCGGACTGCATTTCCTTAGCATTCTCCGAATTAATCTCAGTCTGGCATCTGCTTTACCGGCGATTAATTTTATATGGTCATTCCATTTTAGATCACTCCTAATGCCTACTCCCAGATAATTTATGGAATTAACTGCTTCCAGTTACTGGCCTGCTATATTTTAGCTAAATGATAAAGGATCTTTCTTTCTATGTATTCGCAGCACATTACACTTGTCTACATTGAGATTCAATTGCCATTCCCTGCACCACGCGTCAATTCGTTGCGGATCCTCCTGCATTTCAGTACAATTTTCCATTGTTACAACCCCTCAATATACTACAGCATCATCCGCAAAAAGCCTCAGTGAACTTCCGATGTTATCCACAAGGTCATTTATGTATATTGTGAATAGCAACGGTCCTACGACACTCCCCTGCGGCACTCCTGAAATCACTCTTACTTCGGAAGACTTCTCTCCATTGAGAATGACATGCTACGTTCTGTTATCAAGGAACTCTTCAACCCAGTCACACAATTGGTCTGACAGTCCATATGCTCTTACTTTGTTCATTAAACGACTGTGGAGGATTGTATCAAACGCCTTACGGAAGTCAAGAATCACGGCATCTACCTGGGAAGCCGTGTCTATGGCCCTCTGAGTCTCGTGGACGAATAGCGCAAGCTGGGCATCACTCTAAACTCAGCTGTTTGTGTTGTGGTGCTGACGGTGGCCCACACATCAGACGGTTACTTCCTAGTTTGGCTGCTGCTGGTTTCCGACCAGTGGTGCGGTATGACACAGAACGTTGTAGATAGCCCATTACTTGTTCTCGTGTGGCAGCAGTGGAGGTGCAGGGTTTACGGTGTGCTGTGTGAACAGTACGGCGATCCTCCTTTGTTGTGGTCAGACGTGATCGACCGGGACCTTGACGACCAGTACGCCTGCTCTCAAGTTCCCATGCAGTTCATCATGGGTCCACTGTCAAGCCCCAATATCCTGCGAAACGAGATGTTGCACGATTCGACCAACTGGTGTAATAGAGACCCACAATGAGGTCCCTTCAAAACTCTGTCAAGTACTGTTAAAGCTGTCTCACACGAGTACGCAGCATGTCTATATACCTCCTTAACAGTGATCACTTAACATCTGACGCTGTTCGCGGCCCTTATACACCATACCAGACTTGGTAACAACACGAAACAAAAGCAACACTAATGCACTTGGGGGGCCATTCTGCCTTTCACAGAGATTAACAACTCTGATATTTCAATATCCACAGACTATTTTTGGGCTGCGAAGTTATAGTGACATCCGACCTTGTCTTGTGGGCGCTTTACTTCCTCTGTGAGCAATGTATACGGACATATCTTAATATTGCCAAATCTGCCACTGTATTGTGGACCAAATTAAGGTGTAAGTGTAGCCCAGACGTGATTTGAATTTTAAAAAGTAGTATCGACAGGAATTGAGAGCTTTATACACCCATGTTACACAAAACAGTTCAGAACACTGTTAATGAAACATCGAAAGCCAAAATTAACACAAAACCCTCAAAATCGGTGATCTTTTACAGAAGCTCGAAATTTAGCGCGGACTTAAATGCGAGATGCATATAACAGTTTCCACAATGAAACTTTGTCTCGAAACTTGGCAGAAAATTCAAAGAGATTCTAGTCGTATGTAAAGTATGCTAGCGGCAAGACACAATCAATGCCTTCTCTGCACGATAGCAGTGGAAATACTATCGATGACAGTGCTGCTAAGGCAGAGTTACTAAACACAGCCGTCTGAAATACCTTCACCAAAGAAGATGAAGTCTATATTCCAGAATTCGAATCAAAAACTTCTACCAACGTGAGCAAAAAAAGAAAAAAGTAAATATCCTCGAAGTAGTGAAAAAACTTAAAACACTTAATCAAAACAAGTGTTCCGGTCCAGACTATTATACAACCACTCGCTCGACGATGGATCCGTACCCAAAGACAGGAAAGTTGCATAAGTCACACCGGTATTCAAGAAAGGCAATAGAAGTAGTCCACTAAATTACAGGCCCATATCATCAACGTCGACATGCAGCAGGATTTTGGAACATACGAGGTGCGACAATAAAGTAATGAGACCGACTTTCTTTGCAAGATGTAGCAACCCTGCAGGCTTGCGTAGGCAAAATATCTTTGACCTTGGTCTATAAGCTGCTTCTATTCCAAGCAGCACATCGATGCAACTCCTCAGTCTTGAGTTGTGCTGTAATAAGTTAACACATGTTTGTGTCCCTCGACACGGAAATGGAACCGCATAACATTGCGCAACGGTATGCCATTTCTTTTTGCGTTAAATTGGGCGGAAACGCGACGACAACTTACGGTAAGCTTCAGAAGGCTTTTGGAGAGAAGGTTGTGTCAAGAGCTCAAGTTATTCGTTGTCATAAAATGTTTAGTGAAGGCAGAACGAATGTTGAAGATGAACACCGCAATGGACGACCATCAAACTCACGGACGGATGTCAACTTGGCCAGGGTGCGTGAACTCGTTCCAACTGATCGAAGATTATCCGTGAAAATGATTGCAGAAGAACTGAACATCAATCGAGAAATGGTTCGTCTAATAATAGCTGAAGATCTTGGTATGAGAAAGACTTGTGCAAAAATGGTCCCCAGCGAGAAACACTGAAAAATGTGGCAGCCGATCTGTTATAGCAAACGGAAATCAATCCAGAACTGTTGAGCCGTGTTATCACTGGTGATGAAAGTTGGTTTTTTCAGTACAATCCAGAGACAAAACGCCAAAGTTCGCAATGGTGCTCAAAGGGATCACCCAGACCAAAAAAGCTCGCATGTCAAAGTCAAAAGTGAAATGCATGCTTGTGTGCTTCTTTGATTCCAAGAGAATTGTTCATAGCGAGTAGGTGCCTCCTGGACAAACAGTTAACCAATATTACTACAAAGAAATTTTAGAAAGACTTCGTAAAAGAGTTCTTCGTGTCCGTGCCAACATTGCTGATAATTGGATTCTGCATCACGATAATGCGCCATCGCGCACTCCTCTGTCAGCACAGCAGTTTTTAACCTCAAAACAAATTTCAGTACTACCACAGCCACCTTATTCACCAGATATCTCTCTGGAGACAACACTAAACTTGACTAAAACGGTAAGCAACATTTTTTTTCACAACAGTCTCATTACTTTATTGTCGCACCTCGTATATTGTCTCCAAACATTATGAATTACCTCGAAGAAAACGGCCTATTGACACGTAGGTAATACAGATTTAGAAACACAACTAGCTCTCTTTACTCACACGAATGTGCTATCCACAAAGGATTTCGAATTAATTCCGTATTTCTAGATTTCCGGAAGGCTTTTGACACCGTATCTCACATGCAGATTGTAATCAAATTGCGTACTTATGGAATATCGTCGTAGTTATGCGACTGCTTCATGATTTCCTGTCAGAGATCACAGTTCGTAGTAATTGAGGGAAAGTCATAGACTAAAACAGAAGTGATTTCTGGCGTTCCCAAGGTAGTGTTATAGGACCTTCGTTGTTCCTTATCTGTATAAACGATTTAGGAGACAATCCGAGCAGCCGCCTTGGGTTGTTTACAGATGACGCTGTCGTTTATCGTTTAGTAACGTCATCAGAAGATCAAAACTAATTGCAAAACGATTTAGGTAAGATATCTGTATGGTGCGAAAATTGGCAGTTGACCCTGAATAACGAAAAGTGTGAGGTCATCTATATGAGTGTTAAATGGAATCCGTTAAACTTCGCTTACACGATAAATCAATCAAATCTAATTCAACCAAATACCTAGGAAATTCAATTACAAACAACTCAAATTGGAAAGAACACAGAAATTTAGTGAGGAAGGCAAATGAAAGACTGCTTTTTATTAGAGAACACTTACACGATGCAGAAGACCTACTAAAGAGGCTGCCTGCACTACGTTTGTCAAATGGTTCAAATGGCTCTGAGCACTATGGGACTTAACAGCTGAGGTCATCAGTCCCCTAGAACTTAGAACTACTTAAACCTAACTAACCTAAGGACATCACACACATCCATGCCCGAGGCAGGATTCGAACCTGCGACCGTAGCAGTCGCGCGGTTCCGGACTGAAGCGCCTAGAACCGCTCGGCCGCTCCGGCCGGCTACGCTTGTCCATCCTCTTTTGGAGTACTGCTGCGAGGTACAACGAGAAAGTTCAGAGAGGGGCAACACGTTTTGTATTATCGAGAAATAGGGGAGAGAATTCACGGACATGATACAGGATTTGGGGTGGACATCATTAAAACAAAAGTATTTTCAGTTGCGGCGGTATCTTCTCACGAAATTTCAGTTACGAGCTTTCTCCTCCGAATGCGAAAATATTTTGCCGACGCCGATCTACACAGGGAGAAACGATCACCATAGCAAAATAAGAGAAATCAGAGTTTGCGCGGAATGATTTAACCGTTCGTTTTTTCCGCGCTCTGTTCGAGGGTGGAATAACAGAAAATTATGGTGAAGATAGTTCGATGAACCCTCTGCCATCCACTTACGAGTGATTTGCGTAGTAGATGTAGACTGTAAAAAAATATTGAGTATTATTTATGTATGAATGGAGGGCTCCATGTGGTTCACAAGTCGTGCAGCAACCGTAAACCATGAAATTACCAAATATCCAGCAACCAATCGGAAAATTATGTTTTATTTATTCACTTTTGCAAATAGATTTCAACTGATTAACAGCCATCATCGGTGCTTTCAACCAATATGTGCCCCGAGTAGTAATACTGTCTTAAGCAGAGGTCAAACATAAAATTGACCTCTGCTTAAGACTGTATTACTACTCAGGGCACATATTGGTAGAAACCACCGATGATGGCTGTTAATCAGTTGAAATCGATTTGCAAAAGTGAATAAATAAAACATAATTTTCCGACTGGTTGCTGCATATTTGGTAATTTTATATTTATGTATGTCCCTCAAAGCTTAGAATGTGAGACCACCTAGATGCATAAGCATTCCTGTTAGAAACCATCCTAATCCTGACACAGTGAGTGACAGAAAGTAAAAAGGAATCTTCTGAAATACACTGCTGGAAAAAAATTAGTACACCTGGAAAAACGAAGTCGATTTTCATTCGATGGCGGCATATGCCACCTGGGGGATAGTAGATGTGATGATAATGGTTTCAACGTCGTCCGCCAACATATAGCGTAGCGACATAGCTACCAGAGCGCCATCTATGTCTACTTTTTAGTAGGGAATGCTCATAGCCAGAAGGCACAGTGTGGTGCGAACATGTGAAGCAAGCAGGCTACGGAGACGCACTCGTGCTTTCTGCAGCCAACTGAGCGAGTTTCAAAGGTGTCAAATTTGGCCTACCGAGTGGCTGTATGGTCCTTTTGGAGAATTGGCACACGAGTTGGACGTGCTGTGTCAGTTGTGCAATAATGCTGGCATCAGTGGTCACGTGAATATTCTCACACCCGTAGACGTGGTTCTGGACGTCCACACAGCACAGACGCCCGCCAGGATCGTCGCATTGTACGGCCAGCAGTGGCAGGTCATACAGCTACCACAGCACACCTAAGATGGCTTATGAGCCCAGACGGGTCAACACGAACTGTTGCGAACCTGCTATTGGCAGTGCACGCACACCTCTAGCCAGCAGTGCACGCACACCTCGACCACTTCTTCCACTAACTCCACAGGATCAACGTGCACGGCTTGACTGTACCCGTCAGTGGATCACTTCTAAGATGGAATGGCGTTTCGAGGTCTTCCACAATGAAAGCAGATTCTGCCTGCATGCGTGTACAACATAGCCATGTTTAGCCATGCTAAGCGCTGTCTCGTATAGTGCATTCGTACAAGACATACTGCTCCCATACCAGGCCTCACGGTCTGGGGTGCGATAAGCTACAACTCTCTTTCACCTTTGGTGTTCCTGGAGTCATCGCTAACCAGTGCTCGGTACGTGCAGAATCTTGTTAGAACCTTTCTTTTGCCGTTCATGAAACACGAAGATGATGTGTGATTTCAACAGGATAACGCTCGCCCACACACTGCCTGTGAAACTAAACTTGCTCTGCAGGGCGTGCAGCAACTTCCTTGGCCAGTGGCCAACACGATCTCCGGATTTGTCTCCAACTGAGCACAAGTGGGATATCACGGGACGAAAAGTGACTCTTGCTATCAAACAAGAGAACTATGTGAACAGGTCGATCAGTCATGGCATAACGTATCCCAGGACAGTATTCGCTATCTGTATGATCGAGTGGATGCCGGAGTCAGCGCCTGCATTGCCGTCCGTGGAGGCTACAGCACGTTCTGATATGGGTGTTTCAGCGTGGTTCGATACCTGGTACCTCAGAACTGCTGGTGCTATTGATCTGTAAAGGTTATCATGTATTCCATATACACTGTTGCAACAACAAACTTGAGTGAATTGAAAGCCTCTGAAAGAGTGTACTAATTTCTTTCTGGCTGTGTATATGCAAAAAAATCAATGCTAACAAATACAGAAGAGCCTCAAAATCTTGTTTCAGCACTGTGATGCTATAACAAATGATGTCTTAAAGTTTTTTGATAGCTTAACTGAAATGTGGTAATGGTAATGACACACCAAAATCACGATAGTAATCCGTTGTAGTTGCTACATATTTTATTACAAACAAAAGCATTATAAAATCACAATCATAGTAATACAGGAGACTGCCTTACATGGCCAGATCACTTGGACGAATAACAAATAAATTTCTTTAACCGGAACAAGACCCATAAAACTTGAAATCTGTATATGACAAGGTAAATATACTCAGGTAAAGCTTTACTTAAATAGTACAAATGTCCATACAACTCCCGTCAGAACCGTCATTACTTCCAATCAGCTGAGGAACAGATTAAGGGTAAGAACACAGATTTTTTAAGGTTTGGCTAGCCAGCTTTCCTAAATAAAACTATATACAAATGACTAAAACAATTAAGGAGGTGCTTTAATTTTGACCAAGCCAATCTTCAAATTTACTTGGTTGATTAATCAACAATATTCTTAGAATGATTACAACTAGATAATGACCATATGACAATACCCCTAAAATGAGGTCGTTTCAATATTGCGAGTGAATCAGCGATAGACGCGAGCAGACCAAGGATTCAAATCAATACGAGAGATCCACGAGACAGGAAATGACATAGAAATGTACTCAACTTTACACTGCAATTGAACTTCGGATGCTATAATTCTCCACCGGAAAGATGGAATCACGCAACAGTGACAACAAAACCCAAGACGTAAAGGAAAGGACAGGGTCTTAAATATCTCTCTGCCCCCGTAGTACTCTGCTGCCCGTGTGCTCGCATCGACCGCTGGCAACACAACACACATCAACGGCAGACAATATTCTGAGACATAAGTACACAATGTTATCTAGAGAACAGGTGAGCGATACAACTGAATAGAAACAAATTAGCCTCCGTGAGTTACTTGGCCAGTGCCAGCCCTTAATCTTCGATTAATAAATTCGCTAAAAATCATGCCCTAAAGTTAAGATGACAAGAATTATCTCGGCGCACATTTACACGCCAAACTACCAAACGAACTACAAGGTAGAATAGAGGACGTATCTCGGTGTGTCTTGAAACGCCAGAGCCGGACTTACTCACTACTCGTTACACTTCTAGCTACGTCTTTAACCACACTTCAAGTCGGTTGGTTGGGCGTAGCCACACTTCCTCAACTGCCGTCAGGATATTTAGTCGCGACACCGAGGCAGGTGATAAACAACTAAAACAATTCCAAAGGATTTTTAGTACACTGACATATTCAATTAAGCCGCACGCAACCCACCGAAGCAACTCGGCGACTCCAGTTCAATCGGCTGCGTAAGTCGTGTGAAGTTAGCACCCCTTTTTCGAGTAATATACATTTTTTTCGGAGTTCTTGATAGATATGGCATAGTTCTAGAGTTCTTTGTACAAAATTTCAATAGTTCTGCAGAATTTAGCGAAGAAAACAACAATATTCGAAAAAAATTTCGTATCGAAAACGTTCTTTGGCAATTTCCGCAAAATGTAAATAAGTACAAGAGTTCTGAGCACAGTTCTGAATAGAGCTCCAAGAGTTCTTTCGAAAATCCAAGTAACATTTTTTTGTTCAGCTAATAGTTTACGAGATAATTGCATTTAATGAGAAAATCTTTTCACTTACTGTGAAGTTGGCACCTTTTTTTTCAGAAAGATATATTTTTTTCAGAGTTCTTGATAGATATGGCATAGTTCTAGAGTTCTTTGTACAAAATTTCAATAGTTCTGCAGAATTTAGCGAAGAAAACAACAAAATACGAAAAAATTTTCGTATCGAAAACATTTTTTGTCAATTTTCGTAAAAATTAAACTTGTACAACAGTTCTGAGGACAGTTCTGAACAGAACCCCAAGAGCTCTATCGAAAATCCCAACAACATTTTTCTATGGCGATAATGGTTTGAGATAAATTGATTTAATATGGGACACACTTTCTTTACGGAAAATATAAATATATTCGTACAACAGTTCTGATGACAGTTCTGGACACCACGTGAAGAGTTCTATCGAAAATCCTAGTGAAATTTTTTTGTGCAGGTAATAGTTTAAGAGGTAATTGCAACTTAATTAAGAATTCCATAAGAGCTCCTACTGTGAAGCTGGCACCCTTTTTTTCACAAATGTATACTTTTTTCAGATTTCTTGATAGATATGGCATAGTTCTAGAGTTCTTTGTACAAAATTTCAATAGTTCTGCAGAATTTAACGAAGAAAACAACAATACTCGAAAAAAATTTCGTATAGCAAACATTCGTTATTAATTTTCGCAAAAAGTAAATTCGGACAACAGTTCTGAGGGCAGTTCTGAACAGAACCCCAATAGTTCTATAGAATATCCTAATTACAATTTTTTGTGCAGCTAACACGTTACGATATAATTGCAATTTAATTAGGGAACCTCTTCACTTACTGTGAAGTTGGAATCCTTTTCTTCAGAAATATATATATATTTTCAGAGTTCTTGATAGAAATGTCATATTTCTAGAGTTATTTGTACAAAATTTGAATAGTCCTGCATAATTTAGCGAAAAAAACGACGCTAATGCTCTCTTGATGAGATATGAGCCGATTGCTCGTTTTTATCCACTGTGCCCTTTTGTATTTCATTTCAGCGATTAGTTTATTTGTTTATCAACGTAGTAAGTAGTACAAAGCTAATCCAGAATGTAAACTGCACTTAAATTCTGTTTGAACTGTTTAATAGTCAGTGTCCACTGTCTGAACGTCAAATATCAGATTAATACATTGCGCCTGGTTGCGTTATTTTATAGGAATTTTATTATTTTAAGTGGGAAGTACTAGATAATGTTGAAGAAATTCGAAGCATATTGTTCGAAGAGCACAGTATTATTCGAAATTTACCTGTACCAATAGGTGCAGCCAAAGCAGCATTTGTGATGCTGTAATTACCTCATAGATAACGATATTTGTGTATTGTAGTTTTGTATTCCAATCAGAATTTTGAGAGCATCAAAGCCTCATTTCAGCGTGAGAGAGGGGTAAAATCAATAGATGATATTGAATTGAAAGCCTTCATCAGTCTCTTGTTTTTAATTGTTGTTAACAAAAGTAACAGATAAAGCCTGGAAGATCTGTGTGGAACTGATGGTGATGGCATTGAAAAATTTCACCTCGCAAACGAACATAAAACGTTTCAAATTTATTCAGGAGAGCCTTAGATTTTACAGTCGCGCTATTCGTGATGAAAGGAGACAATTAGACAAGCTAACAGCTATTCGGGAAATATTTACTGTGTTTGTACGCAACTACCACAAATCTTACACCCTTGGAGAAAATGTTACAGTAGGCAAGAAGCTGGAAGGATTCTGTGGAAGGTACAGTTTTCGCCAATATGTATCAATCAAAACAAACGAGTATGGATTCTTAAGTGTGGATTCTTAAGTATTTTACCTGTACAATTTGGAAACATACGCTGTGTTGCAACCAGAAGGATTTACCAACTGAGCAATAAACAATTTGATGTTGTTCTGTGACTGTGTAAACCTATATATCAGTCAGGTCGAAATGTGAAAGCGGACAACTGGTTTACTAGTACTGGAATGATAATAGAGCTATGAAGGGAGAGTTTTTCTTTTGTTGGCATGATGATGAAAAACAAGTGTGGAGATTTCTCTAGAGTTTGCTATCAGTAAAAGAAGGGCTGCCCACATTTCCTTTTTTGACTTCCACAAGACTGAACTCTAGTTTCCTCCGTACCTAAAAGTGGAAGTGAGTGATCCAGGCATCACGTTTGCATGAAGATAATTCGATAGATGCTGACATTGTAGATAAACGGAAGCCATCCACCGTAAATTTTAAAATAGCGTTAAGTGTAGTATTTTCACAGCGGATAAGCCGAATGCTTTGTACAACGCTGCAAGAAATGTGCGCCGCTGGTCAATGGTTGTATTTTTCTAATGATCAGTACAGTTGGAATCTATGCACAAGTGATTTATTGTGGCAACAGGAAGAATTGTATCAAAAGGAAAGGGTTCCTGAATCAGCTTTGTTATACGATGTTGTTTTCTTCGCTAAATTCTGCATAACTATTGAAATTTTGTACCGAGAACTCTATAACTATGACTTATCTATCAAGAACTCTGAAAAAAATATATATTTCTGAAAAAAAAAGGATGCCATGTTCACAGTAGGAGCTCTTATGGGGTTCTTAATTAAGTTGCGATTACCTCTTAAACTATTACCTGCACTATAAAATTCTACTAGGAATTTCGATAGAACTCTTCACGTGGTGTCCAGAACTGTCATCAGAACTGTTGTACGAATATATTTATATTTTCTGTAGAAAAAGTGTGTCCCACATTAAATCAATTTATCACAAACTATTATCGCCATAGAAAAATGTTATTAGGATTTTCGATAGAGCTCTTGGGGTTCTGTTCAGAACTGTCCTCAGAACTGTTGTACCAGTTTAATTTTTGCGAAAATTGACAAAAAATGATTTCGATAGAAAATTTTTTTCGAGTATTGTTGTTTTCTTCCCTAAATTCTGCAGAACTATTAAAATTTTGTACAAATAACTAGAACTATGGCATACCTGTCAGGAACTGTGAAAGAAATATACATTTCTGAAGAAAAGGGTGCCAACTTCACAGTAAATGAAAAGATTTTCTCCTTAAATTGCAATTATTTCGTAAACTATTAGCTGCACAAAAAAATGTTAATTGGGTTTTCGATAGAACTCTTGGAGTTCTGTTCAGAACTGTGCTCAGAACTGTTGTACTTATTTACAATTTGCGAAAATACACGAAGAATGTTTTCGATACGAAAATTTTTTCGAATATTGTTTACGTCGCTAAATTTTGCAGAACTATTGAAATTTTG
This sequence comes from Schistocerca piceifrons, assembly GCF_021461385.2. Classification (NCBI taxonomy): domain Eukaryota; kingdom Metazoa; phylum Arthropoda; class Insecta; order Orthoptera; family Acrididae; genus Schistocerca; species Schistocerca piceifrons. The sequence goes on along the minus strand of NC_060141.1, from coordinate 121,845,572 downwards.
TACAAAGAACTCTAGAACTATGGCATATCTATCAAGAAATCTGAAAAAAGTATACATTTGTGAAAAAAAGGGTGCCAACTTCACAGTAAGTGAAAAGATTTTCTCCTTAAATTGCAATTATCTCGTAAACTATTAGCTGCACAAAAAATTGTTAATTGGGTTTTCGATAGAACTCTTGGAGTTCTGTTCAGAACTGTGTTCAGAACTGTTGTACTTATTTACAATTTGCGAAAATTGACGAAGAATGTCTTCGATACGAAATTTTTTTCGAATATTGTTTTCGTCGCTAAATTTTGCAGAACTATTGAAATTTTGTACAAAGAACTCTAGAACTATGGCATATCTATCAAGAAATCTGAAAAAAGTATACATTTGTGAAAAAAAGGGTGCCAACTTCACAGTAAGTGAAAAGATTTTCTCATTAAAATGCAATTATCTCGTAAACTATTAGCTGCACAAAAAAATGTTACTTGGATTTTCGAAAGAACTCTTGGAGCTCTGTTCAGAACTGTGTTCTGAACTCTTGTACTTATTTACATTTTGCGGAAATTGCCAAAGAACGTTTTCGATACGAAAATTTTTTCGAGTATTGTTGTTTTCGTCGCTAAATTCTGCAGAACTATTGAAATTTTGTACAAAGAACTCTAGAACTATGCCATATCTATCAAGAACTCTGAAAAAAATGTATATTTCTCGAAAAAGGGGTGCTAACTTCACACGACTGGCTGCGTAGCCTATGACAGACTCGAGGGAGATTATCCTTCCGACCTCTAGGAAAACCAAACCACCATGGGCGGTGTATGTGCCCTCACGACTCCAAGCACGCCGTAGCCGCTGGCCCCGCTCCTTCGTTGTCCGACTCGTCCTCTCGCCGTCCTGTCTACGTACACAGTCCAACGTGACTCTCGCTCACCGCCGATCCCGACCTACCTCCGCAGCAGAGCGCACGCGCTGCCGCTAAATCCGCACCACCAAAGATGGGCAGAAGACAAATAAGCACCGATGTCGACTCAAAGATCAAAATGACGATCGATGGAAAATGGCGCCAGAAAATGTACAGAAGATGTATCTCGAGGTAAAGCACGGAAAAGCAAAACTCAGGATGCAACAAACGTAATAAAATCCTATATCTCAAAAAGATTTGTCTCATAAGTTTCTCTATCGCCAGTGGCCTTGTATGGTAATGAATTATGAACACAGAATATGAACCTAAATACGGCATCTGGAGACGACGTTTAATTAAATTGCCCTGAACCGGTAGAGTATAATAAAACGAAGCTCTCCGTTGAGTTGGAGCAGAAAGAATATTTCTGCGACTATCAGGTGCAAGAAGACAACCTTGCACTGGACACGCATTTAAGACTCCTTTTTAGCCGAGGGACACTGGTGGCTCCATGGGGCCAACAAGATGTATGAGCCCTGCAAGGAACTTGTGACGTTGCACTAGTCGGATTGTCTGCCACACTTCGCGAACGTTCGACCTCGTGCAGGGCCCACGGGAAATCAATATTTAATTGCAAAGGTATACACTGTAGGTCTCAATTTCGTTGTGTGCTATCGAGATCTTGCTTCCATTCAAACACGCACTCAAGAATTATTAAACTCATCTGAAATAATTACTCGCTCCCCGCCGGAGATGGCTGCTGGCACTCGTAAGACCTGCCGTGTCACGTGCTGTGACGTACACTCCACAGCCTCTCCCGTGGGCCTCGGTGGCGCTAGCTGTTGGACTGGCCACCTGGTGGCGCCACTTTTTAATAATAGGTCACTTCTCACAGGGAAATAGTTGAAAGAATGATGCCATATGAAGGACTACTTCCACTCACTCTTCTTTAAAGAAGAAAAGATGCCAAGGACAAGAAAATTAAAACATCCAATTTAAATCACTCACTGACACGAGTATTGTTTTACATACTGTCTGGCGATCTAAGTGCGGACGACAGCAAAACTTTTCAGTAATCTTCGAATGTCGAAACCGTCGTTTTATGAGTTGTTTGGCTATATGTAACAAAAAGGATACCTATTGTTTTACCATGCGTGGTGCTCGTAATCGCGGAAAATCTTAAAAAGAAACGCGTGCTAAAAGATCACTGTAATTCAAAGGGGAGACCCATACAGAGTCGGTTGTTTAGTCCATATATGCGGTTACACATTCAGAAATAATAATAATAACGTTCGTGGTCAGTCTGGCTTGTTCATTGATACCCGCGTTTTATATTTGTATTCAAGAATCGACTTATAGTGATGAAAATAATATTAAACCAGATCTCGAGATGACAGCTGTTTCTATATTGAGGTAGTATAGTTAGTACAGGATGGCGCAAATAAAAGTGGCCCGAAGAACAGAGTTGCAGGGCACAAAGAAACACAGCAGCCGGCCGGAGTGGCCGAGAGGTTAAAGGCGCTACAGTCTGGAACCGCACGACCGCTACGGTCGCAGGTTCGAATCCTGCCTCGGGCATGGATGTGTGTGATGTCCTTAGGTTAGTTAGGTTTAAGTAGTTCTAAGTTCTAGGGGGCTTATGACCACAGCAGTTGAGTCCCATAGTGCTCAGAGCCATTTGAGCCAAACACAGCAGATAGGTTTGCCATCCGTCCCGATATATCAGGACCTTCACGTCCCGACATCCCGACAAGACCCAGTTTTGCCCAGGTTTTGCAAAATGCTGTTACGAGCTTGGCTCAAGTACTTAAGTAACGCCATTTGTTAGCGCAACATGTAATTGCAGCCTCAGTTAGTTTTATTTATGCCGGCCGGAGTGGCCGAGCGGTTCTAGGCGCTACAGTCTGGAACTGCGCGACTGCTACGTCGCATGTTCGAATCCTGCCTCGGGCATGGATGTGTGTGATGTCCTTAGGTTTGTTAGGTTTAAGTAGTTCTAAGTTCTAGGGGACTGATGATTCAGAAGTTAAGTTCCATAGTGCTCAGAGCCATTTGAACCATTTTATTTATGTCAACAAGTTTATGTTGAAAATGTCGCCCCGCACATGGCGTTGCATATTGTGTATCCTGTGTCGGCGATGCAAGCACCTTCTAGAATCCAGATCTAGAGCCATCATTCGAGAAAATACCAGACTTCTCCAGTAGTATGGGGCTGGAATTATTTAAGCAGCGCCACGCGGAAGAATCGGACAGTTCCCATTGGAATAACGATCTGATAAGACGCTTCTTTGTCAAAGTCAAACGAACAACGACAAAAAGTAATGTTTGAAGTGTTTACATCTACATCTACATTTATACTCCGCAAGCCACCCAACGGTGTGTGGCGGAGGGCACATTACGTGCCACTGTCATTACCTCCCTTTCCTGTTCCAGTAGCGTATGGTTCGCGGGAAGAACGACTGTCTGAAAGCCTCCGTGCGCGCTCTAATCTCTCTAATTTTACATTCGTGATCTCCTCGGGAGGTATAAGTAGGGGGAAGCAATATATTCGATACCTCATCCAGAAACGCACCCTCTCGAAACCTGGCGAGCAAGCTACACCGCGATGCAGAGCGCCTCTCTTGCAGAGTCTGCCACTTGAGTTTATTAAACATCTCCGTAACGCTATCACGGTTACCAAATAACCCTGTGACGAAACGCGCCGCTCTACTTTGGATCTTCTCTATCTCCTCCGTCAAACCGATCTGGTACGGATCCCACACTGATGAGCAATACTCAAGTATAGGTCGAACGAGTGTTTTGTAAGCCACCTCCTTTGTTGATGGACTACATTTTCTAAGCACTCTCCCAATGAATCTCAACCTGGTACCCGCCTTACCAACAATTAATTTTATATGATCATTCCACTTCAAATCGTTCCGCATGCATACTCCCAGATACACTCCTGGAAATGGAAAAAAGAACACATTGACACCGGTGTGTCAGACCCACCATACTTGCTCCGGACACTGCGAGAGGGCTGTACAAGCAATGATCACACGCACGGCACAGCGGACACACCAGGAACCGCGGTGTTGGCCGTCGAATGGCGCTAGCTGCGCAGCATTTGTGCACCGCCGCCGTCAGTGTCAGCCAGTTTGCCGTGGCATACGGAGCTCCATCGCAGTCTTTAACACTGGTAGCATGCTGCGACAGCGTGGACGTGAACCGTATGTGTAGTTGACGGACTTTGAGCGAAGGCGTATAGTGAGCATGCGGGAGGCCGGGTGGACGTACCGCCGAATTGCTCTACACGTGGGGCGTGAGGTCTCCACAGTACATCGATGTTGTCGCCAGTGGTCGGCGGAAGGTGCACGTGCCCGTCGACCTGGGACCGGACCGCAGCGACGCACGGATGCACGCCAAGACCGTAGGATCCTACGCAGTGCCGTAGGGGACCGCACCGCCACTTCCCAGCAAATTAGGGACACTGTTGCTCCTGGGGTATCGGCGAGGACCATTCGCAACCGTCTCCATGAAGCTGGGCTACGGTCCCGCACACCGTTAGGCCGTCTTCCGCTCACGCCCCAACATCGTGCAGCCCGCCTCCAGTGGTGTCGCGACAGGCGTGAATGGAGGGACGAATGGAGACGTGTCGTCTTCAGCGATGAGAGTCGCTTCTTCCTTGGTGCCAATGATGGTCGTATGCGTGTTTGGCGCCGTGCAGGTGAGCGCCACAATCAGGACTGCATACGACCGAGGCACACAGGGCCAACACCCGGCATCATGGTGTGGGGAGCGATCTCCTACACTGGCCGTACACCACTGGTGATCGTCGAGGGGACACTGAATAGTGCACGGTACATCCAAACCGTCATCGAACCCATCGTTCTACCATTCCTAGACCGGCAAGGGAACTTGCTGTTCCAACAGGACAATGCACGTCCACATGTATCCCGTGCCACCCAACGTGCTCTAGAAGGTGTAAGTCAACTACCCTGGCCAGCAAGATCTCCGGATCTGTCCTCCATTGAGCATGTTTGGGACTGGATGAAGCGTCGTCTCACGCGGTCTGCACGTCCAGCACGTACGCTGGTCCAACTGAGGCGCCAGGTGGAAATGGCATGGCAAGCCGTTCCACAGGACTACATCCAGCATCTCTACGATCGTCTCCATGGGAGAATAGCAGCCTGCATTGCTGCGAAAGGTGGATATACACTGTACTAGTGCCGACATTGTGCATGCTCTGTTGCCTGTGTCTATGTGCCTGTGGTTCTGTCAGTGTGATCATGTGATGTATCTGACCCCAGGAATGTGTCAATAAAGTTTCCCCTTCCTGGGACAATGAATTCACGGTGTTCTTATTTCAATTTCCAGGAGTGTATTTTACAGAAGTAACTGCTACCAGTGTTTGTTCCGCTATCATATAATCATACAATAAAGGATCCTTCTTTCTATGTATTCGCAATACATTACATTTGTCTATGTTACTGCGGGAACGCAGGGCTTGAAGTGTATAGTGAAGTGTACTTTGATGACTAAAGTGTTATTGTCAACTGTTTACCGTCTAATAAACGTATCATAACTTACGCAAAAGCCTAAGGATGGAAAGAGAACGTATCACTCTTTGGATGATAACACAAAAGAGTGGTCTTCTGTCAAGAAAGGACGTACAGATCAGGAAGCATTGTGTAACATTTTAGCTCTTTCATCTAAGTAACTTACGGAGGTAAGGCAGATGTGAGGCATCACATTTCCACGAAGAATCATACAAACAGATTCGCGGTAGCATCGACATCAAAGCCTATTTCTACCTAGGAAGAATTGCTGTTGCAGAACTAGCAACAGCTCTTAAAGTTGTCAAGCGTCATCAGCCCTTCAGGTCTCTTGACTGTGCCGTAAAACTGAATGCCGTAATGTATCCCGACTCCAAAAGTCGCCGCAAAGCAGTCTACAGCCAGAACCAAAGCTAGAGCGATTGTTAAAAATACTCTCGCATCACACTCCGCATCCAAATGCATAAAATATTGCTAGAAGCTTCATTGTACGGCATAGTCACCGACGCATCGAACCACAAGGCTGAAAATAGCAGAGGTGCCACATCTTTCCCATTCATATATTTCGCAGGAAGAGCATATGAACAAAATCTATATGCTCTTACGTTTAATTGACTGTCATTAGATCGGCAAGTAGAAGAGAATAAATTTTCGCGTACATGTGTCTTCATTTCAATGTGAGTGCGAGGTAACTCTAAACAAGTTATTGAACCTTTCACTGTCCATCAGCAGAAAGTTGATGTAATCATCACGTACTGAGCGTAACATTTCCAGTAACAGGTTTTCATGTGTATATTTCTCTCTCACATTAGACAGTTCCCTGGATCAGCATCTTGTTTTCTTCTTCTTTAAACACAGTGCCAGAGTCAATGTTAGAAAGGCTTTATCTGCATTTGTAGCCATTCCCACTGCTTCAAATGCAAGGTAAAATTGACAAGCTTTCTTGGTACGTGTATGGGCTTATTTCACATGTCCGTGGCTAGATAGCAACGAATCTTACAGACAAATTTTCACTTTTTCGAGTGAGTGCGTTAACAATTTTAAGAGTTTCATTGTCCATTCGAAGAAAATTGATGTAATCATCGGGTTCTGAGAGTAATGCTTCATTTAGCAGATTTTCATGGATAAATCTCTCGTTTTAAGCCATTCCTTGGACAGCGTCTTGTTTTCGTCTACTTCCTTGAACACAGTACCAGCATCAATGCGATAACTGCCTTGTCTGCATTTGTGGCCATTCTCGCTACTGTCAAAATACTCACGAACACGAACATCATCTGCTTCAAAGTGAGGTTAAACAGACAAACTTTGTTTGTACGTGTACAGGCTTGTTTGATAAATCCGTGGCAAGATCAGGGCACATTTGGCAAACAGCTTTCCTCGTTTATGGGGGCCTGAAGCTCCATAGCGACCTACGGGACGATATGACAAGGTCGGATATTCTGTAGCGCCGTCGTATAAAAAGGCTCGTCTGCCGCCATAGAGAAACTTGTGCGTAGGTGCATCATAATGCTGACTGTTTCTATTAAGCAACAGGTCATTATGGAGTTCTTAGAACTCTATAGGGACTTCAGATGTTTTTGGAATGCTTCTGACAAGCAGTATTACAAAAAAGGATGTCATAAATCAGTCACTACAAATCCTTGCAGAGACACTAAACGCAGTTGCAGGTATCTGAAACACAGACGAAGGAAACATGCTGCGCTACATGCAATAAAAGACATGCTACCGATATGTCAAAACAGAAACAATTAATTGAGATGGCATAATCATTACTTTAATGAAAAAAAAAAACACAACAGCTGAGATATATGGGCGGGCTGTTGACCAACAACTACGAGAACGGAATGATGTTCAACGATGCATTGCAGAAAAAATAGTATTCGATGTTTTTCTTATGGAAAATTAGGAAAGCTCACTGTTCAATCATCAACAGCGGATTTACCTTCACCGTCATCATCGGCCAAGAACAGATACGGTTGTTCCAGCGGTATATGCAGCTCAACAGTCCCCCAGCTAATTCAAATATACGCAGTTCTACTGCACAACTTCAACCAGAAGAACAAGAATCCGAAAAGAGTGCTTACACTGTGAATTAGTTTCTTGTATTTAAGAGGATTGGGTTGATATGTAGGGGGTGGGGGGTGGGAAGAAACCAAACAGCGATGTCATCGGTCTCATCGGATTAGGGAAGGAAGTCGGCCGTACCCTTTCGAAGGAACCATCCCGGCATTTACCTGGAGCAATTTAGGGAAATCACGGGAAACCTAAATCAGGATGGCTGGACGTGGGATTGAACCGCCGTCCTCCCGAATGCGAGTCCAGTGTGCTAACCACTGCGCCACCTCTCTCAGTGCACTGCGCAAAGCTAGTAAGGAAGTCGGTATTGTAGTCAGTCATTATCGCTCTATTTTTTGAAATAAATTTGTTTTTCGCTAATAAATATCGATTATCGTTTGGTGATCTGGCAGGAACTAGGCGGCCCCTATCGATCGCGGGGCCTTGGGCACGCGCCCAGGGTGCCCAGTGGGAAAGAGGGGTCTGACCGTAAAGGACAATAATAAACAAACATTGACCACGTGCGAATAGGACTCGCGCGCTGGAAGGTCCGTACAAACTTCATTATGTACAGACAGTTTACACTTTCCGGGAATCGACGGTACCGACGATTTTTGCCTATCAATATTGATTCTGGCAAGATATGGGTCCCAGGGAGTCCAAGACTTTCCAGATTGTTTTAATTTCAAGTTCGAAGTCAGATAACAAATGACAAGAAATATTTTTTCGTTTGATATAATAACGAATTAACAATTTCGGATTCCTTCCTTCACCTGCACTGAGAAACCTTGCTTCTTGCGAAATGCCATGGTTCTAGGTCAATGGGAAGTACCCTATAGGTTTTGATGAATTAAGTTTTCGGGTATCAAAATATGTAAGATAAATGGCGATATCTTTTGACTGAATTGACCTAGAAGCTTAAAATTTTTACATCGCCAAGGGACCATACAGGTTAGTATGTGACACAAATCTGAACTTGATATCCCGAAATGATGCAGAGAGAATGGATCCTCTAACAGACGGACTGACAGACGTATAAAAATGTGACGAAAAATATTTTTTCATATTCTGTAATTATTAATTAACAATTTTCGGATTTTTCCTTTACTTGTACGTTAAAATATTGGTTTTTGGCAAATTTCATGGTACTAGGTTAAAGGGAAGCACCCTATTTGATGAGAGAGTTTTCGGGTATCAAGTACGTGACGTGCATGGTGATATCTTTTGACAGAATTGACCCAAAAGCTTAAAAGTTTTACGCCACCAAGGAACCATAAACTTTAGTATGCGACATAAATTTGAACTTGATACTCCAGATTGTTTCCGAGAAAGAGGATCTTAACAGACGGACAAGCAGAACAGAGGATTTAAAAAATGCCAAAAAAATATTTTTTTCCTGTTATACAACTACAAATTAACAATTATCGAATTTTTTCCTATACTTTTATTGTGAAGCCCTGCGTCTATTCCAAATGTCATGATTCTAGGTCAACAGAGAGCCTATTGGTTTTGAAGAGTGAGTTTTCGAATATCCGCTTCCCGCGGCCGGGTTCCCGGGTTCGATTCCCGGCGGGGTCAGGGATTTTCTCTGCCTCGTCATGACTGGGTGTTGTGTGCTGTCCTTAGGTTAGTTAGGTTTAAGTAGTTCTAAGTTCTAGGGAACTGATGACCATAGATGTTAAGTCCCATAGTGCTCAGAACCATTTTTCGAGTATCAAAATATGTGGCCGTATCTTTTGATTGCATTGATTTAAAAGCTTAAAATTTACATACAGACAACAAGCAGTTCTATAAGGGTTCGGTTTTTACAGATTAAGGCACAGAACCCTAAAAAGGACTGCTATGATCAAGTACGGCAATAGGCCTACCGTTTCTAACTAGAGCAACAAGTACACAGAAATCTCCCGATAGCTTTAATTAATTCTGCAGTCCAAATTTAACTTAGCAACCATAATAGTTGAAAGTACTCCTGGCAAGGCCTACACACTGCTGGAATATGTGGACAACAAAAGAGTTCAATAGCTGCAGAAACGTTATTTCTTTTTCTTGCTTGGTGCCCTTTTTACAGGAGAATCAAATTCATTTGTAGTTATTTATTAAGAGCTTTCTTTTGTTTATTCTGTTATTGTAAAGAGTTTTCTTTAGTTTATTCTATTACTGTCTGATGCTCAATGTATACAAGGATCAGCTCTGGGCAATATACCACAAAAACAGCACCTCAAGAGTTTTGACTTGCAGACTTCGTATTGCGCGGGTTTTCTCATATTTGTTCATTGTGCATTCATGTAGCTGCCGACTGAATTGTTGCATAGCGTATTTCTGTCCCTTCATCATACAACACCCAAACTGATGACCATGGACTCGCTACCGTTTCTCTGCACGTTCTTCTGGTGACTGTTTACTGTGTGGTGTGTGCACTTCACAAACTATGAACCGTTCAGCGTACGACACACCAAAACCCGTGTTCTCTCATTACATTTCGTCTTCTGATTGTGAATCTCAATTGCTGCACCCACCACATACCACCTTTAAAACAGAGCAGGAACGATTCCTTTCTCATGCGACGCAAGTGAGCTCTCTAACCATCCGATTCATGATAGTGCAAACGAAGTGCATTGTCTTCGGTGTTTACATAAGGTCATGTCGATCTCGGCACTCCACAAGTTCCACAGACTGACGAACGCTTGTGTTTCGGAACTGATATTACCGCCCAATGCGGGGCTAATGTGTGCTACAGACATTGCCATTGACACTCAAAGGCCACCAGAGCATGAACTACTTGCTCTGAAGGTACAGTACGTTTTCTGAGTCTGTATTCTATGCATCTTCCACCGTTGCCTTTCAGAGCCACAGCTGTATCAACCGTGCCAGCCAGACATGCCTTCGCGTCTCCTGAGTCGTGAAAACTCCCCCTCACGGGCACATTACATTATGTTCTCCCACTGCACAAAAGCACACCACTGGTGCATTCGACAATCACGGTTTTTCCCGCCATGTCAGCCAACCGTGCCCTTGCGCCTACTACGTCATGTGCCGCATGTGGTCATCACCTTGACATCTCCACGGCGACATGGGGCGTCACTGCTCTGGGACACCACCTACTGCTTAACCCTCTATTTCTCAGTGTTGCTCTCAAGCAACATCAAAATTACGTTGGCCCTATGGAACAACAAACACTTCCCAGTGCCTTTTACTGGTATTGTTGCCTCCAGGCAACATTCCTTTACACACTGCGAATGCCAGTTGTAATAGTTCAAGGTTTTCCACACGAGATGGCAGTTTGTGCAGTGGTGTTACAGAGATCTCGTGTGAGCAACAGGGGTGTCTTATTTTGGTTCTGAATCAGTGGATTTCAATAAATTGGCAGTAATCTTAGCAGATTTTCTTCAAGAAATACCCAGAGATTAGTTTACAGCAGAAATATTTCAATCTAATATTGTTTTGAATTACGTAAATAGTATAAAACTTTTATGTTGCCTGTTAGCAACATTGCCCATAGTTGGGACATGTGCCATTAGTATATTACATATGCTTACGGCGTGACAGAGTAGACATTTTTATTTTGAGGGGCTTTTTAGCTATGGATTCCTGAATAATTTATGGAATTAAAAAAGCGAGAGGAATAGTAGTTCCACCAGAAAACCCGGCTTTGTCTGATCTAAGCGAATCTGAACTTTTAAGTTTTGGCAGACTGTAGTGATGATGATCCAGACTATATTCCAGAGCGTCAATCTCAGTTCCATAACCTAGTTATACCAGAAACTGATTCTGATTCAGGAAGTGAAATCTCAGAAGCTGAACATGTGCAAGGACTTTCTGCAGTTCAAAATGGCTCTGAGCACTATGGGACTTAAAATCTAAGGTCATCAGTCCCCTAGAACTTAGAACTACTTAAACCTAACTAACCCAAGGACATCACTCATATCCATGCCCGAGGCAGGATTCGACCCTGCGACCGTAGCGGTCGCGCGGTTCCAGACTGAAGCGCCTAGAACCGCTCGGCCACTCTGGCCGGCTTTTCTGCAGTGAATCCTTCTAGTGCAAGTGCCAGTCAAGTGAAAAAGAAAATTACAAAAGCAGTCACTTACATATGGGTAAAGGAAGATATAACTGCTATGGCAGAAAGTCTCTGTCCTGTGTTTTCTGATGAAGGCAATACACCACTGGGTTATTTCAGAAGATTCTTTGATTCAGAACTAATTGACAAAATTGTGCAGGAAACGAACTTATACTCTGTGCAACGAACTACCACGTCAGTAAACACCAATGTAAATGAAATTGAACAATTGTTTGGTGTTCTGATACACATGGATCTTGTTTCTATGCCTTCGTACACTGACTATTGGTCACAGTCAATGAACTGTGGAAAAATCACCAGCATTTTCAGTTTGAAGCACTTTCAGAAACTCCGCCGATACCTGCATTTTAGAAGCAATGAGAATGCCGTGAACTCTTCTGACAGACTTTTCAAAATAAGACCTGTTCTTGAGTCAATTGTAAAGAACTGCCGTGAGCAGAAACAAGAGTCGGAAGTTTCTATAGATGAGATGATGGTTCCATATAAAGGTACAAGAGCAGGTAAATCGCCCCAGTATATTCAAAACAAGCCACAAAAGTGGGGTTTTAAGATTTTTGTTCGTGCTGGTGTGTCTGGAGTTGTCTATGATTTTCTTCCCTATACTGGCAAGGGGATGATAACTGATCTTGCTGATGACGAGAAAATATTTGGAATTGGAGGACAAGTTGTGGTTACACTTTGCAAAAGTATTCCAAGAGATAATTCTCCCAGAGTTTATTTTGACAATTTCGTTTGCAGCCTTGAACTTATAACATACTTTAAAAACTCAAAACATTGAGTCCATGGGCACCATAAGGAAGAACTGAATAAAGAACAGTCCTCTACAAGACGAGAAGCAGTTACTGAAACAAGAACGAGGCAGCTATGACTACAGGAAGGACAGTCACTCAGACCTCATTTTAGTAAGGTGGGCAGACAATAAAATCGTGACACTTGCAAGCTCATTCCGTGGTGTCCAACCACTCTCAACAGTAAAACGATGGGACAGCAATGAAAAAAGAAGAATTGATGTGCCCTGTCCCAGTATTGTACATCAGTACAACAAACATATGGGAGGAGTTGATATTGCTGGTATGCTGATAGAGCTCTACAGAGTACCAATCAAAACTAGGCGTTGGCACATGAGATTGTTTGGATTTTTGCTAGATCTGAGTGTTGTAAATGCCTGGCTGGTATTTCGAAGAGAATCTGTGGACAAGAAGACCTCATTGAAGTCATTCAGGGCAGATAATGCCAATGGTTTGATGTTTACAGGGAAAAGGAAAGTAGGAAGGCCCTCAATAGACATAATACCATCACAAAAGAAGAGGGGGAAGCCAACAGCTCCGACTGTTACACAAGATGTCCGATTTGATAATATGGAGCATTGGCCTGTATACGGTCCCAAAGGTCGATGTCGTTATTGTCCATCTGGATATTCTACAGTCATGTGTTCAAAATGCAATCTAGTATTGTGCTTCGTTCCAAAGAGGAACTGTTCCCAAAAATTTCATTGCAAGAAGAACTAGAAGGGAAAATGAAACAGTCCTATTTCACAGTAGGAATGCATAAATGTGTTTGTAAATTAAATTATTCACGTACAGGAAACCTTTTGCTTGAGGTCATTGGCAAACACTTTTTTTCTATAATATGCATAAATGTGGTGTGCTGCTGGCACTGTTGATTGTAAGCAACATTTCACAATTTTCATAATTTTTGTCAAAAATTTTTAAAACTGTCTGAATTGTATTTCTTTAAGCATAATAAATAAATATAAGCACTGAAAAAATTTTTTGTTTTTATTTTCACCATTTGCCAAATAAAGGGTTAATCAAGATTTCGCCTCTCTCAGCACCTCATCACTTTCAAAGCCTCTCGGTCTTCCAAATCAACTTTCACCTATGCAGCGCCTCCAGACTAGCAGGCTTCCTAAACTACCACTCTCCCCAGCCCCACCGCCGCTGAAAGACAACCGCCAGACCTGGTGGTTCACCTTGGCTGATAACCTCTTCAACCTCCATGACAGCATGCATGATAACTCACGTCTTATCTGCTCCATCAGCCGTCTGTATGACCACACAGACTTCATCAGTGACCTAGTTCTCTGGCCTCCTACTCATTACAAGTACTCTGTTGCCAAAGCAACAATAATCGAGCATTTGTCATGCCCTCCATCTGAAGCTATTGATCACATTACACATGAAGAAAGCTTGGGATCACAGACTCCGTCCCAACGCCTACTGGCGTTGCTTGATGTGGAATTCATGCCTGATGTCACATTATTGTGTTTGTCGTTCGTTAAGCTTCCATACAAACTGCAACTACAACTATTTTCACATGCTTCAGATTCCTTAGGTACTTGGAGGCTAAGCCCCATCTCACAGATCAGGTCTACAGCATTCTCCAACATTCTCGCCAACTGTAGTGGTCGCATGGAGGCTAGGGTTGGCACTATCAAATACTCCCTCACAGTTCGCTCCAACTCTCCCAGATGGCAGAGACAGCACGAGAGCATGTGCAGTACTTCAGGAAGCCCCACAACCACCTGCTGGCAACCTTCATGTACCACCTGCACCAAGCCCACAACTGACTCCACTCAGAACCCAACTGAGGACGTGCAAGCGACTCATGGTACCCTCCTCCCCCCCCCCCCCCCCCACACGCTCCCCCCGTACCCACTCTGTTGATTCCACACTACATTTGGCGATGCAGCACTGTCAACCTAACTGCACAAGTCCGAACTTTGCTTGTGGGCTAGTGTATGCGCCCCTGTCGCTCCATTCCCCCATTGTGCCTTATGAAATGAGAGTCTCAAATGCCAACTCTACTCTAGACGGTCGTCTCTATGTGGTGGGCAACATATCGAGTTGAAGATTTCTGATCCATACGGGTGCAGAGATTAGCACCACACCTATTACATTAGCGCCTGCTCTGACCTTTCAAACCAAGTAAACTTTACATGCTGCTAACAACTCAAGTATCACTTCCCTTGGCGCAGTAGATCTTAAGATGTACCATACTTGTCATCTAAATTTTACCTGGACTTCCTACATTACAGACATCCACAAACTTGTGCTTGGTATAGACTTCCTTACACATTTTGGATTATCACCAAATATTCAGTCTGCGTCCTTGCTCCCATGCCTCTGACTCCCTAACATTAACTACGGGGCCCCAGCCTTAGCTCTCTCTCCAAGTGCTCCACTTTAATGGCTCAACTCAGTGCATCAGTGGTCGAGCTTATGCTCGAGCTCTCTGTTTCCAAAGCTCTATGAGCCCACAATGCACTTGATCAACTGATGACACAACATCCTTGCAACTGGCACGAGCTCATCAGATGCTGTCAACTCACTGACATGCATTCACCATGCTCCGAAGACAATGCTGCAGCTATGCTCACGTTCTCTACAGCACCGCCTCCTCCACAGGACCCTAAGGTCAATGACAGTTAGCTCCCAGTGCTCCCGGTGCACCCACCCCTCACAAACCAACTGTGACGCCTTTCCTGCAGTTTTGAACAATGCACTCGTAGCTGTGATTACTAATGCTACTTGTCATACATTCAGAACTATCGAGGGACCACCCGTACGACAAAAGGCTTGCCACCTCAACCCCAGAAAAGTGTGCCACACTAAGGCAGCTGACAACAAACTACTTGGCGCTGGCATTATATGGCCATCAGGTAGAAATTGGTCTTCCCCCCATGCACCTTCATCTGTGTGGGGACTACAGGGCTCTGAACTCTTGCGCTATTGTAGATAATTATCTGATACGACGAATTCAGGGCTTCACCCAATTGCTCAGTGGTGCGTGGGTGTTCAATGTACTTCGTTGCCGCAAAGCTTACCACCAAATTCCGATGTTCAAGGACGATGTTTCGAAGACTATTCTAATCACCCCCTTTTGGACTTTTTGAGCACCGTTTCATGTCATATGGCCTCAATTGGCAGCAGTTTATTGATTCCTTATTGTTAAACATCCAATTCGTTCATACCTATCTGGATGACACCTTGCACTTTTCTTCCACTGTCCGGAAACACAGACACCACCTGGCTCAATTACATGCCACGCTCCGAAATCAACCAAAAGAAGTCACACCTAGCTCGTGACAGTGTAACTTTCGAAGGCTATATAGTGTTGGATGAGGGTGTCCGACTGATGTTTGACTGCATCGAGTTTGTTCATAACCTTCCACTACCAATGGACCACTTTTAATGAAATTAAATAAAAAAATATTTACCTTTTTTATTGTTTTTTGTTATTTTTATCTTCCTTTCAGTCAGTACTAACTTTGTTGTAGAACCCCTTATTTACGTGTGGTAATAAAAATTCATTTAGACAGAATTAAGTACATTTAAAATTACGTGAACTTAGTCAACCCTCTCATGCTGATAAATTCATATTAACTGATTAAGAATATTTAGTTGAGAATTATATCTTTTACATAATTCGGCCTTGGCACACATTTTCTAAATGCAGTGGTTTTTTTTAAAATATTTACTGAATTTTTTCCCGGCGTTAGCTATGGAACACAAGACTGTCTCTATTAGCAGAAAATGGTTAAATATTGCCAAGCCGACGCTTAATTATCATTGATAAAACACACTTCACTATACATGTAAGTTATTTGAAAGAACCAACAAATTGTTAAATTTCAACGTTAACTATCCACCTATGAATGCACAAATGTGAAACTAGTAATAAATTCCGTCAGTCTCAGGATCGCTGTAAAAGAAAAACATTTTCTTAATTCGCTGCTATTTTTTATCTGCTCCCGATTTGCGGGTTTGGTTAATTTTTCTTAGCGGAACAATTTTTTAAATGTGCCGCCGCTGCAAATCGTTCGGTCGCGGCACAGCCCAGCAACACCAGCGATAATTGCTAAAAATTCTTTAAAGAAATATTATAGATGACATGGGCAAGCTAATTTACATTAGTAATACACACTTTTGATAAATTATAATGTATTTTGACCACAACAATAATTCAACTTACATTAGTTTGTAATTTCTCCTCTAATGGCGGCTAAATCTAGATACAGACAAATGAAGTCTACCCATTCATAAAATGCTACGTCACAGGTTCCTCTCTCTCTCAGCTCTCGAGGAAGAAGACAAAGAATGCACACTATGTATTCCTATTTATACCACTATCAACCGTTAATGTCTCTTTGCAATCTGCGGCTGTATTTTGCATTTTTGTTATCGCAGATATTGACACATTTCGTAATTACATTATGAGTATAGAAATATTACAATCATAAATACATCGAGAATATTACTACAGAAAATATTACAATAATAACGAATGTCCTTTATACAAAATTAAATAATATTTTTTTTGTTAAATAATTACAGTATATACAAATTGCTTCATAGCGGTGTATATAGTACAATTAAATTTTAGTTTATTAATAGTGTGTGTGCTGCCAGGGAACGTTACACACTGTGAACTGCTAAGATTCCTGGGCATTATAAACTTCTACTGCCATCACCTCCCTTATGCAGTCTCCATCCAGGCATGACTTACTGATGCTTGGATTGGATAAAACACCTCTAATGCGAGGCATGTTCATTGCACTGATAACAAGATTGAAGCACTGGACGCTCTCAAGTCTGCCCTCTTCTAAGCATTTCATCTTGTTCACTGCTAATGCGGATAATACATCAATAGGTGCAGTTTTACTGTTTTACAACAGCACGTCGGTGATGCCACTGAGGCTCTCATATTTTTCTCCAAAAAACTTTCATCTGCTCAGCACAAGTGGTCAATGTTGGACCGTGAACTTTTGCGACAAGTCTAGTATCTTTATCCACCACCAGCTGCATGCAGGCGCCATCTGCAATCCTGACAAAGACATTCCTTCCTGGTGTCTGTGGAACAGGGACCTAATCAGCCAGTATTCTACAAGTGTATGCCATATAATAGGTTCTGACAATGCCATCACTGACTTCCTGTCCTGAGTGAACATTATCACATCTCCCATTGACATAGACGATTTTGCCCACCTGCAAACAGACTACACTGAGCTTTCAGACGTGCTAAAGGACACAATATACGCTCTGACTGTCGAGCCACGCCTATTACTGGGCTCATCCGCCCCCACTGTATGCGACGTCTCTACAGGTACTCGCCAACTGGTTGTGCTTTCCCCTTTCTGATGAGTGGTGTTAGCATCCCTGCACGATCTCACCCACCTGGATATCAAGGCCAGTGGTTATCGAACGACTCATCTGGCTGAGAATTAAGAACGATTGCTGCGACTGGATGCATGCCTGTAGCCTTTGCCAGAGGAGTAAAGTTGGATGTCACGCACAGTTCTCTCTAGGGCAATTCAGCATCCCCAAAAGGATGCCTACGTCATGTACCTGTTGACACTGTCAGCCCACTCCTTCCCTCGGAGGGCTTTTAATATCTACTCTCGATCAGCGACTGAATCATAAGATGAATCAAAGCTGTCCCTCTATTTGATGTTATGGCTGATTTGGTCACCCATGCCTTCGTCAACTCCTGGATTTCTCACTTTGGTTGCCTCTCATCGATAACCTCTGATGAGGGCTGCCAGTTCGGATCCTCTCTATTTGCCAAACTATGCAAGTTGTGTGATATTGACAGGTTCTACACCATACCTACCACATGCAGAGCAATGGCCTTGTGGAGCGTTGGCACCACACCTTAAGGTGGCATCCATGTGTCATGGTAGTTCCTCATCAGAGATGCTACCATGGATCATCCTGGGAATATGCGCCACCTACAAAGAAGATGTACAAGATTCACTTGCCGACATCCTCTATGACGAGGCACTCATCCTTTCTGCTGAGTCTCTTGAACACTGTCACCTCTCCGCTCTAGTTGTCAAGTACGCAAACATACTTCAGACATCTGTACTCCTCTGCTGAAACCACATTCAGTACCATGAGTCTTCATTCACAAAGCGCTTTCTCTATCTGTGCATCTCTCCAGCACTCATGCTTGGGCATTACAAGATCCTCAGTCATGGACAGAACACATCAGACATACTACTCGCTTCCCACACCCGGGTTCTCGGGTTCGATTCCCGGCGGGGTCAGGGATTTTCTCTGCCTCGTGATGACTGGGTGTTGTGTGCTGTCCTTAGGTTAGTTAGGTTTAAGTAGTTCTAAGTTCTAGGGGACTGATGACCATAGATGTTAAGTCCCATAGTGCTCAGAGCCATTTGAACATACTACTAAATGGCAAACGCCAAACAGTCTCAGTGTACAGGATAAAGCCAGTCTGGTTGTTAGCGAATGACCTACACGTGCCTGTTTCCACAGATTTGCCAGATATGGTACAGACATCTCTCCGTCTGATGACATTAATGATGCCTCTGCATGAGACACAATGCATGAAGTGTGCTACGATTTTGCCCCTCCATGTGACACTCCTGTCTCTTCTCCTCCACCCCTGCCCAGTTTAGTGTTTACCGTCGACTTCACAGATACTGTCTTCATTATCATTGTCTCTCCACCAACGCACCATGATGCCTCAACAACTCACATAAGGCTACTGAACTCTTCTGAACTCCCTCTAGACGCTGAGCAGGACCACATAGTGGCCAAAATCTCAAGTGATGGCATTCTCTCAGTTGTTGTCCATCTCTGCCTGCAGCTTATGAACTTCACTCCATCCCCCTTTGGGTCCAGGGGTTATAATAGGCCCATAGTATTCCCGCCTGTCATAAGATGTGATTAAAAGGAGTCTCCTACTTTTTGGCTCAATACATTCAGGTCCCATTTTAGGGTTTGACTTCCCACTTCCCACTTTTGCAGAAGTGCAGGCCATTTTGGGAAGGATGCCTTACGTGGTGCACCAGTTACCCATAGTGCAATTAGATTCAGTCTCCTGCTTCTCTTCTTGTCATGGTATTGCATCTCCACCTGTAATTCAAGTATTTCTGAGGACACCTTCTGGGGTATACCACCTTCTTACATTGTCTCCTGTCCTCTTGTGACCCCATGACAATATTGGATTTCTCATCACCCAACATCCAGCATGGTAGCCAGTCCATTGTGGTGGGTCCGTCATGTATCCATTTGGTGGTAGCCCCCTGACAACACAGGGGATTGCACTGCTGACACCTGAGCTGTAAACTCCCTATGTATGCCAAGGAGTAGATGCTTATCTTCCTGGGGCATCAAGACTCCCAGCAATGGCCATTGTTCCAGGTGGACTTTGCTGTGGTTGGGTGGCCCTCGTGGGGAGAGCCCCTGATCAGAATGGGTGGCACCAGGGTGATGAACTGCAATGAAACAGACCAAGTCATCTTTTGCTGGGGACCAAGTGGCTCCAGCAGTCTCTAAAAAAGGAAAGGTTGATTTCAATGCTGACAGGTATGACCCTAAAGTGTTCCCCTCCCTAGCAACACCTTGGGAGGAACGTAGGGCTTCAGAACAACAGGATCCATATTCGTCTCGTTACTTAGTGTGCAGCAGAACTGATGGGTACCCCTTTCTGCATACGAAGCCTCTGTTTTTTTGTGAGCACCAGGGGGATAAGTTTGGAGAAGTGACAGCACTGTCCAAAATGCAGAATTGGTTGGTTTTGATTCAGATGGAATCCACTATTCATTCCTAGGCGTTACTCGCCTGCAACAAGCTGGGTGATATTCCTGTTTCGGTCTCTCCCAATAAAAGCCTCCCATGGAGTTATTTTTCATTGCGACCTCCTGCTGCAGTCGGACGACGAATTATGTGCCAATTTAGAATGGTGGGATGTTCATTTTATCTGGCGTGTTTACAGGGATTGCTACCGGTGCCTTCGTCGTGGCCTTTGAGGATGATTTGTTACCTGAAAAGGTCAAGGTGATGGTGTACCAATGTGATGTCAAATCCAATGTCCTCCTCCTATGCAGTGCTTTAAGAGCTGAAAATTTGGGAACATGTCCTCCCGGTGCATACCCAGCGCCACATGTAGAGACTGCAGAAGTTCACTGCATCCAAATACTCCACGTGTGCCTCCTCCCACCTGTGTGAAATGTAGAGTGCACGACTCCCCCTGCTTGCCGGACTCCCCGGTACTGCGAAAGGAGCAGAAAATTATGGAGTAAAAAGACCCTGGACAGGTTGTTTTACTGCAAGGCTAAGCTAAAATTCGAAAGATTGAACCCTGTCCGAATGCTACCTATCTTTGCTGCCACTACAACGATGTTGCCATCGGTGACGCCATTGCACTCCTCACCGAAGCTTCCTCCAGTGGGCCCTCAGGGCCACCCATCTTCCTGCCCCCTCCAGTTAGCTGGAGCACATCTTCTTCTGTTGCTTCTAGAGCTTCTACTTTGGGAGCATCACCTCCCAAAATGCCAGGGACATTAGTCCCCTCCCCCCAGCCAGAGAAGCAACGGCCTCTTCCAGTTCCTTTCAAGTGGAAGGGGTCCCTTGGGACTCTTAACTTCCATGGTCCACCCCAGTGGTCAGGCAGACAGACAGCCACTGGCTGCTGGTCGAAGGTCTTCAAGGTCTTCCTCTGTCCCTGAAGCTACTTCCGAGAAGCCTTGCCAGCAAGCCCCTAAGGGGTGGCGAGAGGGCAAGACTTCAAAGAAGAAATCCAGTAAGAAATTTGAGTTTCCAGTGCCCCCCCCCCCCCCCTCCACACAAGCACTCCCCCACGGCTCTGTATCCGAGGACGAGGTGGAGACTCTGCCATCCCCTGAAGACCTAGATCTTGCCGATGCATCAGATGCAATGGTGCTGGATGCCAACCCCCAACCAGTGGTGACAGGTGATGCTGAGGCCTAATTTGCCTCCTTAGTCACTTCATGCCACCCCAGACGACAAAAAGCGTCATTCTTCAG
Organism: Schistocerca piceifrons; assembly: GCF_021461385.2. Classification (NCBI taxonomy): domain Eukaryota; kingdom Metazoa; phylum Arthropoda; class Insecta; order Orthoptera; family Acrididae; genus Schistocerca; species Schistocerca piceifrons. The sequence continues at coordinate 121,824,231 of NC_060141.1, read as the reverse complement.
TGGAACTGTGGCAGCTTTTTGTCCCACTTGGCTGAGTTACTTCAGTTTTTAAGCAATACACCTGCTTTTTGTATTGTCCTTCAGGAAACCCGGTTTCTGGCAATGTGGACCCCTGCCCTTTGTGGCTATTGGGGGTACTACAAAAACCATCCTGCCTGTGACAGACCGTCAGGTGGAGTATGCATGTTTGTTCTTACCTCTGTCTGTAGCGAACATGTGCCCCTTCAAACACCATTAGAAGCTGTGGCTGTCAGGGTGAGGACACTGCAGGAAATCACCACCTGCAACATCTACCTCCCTCCAGATGGTGACACGCCGACCCACGTCTTGGCTGCACTCATTTTGCAACTTCCCCCACCTTTTCTCCTTCTGGGTGATTTTAACGCCCAGAATCCTTTGTGGGATGGAACCAAGGTTACTGCCTATGGCCCAGATGTTGAGGACCTACTAACTCAACTCTACCTCTGCATCATAAATACAGGTGCCCTCACATATTTCAGTGAGGCACATGGCACATTCGGCCTTCTCCCATCCATCCACTGGAGAGCAAATGATGACTTGTATGGTAGTGACCACTTTCCACTCTTCCTGTTCCTACCCCAGCATCCATCCTCTCGACACTTGCCCGGGTGGGCTCTTCCCAAGGCTGACTTGGACACTTTCACACCTGCTATCACCATTTACCACCGTAGATGAAGTGATTCACACTATCACTAATACCATTATTACCACAGCTGAATCGGTAATCCCTTATTCCTCTGGATGCCCCTGGTGGAAGTCAGTGCCTTGGTGGTCGCTGGAAATTGCTGAGGCCATTAGAGACCGTAGCTGGGCCCTCCAGCGTCATAAGCGCCACCCCTCCTTGGAGAACCTTATTGTTTTCAAATGGCTTTGTGCCAAGTTCGCATCCTCATCAAACAAAGGAAGCAGGTGTGTTGGGAATGCTATATCTCCACCATTGGAACACGAAGCTCGTTCTACCAGGTTTGAACCAAGCTCCGTTGACTTGACAGCTATCAGACCCGTACAGGTGTATCTGGAATTTCTACAAATGGAGCCATATCTGCCGGTACAGACATAATTGCAGAGCATCTTGCTGTGCATTATGCTCGCATCTCTGCATCTGAGAATTACCATTACCTTTCGTCTCCTGAAACAGAGTGTGGAATGACAACACTTCTCTTTTGCTCCACGCCACCCAGAGCCTCATAATGCTCTCTTCAGTGAGTGGGACCTTCTCAGTGCCCTCGCTAACTGCCCTGACACATCCCCTAGCCAAGACCACATCCATTTGCAAATGCTGAAACATCTGTCAGCGGATTCCCAACGCCACCTCCTTGCCATCTTCAACAGTATCTCGAGGGATGGCGAATTCCCATCGCAATGGCGGGATTCCATCGCTAAAGCCCAGTAAGAACCTATTAGATGCTGATAGCTATCATCCTATCAGCCTCACCAACGTTCTGTGCAAGCCGCTTGAACATATTGTGAGCTGGCTCCTTGAGTCTCAGGGCCTTCTGGCCATTTCCCAAGGTGGTTTTCGCCAAGGACGCTCCACCATCGACAACTTGGTGCACATGGAGTCTTCCATTTGATCAGCCTTTTCCTGACACCAACACCTTATTGCCATCTTTCTCGGCCAGACGAAGGCCTTTGATACCACTTGGAAACGCCACATCCTTGCTACTCTGCACGAGTGGAGTCCCAGGGGCCCGCTGCAAATTTTTATACAGAACTTCTTGTCGCTCCACACTTTCAGAGTTCACATCGATGCTTCCCACAGTGCACCCATATACAAGAGAAAGGTATCCCACAGTGCTCTGTCCTGAGTGTCCCACTCTTTTTAATTGCTGTCAATGGTCTTGCATTAGCAGGAGGATCGTTAGTATCTCCCCTGCTATCTGCTGACGATTTTTGTATTTCCTACTGCTCCTTTTCTGTTGTTGCAGCTGAATGCCAGCTGCAGGGAACTATACAGAAGGCGCAGTCGTGGGCCCTCACTCACGGCTTTCAGTTTTCACCTGCCAAAGCTTGTGTCATGCACTTTGGTCGTCGTCATATGATACATCCCTATCCAGAACTTTACCTCAATGACCAACTACTGGACTAGTGGAGACTCACCCCTTTTTGGGGCTGGTCTTTGACGCCCACTTAACTTGGCTTCCCCATCTTTGTCAGCTTAAGGACAAGTGCTGGCGGCACCTTGATCTTATTCGATACCTGAGCCACACCGACTGGGGTGCTGATCGTCCTACACTGCTGCAGCTGTACAAAATCCCATATTGATTATGGAAGAGTGGTGTACAGTTCACCATCGCCCTCTGCACTGTGTTTTCTGTGTTCTCTGTGACAACTATTGAAAACAAAAACAGCACCTCCGAGTTTTGGCTTGCAGACTCTTAGCTCTACATTCTTCTTGTCATCTTTGCACAGCATAGATCTTTTCATGTTTGTTCATTGTGTGTTCTTGCAACTCTTCACCATACAACAAAGGGACGGAAAACACCACACAGTTTGTAAAATAAGCCCATAGCTGCACAACTCCAGCCCAAATCCCAGTCCACCTAAACCATACACTTGTTGAAATTCTTATGTTCACTTCCCAATAGCTTTAATAGTTTTTGTTGCTGATAACAAAAAGAAAGTCCAACTGAACTGCAATGATCTCAGTCATGATGCAGGACAGAAGGGTGATTTTCTTATTGACTGCCTCTTTGTCAGGGTTCTGTGTAGGATTGTAGTCCTCTGATACAAGGGTATGCAACAGATTATTGTGTAGCACACAGAAGGAAATAGATTATTGTGTAGAACAAAGTAGGAAATTAGGGTTACCTATCAATTCAGAAGAAATTAAAGATGTTACCATGCTACTCACTCCTTTTATAATTATATGATTATCTGGATTCAAGGATTGTGGAGTCCTGTTAACTACATGGCAAATTGCAATGTTCATTGTAAAGCTGAATGACAAGTAGTAAGGCTACTATTGGTGCAGGTGTAGGTAACTGTTTGTTTTGAAAGATACTGGTCCAGTCAGGTGAATACTGAAAGGTTGTGTTGTTCTTTGGTTTCCAGCCAAGAGAAGACAGTGATGAAACAAAATATTTCAACAATGTACCTTGCCTTCATCTTCCGATGCAGCCAGCACAATGAATGATTTTGCTAAATTGTACTTCTGATATATTCTAATTGCCCACCATACCTTTTTATCTTGCCATTGGCTACATGCAGCATCAGGTTCAGTATTGGTGAAGGGCCATTATCACTGGAAGCTGGGTAGGAACTCAGAGCTTCTGCCATCCCCCATTAGTTGCAGAAGTCACTCTCAGGTAACATTGTGGCTTCAGTTGGTGGAATACTGGCTTGCACACTTTACTGAGAGTGAAACCACTGTTCCTATTGATCAAGCCATCAGCTACTCATATCTTAACAGCCTCCTTTAAGGAACAGTCCCAAAATTTCTAAATTTTTGTTAGCACCTCCAGTTTTTTCATGCACTGTGTCCGCAACACAGATTTTGTGGGTTTGTTGAGTTCAATGTGTCTCTCGTGCTTATAGATGCTAGGTTTATGGAGACCCGAGTCCACTTTCACTGCATGAAAGAGTGCTTATATTTTTGGAGGTGGATGGAATAGGCATTTGTGTTATGCTGAATTAAGATTCTGCTGATTTTATTTGGTGTTTTTCCAGCGTACAGTAGGTGTGCCATTATCTTATTCCCTTATTGTGTTCTATTTGCTGGGCTTGTACATCCTGCCTAATGGCACATCAGATTTGTGTCTTGCCATATCCTTTCCTCTTCAGTACTCCATTAAGGCAGTTATGCTCCTTTGGTAGATTTTCTTTGTCAGTTATTGTATGAAAGTAATATGCCCTTTCCCTGTGAGAGGTGATGATGGCAGCTGGAAGCTTGCAGGTACAAATCATTGTGGGTAGCCTTCCTGTGCACACTGTTTCACACAGTTCCATCCACTCTGCATTTGACCAGAATGTCTCCTAGAGATGGCCTCCTTACTCTCGCCTGATTTTTGGCAGTGGGTTGATGCTCTCTCTGCAGCTCAATCTGGCTGAACTGGGTGCAGTGCAAAAACCAAACAAGTCTCAAAGCAGGAGAAGTCTGGCAGCGGGAGAATAACAAAAGCTGCAAGGTGAGCAACAATGGACCACAATCAATCTCACAGGAAAGCAGACTGATGATACAGTGAAATCAGTTCTCCTGAAGAGACTCAGTTTTACACCAACAGGAACTGATACACATCACTGGCATAGAACAAGTTATATCCATCCATCCCAGTGACAATGTGGAAGAAAAATGTGGAGAAATGTGCCACATGCTCACCAAAGCCATTTCACCAAAGGCAATCACCCCAAAAGCAAAGAGATCTACCATGTAAGAGGTATGGAAAGGTTTTAAAATAGTCAAGCAAATGTTATTGTACTTCTTTTGCTATCAAAGTACAATAACAGCAAATGCCCAGCAATCCAGCATGCAGTAAACTGGAATGAAACCCAACTAATAGTGTAAAACGGAAGACTGCTGAGCTTTGACCACATGTTGTTGCACTACCAAGGCTCCGATTTTCTTAAAGTACACCAATAAGACATCCCTATATAGCCTATTGTAAGAAACACAGGCACCCTTATAAAATGCCTGGTCAAACTTCTAATGGCAGTTTTAAGTCCCACCATCGGTGAATGTCAACAAGGCATTAGAAACTCAGTGTACAAGGCATGTTCAGAAAATAAGTGCACTAGATTTTTATATTTTCATTTAGAAAACTGTGTATTTGAAAAAATTACAAGATATTATTGATACACTTGTTGACTATTTTTCCACATAATCACCATCTCGTCCTGTGCATGTGGTGAGCCATGGCACAAGCTTTTTTGTGCCATCCTTGAAGAACTCTCCCACCAGCTCCTCCTCCAACTTCAGAACCTCTGTCTGTACCTGCTCGTTGGTTGAAAATGTAATTTCACTCATTTGTACCTTCAGGGAGATGAAAGGATGATAATCTGAAGGTGCCAAGTAAGGGGAACAGTGAACTACAGGGGAGGAAGAGGAGGGGGAGGAGCTTCAAAACATACCAACCAAATGAATCCAAGAGTATCCTGGTGGCTAAGGCAGTGTCAGGACAAGTGATCATGCAACAAGTACACTCCTCTCAACAACATTCCGCCCCTTCTGTTTTGAATGCTCATTTTGAGTTTTTTTAGGATCTTACAGTTTTGTTGTGAATTGATGGTCTTCTTCTGAGGCAAAAATTGTGTTTGGTCCCAAAAACTGAGGCCTTGATTTTTTTGCCCAAAATTTTGGTTTTGATTTTTTGGCAGATGGAGAAGTGACGTGACACCACTGTGAAGACTGTCCTTTTGTCTCAAGCATGTAATGAGCCACCCACATTTCATCTCCATTCACTATGGGGCTAAGAAGATCCTCACCTTCCAATTCAAGTCACTCAAGAAACTTGCAGATGCTACTGAATTTTTCTTGTGCTACTCTGCCAGCTGTTTTGCAATTCATTTTGCACACAGTTTCTAGTATCCAAGAGTTTCTGTGAGTGTCTTGTGTAAAGAAGTTAGGAGAGTTGAGGAAACATCACAGAAATTTCATCCACTGTCTATCAGCAGTCTTCACAAACAGTTTCATCGATTTTTTTGCACCAACTCATCAATCAAAATGGAAAGTCTTCCACTCTTCTATTCATCATGAACATTTGTTCTGCCTCCATTAAACTCCCTGCACCACTTAAATACACTCTTTTTGTTCGTAACACCTTTGCTGCAAACCAATGAAGTTTGCAAAAAAATTTTGATTTATGTTATTCCTTCCATGAGCAAATAAGTGGATCACAGAAAGTGACTTGCAGTTGGTGGAATTTCTTACCAACATTTTTCGCATAACTGGATACTACAATGTGAGTTTACCTGCTACCATGTGACTGCAATGCTTGTTCTGGTCAGGCACTCCCCTCCACCACAAAATGTTGCTAACCCTCAAGAAACAAAAAACCACAGCCCGCTATCGTCACAGTACACTTACTTTCTGAACATGCCTCGTACTTCATTCAAGAGCTACAAGAACACCTTGTAACAAGGACCTTTATGGATGCCTCTGGCATGGGGTGCAAAAGACATTTACTTCTTCAGACATGTTGATAACCCACTTTCTGTGTGACCACATGGGCATGAAAGGCTTCAGGATAGGAGTGTTGATATTTTTAACAAATATAGGGAAACTGATGTAGCAATATTTTTAAAAAATATCGTTATCAGCTCTTGATATATTGAGAAAAAATATCAATATATCGCTGAAAAAAATATTGACGTATTGGCCCACAAAAATATCAGTTTAACATTGTAAATGTACTGCCAGTTTTAAAGCTGTATATTTAAGTATTGATTTATTATTAGATATTCCCTACATCAACAAACTAGCAGCCTGCCTATCTCCCTTAGAGCAAGAATTGAAAGGAAAACTTTGCACGTACACACTTGGTGATAACTACTTTACCAACAATGGTAACTGCATGTAAGTGACACAATAAAAGGTGTCCAATGGGTCCATTGCTTGGTTTTGTCACATATTGGATTTGTCCAGAAAACTTCATGTTGACTTCCATGGTTTTTTTTTTCCATTTCTGCCAACGCCAGTGACCTAGCAGCTGTAGTGTCAAAATTGCATAATGAAGCTAACATAGCAGTTTCTATTGGTAGCACCAAGCGGCGATTATGTCAACATTTCTCCTCACACATCTCCAACTATCACAAAGATGAATCTTGTCATTTATATTTTTCTTCATCATTTTCAGCAACTGATTTTGAAGAAATTGTTTTTGAATACAATGGGTCTGCTATTTCTTCACATCGAAAATCTTGTTATTCTATACCCCCCCCCCCCCGCCCCCCCTGTGCAATCAGACTTCTTCTTTTATGCCACATATACCTGCTCCACACAGTCAAAGACAAAGATCGGATGTGATGAAAGCTCAAAAAGTAGTAAGACTCCTTAACACAGTGAAAGTAAAATTAAGTTCTACCACAATTTTAAAAGAACAATTTCAAGTATATAAGGAAAATTGTGAAAAAAATATAATGTAAAGTAAAAATATTGCCACTTGACAGTGCCACTTCAGCATCGATATATTGGGGAAAAGGTATCATAGATATATATCGATATTTTTGGGAAACAAATCGATATATCAATATTTTATCAACAGCCCTACTTCAGAAGTTCATCAAACATTTGAATTCTCTGTACACTGGAGTCAAAATTCCTATGGAGGTGGAAGAGAATGGGAAACTCTCATTCTTTGACATCTTGGTCAAATGCACAACACATGGCAGTAAGGGATACAGTTCATACGAGACAACCACCCACACAGGCTTGTACGTGTATGCTTTCAGCTCCCATCATTCCTCACACTTCTGAGAGTGTGTTGCTTACTCTGGTCCATAGGCCTCATGTAACAACTGATGAGCCTACCAATGGGGTTGAAGAAGCCACACTGAAGAAGTACAGAGAGACAAATATCTTCAGGCTGAAGGCACAGGCTCAGCAAACAGAACAAAACTATAAAAATATGTCAGGAGCACAGAAGACACGCAAAGCATACAAGTTTTAGTTTTGCTGAGTCTCTAGCATGTTGCAGTGTTTCACAGGGATTTTGTGGATCCCATATGCAAACACTGTGAATATTTGCATTTTCACTCATATTATTAATAGTAAGGCAGGAGAAACAGTTTGTTCTCCATCTTTCTTACCACATTGGCACAACATTCAGTACATTTTTCTTTGTCATTTACACCAAAAACCTAAACAAATTCTAAGTAGTAGGGCTTGTATACAAAAGGAATCTAAAAACATGTGATACAGAAGTATTCTTAATTCTCTACTAGTCATATTAGTTGAATTTCTGTGATTAAGCACAAAATTTTCATCAGACCATCTCTTAACCTCACCTGACACATGTGGTCAGTCCACTTCATTCTTTGTAGATAGATTGTTGAAATTGCTTAAATCAGAGCCTTATTCTTTTCCTAGTTGCTGGGTCAGTGCTGAATCAGAGACAAAATTCTGTCTGTACTAAAGCTGCTGACTCCTTTGTTCTAATCTCAAGGATGCAGTAAACCTTAAGCTACAGGTTAGCCATTGGTGTAGCAAAACAGCTTAAATCACTAAACAAAGGCAAGACCCCTGGCCCAGATATTATACCAGTCAGCTTCCTTTCAAAGTATATGGGTACTATAGCTCCATACACAACTCCTTGCTCGTCAAAAGATCTGTACCTAAAGACTGGAAAGTTGCACAAGTCACACCAATAACCAAGAAACGAAATAGGAGTGATCTGCTGAATTACAGACCCATATCACTAAAATCAATTTTGGGACTATGCTGTGTTCGAACATTGTGAATTACCTTGAAGAAAATAATTTGTGTGAAACAAAACTAGCTCTTTATTCTCACAAAGTAATGGGTGCTATCAACACAGGATGTCAAACTGATTCCATATTTTTAGATTTCCAGAAGGCTTTTGACATCATTCCTCACAAGAAACTTCTAATCACCATGTGTGATATCATCTCAGTTATGCAGTTGGATTTGTAATTCCTGTCAGGAAGGTCACAGTCTGTAGTAATTCACTGAAGCCATCAAGTCAAATGGAAGTAATGTCTGGCATTCCTCTTTGTTCCAGATCTATACCAATAACATAGGTGACAATCTGAGCAATCCCCTTAGATTGTTTGCCAATGATGCTCTCATTTACCCTCTTGTTAAGTTATCAGATGATCAAACCCAATTGCAAAATGAGATAGACAAGATATCTGTATAGTATGAAAAGTGTCGATTGACTCTTAAATAATGAAAAATGTGAAGTCATCCACATGAATACTAAAAGAAATTTGCTAACTATAAACTCTATTAAATAATTAGTGATTAAAACTGTGAATAACTTACATTGGAATGATCACATAGATGGGAAAGAAAACCAAAGACTGAAATTTATTGGCAGAACACTTAGAAAGTGCAACAGGTCTACTAAAGAGACTGCTTACACCATGCCTGCCTGCCCTCTTCTGGAGTGCAGCTATGCAGTGGGGGATCTGCATCAGATGGGACTGTCAGAGGACACTGAAAAAGGTCAAAGAAGAGCAGATCATTTTGAATTATCATGAAATGGGAGGAAGACTGCCACAGATATGATACATAAATTGGGGATAACAATCATTAAAACAAGGGCACTTTTTCTCATGAAAGTTCAGTTACCAACTTCATTTTCCAACTGCAGAAATTTTTTGTTGGTGCCCAACTACATAGGGAGGACTGATTGTCATAATAAAATAAGAGAAAACAGAGCTCATACGGAAAGATTTAAGTGCTCTTTTTTCCATATGCCATTAGAGAGTGGAATGGTAGTGAAATAGCTTGAAGGTGGTTCTGTGAACCCTCTTCCAAGCACTTAATTGTGAACTGCAGGGTAATCATGTCGATGTAGATGTAGACCTTACTGATAACTTGTCCAAACTGGCTCTACATTTGGATGAGAACACTAACATTCAGTTGCACAACTATCAGTGCTCTAGAAGTGGTAGCTAAAACATCAGATCTTCTTCCTCTCAATGATGTGGAGATTTTTCATATTCAACTGATATTTCATGAAATAAAAATTTAATAAATTGCTCCATATTTTTCAATAATGGTGTACATCTCTATTAATTATTAGTAAATTATTACTTTCTTGTGTGTCTTGTTTAAGTTGTTCTGCCTCTCTTCATGTGCCTGTTTCACTCTGCTCAAGTTGTTGTACAGTGTATCCTAACTTCTTTCTGATAGTTTTTAATTAATGTTGCTGATCCACACTAGTTGCTTATTCTCTACAACCTCCACCCTTTTGCCATGCACCTGCTTTGAGTTCAACTGTATTATTAAGAAATTTCTTTTAAAACCCAATTCATTCTTTAAATTAGACACACACACACACACACACACACACACACACACACACACACACAATTGATTGTTAAATTAGGTACAGTATCCCATATCAAGTAGTTTATTGAGTTTGGCCTTTAGATAATATCAAAATACACCAGAATTATTAAATGTGAACTCTTTCTTAGTACAGCTCAACATCACAATGATTTTCTCTTAATCCTGACTCATTCTCAGAACCAGTTATATTTGCTCTGTGTTATGTATAACATGTTGACACCACATAAGAGCTGTAATTGTTGATGACGTAAATAACATTTGGAAGAAGAGTACATTTTGTTGTGTTAGGGAAGGAAAGTGTTGAAAGAAAGGTATTACCATTGTAGTTACATGCAGAAACCTAATTCTTGTTTTCATATTAAATCCACTGAACAGGAATGTGGACTTGAGGTACCTTATTCTGTCCATAAACTGGCAACAATACAGAGTTACTGTTGTTTCAGAGCTAAGAAAAGAAGAAGCCACAGTGGGAGCTGCATCAGAATGTGATTTAGTCATCCCAAAAGAATGCTTTGGAGATTTGGATACGAATTACATTGAGAGTTGCCACTTCAAAATAATTAAAAAGGGTGAACATGTAGTCTTGGAAGATATGAGTAAAAAAGGCACATTTATTGATGAAGCAGGTGTTGGCAAAGGAAAGTCAAAAGTATTGGCACACAATAGTAAAATTGCATTAATAGACAAGACAACAACAGGTGAATATTAAACAGTATATTAAACGTAGTTCACCAAAACGACTAAAAAATTCAAATTTTCACTGCTCTTTTACATGTTTCAGTTCTTGTTTTTATGGACAAAAAGACTTGTGATATGTGTAATTATCCTCCAACCATTAAGGATAAATATGCAGTATCATATTTACTTGGATCTGGAGGATTTGGTAGTGTTCATGCAATATTTAACAAGGTATGTAACACCCAAATTTAAATAGTAACAATTAATGTATGTAACATGTATTCCAGGAGAAATAAAATGATAACAGTAAATGAATGGGAGGAATAAAATATAAAAGTAAATGAACAACTGAGAGGTTAAATATGACTGATAATGTGCAAATTTCAACTTTATTATCTCTTTCCTTCCCAGCAGCAATATCATTCAGGAAATAGAGGCCAAACCTCTGAGTCTGTTTTGAGTGCTAGAAGGGGAATTTAAGTGTCAACACTGCACAGTGTCATTATTTTCTTATTTGAAAATTGCAGAACCTGTTTTCACTCATGAATAACATTACAGAAATTTTCCTAATTTAATGAAACGCCCTCAGCCAACAATTATGTTTTAAAAGCATATTTTCTTGTGAGTAATTGTCATTTCATCTTTGCTGTTGATACCCTTTTACGTATGGGGTGGCTATAATTAAACTTTTGCTACCTGAGCCAGTGTAGATGGAAAACTATTTACCTTAGGGCACCCAACTTTATAGGAATAATGTTCAGACTGCACCCTGCAGGATTTGCATTGTTAGTAGTGTTCATGTCATGACTTGCTATTAGCCACTGGTACTGGTGCAGTGATGTAGGGCTAAAGCACAAGCATCAGTGTGCATTGCAGTTGCCAACAGTCAGCATGGAAGTGTCAGTGCAGTAAAGGAATATGGAAAGTCCTCTTCTACACAGGGGTTGAAGAACACGATTTGGAAATTTGAACTAACTGGCGATTTAGGAATAGCGTCTGGGACAGGCCAACAGCCAAATACACCAAAAATTGTTGAAGAAGTTACTGTTGGCATAGCTGAGAACGCTGGATGCAATGTGCAATCTTTAAGCAGTGCACGAGCTGTGTCATGACAGCAAAACATTCTGTGGTCCATTGTTCAAAAAGTGCTGTGAACAACTGCAAACTGGTGTCTCTAGTGCAGTTCCAGGCTGTCATGGATGTAGATGGCCATCACAGTGAGCAATATTTGTAATCTGTAATGTAAACATGGTATGCAATTAACAAGTTTGACCCTCTCATATTCCTTTCAATGATTTATTTGTTATTTCTCTATTGCATGTCCTTACGAATGGTTCCACAAAGTTTCATTGTCCTACAGTCATGCATTTTTCATGGTGGCCTCTCAAGTAGTGAAAGTTTAATTATAACAGTGCTGTACATGCTTTGATGTATGTTAATTTGCAAGCTAATTTGTAGACAAAAATAATACATATAACATTCCCTTTTTCAGAAAAGCCACAAGGGATATGCCATGAAAGCAATCACTCTCCATCCTGGTGAAGAAAAGTATGCCAAATGGGAGGCAAAAATTCTCAAAGGGTTGAAACATGTAAGTATGTAATTTTACTGAAAATCAGATACAGAGTCTTCAAGCAGTTTGAAATGGCAAGATATGCCACTTACGTCCATCAAACTGTCATTGAAGGTGTTCAACAAAGACTGGCCATTATTTTCTGTTGTGTCTGATAGCATTGATAAACAGAATAATTATCTTACATTCCTGGTTAATTGGTTGATTCTTTATTTTTTCCACAGATAAGTTAAGTACAGAATTGTTCAGTTGATTCGGGATAAGTTAACTGCAGTACAAGAAAAATTATGATATTGCTGTTTACAGAAAATACAAACATTACTGGTTGTCAAATTACAATAAACAGAAGTGAAAACAAACATAGTGATTCATCTGAAATTATGATACACCCATACTTAATAGTTAATTTAAGTTACACAAAGACACACTGAATAGATTGACTTACATTAGAACTTCATATCTAGAAATTCCTTAGCGGAATGTAAGCAGTGCTACAATAATATTCATTGCAATTTAACTATCATTTGTATTGTTAATGTGATTGATTTGATTAATCTCTACATTTCAATTCCCATGCATTTTACATATTGTCATACAATTTTGTTTGCGGGTATGATAATGTGGCTTTTGTTTCTTGTGCCATAGTAGTGGCAACTGAGGTTTTTATTTATGTGGTGACTCCAAATGCTTCATTGTGAAACAAGTCAATGTATTTATATATATTGTTGAACACTATAGTGTAAGCATGCATAATCAAACAGCACGTAATTCAAGTGCATCAATGGCTGGCCTAGAAAGGATGCCTCACAGCCTGGACAGATGGTGCAGGAAATGCTGTCCCATGTGCACAACAGCCCAATATAAGCCCAGCATGCTGGGCCCTCGGCCTCACTTGTGTTTACTTACTTATTGTATGCTCACCTGTGAGACTGTATATTGATGTGTTCTATAGCTATGAGACTTTTTTCCATTCTATACTTCATTAATTGTTATTGTGAATCTCTTCATGTGGAAGCAGAATAAAACTTGGCTTGCATCCGTACAGTGTTAAAAGATACTTGGCATTGAGTGCAGTATTCTACTCAAATGTTCCAAATGTTTTGTTTCTTGGATTGATAAACAGCTAACATGTCAGTGGAAGAAATTCTTCAATCTCTTGTTGAACAATAATGAGCTCTCACTGACCAACAGCAGGCTCTCTCTGTGGCACTGAACAATTTGGCAGCCTTGTTGACATTTCAGGTTCAACTTCCACAGACACAACCCCCATCATTTCCTCTGTATGATGATTCCATGAAAGATTGGGATGCATATTAAAAACACTTTTGATAACATTTTCAAACTTTTAGAGTCGCCAGTTCCAGCTTGTGTAAGACTTTATTTTTGTCATGGATATGTCTTCATGTTTATCACCTTTTATGTCAGCTAATTCCTCTTTAGGAACCTGCCAGTCTCTCTTTTGATGAAATGCGTCAGTTGCTCTCTAACTGTCATTATATGCTTAGCCATCATTGCCACTTTGTTATTGAGGCCTATCAGGACCCATATGTTGATTCAGTGGCTCATGCTATAATATGCTTGGCCTCTCATGGGGAAGTTCATGAATGTGCTTCACAACATGAAAGTCCCTCTCTCGCAGATGTTCTGAACATTGCTCTGTCTTTTGAAGTTTCTAGGATGGTAGGAAATCAGATAGAAACATGGTGTGCAATATCTGCCTTTGCTTCCTCTCCTCCTAGGCCACTGTTGGTTAGCTCACATGGGTAAGACAATGTCGCAGCTGTATAACTGCAATCTCTATTCTGCATGGGGTAGCACTGACTTAAGCAGCAGCAATCAGCATCACAGTAGTGGCCACATGCTCCTCTTCCATCTTGCCCTTATTGTATTGTTCAATACAGCGTGGGTTGCATGCCAAAAGTGTTGGGCGACATGAAACTGTGGGAAAAAAAAAAAAAAAAAGAGGAACGTATTGTGTCTGTGTGCAGCTGTCAATCTCCTTCAGCAGACACACACATGGATGTGAACAGTGTTTCCCAAGTGATGGTAGCCCTAACAAATTCTACATGTCATGGCATTGTCCCCGGTCTCTCATTGGTCGTTGAGTTATAACAAATACCTATACTGGGACAGTTTTATACTTCCATGGCATACAGATCAGTTGTTCAGGCTTTGAACTTTCTAGTCATGGATGATGGCAACACTGAAATCTTATTTTGGTTAGATACCTTCAAAATTTTTGCATTTTCAGTTTCTCACAAAGTGCATCTGGCACCAGATCAAGTTCCATATCAACAATTAGATGCACTCTGCTCATTATATTCCTCCCTGTTTTTGGAAGGTCTAGGGTGTGCTACCAATTTCAAGACCTAGCTCTTAATGGAACCAATAGCAGGCCAACTGTTTTTTTGTGTCCACACCGAGCAAGGTGGCGCAGTGGTTAGCACACTGGACTCGCATTCGGGAGGACGACGGTTCAATCCCGCGTCTGGCCATCCTGATTTAGGTTTTCTGTGATTTCTCTAGATCACACTAGGCAAATGCTGGGATGGTTCCTTTGAAAGGGCCCGGCCGACTTCCTTTCCCATCCTTCCCTAATCCAAGCTTGTGCTCCATCTCTAATGACCTTGTTGTCGACGGGACGTTAAACACCAATATCGTCCATCCTCATCCCCCTTTTGTGTCCATGCAGTACCAGTAGCTTTAAGGGGACATATCAGATTGGAACTGGATCATCTTATGCCTTTGAGTGGTGTCACACCTGTCTCCTTGTGTGAATGACTGCTCCATTGGAAACTCTCAAAAAAAAACCAACAACCACCATCAGCTCTGTGGTGATTTTAAAGTGTCTCTAGATTTACAATCTATTATTGGCACCTAACCCTTACCCATCCAGATGAACTCTTTGCACGGCTTTCCGGGGGCCAATATTTTTCCACAGTAGACTTGTCAGAAGCATACTTATGACTGCCTCTGGATGATGATTCCAAACATGTCCTTGTTGTGAATACCTCTTTTTGGTTATATCAATACCAGCACCTGCCATTCAGCCGGCCGAAGTGGCCGTGCGGTTAAAGGCGCTGCAGTCTGGAACCGCAAGACCGCTACGGTCGCAGGTTCGAATCCTGCCTCGGGCATGGATGTTTGTGATGTCCTTAGGTTAGTTAGGTTTAACTAGTTCTAAGTTCTAGGGGACTAATGACCTCAGCAGTTGAGTCCCATAGTGCTCAGAGCCAACCTGCCATTCAGAGTGGGTAGTGCCCCTGCCATTTTCCAATTATTTTTGGAGCAACTCACATCCTCTGTGCCAGGGTGCATTAACTAACTGGATGATATTGTGATCTCAGGTTTCTCAACAGATGAACGTTTGCAGAAGCTTAGTGTTTTGCTCATGGTGCTACAGGCTGCCAATTTGAAATCTAACTTGGACAAATCATAATTTTTTCAGCCTTCTATCATCTGTCATTTTTGCAGTTTCGCATGCTTGCACCAGGCATTTGCACCAGCATGTTGAGGCTATTACAGCTTTGCTGCATCCTACCATTGTCAAAGAATTGCAAGTCCTTCTCAGGAAGAATGAATACTACAATAAATTTACTCCTGGTACAGCCACATTAGCTTTGCCACTTCATGCTCTCTTATGTCAAGATGTTTGTTTTCACTTGCCACTCACCTGTGAGTATGCTTCACCCTATGACAGTCAAAATTACAGTTGGCATCTTGCTTGGTCATCTCTCAACCAGGCCAACATCTTGTTCTGGCCACAGACACCTCCCAGTATGGCCTCGGAGCTGTCACCATGCACAAATATGCAGATTGTTCCGAAGACCATATTGTGTATGCTCCAAAACTGAATCAGGCCCAGCAGTGCTACTTGCAGATAGAAAAAGAAGCCCTTGCTACTTTATATGCCCTCATAAATTTCATGTTTTCCTAAACAGTTCTAAGTTTCATTTTATTTTTTATCATAAACCTCTGGTGATAGAATGGCCCATTGCCTATAATATGGGCTCTGTTTTTATAATGCTGTAGCTATGACATTTATTTCTGACCCACAGCACAACACACTAATGTGGATGCTCTTTCTCAGTTGTCTATTGGCCCTGCTCTAGCATTTGATCAGGATGAACTGTTATGCCAAAGCCCAAAACATTGTGGATGGTATATTTGTTTGTGTGGCATGCAGCAAAATGGATGGTTTTTACATTACCAGTTCTCAGATTTTGGCAGCTTTCACAGCCAATCCTTCTTACATCAGGTTGTTCAATTTGCCCACCATGGCTGGCCGGATATATCACTGGGCCAAACATCAGATCCTTTGTGTAATAATTATGCTTTCTGCCACTGCCTCATGGTTCTTGATGGTCCACTACTGTTGGCTACTGAAGAGTCAGCGTCCAGGGTTGTGATCTCATCCCCATTGTGGTGGGATGTCACGCACCTTCTCCTCCTGGACCATTGGGGTGTTTCTCATACAAAATTGCTGGCCCACCACTACATGTTTTGAGCAGCCCCTGGGAGCAATTCATTCTGATTTTTCTGGGTCTGTTGCTTGACTCTTTTTAGCTTGTAGTAGTTGATGCTTCCTCAAAATTTCCATATGTTGTTCGTTGCCTATCCACATCCACAGTAGCTATGATCACTGCCCTATCTAAGATTTTTTCCTTAGAAGTATTACCATATATACTTGTGGCAGACAACAGCTCACAGTTTGTCTCAAGATTTTGAAGATTTTTGTAGAAAGAGTGGAATCTGGAATGGTATGGCTTCTTCCTTTCATCCCCAGTCCAACGGCAAGGCAGAGTGTCTGGTCTGTACATTAAAAACACAGTTGAAAAAATATGCCACTCATTCTTCTCCTAAGGAAGCCCTCAATAGGTTCTTTAGTTCACGTAGGTTCACTCCAGTTGGCGACCATAACCCAGCAGAGCTGCTACACAAACACCAGCCCCCTGTGATGCTTTATGTGCTCCCAACCATAAGCAACTCCCAGCCATGCCCAACACCTGTCTTGCAGTGTTTCCATCCTGGCTCCACTGTCTGGGCCTGCAGATCTGGCCACACCCTAAATGGATACCGGTGGTCATCCATCACTGCCAAGCCCACCACCTCTACATCATGACCATCTCCGATGGCTTGGTATCATAACACTATGACCAGATCCATTCATGCATGACTCACCATGCACCAGAGAGACTTGCGGCCACCTCCACCAACTGCACCAGCCCCTGTGATGTTGTCCATGCCTCCTCAGCTCATGCACCATCTTCACTCTGGGTGCTGCTGCCACAGGGTAGAGTAGCCTGCAGCAGGCTGCCTCCATCTCCACAGCCCCTGTTGCTGCTGTTTCCATCTTCTCTGCTGCCTCCATCACCAAGTGCCTGCCCAGATGTGGACATGGATACAGCACCATTATAACGATTGCTCCTTTATGGCTTCTTGCAGGGCAGTGGGCACTCCGCATGTTCATGCCTTTGCCATTTCAGACAATATTCTCCTGTGCCAGCATGACACCTGCTCCAGCAGTCATCACTTGCCAATTAGCACATGGACATCTCCACAGTGAAAACCTTTCCCCAAGTGGGAAGCAGTGTTGTAACCCTAAAATGTGAGTACACATAATCAAACAGCATGTGATACAAGTGCCTCCATGGTTGGCCTAGGGAGGCCAACTTACAGCACAGCAAGCACTGTGCCACGTACACAACAGTCCAATTTAAGCTTGCACACTGAGCCCTTGGCCTCACTTATGTTTATTTACTTAGTGTATGCTGGCATATGAGACTGTATATGATGTGTACTATAGTTATGAGATTTTGAATGGTTCTGTACTTCATTCGGTGTTATTGTGAATCTCTTCATATGGAAACAGAATAAAAATTGGTTGTTGTTACTTCCACTATTGCAATTGTACAATGTTACAAGATATAGGGATGCTATGGGCAAGATTTTAAACTTTGCAAAGTGATCTATATATGTTATATTCATTTTTAAATGAGATTACTCTCACTGTCTGCTTCTGTAATTTAAAAATAGTATGAGCAACTATTTCCACAGAAAAGAAACTATAGCTCATAACAGACTCAATTAAGGCTTGATACATAACTCTGAAGTGCCAGCATTGGCTGTACCTGTTTCTAATTACAGTGAGAAACAGTTTTTGCTAAGATTTTTTAGCAGTGTGTCTGTACACAATTTTTGCCTTAAAGTATCACTGATATACAGGTCAAGAAATTTTGTTTCCTGTACTGTGCTAATTTTTGTTTCATCAGTATGTACATCTGGTCTGGATGGAGGATTATTTTTTTCGTATGTTGATTGCTTTTTGTGTGTTTAACAGAAAACTGGTTACTCCAACTATGACTTAAGTGGAGAATATGTTCTTGGACCATTTCTTGGTGTGTGTGCTCATCACTTGTTATTGGTATATTGTATCATCTGCATACAAAAATGAACTAAGTTTGGGTATATGTTCTGGAAGGTCATTTATGAACGATGTAAAGAGATCAGGGCCAAAAACAGAGCCTTCCAAGACACACAGGTTTTACTGAGGGAACACCAATTTCTCTTCAATCTCAAATACCATAACAGTTTCCATGCCTGTTTATTCTTATAATACTCTGAAATGCTCAGAATAGTCTAGACTAGTCTGAAAACTGAAAATAGACCGGTGATACCTAAAAAAAATATGAGACTGAACTACAGGCCATCACTTTTCTTCAAGAGGTGAAATATCTAGTACTGTCACGAGACAAATACAAAAGTACAAAAAGCTATCCTAACTTTTAACCATGCCGTGTAGTCACATTAATGTGACAACCTGTCAGAAGCCTGAATAACCACATTTTGCAGTGCAGACATACAGGAAAAGAGTCAATGAGGTTTTAGAAGGTACCACAGGGATGTGGAGCCTTGAAAACTCTTATGTGGTGGCCAGGTTTCGTGGTTGAGGGTCCGTGGCACAAACTACCTGATCAAGGTGGTCTCACAGATTCTCGATTGGGTTTAAATCTGGGAAGTTTGGTGGCCAGGGAAGTATCGTAAACTCATCCAGGTACACAGCAAGCAGTGTGCCATGTTGCATTGTCCTGTTGGTAGATGACATCACGCTGAGGAAAAACAAGCTACATGTAGGGTGGAAATTGTACCTAAGGATAGATGCATACTTGTCTTGATCCACTGTGCCTTTCAAAATTATGAGATCACTCAGGGAATATCATGAAAACATTCCCTAGACAATAATGCTCCCTCAGTCTGTTTTCAGTCACATTCACTGAACAATCATTGAGGAGACAGTGTTGGTAGCCCCTTGGTTTATCTAGGTGGTCAGTTGCTCAACAGTTGCACTTCCATTTCGGAAATGCTTCCACCCTTGGTTCAAAAGCCCCTGATCATGCTCATTTAGACATAAGATAAATTGCTCCATTCCCACATTACGATGATGACTGCACTGTTTCCTGTGTCCTCTGATCCATTTATATACCCTCCACTGCTAGTGCTACCACCTGCAGTGTTAGAATGGTTATTACATATTGATGTCAAACACAGGTGGTGGTCACATTAACATGAAGGGACCATGTAGTTTCATCCTTGAGGAAGAGAGAAGGATAGGGCAGATTGCTCAGATGGAGAGGTTCCACCTGTTGTGAGGACAGAAGCTTCAAGTGAATCTTCCTTCTCATACTAGTACCATACTTAACATTTGAAAACACAGTTTCAAGCAAGACATTTGAGTCAATAAATATTGCCAAAAATGTAGAGCGCTTTCTGTCTGAAGTTTTAAATTTAGCTAACAAAAGTTTTGACACAGCACTCCCAGAAATCATACAGACGGACATGATCACTGTATTCAAATCAGTTAATTGTACAGAGTAGTTCTCAAACATACTTTCTTGATATAAATAATTTAAATAGACTATAATAATATTATGGAAAGTATAGTTGCTATTCATCATATAGCAGAGATGCTGAGTCACAGACAAGCGCAACAAAAAGACCATCGGAAAGTGCACTCTCAGCCAACAAGGCATTTGTCGAAAATAGGCTACATGTATACATGCACGCGCACTTTCACACGCACACGCGCGTACACACACACACAAATGCAACTCACATATGACCACAGTCTCCGGCAGCTGGAGCCAGACTGCGAGCAACAGCACATTATGTGAGAGATGACCAGGTGGAGGTAGGGGGGAGGCTGAGGCAGGGAGGGGGAGGGATAGCAGGTTAGGGGCGGGTGATGGTAAAGTGCTGCTAGTGAGAGCATGCAGTGGTGAGGTGGAGCATAGGGCAGCTACGTGCAGTCAGGAGGTTACACAGAGGGTGGAGGAGAGAGGGCGGCGTGGCGAAAAAGGAGAGAAGTAAAAAGACTGTGTAGTGCTGGAATGGGAACAGGTAAGGGGCTAGATGGGTGAGGACAATGATTAATGAAGGTTGAGGCCAGAAGGGTACTGGGAATGTAGGATATATTGAAAGGAGAGTTTCCACCTGCACAGTTCAGAAAAGCTGGTGTTGGTGGCACAGACTGCAAAGCGGCCATTGAAATGAAAAATGTCATGTTGGGCAACCTGCTCAGCAACAGGATGGTCCAGCTGTTTTTTGGCCACAGTTTGTTGGTGGCCATTGATACGGTGAGACAGCTTGCTGGTTGCCATGCCCACGTAAAATGCAACACAGTGGTTGCAGCATAGCTTGTAGATCATATGGCTGGTTTCAAAGGCAGCCCTGCCTCTGATAGGCTAGGTGATGTTTGTGACTGGACTGAAGTAGGTGGTGGTGGTGGGAGGTTGTATGAGGCAGGTCTTGCATCTAGGTCTTTTACAGGAATATGAGCCATGTGCCAAGGGGTTGGGAGCAGGGTTTGTGTAGGAATGGACAAGGATATTATGTAGGTTTGGTTGGCAGCGGAATACCACTGTGGGAGGGGTGGAAACAATAGTGGGTAAGGTTTTCATTTCTGTGTATGACATGAGTTAGTTAAAAGCCTGGCAGAGGATGTAATTCAGTTGCTCCAGTCCTGGGTGGTACTGAGTCACGAGGGGAATGCTCTTCTGTGGCTGGACAGTAGGACTTAGGGAGGTGGTGGCTAACTTGAAAGATAAGGCATGGGAGACCTGTTTTTGTACAAGGCTGGGCGGGTAATTACAATCTGTAAAGGCCTCAGTGAGACCCTCAGTACATTTTGAGTGGGACAGTTCATCATTACAGATGTGACAGCTGTGGGTGGATAGGCTGTTTGGAAGGAACTTCTTGTTGTGAAGTGAGTGGCAGCTGTCGAAGTTGAGATATTGCTGGAGGTTGGTAGGTTTGATGTTGGACAGAGGCACTGTAGTAGTCGTCTTTGAAATGGAGGTCAACATTAATAAAGGTGACTTGCTGGGTTGAGTAGAACCAGATGAAGTGGATGGGGAAGAAAGTGTCAAGGTTCTGCAGGAATGTGGACAGGGTGTCCTCATTCTTAACCCAGATCATGAAGATGTCATCAGTGAACCTGAACCAGGTGAGGGACTTGTAAATCCGGGTGTTTAAGAAGGATTCTTCTAGATGGCCCTCGAATAGGTTGGCATAAGATGGTGCCATGCAGGTGCCCATAGCTATACCCCAGATTTGTTTGTAGAAAATGTCTTCAAAAGTGTAGTAATTGTGGGTGAGGATTAGTTGGTCATGGTGACTAGGAAGGAGGTTGTTGGTCTGGAATCCATTGGACGTTAGGAGGGATGGTTAGTATCTTTTATATAGGAAGGTAGGTTCCAGGTAATAGACTGATGTTGTTGGTCTACAAGAGCAGAGATTCTCTCAGTGGGGGCACAGTAACCAGCCACAATGGGGTATGGTCCATGGTTAGATTTATGGACTTTAGGAGGCATTGGAAGGTAGGAGCACCAGGGAGTGGTAGGGGTGAGGAAAGAGATGGACTCTGGGGAAAGTTTCTGGTGTGCCTAAGGATTTGAGGAGAGACTGGAGATCCTGTTGGATTTCTGGAATGAAGTCACTGTGGCAGGGTTTGTAGGTGGATGAATCTGACATCTGGTGGAGTCCTTCTGCCAGGTAATCCTTGCGGCTCAAAAGAACAGTGGTGGAGCCTTTGTCAGCAGGTAGTATTAAAATGTCAGTATCAGTTTTTAGGTGGTGGATTGTGGTCCTTGCTGTTGATGTAATGTTAGTTTGTATATTGAGGAATTTGAGGAATGATGGTGAGGTAAGGTTCCAGGTTAAGAAATTCAGGAAAGTTAACATGGGGTAATTTGGGGTAGTGGGGATGGATCATGGTTGGATGAGGAGTGAACTGAGTCAGGCAGGGTTGAACATTGGTGTTTTGGTTGAGTCTGATGGGTAGGGTTGGTGGCAAAAAAATGTATCCACTGTAGGGACTGGGAGAAGGGGAGAAGTAGAGAAGGTCCTTAACAAGTCCTGCATGACTGAATTTTGGAGTAGGGCAAAAGGTGAGGACTTTGGAAAGGACTGATACTTCTGTGGCGCTAAGGCTTTTGGAGGAAAGGTTCATGACTGTGTTTGGGTCTGTTTTGGTTTTGCATCATGTGTGGTGGTGGGAGGAAGTTTTGGAGGGTGGTGTAAATGTAGTAGGACTGCAAGACAGGGTTTGTCTGTTATGAGGGGACATGGGGAAAATTTGCAGGTTTTGTAGAGGTGATGGACAGTGGCAGTCCAAGGCAGGAGTAGGAAGTGAGCAGGATGGATAGTGTTTTTATGTGGCGTTGTGCTGATGCTCCTGTTCCTGGAGGGCAAGAGTTTCAATGTGTGTTATGGGATTCAGAAATTTGGGATTACATGGCAGCAGAATTTTATGAATGGAGAGGTTTCCAATATTAGGCATATTTTTTGAATTACCTAAATCATTTGATTGTGTTGATCACAAAATATTGCTCCAGAAGCTCACAGTTGGTTCACCTCTTACTTTAGCAACAGACAGCAGAAGCTCATTATTCACAATGTTGAGAATGGCTGTGATGTGGAGTCTGAGTGTGGTGCAGTCAATTGACAGGTGCCCCAGGGATCAGTGCTGGGGCCACTCCTATTCCTTATTTATATAAATGATATGCCCTCTAGTATTACAGGTAACTCTAAAATATTACTGTTTGCTGATGACACTAGCTTGGTAGTAAAGGATGTTGTGTGCAACATTGGCCCAGTTTCAAATAGTGCAGTTCATGACCTAAGTTCATGGCTCATAGAAAATAAACTAACGCTAAATCACAGTAAGACTCAGTTTTTATAGCTTCTAACACACAATTCAACAAAATCTAACTTTTTAATTTCGCAGAATGGGCATATGATTAGTGAAACTGAACAGTTCGAATTTCTAGGTGTTCAGATAGATAGTAAGCTGTCATGGAAAGCCCATGGTCATCATCTTGTTCAAAGACTTAATGCTGTCATTTTTACTATTCGAACGGTATCTGAAGTGAGTGATCGTTTGACACAAAAATTAGTCAAGGTTGCTTATTTTTATTCACTTATGTCATATGGTATTATATTTTGGGGTAACTCTTCCCATTCTAAAAGGATATTTTCAGCTCAGAAATGGGTGGTTTGGGCAATAAGTGGTGTAAGTTCATGAACCTCTTGTCGACCCCTGTTCACAAGTCCGGGTATTTTGACATTGGCCTCTAAATATATATATATTCCATACTGTCATTTCTTGTTAACAATGTTAGCTTATTCCCAAGAATAAGCAGCTTTCACTCAGTTAATACTTGGCAGAAATCAAACCTGTATTTGGATCAGACTTCCTTAACTCTTGTGCATCCATTTTCAATAAGCTACCACTCAAATTCAAAAATCTTAGCAGCAATCCATGCACTTTCAAATCAAAACTGGGAATTTTCCTCATGGCTCACTCCATCTATTCTATTGAGGAGTTCCTTGAAAAATTAAGCTGATTCTTGTTGTATTGTTGATTGCATTTACTTAAACAAATGGTTCAAATGGCTCTGAGCACTATGGGACTTAATATCTGAGGTCATCAGTCTCCTGGACTTAGAACTACTTAAACCTAACTAACCTAAGGACACCACACACAGCCATGCACGAGGCAGGATTCGAACCTGTGACTGTAGCAGTTGCGTGGTTCCGGACTGAAGCACCTAGAACTGCTCGGCCACCACAGCTGGCTACTTAAACTTTTGGACTGACTTTTTGGGTTCACAAATATTTTATTTTTATCTGTTATTACTTTTATGTTGTAACTTCATGTCCTGATGTGTTCCCTGACCTTGGAGACTTGCTCCTCAATTTGGTCCTATGGAACTTGACGTGTAAATAAGTAAATAAGATATTGCAAGTAGTTTCAGGGCTGATTGATATCGTTTTGCAGGCCTATATTGGTGAAGGCTAAGGACTGGCGGGATCTGAACAGATTGATGTTATTTTGGAAGGAAGGGTGGCAGCCAGAGATGGGTAACTTGATGGAGATCATTTGGGGGGAGGGGAGGGGAGGGGGATGAGGAGGGGGGGATCCCATGCAATGCACGAACAATATGTGGGATTGGGTTCTGGCTAGGGATGAGGAAACTTTTCTATATTGACGCAGCTGGAAGGAGCAAGGATCCACAATGGTGGAAAAAAAGGTGTAAAACTACGTAAATAACGTATAAATATGCCCGAAAAATTCACAAAAATACACCCAAACACGTGGGAAAAATGAAGAAAAGGATGAAACAAGTGGAAACCATATGAAATGTGAGGGAGTAGGCAGTTAGTGAAAGGTGAAAACAAACTGAAATTTGCATGAAATCATAATGAGATCAAAGAAAAAAATAAATAAATAAATTAGTAATGTGGGTAGCAGGTTTGTGGGTAGCTAAATGTGAAGAAGAGGGACGGCAGATGTGACTAGATTAGTTGAATGTAATAGGTTCGAACTGAAATAGAGAGGAGCAGTTGGGGGTGGGGAGGGGTTGGTAGGACGAGATACCAGTTTGTGTGGCACAGGAAAGGTACAGGAAATAACATGGCGAAAAGAAGTGAAAGTGACTCAGGGAGAGTGATTAATTTTAAGGTAAAGGATTAACGTATTGGAGGGAGTAATGTGGGACATGAGATGCTGCATCAATAACGTGCATGATCTTGTAGCCCTCTGTTGAGAGCAGCCAGTATGGTTGATACAATGTGTCTCATAAGTAGAGTGTGTAGTGTAGTTTGTAAGGCAACAAGAGAAATATAGAAAAGAAGAAAAAGGATGGGCACTGAGTAAAGAAATGCATTACAAAATAGTAGCAAAGGAAAAAAGGAAAACAGCACTGGGTTATGATGGAAGAAGAGCCATAAGGCAAAATCAAACACTGGAAAATCCAGAATGGAAGGTAACAATATTATGAGGAGGATAGTTGATACTCACCATATAGCAGAGATGCTGAGTCGCAGATAGGCACAACAAAAAGATTGTTGGAAAGGGTTAACTCCCCAGAATTTCTTAATCTCAAGCCTTGTCTCATTCCCCAAATCCCACAGCATGCAAACTAAAAAACTAACCTTAAATTCCACAGCATGAACTGCAATCCACCACCTAAAAACTGATCCTGACCTTATAATCCTAACTGATGACAAAGGCTCCACACCTGTTGCTCTGAACTGCAAGGACTACCTAGCAAATGTCAGATTCATCCACCTACAAACCCTACCACAGTGACCCCTTCCCAGAAATGCAGCAGGATCTCCAGTCTCTCCTCAAATCCTTAGGCCCATCCCAGAAGCTCTCCCTGAAGTCCATCTCTCTCCTCACCCCTACCACTTCCCACAGTCCTACCTTGTACATGCTTCCTAAAGTACATAAATCACAGTCTATGCCATCTGGCTCCTTCTGAACAATGCTCCATAACCCTCCTGGCCTCAACCTTCATTAGTCATTTCCCGTGCCCATCTAGCCCCTTCCTTGTTCCCATTCCAGCACTACTCAGTCCTCTATTCCACCAAAGCACCCAGTCTTCTTACTTCTCCTTTTCCGCCACCCTGCCCCCCCCCCCCCCCCCCCATTCTGTCTAACCTCCAACTGCACTTAGCTGCCCTGCTCTCCACCTCATCCCTGCATACTCCCTCTAGCAGCACTTTACCATCCCCACCCCTACCTTCTATCCCTCCCCCTCCCCACCCCATCCTTCTCCTTACTCCCACCCAGCTGACTGTTCTATCATGCACTGCTGCTCACCGTCTGGTTCCAGCTGCCAGAGACTGTGGTCATGTGTATGTGTTTGTGTGAGTTGTGTGTGTGTGTGTGTGTGTGTGTGTGTGTGTGTGTGTGTGTGTGTGTGTGATGCATTTGTGTGTGTGGGTGTGTGTGTGTGTGTGTGTGTGTGTGTGTTGTCTGGTGAGTAGCAACTATACCTTTCCTACTATTGTTACATTCCATCATGGATTTTCTACTGTTTAATTGAAATAGTCTCTTGCACTAGTCATACATCAACAAAAATGCAGGAGCCTCCTTGAGACATAGAACTGTTCTCTAATGCCACCATTCATTCTGTTAATGTATGCATCACTTACCAATATCATCTGAATAACACCATGGGAGTCATTCTGTTTTATTGGTGAGACAGATAATATACATCTGGAGATTGTGCACACATTTGGGACCGACCTAATTTGTCTTCTTGTTTCGTTCAGAATTTCTTCCTCATTGCTTCAGTGAATAGAATATTTATTGACTTAGATTAAAATACATTTGTAGTTGTTTTCCATTTCATTTCCGTAAGATGAATGTAAATTAATTTGCATTTCCTTTATAATAGCTGTTAATCATATATTACTGAAAATTAACCACAGGTGATTTTTTTATAATAGCTGTTAATCATATATTACTGAAAATTAACCACAGGTAATTTTTTTATGCTGATAACACCTGTAGATGAAAGACAGTATTGTGTGTGGAATTCACTTTTTAATAACAAGTCAGTCTTTATTTCTTTATTGCAGCCATGTGTTATCTCAATGGAAGATATGGTATTCCAGAGCAGAGATCTTTATATTATCTTGGAACTTATGGAAGGTGGTGATCTTGTCAACTGGATTCAACCACGCCTTAGACTCACGGAGAAGCAGACAAAATTAATATTTTATCAGTTGTCACTTGCCGTTGAGTACATCCATAATAAAGGCATCTGTCATCGTGATCTCAAGGTCAGTTATAAAATAACTATTTGAGAAACATCACATGTGCCTGTGTTCCTGTTGCTAAATAAGTGACACTTTGTTTCATAGCCAGAAAACATTTTACTGATGGAAAGAAAACCTGAGACCATAATTAAAGTGAGTGACTTTGGAGTTTCAAAAAATGAATGTCTCCAGAGTGCCATGGATACAAAAGTAGGTACACCATTTTACATAGCACCTGAAATACATTCAGCCGCATCCAGGGGAAAGACATATACGAAGCAAGTTGATGTATGGAGCATGGGAGTCATTCTGTTTTATTGGTGAGACAGATAACATTCCACTAGTTTTAAATTTATTGTAAGAACTTGTGTAATAAAAGCTAAAGAAACTGAATTGTAATGTCATGGATGGAAGTGGATAGTACTGACCATAATCGTGTATCTTTGTTATTTTTCTTGGTATTTTTTACATCTTCATCTCTGTCATCATCTTCCTGTCATTGATCTCTTCTCTATTTCTACCTCTTACTTTGGCAATATTCTGTTTTATACTTTACCTAAAATACCACTGCACTTTATCACTCTCCCAATTATAATATACTTAAAGAAAACAAACCACTGACATATAGTTACCCACTCCATTCAGATACACCATTAATTCACAAACTGATATTACTATGAAATGAAATTTTTGCCTTGCAAATATTTTTTGCATATTTCCTATCCTTCTTTTCAGCTGGATAAACAAAATTCTATGAACAGGAAAAAAATAATGCAAGTGATCTCAAAGTAAGTTACTGAAATTAATATAGGAGGATTTCAATTTATATCCATGTAGGATAATGTATATATATTTTTCTTTAATCCTCTTTCATAGACACTAAAAATGTGTTCTCAATCTCTTTTATCTTATGTGATCACTAGCAGTCAGGTCATAATAATGAAACACACAGTTGATAGTTACTGAAACTCTGATTCTAATTGAAAGATGCAATATAACACATGCAGAATCCTTTCAGCCTCCTGATAGCTTACCCCTCTGTAATCAGCCACTGTACGAGAAAAATAAGAGGCAGGATGGGAAAATGTCAAACCTTTTTTATAAGCTTGCTTGTCTTGTATCATATGGTGTGGTCACACATGCTCATGTTTATGCCTTGATTTACATCAGTGAATAATCCATGGCTCAGAAACTGTGTATGCAAATTACCAAACTGTAATTAACTAATAAATGAATGAATCTGGAATTAGTCAACAAAGTAGAGTCATTTTTAAACTATTTAATTATTTGTTATTGTCTTCCTAAATAGTTCATGAGTGCACTGCACATCAGAGGCTGTTACCCAGGTATCTGACTGTGTGTGGGGTGCACACAAGGGATTTCTAGATTGGGCAACTCTCCATCCAGTCCAGATAACAATAAGTGCAGCAGACCTGGAATTATCAGTGTGAGATACAAAGGAATTCTCCCCACAGTCAATAGCTTTAAAAACCTTGTAATTAACTGTCAAAGCACTTGCAATGAAGTGCCAGAGTTTGAAGTGCTGCTAAAATGAAAGGAAACTCCCAAGCTACTAGTTAAGCTGATTAAGACCTGAAACTGACTGCAGTCAGATTGTTGGAGAAACCGAAAGAATAGGCTAACGGGCAATGGGGGCGGTGTATTTGTTGCACTAGATAAAACAATCAAATCCACCAAAGTAGAAACTGAAGCTGCATGCGAGATTGCTTAGCCAATACTCAATATCAGGGATGGACATAAACTTATAACTGAATCCTTCTATTAACCACCAAACTAACCCACTGATGTAAGCAAAATACCTTAGTTCACAAGCACATCACATTGTATCATCAGAGGAGGAGACCGTAATTACCCAATAACCAATTGGGATCATTATAGTTTTTTAGTGGTGGCATGTGATCAGACATCTGATGAAACATTGCTAAATGTCTTCTCTAAAAACTATCTAGAATAGATAGTTAACAAACCCATTCATGATGGAACTATATTAGATCTAACGACCACAAGCAGACCAATGATATTGGTAACCATGAGACAGTTGTAGCAACAATGATTACCAAAGTACAAAGAGCATCTAAAACAAGTATAAAGATTTGTATGTTCAGTAAACTTGATAATGATACTGTATTGTCATACCTTAATTAAGAAGTTGGAACCTTTAGCTCAGGACAGGAGCACTAGAGGGACTATGGCTCAAGATAAAAAGAACAGTTCAGCATGCACTGGACAGGTATATACTCAGTAGCACAGATCATAATGAGAGGGACCCTCCATGGTATACTGTCCCTGTACAGAAACTTCTAAAGAAATAGAGACTAATGAATAATATGTGTAAACCAAAATATATGGCTGTAGATAGAGAGATGCTGGATGAAACACTTTCAGCTGTCAAGAGTGTGAAGCGTTCATTGTCTACCATTACAGAATATTATTAAAAAAATTCTCACAAAATGCTGGTCATATGTAAGGGCTATTAGTGGTACCAAAGTTAGTGTCCAGACACTCGTACATAAGACAGGAACTGAAATTGAGGGTAGATTAGCAGAAACAGAAATGCTTAATTTTATTTCAATGTTTCTTTACGAAAAGAAACTCAGGAATATTGCTCCAATTTAATTCTTGTACCTCTGCAAAAAAGAGAACCAGCTCCATGAACAAAAAGAGCTGAATGGAGGAGCAGTACTAAGCAAAGGAGGGAAAGCTAAAAGGTGAAAGGAATGTGTAAAGGGGTTATAGAATTGAAATGAACTGAAAAGAAATATTACAGAAAGAGAAGAGGAAGTAGACGTAGGTGAATGGGAGATAAGATGCTGCAAGAAGAATTTGACAGAGGACTTGAAAGACCTAAGTCAAAACAAGGCCTCTTGCATAGACAGCATTCCCTCAGAACCACTGGTCATTGTAAAGCCAGATGACAAAACAATCCACATGGTGTGCAAGAGGTATGAGACAGGAAAAATACCTTCAGACTTAAAGAACAATGTAGTGATTCCAATTACAAAGAAAGCAGGTGCTGGCAGATGAAATATTACCAAAATATTAGTTTAATAAATCACAGCTGTGAAATATTGACATAAATTATTTAGTGAAGAATGGAAAAATTGGTAGAAACTGACCTCATTCTGGAGAAATGTGGGAACATAAGAGGCACTGCTGACCCAACTACTTACCTCAGGAAATAAGTTAAGGAAAGACTACCCATCCTTCATTTCTATACTTACAAACAGCTTTTGACAGTATTAACTAGAATACAGTATTTTAAGCATTGAATCTGCCACAGAAACAGTGCATCAGCAATCACATGCATTGTGCTGCTTCACCATTTATTTTAATTCTCTTTGTACTGTCTAACAAACACAGAAGAAATGTAAAAACGTACCATCATTTGACCATCAGACAGAATCCTGTATGGACGATAGTAATAAGCATCCCTGGCATAGAGAAACAATTGAAAGATTTGAAAACAAATAAACCACCAGGTCCGGATGGAATCCCAATTCGATTTTACAAAGAGTACTCTATGGCATTGGTCCTTTACCTAGTTTGCATTATTCATAGATCTCTTGCCCAGTACAAAGTCCCAAGTGACTGCAAAAAGGCACAGATGACTCCAGTATATAAGAAGGGACCCAAAAAATTACAGACCAATATTCCTAACTTCTGTTTGCTGCAGAATCCTTGAACATATTCTAAATTTGAATATAACAATCTTTCTTGAGACTGAGAAGCTTATGTCCACAAATCGGCAAGGTATTAGAAGGCATCAAAGCAATTCAGAGGTGGGCTATGTGATGAAGCAAGCTGGGACCTCTTTACTTACTCTCTTGTTCTGCTATCTGCCTCCTTAAATTAATTTTATTTTCATTATTGTCTAATTACCATTAACATACATTAGTATAATCTGCATTTCCATAAAAGAGAAAGATTGGCCCTCAGTCTTAAGAAATGTGGCACCAGATCAAATTTTGCGTTTAGTTTTGTGTATGTAATCAATTTCCTAATATATTTTGACAATTACTAATTAATATCTTTTGGTGTTGGGTTAAATCAGTAATTGTTTCATGACTTAAATTCTATTGTTGACTTATAAACAAATATAAATTCTGTGTTAATTATAAACATTTGAAAGAACTACCAGGACTCTTAAAGTATTTATTTGGCTCTCATTGAAAACACTTTAACAAAGCTATCCCTTAATTAATTCCAAAATAATTAGCAGATTTGTCAAAAGCATTGTTTGTATAAGTATATCTGTCAATTTCATGATTTAAACAAATAACTCAGCCTAATATTTGTGATAGAAGTAACTGTTAAAAAGGAGGAATTTTTTATGTATTCAGTTAATTGTATGAGTTATGTTTTAATTGTAATTTCTGTAACTTAAACATCAAACAATGTGTAGTTCCATTGCCTATTGTTGTGAGGATATATAAAGGACAGATTTTTGGCCCCAAGACAGTCTAGTCCATGACCAGTTTACAGATGGGGCAATATGTACCAGAGTAATGCATCAACTGAACAGTGGAATTAGTGTAACATAAATAGGCCATGTGTTAAAATAATTACAGTGTCTGTTCAATTTATTTCAGAAATAGTGAACTGTGTGGTTAGGTATCTACAGCTCATAGATGTTTAACAGCAAACTACTGTAGCTGTATGCTGATGTTTGCCTGAAAACTATTAATGAGGCTTTTCAAAAGTTAACCAATAGTGAACTGGCCATATAATTGTGTAATGTTGGGGGTTGTGAACTGAAATTAAAAAAAAAAACTGTGAAAGGCCACTGTGCAACTGTTGGCTACATCATTTACAGTAGTCAGTGTTTAACTTCCACCCCCCATTTTTCATCCAGTATAACCAATGCAGTACGTTGACACCGAGGACTATCAACAAAGAAATAAAGCAGGTGAATGTCACAGCTGCTAGATTTGTTACTGATAGGTTTGAACAACACGTTAGTGTTATGGAGATGCTTCGGGAATTCAGGTGGCAATCCCTGGAGGGAAGGCGACATTCTTTTCGAGAAACACTGTTGAGAAAATTAGGAGAACCAGCATTTGAAGCTGACTGCTGAACAATTCTACTGCTGCCAACATCCATTGCACATAATGACCACAAAGATAAGATATGAGAAATTAGGGCTCATATGGAGGCTTATAGACAGTTGTTTTTCCCTCACTCTATTTGCGAGTCGAACAGGAAAATGGAAATGACTAGTAGTGGTTTGGGATACTCTCCACCACGCACCATACGGTGGCTTGCTGAGCACCTATGTAGATGTAAATGTAGAAGATACTAATTCCTTCTTCAACGAATGTGCTGTATAAGAATGATGAAAGGGGTTAACCTTGTCTGTCTCTTCACTTTATTTTAGCTGTGTTTCTCTTCCATTAACACTTATTAATAAGTACTACTTCCTGTATGATTTCCATATCAACCTTGTATCATTCTAGTCATTTGTCAAACTTCTCTTTATTCATTCATTAATTTTCAGTTTTTCTCTGCAGCATCTTCTCACTTGCTTCATGAATTCCATGTATTAGCAGTAGGTTTCATAATTTTGTAAGTGAATACTACAAGTGATCTGAAATTTTCTATTTATCACATTCACTAAAAATGAGGTGGTATTTAGTATCCAATAGTTGTTTTTAACTATATGTTACTGAAGTTTCTTGCTACTAAGCAAAACCAGGTTTGAGTGCATTCACAGGAAGGGAAGAGATCTGAATGATTACTGCTCTCAACTGTACTTGATGTAACAGTTGATGTAAGTCCAAAACAAATATAGAAAGTAAATTTAAAAAATAGGAAAAGCAACCACTCATCTATAGTTGATTGATCTGTGCTGCATAGACACACACAACAGCACAAGTCATTACTAGATATTACATTACTGTGACGATGGCAACATTATGTGTTACCATGACCAAGAGTGGGTGACACACACAACAGCACAAGTCATTACTAGATATTACATTACTGTGACCATGGCAACATTATGTGTTACCGTGGCCAAGAGTGGGTACATCTGTGTCTTTGTATTTGTGTGTGTAAATAACCACACAAAAATCAGTGTGACAGCTCAAAAGCCAGCAATGTCTCTCTGCTGTTACTTACATGTATGTGCCACAAACCAATCAACTACAGATAGGCATTTGCTTTTTTG
Organism: Schistocerca piceifrons; assembly: GCF_021461385.2. NCBI lineage: Eukaryota > Metazoa > Arthropoda > Insecta > Orthoptera > Acrididae > Schistocerca > Schistocerca piceifrons. The sequence goes on along the minus strand of NC_060141.1, from coordinate 121,790,688 downwards.
TTTACGATTTGCAACCTAGAATCTTTGTTATTGTAATAACAATATAATGAAAAGGATAGTTGCTACTCACCTTACAGCGGAGATGCTGAGTCACAGAAAGGCACAACAAAAAGACTGTCAGAATGTTAGCTTTCGGGTAACAAGGCCTTTGTCAAAAATAGACAGGCCACACACACACACACACACACACACACACACACACACACACACACACAAATGCAACTCTCAGCCACATGGCCACAGTCTCTGGCAGCTGGAGTCTGGCTTCAGCTGCCAGAGACTGAGGTAATGTTGGTGTGAGATGCATTTGCACGAACATATGTGTATGTTGTTTGTTTTTGACAAAGGCCTTGCTGGCCTAAATCTCTTGTTGCAACAGTCTTTTTGTTGTGCCTTTCTGTGACGCAGCATCTCTGCAGTATCGTTAGTAGCAACGATCTATTTCATTATATTGTTACATTCCATCCTGGATTTTCCATTGTTTGTTATTGTAATAAGTTATGTGAGTTCATGCAATTTGAAACAGTGATACATGTATTAATAATGTGACCAGCCTAACTGATTTTAATGCCATTACTGTCACAGCCTGAGTGGATCATTACCATTCCGTGATCCCATTGCTATCATGAGAGGGCAGTATCATATTACCAAACCACCTGAAGTGTGGGTAAATGTATCGTATCCTGCACAAGAGCTTGTGGACAGTATGTTGAAAAAAGACCCAAATCAGAGGATTAAAGTTAAACACATCTTGACGCATCGTTGGCTACAGGTGACTATTGTTATTTATCAGCTACTAGTTTTAATATATTAACAAATTTTACTGTTTTCTTTATCTTTATGTTTTCATGACTGTCCTCTAGTTGACTGCTTTTAAAGAATACAGCAAATACCCATTATTCCCCATAAACTTTGCTTTCGTTACAGGACATTCACATTCAGTAATTTTCTATTTTTCAGTGATGTAGTGTGATCTTACACTCACTGTTTCAATTTGTCTCCAATTTACTGACTCAAAAGATTCTTAAAAGATGGGATCATAAGATTGCAAGTGTCTATAAGATAAGTATTGCTATGTATGTGGTCATGAATGAACGAACGTGGAATGAAATTTAATGCAAACAAATGTGACATCCTGGTTAGAACCAGAAAGTAGGATAGAGTAACTACTGGAATAATGAATGGAAATTAATAATTAAAGAGTGTGGAAAGTGTCAAATACTTGGGAATTGTGACAGAGAAGATCAGTGAACATGGCAGACAGGCCACACCTTTCCTGCTTAGTGTTATGAGCCTGGTTCGGAACAAAGACATCCAACAAAAAAAAGCAAAGAAGTAATATATACAAGTTGATACATCCCAGTACTAATATACGCATCTAAAACATCAGTAATGAAGAAAAGAGATGTAATCAGATTACAGGCATGTGAAATGAAGTCCCTCATAAGGACAGGAGTAACAAGAAGAGATAGGATAAGAAGTTAAAGGGTAAGGAAAATAGTGAAAGAGGAACCCCTACAGAACAGGAAGAAACATCAAGACCAAGCTGGTATGAGCACTTTAAGAGAATGGAAAATAAGAACATTCCCAAGAAGTTACATGAAATGGAGGTATGAAGTAAACGACCAAGGGATAGGTGGCTGAAATGTAAAGGAGGAGTCTATTGAAAATAAGGTACAAGGACTGGACCATAGTGAACACAGAAAGATGGTGGGAAAACATGACTAGATGGTGAGGCTTATGTTTCAGACAGACCCAGCATGCGGCCAGAAACTGTTCAAAATGATGATTATGATGATGTGATCATTTTATCGAGGCCAGAGAAAAAGAGTACTCCATTAACATAAAATGTTTAAGACCTCCAAAGAATACTTTGACATGCCTGTACAGTGTAATATATCATTTTTATATAGAAGAGAGTTCACAAAGAAGATGGGAAGTTGCAGATTCAGATTTTTCAGCTGAGGATATAGAAAAATACTATCATAAATAGGAAGATGTAAATGACTTGATTACAGACCTTGGTTTCACAAAGTCAAGGACCGAGCTTTTGACATCAAGATTGGAGCAGTGGAACTTGTTGGATGAAGGTGTGCATGCCAGAACAGAGAAAGTGTCACTAAGAATTTTTCCCCTTCATCAAAATGACCTATGCTTCTGCCACAGTGTGACTGGTCTGACTGGCACTGTTGGAATAGACTCCAATCCAAATGAGTGGTGCATATTTGTAGACAGCTCATCAAACACATTCTTAATGGGTAAAGATACCCATCCCCTCCTCAGACTCACTCAGTTCATCTCAAAGCGGATTACACAAGCATAAACTTCTTGCTAGAATTCGTAAAATGTATGGTTACAAGGTAATAGGTGACTTTAAAATTGTGATATTTCTGATGGGTCTCCAAAGTGATCTACAGCAGAGTGTCTCTAGGACAATAAATGAGACAGGAAAATGGTTTAGTGATAATGCTTTGATCATAAATAAGGATAAAACGGTATTGATGAATTTCAGTAATATTTAAACTACAGCTAAAAGAAGAGTAAAAGGTGAGTTAGGGAACTATGTTATTGCACAAGCTCCATACACAAAATTCCTCGGTATATGGGTGGATGAGACTTGAGATGGGAAAAGCATCTAAAGTTTTGAGTAAAAAATTAAGTAAATGCTGCTATGTGCTAAGAATGCTTCGGGAATGCTGCAACACTGAATCATTGCTGTGTGCCTATTATGCTTACATGAACAGTTTGCTTAGATATGGTGTGATCTTCTGGGGAAATGCAGGTACAGCAAAACAAGCTTTCAAACTTCAAAAAAGGGCTATTAGAATAATGAAAGGGGTTCCCTGCAGAATGTCATGCACGGAAATATTTAAAGAATTTAAAATAATGACTCTTCCTAGCTTATACATTTATGAAAGTGTATGCTTTCTGAAAACTCACCAGGAATTTTCAACATTAAATAAAACTGACTTTTAAAACAATGAAAAAAAACCTACATAATTATAAATGTTCATCCCCTACAAATGAAAAACGTTTTATAACAAAATCAAAGGGGGGAGGTATATAAATTTTGGGACCTCCTCAGAAATTTTTGTAAGAAATGTACAATGTTGAAGTATTGAGAGGAGTAGACACAGGCTCAGACCACTACTTGGTTAAAATTAAAATCAAATTCACACCGTCAAAGAAAAAATGAAAAAAAAAAACTAATAAAACAAGAAGGAGGTATGACCCATATCAGCTAATTAAAAATAACAAATACCAACAAATAACACAAACCAAAAAGTAGCAGATGATCTAGAAGAACTGGTACCAAGTCTAAAGAAACGAGCTCACTTGAAACCACAAAGTACACCTGCGTGGAGGACTCCAGAATGTGACAAATTCCATGAAGAAAGACACCAAGCATGGTTAAGGTTTCAAATAAACAAAACAGAAGAAAATGCCATCAACCTCAAAAATGAAAGAAAAAAATCATAAAAAAATTAGGAAAATTAAAAGAGGATTCTATAAAGACATAATAAACCCTATAGAAGAGAATTACCAAAAAATCATTTCCAGGAACTGATACAAAATCTTTGGGAAACAACTACAACAGTACGAGCCGTGAACACTAATACTGAATGATGAAGGTGGAAGAATGGCAGACAGAAAATGCTGAAATGATGGCAAAAGCATATAATAAACTTTTGAATTGTGAAGAACACAAAGAATTCTTAGGAATTGACCTGAGCATTGGACTATGGCCATCATACACCCCCCCCTACACAAAAAGGCGGATAAGAGCAGTCCAGACAACTGCAGAGGAATCTCTCTCCTAGACTAGACATACAAGATTTTATCCAAGATCCTATATGGAAGAATCAAGGAACAACTAGAACAGGAGTTAGGGGAATATCAAGTAGGTTTCAGACCATGAAGAAGCTGTGCAGAGCGAATCATTAGTTTAAAATTGATTATGGCATACTACAGGACGTGGAACAAGCCTGTTGCAATACCACTTGCGGAGTTTTAGAAGGCATATGACTGCCTCCATAGACCTTCAGTACCAAAAATTTTATGAAACCTGGGACTTCATCCAAAACTAATTAAATTAACAAGACTTACTGTAGCCAGAACCAAACTGAAAGTTAAGTTTAGAGAAGAAATTTGTGAACCATTCCTTAAAAAAACAGGCTTAAGAAAAGGTGACAGTCTCTCAGCAGTACTGTTTAACTGTGCCCTGCAACACTTAATGAGAGAATGGTACAATGATAACCCAAAGCACATTAGAATTGGAAATGCTAAAAATAATATAAATTTGAACTTCTTGGGATTTGCTGATGATCTTGCTCTCCTAGCCAACAATGTTCAAGAAATCAGGCAACAAGTTAATTCACTACAAGAAGCAACACATAAAATTGGCCCCAGAATATAATTTGAAATAAAACCAACAGAGATTATGCTATCTGACCCACCACTTGGAAACAAAATTACAATAGGAGAACAAGAAATCAAAATTGTTGATAAATTTAAATATTTGTTGAAATTGTAACTTACAAGCTAAATGAGAAAACCTCATGGCAAAACAGAATAAAAAAAACTGAGCAAAGCAGATTATAATAACAAAAACACACACAACAAAAAACCTATCCATAGATGCAAAATTAAAACGTAATACAATAGTTACGCAACCAGAAATAACTTACACAGCTGAAACCATCTTCAAAACATCTAATATAGCAGAAACTGACAAAATACACTTGTCTCTACCTTTAGTAATCAGGACATGCATAAATAAACAACATCAAGTCAATAGGCACTGGAGAATAGCTTACAATGAAACAGTGTACAAGAAAATAGAACCAGTAATAAGCATGATCAGGAAGAAATGTATCTCATTCTTTGGACATCTGATCAGAACACCACAAAACATAATAAGTACTGATATAATAAACAAATTGTGGAATAGTAAGAGCGACATTAAATGGATCACAGAAATTAAGGAAAATACAAGAGAACTCCAAATTACAGCAGATGACTTAAAAAACAAAACAGAGAGAACCAGCATACTGCAAGAGACACAACCCAAGCTTTCAGAAACCACATAGTGCCAGCTGACTCCAGAGTCATAAAAAATAATGAAATACATAAACACAACACCAGGAAGAACTCAAATCTGCATGTTTTACGTACAAACACTCAACTGTGTAAAAAGGGAGCTTTCCACATGGGCCTCCAACTGTTCAACAATATTCCCACTAGTATTAAATCCACTGAAGATAACATAAAATTTAGCAAAGCCATGAAGTCATATTTGTTGTGTTACTGTTTTTACTCTATAAATGAATACTTAGAACAGTAATCTTGCTATTTTATGTTAAACTGAAAACATTGAGCAATATAGTACATTATGACACTATATGTTAGTATATGTTAACAATGTTGACTGATATTTTCCAACATCTGCAACACACTATGTACCACCAGATCACATGGAATAAATAAATAAATAAATGAAGATCAATAAAAGGGCTACAGGAAGAGTGACCTCAGATGAAGAAAGAAAGAAAATATGTCAATCAATCAATCTCCTTATTCATCCATTAACAATATACATTGTATGGATGTAGTCAATTACAATATAGTTTCTTATCTTTAATTTGTTTCAAAAACTTGGATAATAAATACAAATATTTTATATCAGTATATATAAATAATATTACTTTTCCAGATTCAGATATTCTTCAATGCTATAAAAACTGTGTGTTAGTAAAAACTGTTTAAGATCTACCTTGAATTTATGAAATTCTTTAATTTTCTTTATTGTAGAAGTCCCCCCTCCCATGAACAATGGACCTTGCCGTTGGTGGGGAGGCTTGCGTGCCTCAGCGATACAGATAGCCATACCGTAGGTGCAACCACAACGGAGGGGTATCTGTTGAGAGGCCAGACAAATGTCTCATTTCTGAAGAGGGTCAGCAGCCTTTTCAGTAGTTTCAGGGGCAACAGTCTGGATGGTTGACTGATCTGGCCTTGTAACATCACCCAAAACAGCCTTGCTGTGCTGGTACTGCGAACGGCTGAAAGCAAGGGGAAACTACAGCCGTAATTTTTCCTGATGGCATGCAGTTTTACTGTATGGTTAAATGATGATTGCGTCCTCTTGGGTAAAATATTCCAGAGGTAAAATAGTCCCCCATTCGGATCTCCAGGCGGGGACTACACAAGAGGATGTCGTTATCAGAAGAAAGAAAACTGGCATTCTACGGATCGGAGCGTGGGATGTCAGATCCCTTAATCGGGCAGGTAGGTTAGAAAATTTAAAAAGGGAAATGGATAGGATAAAGTTAGATGTAGTGGGAATTAGTGAAGTTAGGTGGCAGGAGGAACAAGACTTTTGGTCAGGCGAGTACAGGGCTATAAATACAAAATCAAATAGGGGTAATGCAGGAGTAGGTTTAATAATGAATAAAAAAGTAGGAGTGTGGGTAAGCTACTACAAACAGCATAGTGAACGTATTATTGTGGCCATGACAGGCACGAAGCCCACCCCTACTACAATAGTACAAGTTTATATGCCAACTAGCTCTGCAGATGACGAAGAAATCGAAGAAATGTATGATGAAATAAAAGAAATTATTCAGATAGTGAAGGGAGACGAAAATTTAATAGACATGGGTGACTGGAATTTGGCAGTAGGAAAAGGGAGAGAAGGAAACGTAGTAGGTGAATATCGATTGGGGGTAAGAAATGAAAGAGGAAGCCTCCTGGTAGATTTTGCACAGAGTGCAACTTAATCATAGCTAACACTTGGCTCAAGAATCATAAAAGAAGGTTGTATACATGGAAGAAGCCTGGAGATACTGACAGGTTGCAATTCTTGGTGATATTCCTTGAAAATCAGTTACTGAATCTATTATTTTTATGTTCACTATAAATCCTGTACCAAATTGAGGTCACTGCTTCATAATCCTTTGTCTTGGTTTCCCATTATAAATACTATATCCTTGTGATTCAATGAGACCTCTATTGTGTTTCTCATTCATTGGCCGCTATTAACATTTTTTGTTTATTTAATTCATCTGTGACCTTCTTGAGTTTTCCAGTCTTAAGTAGTGAGTTCATGTTGTGCGTTACAATATAATTTATTTGCTTATGTTGAATCTTCTTTTTGTGCATCAGTAGGCATTTGGGTGATTGCAAATGTTCTAATTCATTGATACCTTCTAGTTGGCTACCCACCAAATCTGATGTAGCCTTTACCTACTTTTCTGGGCAAGACGGTGACTTTTTCCCCAAAAAGATCTTTCCATATTTGACTTTCAAAGGTAATTAACCTTAGCTGGAACATACTCTGATTTACAACTATGGTTGTTAACCACAGAGAGTGTCTTTGGTGCATGAGAGCTACTTTATTTCAGTTAAGTTTGCCAGTAAGCTGGTTAGGACCCCCCATCCAACACCTGGGACGTGCCACATAAATCACCTCTCCTCCTGCTATGACAGCATGGTAGCTGATTTTACTATTGTTTCCCTGCTTTCTTTCCCTTTGGGGTGGCAGAGACATTAGGGCCCCCTGTAACAGATAACACTGGCTAAAGAGGAATTAATTCCGTGTGAGAATGGCTAATGTCAAGCTGGAACCATTGGTAGACACACAAAAGGTGCTGATGCCTCCATGACTCGTAAAGCTGGATCTGCAAAGCTATTGGTTAGAGGTGTGACTAATGAATCGGCAGTCTTCAAACACCTGCTAGGCTTCTTTCCCGAACTGTCCAAGACACGAGGTTGAAGCTGGTGTTTTTGCTTGACAACAGATAAAGATCACACAATGTAAGGAATTTCCAAATCTACTAGTCATAAGGAAAATACTGCTTGAAAATGGTTTATAGCAGTAGTTTAGGGTATTTTGGGCAGACATAAGTCCGAAAAATATGTGCAACTAGTCAAGGCTGCAGTGAATATCTTTGACATAGGGAGACACATGATGTCCCACAAAATCCATGTTCTTGAAGCTCATCTAGAGTTCAAAGAGAATATTGGAGCATACTGAGGGTTGAGAAGGGAGTGAGACAGGGTTGTAGCCTATCGCCAATTTTATTCAAACTATATATTGAGCAAGCAGTAAAGAAAACAAAAATTTGGTGTAGAAATTAAAATCCATAGAGAAGAAATAAAAACTTTGAGAGTTGCCAACGACATTGTAATTCTGTCAGAGACAGCAAAGGACCTGGAAGAGCTGAACGGAATGGACAGTGTATTGAAAGGAGGATATAAGATGAACATCAACAAAAGCAAAATGAGGATAATGGAATGTAGTCGAATTAAGTCAGGTGATGCTGAGGGTATTAGATTAGGAAATGAGACACTTGAACAAGTTAAATGAGTTTTGCTATTTGGGGAATAAAATAACTTGATGATGGTCAAAGTAGAGAGGATATAAAATGTAGACTGGAAATGGCAAGGAAAGTGTTTCTGTAAAAGAGAAATTTGTTAACATTGAGTATAGATTTAAGTGTCAGGAAGTCTTTTCTGAAAGTATTTGTGTGGAGTGCAGCCATGTATGGAAGTGAAACTTGGACAATAAACAGTTTAGACAAGAAAAGAATAGATGCTTTCAAAATGTGGTGCTACAGAAGAATGCTGAAGATTAGATGGGTAGATCACATAACTAATGAGGAGGTACTGAATAGAATTGGGGAGAAGTGGAATTTGTGACACAACTTGACTAGAAGAAGGGATCAGTTTGTGGGACACCTTCTGAGGCATCAAAGGATCACCAATTTAGTACTGGAGGGAAGCATGGCGGGTAAAAATCAGGATGTAAGTTGCAGTAGTTATTCAGAGATGAAGAGGCTTGCACAGAATAGAGTAGCACGGAGAGCTGCATCAAACCAATCTCTGGACAGAAGACCACAACAACAAAAACAACAACAACTGAGAAAAACAAGGTGGATGCTCTCACTAAGATAGTCTGAATTTAAAACATCACTCTTATTTTTTTTACCAAATACTCTTGGCGTCAACATACAAATATGGCAGGAAGATAACCTCCTACCACTGAAAGCAGGTGCTGTTATGAGATGGCTTGTTTGCATGTAGCATTTAAACAGCCTATATGATGTTGCAATGACTGTGTTGTTCAGAAGTACAATGCATTGTTCACAGGCACTGCGGTGACTACAGCCATTATGAAATACATGAGATGTATTCACAGTTGAGAATATGGGCAGCCATCAACTGTATAATGAAATAACTACAATGAGAATGCATGCATGCATGTCCAAAGGAACATTGCATCATACTTCTGAACACCACTTGCACTGCAATATTGTATTTATCTGCCGACACGTTAAAATGTCTCCACTGTTCAGGAAATACATTATCCAGGAATATATATATATTTTTTTACATTATCAGTGTGCCATTCTCCGTAACTACTGATTTTGGCAACCCTTTGAATGATAACATTCTGGACAAAGTTTGCACTGTTTTCATAAGTTATAGTTGACATTTCGACCACATAACGGAATTTACCAAATGTATACATGACAATCAGGCTGTAGCTTTCCAAAAATGGGATTCTATGGTCTATGTATTGAATTGGTCCATAAGTTCTTAGTGTTTGCCCATTAGTTTAATAAACACAACAGCCTGCCAATGGTGGGGTAATTTTTTGATTCCATGTGACTATAAATCTGTGATATTGAGGTGAAGAACTTGTCAACTCATGTTTGGAACACATTTTCATCTGGAAAGGAAGTTCCCTGAAGGTTGTTTGACAGAGAGCAGGAAAAGTGAACATCTGAGGGAGCAAGCACACACTTCACAAAAATGACGAAGGAATTTGTGGTGCATCACAGATGCTACGCTTAACTTATTCTCAAAAAAGAAAGCTAACTATCCACAGTGCAGGTGGTATGTGGTACCCATACAACCAATATTTGAACCTGCCTATTGCACGTTAATGTCTCATAATGGTGGAGTGATCACAGTCCATCACATTTGCCAATTCTTGAGTACACTGACGCGGATCATTGTGGGCTAATGCGTCTAAACGATGTTCATCAAACCCTGAAGGTGTTCCTGAACGTAGAGAGTCTTTAATGAAAAAATGATCCTCCTTAAAATGAGAAAACCATTTTTGTGCTATGTCCCCTGGCATTAATCCCATAAATGACACAATTGTTTCTGGCTGCCTTCACTGCTATCACCCCTCTGCTGAACTTAAACAGCAGAATATGTCAGAAATGTTCTGATTTCTCAATTTGACACTCTCTTTCTAGTGTCCACATGTCCACTCACTATCTCCAAATGACAAAATGTAAACTCAAATAGCAACAGTGAACTAAAATTAAAAAATTACGATTGATAAATTAACCCACAGCAACTGGAATACCAACATGCAAAACAGAAATACCATGAACTTTTGCAGCAACCTAATATACACATGACCAGAATTCTGATGCTTGCAGCCATGATAAATATTGTCTTAGGGGAACTGACTGGTATTTCTGCATGAGTAGCATTTAGGCAGGATCACTAAAGGATGACTCCCAAGTGGCATTAATGCAGCATGTGAAGCACTATCAGTTTCAGCAGTTTTGAAATCACCATTCATGTCTTCCTGATTCTGAATGCACCAGAGTGACACCACTGTAGACAGTTAGAGCATGTTTCATGTGACAGTATGATTTAATTTCTGGTTGATTGAGTAACTCTATCTAAACGACACTTTGTTTGAATGTGTTACTTTATTCCGGATAACACTGATTCCTTTGGAACAAATTTGTTATCAAAATGGCAACAATAGAAAATTTTCAACAGTGTCTTGTTTCATGATACCTAAAGCAAAACATACATCAGCAGAATTGAAATTTTTATCCAGCCATATGGGGATCTGTAAACTGTTTCATAATTGCTGTTTGATAAAAGCAGTGCCCCTTGCTGTAAGCATTGTGCTGTTCTGGAAGCGTCTGTATTATGTGGTCCAAGTATATCCACCAATGGCTTGTGATCTGTAAGTAGAACGGACTTCTGCTGTAAATGTACTCATGGAACTTTTTGGCAACAAAGACAATAGTGAGAGCTTCCTTTTCATTGACTAAAATTCCTCTGAGCAATTTCTGCTTTTTAGGATGTGAACGCTATTAGCCTTTCTAAACCACGTTGTGTATGTGACAAAACTGGGCCAATTCTGTATTTTGAAACATCTGCTGCAATAGTTAACATTTTAATTAGATGGTATTGGGTGAGACATGTTATGTTTGGTGAACGTTTGTTTTAATTTATGAAATGCACATTGGCATTCATTGTTCAAGAACCATTTTGCTCCTTTTCATAAGAATTTTTTAAGTGATTCACTTATGGATGCTGCATGTAAATGAATTTCTGATAGTAATCAATTTAGTCTAGAATGGCACACAATTGTTTGAGATCTTTGGGAACCAGAAGGTACTTAATAGCTTCATCATGTTTCAGTGTTGGTCTGATGCCTTGTTGTGACAGAACACATCCGAAGTATTGGACTTCCCACTGAAAGAATATGCATTTTACATTTTAAACTGTCCACTTGTAAAATCTTAAATACGCATACCAAGTTATGCAACAGTTTTTCAGCAGTGTCCCCTGAGACTATAATATCATCTGGGTAGTTCATAGCATTAAGAGTTTTCCTGATTCACTGTTCCCAGTATCGCTGAAACAAACATGGTGCACTGGCAATCTTTTGTACTGATGAAGTCCAGATGTAGTACTGATGACCAAGAATTTCCACGTATCCTCATTGAAGGCTACTTATAAGTGGGCCTCCAAATCTAGTTTTGCAAAATATACACCACCAGCTAATTCAGACATTAGTACATCTGGTTTTTCAATTGGATATTAATCAGTTATTGATTGCACAATGACTGTAACCTTAATAACCCTGGAAATCCTTAATGTACCATTCAATATATGTAGACAATAATTGGCATAGCTCATCTGATACTAGTAATGGGTTGTGTAATGCCATTCTGTTCAAGCTGATCAAGTTCCTTTTTCACTTTGTCCTTTAATGCATGGAGAATATTGTGTACTTTACAGCATTTTGGCAGAGTGGTTGGCTCCAGTGAAATGTACATTGTGTAGTTTATAATGTTAGTTGTTGCTTTAGAAAAAATGGTATATCATTACAACAGCTTTTGCTACTCTTTACTACAAACATCAGTAAGAATATGATTCATCCTTTCATGGATTGTGAAGTCGATTTTATTGAATAAATTAAGGCCCTGTCAATTTGTCCCTTTGACCACTATAATTCTGATCTGCTTTGTAAACTGTTTGCATGCAACGGCCATTATGAAATGTTTGATCAGTGTTTGTTTATTGCTGTATATAAACAGAAGCTTCAAAATTCAATTATTATTGGTGACAACTTTTTGAATACTTGCAGATTAATCAGAGTAATGGAAGAGCCCACATCAGTTTGAAATATCAATGGTACTTTATTTGACCAGAGTGTCATAGATAAAGCTTTGTCATTATCTGAGACGATAGCATTCAGTTTACTATTTTATTTCTTTACTCATGCTTATCTTGAACATAATTTATGTTACCAGAATTTTTATTATGAATCACTTCCATTTGTTTTGGTTTCTTGTTACAGTGCATTTGTGTTGCAGAGTTCAGTTTCACGACCTTTCTTTTTGCAGTATGTGCATTGTGCATTTCTGAAGAAATAATATTCACACTTGTGACTGATATTACAGTATGCACATGAATGTAATTTCCCTCTATGGATCTGTTTATGAACTGCAATAGCCTGCGACTAATGCACATGGTCATGCTAAAATTTTGACTATGCAGGCTATTGTTGTTGACATACTGCAAACACACTAGCATCTTTGAACTAGAACACATCAGTGGAGGCAAAAACACCTACTCATGTTCCCAAGGTAAAGGCAAACATTCCTGCAACGATGGATTAGTTAAACTAAAAAGGTCTTTCTTTACTTCATGCTCAGGAAAGTGCATGATAAGAATGTTATGAATGCGAGAATCAGTGTAAGACTTTTTTCAGCTCTTATTTCCACACAGTAATTTGCAATCTCTAGTGAGCTCCTATAATTACGCTATCCCCTCTTTGTAAGGATGATTGGGTGTTTTAAAACAATGGAAAAATTTATGCCGGGTGTGTCAGGTGGGATGGGAAGAGGGTGAAAGAGGTGGGAGGCAGGAAGAGAGTTTTGGGACGAGTATCTAGTGGCATGGAGGGAGGCAGCTGGTTTGCTGGCTAGGAATGTGGGAGGGAGGGATGGCAGGTGCATAGGCAGGCATGTGGTACATGGATACCACAGCCAATGAGAAGTGGCAAACAGTGAAAATGATGCAAAGATGTGAACTGGGAGGGGGTGATAGAACAGAAGAAGGGGAAACTGTTGGGTGGAGGGTGGTGGGACAGTGGACCATTGGAGATTAAGCCAGGAGGTATACGAGAGAGAAGGATGTGTTGCACACATAACTCTCACCTCGTTTCGGAAGAGCTAGTGGTGAAGAGAAGGATCTAGATGGCCCAGGTTATGAAGCAGCCATCAAAATTGAGCATGTTGTATCACTGGATGGTCAATTTTGCTCTTAGCCACAGTTTGGTGGAGGCCATTTATTCTGGTAGTCAGCTGGTTGCTGGTCATACCAATAAAAATAACTGTGCAGTGATGCAGTGGATCTGGAAAATCTCTCCCATACAGGCTCAGCATCCATGGACTGCATATATGTAGCAATGACAACTCCCTTATCCAGTACACTGAAGGTCTCATGAGGGTCTCCAGAGACAGGCACTACCCCACAAACCATGACTGCAAACAGATTTCCCATTTCATACTCTCACACACCTGTAATACTCCCACCAGCTCCAAGAATCAGCTACAAATCCAAGGAGTGCTGCCCATGTCACCCAGTACCACCCTGAACTGGAACAACTGAAGCATATCCTTCACCATGGCTATGATTATCTATCATCATACCATGAAATGAGGGACATTCCACCCAACTCTCCTAAAATGATATACCATCCTACACCCATCTACACAACATCCTAGTCCATACATATGCCATTCCCGTCTCATCCCTTTATCACAGGGATCATATCCCTGTGGAATACCCAGATGCAAGACACACACAATCCACCCACCCAGAACTTCCAGCTTATCTTACCACTAATGTGAAATTCTTTATGCTTGTTTATTTATTTGCTACTCAAGTATGTGATTTTCCCACCAGCCCACTAAATCTGTCAAAATTATTACAAATAAAATCATGAGATTTCATACCCTCACATTGTGCAACATATCCTTTGCACCGTTAACCCTCCTGGTCTCAATCTCTGTTGCTCCGCTATAACCACCCCTCTGCCAAACAGCTCCCCTTCCTCCATTCTATCACCCCTTCCTAATTAATGTCTCCATGTCACCTGCACTGTTTCCCCACTGGCTCTGGCACCGGTCTATCACATGCCTAGCCTGTGCAGCTGCATCTCCCTCCCTGCTGCATTCCGCATTCCTAGCCATCAAACTGGCTGCCTTCTTCCAAGCTACTAGTTACTGATGCCAGCCCCTCTTCTTGTGTCTCATCCCTGTCTACCTCTATCCATCCCACCCGACACAAAACACCCAACTCATCATTGCACTTGCCAAACTGCAGTCCCTGCATTGTGCATCCAGTTTGCATCCTGCAGTGGCAGAGACATTGTGAATCCAGCTGGCACTGTGGAGGGGCGCATGTGCACATTATGAACAGTCACATGTCTGACATCAAAGGTGGAGAGAGGTTTGCAAATAGGAGTAGCATCCCCTTGTTTGAGACAGACTGTAGCGGGGATTGACTGAGAGCAGACCATGTCACTGGAGGCAGTCCACCCTCATTGGCGCGATACACTGAATTGGTAGTTTGTCTGATGCTGCAAAGTAAAACCATGTATAATTGTGTGGGAAGTGACTTTGACTGGGCCACAATAGTTTTATTTTGAATGGGTGACAGTAACTACAGACCAAGACATGGTTAACTCAGATTAACAAGGCTCATGTCAACATACTGTGTCATGTCTCTTAACTGCACTTATAAATAGGACTCTACTCACTATCTTACTGAGGATATTCTTAGTTTTGTGGTCAATATTCACAGCTGCCCTTATGAGCATCACTGAGTGGAAACATAACAGAAATGGAGAATCTTATCCTGAATGACGCCAAGCAGTATCTTAAATATCATGGAATTTTGTGTATAGAGTCCCATGCCCATGTCGTAGCACATTTTGTACAGACATCATCGAAAGTGTGGGTTTGTTGCTTGTTCGATAGGTTATCTCCCACTAGTGTTTCAATTCATAGAGCATACTGTGCCCATGTCTGTGTGTGTGTGTGTGTGTGTGTGTGTGTGTGTGTGTGTGTGTGTGTCCACACACACCAAATGTTCCTTCTCATTTGTATGTGCCTATCAATGACTCAATTCTTCTGCTGCTCGGTGCATGGTCTCCTTTACCCCTAAATTGTTCACTTTGTAACTTGATCACCTATCTCTTAACACTGCATGTTTGTACAAGTTAGGTGAAAAGCACAATAACTCAACATCCCTACCAAAAAGAACTCTCTGCAGTAGTGGCAGTTTGAGCTACATACAATCGCATTCACAGTGTGAAGTGAACCAACCTACTTGTTTTAGCAAGTCAGCACACATTAGCAAAGCTGCAGCCTGCCAAATTCGCCTGCCCCTCATTCACTGCATAAATCCTGATGTTGCATTCCTGCTGGTTGCACATGCATACAATTTGAATGACATGATAGGTCAGAAAGAGGTTTGTTGTCAAGCAAATAAGTACCCAAAACATCTGATAAAAACAGAGTATATCATTGAGCTCCTGTATCCTCCAATTAAGTTGGTATACATCACATTCAAAATCAAAGATATATGTGCATTACACCAGAATTCACAGATCCTCGGCAGTCAATAACACTTAGTAATTGCCTCCCCCACCATGCTCTCTACAAGCTAGTAACACCAGTGGGAGATAACCTATCATGCAAACAATATACCCACAATTTCACTGATGGCTGTACAAAATATGCTACCACATGAGACTTTATACACAAAATTCCAGGGTATTTAAGATACTGATTGACATAATTCAGATTAAGCTTCTCCATTTCTATTATGTTCCCTGCTCAGTCATGACCATAAGGGCATCTGTGAAAATTGACCACAAAACTGAGAATATCAACAGCAAGGTAGTGAGCACAGTCCTATTTATAACTGCAGTTAAGAGACATTGACATAAGTTTTGTTCATCTGTAGTTATTGTCACCATTCACAATAAAACTTTTGTGCACTAATCAAAGTCACTTCCTACATAATTACACATGGTTTCACTTTGCAGCATCAGACAAAATACCAATTCATTGGATTGCATCAATGAGGTAGGACCAGCTCCAGAGACATGGTCTGCTCTCAGTCAATCCTTGCTACAGTCTGTCTCAAACAAGGGAATGTTACTTCTGTTTCTAAACCTCTCTCCAACTATAATGTCAGCTATGTGACTTTTGATAATGTCTGTAATTGAAATATTTTCCTGAGATCCAATGGTGACTAATACTTTTAATCACTCAGAATGACTCTTGTGTGAGTTTTTGGATGTATCTTTCTTGCCCAAAAACTATATTTACTGACTGGCTATTTTGTGTCCTCTTCAGGGACAGGACCAAATCCATTCTGCTCTTGCCAAGGGGCATGTCTCTCCTCAAATTGCATCTTACTTTTTAGTTTTGTGAGAAATATTGCTATACCAGTTTCCTAGCTACCTCTGTCTAGCTACCTCTGAAATGTTGCTGGAGCGTTTTTCAAACCAAATGGCATTCTGATGTACTGGTAATGGCCTTACAGAGTAGAGAAAGCAGTTTTTTGATGATCGTCTGGAGCCACTTCTAACTGATGACAACCACTTGTCAAATCCATCGTAGAAAAGTACTGGCACTCTATTAAGTGATCCAAAGTCTCTGATATGTTTGAAATGGGATATGTGTCCATTACTGTCTTATTATTGAGGTATTGGTAGTCACAACAGAACCTGTATTTCTTTGTTCCATCCATAGGCTTTTTAGGCACAACAACAATGCCCACTCCCCACCAATTATTACTATGCTCTAGAATACCGTCCGCAAGCTGCTGATCAATGAAATCCTCCACAATCGGCTCCAAATACCTCGGTATTCTGTATGGTTTACGGTAAACAGGTGCTTCATTCCCTGTTGGTGTCTTATGTTGAACTAATGAAGTTGCCGGTAACAGCCCTTGCAGAAAAAACAAATATTTAAACCCCCACAATAATTTTTCCATATGCTCTCTTTCTCCTCCTTTCAAATTCTTAATTTTGTCATGCAATGCAGTTCTATCAGCAGTTAGTGGTTGGTCGGTTCGCCTACCTCTCAATCACCAGTCTTTGTCATCTGGCACATCCAAATTTTCTACTAAAACTCCTTTTCTCAAATTTGCGTCCACAGTGCTAAAATTATCCATGTTCATGGGAACTGCTCAGCCGTTGTTCCCCTCCTGTACATGTATAATACTACATTTCACAAAACAACCCAATGGGCCCAAAACTTCATTATCCTCCAATGGTTCAATTACACATGCTGTACCCACAGGTAGATTCGACTCCACACTTACCCAAAGCGACTTCCCAGTGCCACCAGACACATGCTCATGTGAATTAAGCCTTAATGCTAATGTACGCGGTGCAATTGGTTTCTTCATTACGTTGAATGCCCCTCGTGACAACTCCGCATCGACAACAGTTTCCCCTAGCTGAAATAACATTCCACAAAGTTCCACAGTTCGTTGTCCAAGGACAACTTTGCCATGATGTTGATGCAAGAAATCTACTCCTAGGATCATGCCATAGCCCTCGGTTAGGTACTATCTCCATGGATGCATCAAATTGGACTTTCCCTATGTGAAAGTCAACTGTCACTGGCCCCAAAGGTGTGACCTCCTTATCCCCCACTCCACACAACCTATAACATGGTGGGTCTAGCTTCCTTCGTCCCATTAAACTCTTAGTAGCCACTGACACTTGCGCCGCTGTGTCCAACAAAACCTTAAACTTTTTAGTTCCTACGGATCCTACCATTGAACATTCCACCTCTTCATACATATTAAACGGGAGCTCCCTTAGGTGAGTCCTGGGCCCCCTCTGCTGTTTAACGATTGTCCACCTCAACTAACTCCATTTGTCCATCCTCCATGGTGCTGATTTCCACACCTTCCTCTATTCCTCGGTGACTGGGTACATTGCCTCTGCACATGTCCCGTATGACCATGCTTATAACGTTTTATACCTGCTGTAAACACTGTCTATCACGTACCCCCATTGCCACTTCTATTTCCTCACATTGGATTGCCAGCTGAATGGTCAAATACAAATCTTTCGGAGCCCCTTCACACACTTTCCTCAAGGTATGTGCCAGTAACCCCCTCAAAAATACATCAAGGGCCTCCTGCAACAAAACACCATTCGCTTCATCGCTTTGACCCAACTCATAAGTGTACTCGTTAATTTCTCTTATTCTGTCCGCAAATTTCTCTACTGTCTCCCCCTCTCTCTTTATCATTGTACTCAACCTATCCCTAAAGTACCGAGCGCTATTCTGTTTCTTGTACCTTTGTAAAAGCCCCTACTTCAACTGCTTAAACTGTCCTGCCTTCCTTAAGGCCTCAGAACACCTTACATATGTCTTCACGTCACCCGTTAATCTAATCTCGGCTACATGTAACAACTGTTTGTCCAACCAATCATTCATCACAGCTGAAGATTCCAAGTCCCCCACAAACAAATGCACATCCTCAGATTCCTTGCGAGAAAACGGAATAATCAAACTCGCGGCAGCTGGCTAAATCTCCTGCTGCGGCATCCTAGGCAACAACGACTGATCCGATGGGGTGTCCTGCTCACTTCTAGATGTTATTTTGCTCCTCAACTGTGTATTGTCTGCTGTCAACTGTGCTACCTTTTGCAACAAAATCCGTACCGCTTCTGGTTCCAACACACCTCGTGTTCGTGACTCTGCCATTGTGTTGCTTTTGTTCCCCGTTAATCCTGAAACAAAACAATTAAGTACAAAAATAACTCCACTCCTTACACCTCAGTATCATCATACTCAGTAACATCTTAGTCAGACCAACACAAAATTAATTAAATGCTTCGGAAAAAAAAGAACTTACTGCCCCAAATACGCTTCCACTCTGACAACCAAAAATACTATGCCCACTCAAAAAATCTACAATGGCCTACCATGAGCCATACTCAAAATCAAAAAAGAAAGAAAACGCCCACACTCAAAAGAAAACTTGTCAAAACTCACCACATCCTGTGACTATAATGTAGGCGGTGGGCTTGAACATCGTACTGTACAGACGACGTCCACTATTCTGACACCAAATCCCACTTCTGACACCAAATGTAGTGAGAAGAGATAGAAGGCACCGCATTAAGGCTTGTCCGAGCTTTCCAAGTGATTTATTGTTTTCAACTACAGTGCCGCATTCCCCTCAGTCTGCGTCATCAGGTCCCGCAACGACCTGTCAAGCGTTCTGCTAATGTGTTGGCCTTGTATGGCCACGAAGGTGCATGGATGTCAGGTTGCGCCGGCAGCCGGTTCAACGGCCTTCACCTCTGATGCCTCAGCGCCATCTGCTGCAAGGTGATCCGCTGTGCACTTCCTCGCCAGTGTGGCTAAGAACACGGCGACAACGAGCGCCCGCAATCCGGCATCTGAATCTGCGGCCCTTGTCTCAGGATGCCTCCGGTGTGTGTTGGGAGCCAAGACGAGTGCCCACAGTAGTGAGCCATGGAGTGGGCCGCTGCTGGCTGGCTACAGACCCCGTGTCAGCGTCAGGGGGTCGAACTAGCAACCCGCTGTGGACTGGAACGCTGGCGCCCCATCCGCTGCTGTGTGTAGACGCTGGTGTGACACGCCCCACTGTCCAGGAGAGCTGTCACACTTGAATGCCTTGTTAGTGAACCAGCACCTATTTATATGTGGCTCTGCACCTCTGTTTTCCTAAACAAGCCACTCCGAGTCACGAACTGATAACACTTAGATTCCAGAATGAGATTTTCACTCTGCAGCGGAGTGTGCGCTGATATGAAACTTCCTGGCAGATTAAAACTGTGTGCCCGACCGAGACTCGAACTCGGGACCTTTGCCTTTCGTGGGCAAGTGCTCTACCAACTGAGCTACCGAAGCACAACTCACGCCCGGTACTCACAGCTTTACTTCTGCCAGTACCTCGTCTCCTACCTTCCAAACTTTACAGAAGCTCTCCTGTGAGCTGTAAGTTTTTTTTTTTCCAAAGCATTTAATTAATTTTGTGTTGGTCTGACTAAGATGTTACTGAGTATGATGATACTGAGGTGTAAGGAGTGGAATTATTTTTGTACTTAATTGTTTTGTTTCAGGATTAACGGGGAACAAAAGCAACACAATGGCAGAGTCACGAACACGAGGTGTGTTGGAACCAGAAGCGGTACGGATTTTGTTGCAAAAGGTAGCACAGTTGACAGCAGACAATATGCAGTTGAGGAGCAAAATAACATCTAGAAGTGAGCAGGAAACCCCATCAGATCAGTCGTTGTTGCCTAGGATGCCGCAGCAGGAGATTTAGCCAGCTGCCGCGAGTTTGATTATTCCGTTTTCTCGCAAGGCATCTGAGGATGTGGATTTGTTTGTGGGGGACTTGGAATCTTCAGCTGTGATGAATGATTGGTTGGACAAACAGTTGTTACATGTAGCTGAGATTAGATTAACGGTTGAAGTGAAGACATATGTAAGGTATTCTGAGGCCTTAAGGAAGGCAGGACAGTTTAAGCAGTTGAAGTAGGGGCTTTTACAAAGGTACAAGAAACAGAATAGCGCTCGGTACTTTAGGGATAGGTTGAGTACAATGATAAAGAGAGAGGGGGAGACAGTAGAGAAATTTGCGGACAGAATAAGAGAAATTAACGAGTACACTTATGAGTTGGGTCAGAGCGATGAAGCGAATTGTGTTTTGTTGCAGGAGGCCCTTGATGTATTTTTGAGGGGGTTACTGGCATATATCTTGAGGAAAGTGTGTGAAGGGGCTCCAAAAGATTTGTATTTGATCATTCAGCTGGCAATCCAATGTGAGGAAATAGACGTGGCAATGGGGGTACGTGATAGACAAACAGTGTTTACAGCAGGTATAAAACGTTATAAGCATGGTCATACGGGACATGTGCAGAGGCAATGTACCCAGTCACCGAGGAATAGAGGAAGGTGTGGAAATCAGCACCATGGAGGATGGACAAATGGAGTCAGTAGAGGTGGACAATCAAACAGCAGGGGGGGCCCAAGACTCACCTAAGGGAGCTCCTGTTTAATATGTATGAAGAGGTGGAAAGTTCAATGGTAGGATCTGTAGGAACTAAAAAGTTTAAGGTTTTGTTGGACACAGCGGCGCAAGTGTCAGTGGCTACTAAGTGTTTAATGGGATGAAGGAAGCTAGACCCACCATGTTATAGGTTGTGTGGAGTGGGGGATAAGGAGGTTACACCTTTGGGGCCAGTGACAGTTGACTTTCGCATAGGGAAAGTCCAATTTGATGCATCCATGGAGATAGTACCATGGGTAATCGAGGGCTATGACATGATCCTAGGAGTAGATTTCTTGCATCAACATCATGGCAAAATTGTCCTTGGACAACGAACTGTGGAACTTGGTGGAATGTTATTTCAGCTAGGGGAGACTGTTGTCGATGCGGAGTTGTCACGAGGGGCATTCAACGTAATGAACAAACCAATTGAACCGTGTACATTAGCATTAAGGCTTAATTCACATGAGCATGTGTCTGGTGGCACTGGGAAGTCGCTTTGGGTAAGTGTGGAGTCGAATCTACCTGTGGGTACAGCATGTGTAATTGAACCATTGGAGGATAATGAAGTTTTGGGCCCATTGGGTTGTTTTGTGAAATGTAGTATTATACATGTACAGGAGGGGAACAACGGGTGAGTAGTTCCCATGAACATGGATAATTTTAGCACTGTAGATGCAAATTTAAGAAAAGGAGTTTTAGTAGAAAATTTGGATGTGCCAGATGACGAAGACTGGTGATCGAGAGGTAGGCGAAGCGATCAACCACTAACTGCTGATAGAACTGCATTGCATGACAAAATTAAGAATTTGAAAGGAGGAGAAAGAGAGCATATGGAAAAATTATTGTGGGGGTTTAAATATTTGTTTTTTCCGCAAGGGCTGTTACCGGCAACTTCATTAGTTCAACATAAGACACCAACAGGGAATGAAGCACCTGTTTACCGTAAACCATACAGAATACCGAGGTATCTGCAGCCGATTGTGGAGGATTTCATTGATCA
Organism: Schistocerca piceifrons; assembly: GCF_021461385.2. NCBI lineage: Eukaryota > Metazoa > Arthropoda > Insecta > Orthoptera > Acrididae > Schistocerca > Schistocerca piceifrons. Next base: position 121,768,286 of record NC_060141.1, on the reverse strand, counting down.
GCAGCTTGCGGACGGTATTCTAGAGCATAGTAATAATTGGTGGGGAGTGGGCATTGTTGTTGTGCCTAAAAAGCCTATGGATGGAACAAAGAAATACAGGTTCTGTTGTGACTACCAATACCTCAATAATAAGACAGTAATGGACACATATCCCATTTCAAACATATCAGAGACTTTGGATCACTTAATAGAATGCCAGTACTTTTCTACGATGGATTTGACAAGTGGTTGTCATCAGTTAGAAGTGGCTCCAGACGATCATCAAAAAAACTGCTTTCTCTACTCTGTAAGGCCATTACCAGTACATCAGAATGCCATTCGGTTTGAAAAACGCTCCAGCAACGTTTCAGAGGTAGCTAGACAGTGTGTTGAGTGGTTTGAAACCAAGGCAGTGTCTTATCTATTTGGATGACATTATATTGTTTTCAAGTAGTATGGAGCAACATAGACAGCAGTTAAATAAAGTCTTTATGAGGTTAAGAGCAGCTCATTTGACGTTGAGCCAGAGAAGTGTCTTTTTGCATTAGAAGAAGTAAAATATTTCGGTCATATTATCAGTAAGGACAGAGTGTGAACAGATCCAAAGTTGGTACAGGCTGTAAGGGATTTTTGGGAACCGAAAACAGTTAGGGAAGTGCAGTCATTCATCGGAATTTGCAATTTCTATCGAAAGTTATGGAAGGGTTTTGCAGATTTAGCACAGCCGTTGACACGATTGTTATGGAAGGGTGTGAAATTTGAGTGGAAAGAAGAGCGTCAGAAAGTGTTAGACAGACTGAAAGGAGTGATAACATCAATTTCGGTTCTTGTCTTTCCAGATTTTGAAAAGGAGTTTATAGTAGCATCCAATCCATCAAATCAAGTATTAGGGTGTGTTCTTAGTCAGGAAATTGATGGGAAAGAACATCCTGTAGCTTATGCGTCTAGGCAGTTGAATGCAGCAGAGAGGAATTACTCAACAACAGAGAGGGATATGATTAGCATAATCTATGGAATCACATATTTTAAATGTTATTTATATCGGTGAAGATTTCGGGTAGCGACAGATCATGCTGCACTGAAGTGGTTGTTGGGGTTGAAGGATCCGTCCACTAGACTCGCTAGATGGGCTGTGAGGCTTAATGAATTCGACTACGAGGTGTTGCACAAGCCTTGGAAGAAGGATGGTAATGCAGATGCACCAAGTAGGAAGGTGGCAAAAGTAGAAGTCATAGGTTATGACGTAGCGGTGCGACAGTAATTACAGGATGCGGACAATGATTGTAAATTTTATCAGACACAGCTGCTATTTAATATGTACAACGGTCTTCTGTGCAGGGAAACAAAGTTAGGACCAAGGGTAGTAGTGTCAGCATTTGAGTCAGAAATGGATACAGCTACAACGATTGCTGGAAGTGACATGTGTTGTGGACTGGCAAGACAGCCAATCCACAGTGACGGGTAGCCAAAAGGCACGCGTTTAGGCTCACGCAGGCTGGCGTGAGGTCTGGAACAGTTAAAGGAGTTATACTAGCAAGAAAAGTACGTGGCTGCTGGAATACTTAACTTTAATCCATAATTGGTGAACATCGGTCTGACGGTACATGCATCACAAGATAAATAGCAAATGATAATGGCGCCTTGCTAGGTCGTAGCAAATGACGTAGCTGAGGGCTATGCTAGTTATTGTCTTGGTAAATGAGAGCGTAATTTGTCAGTGAACCATCGCTAGCAAAGTTGGCTGTACAACTGGGGCGAGTGCTAGGAAGTCTCTCTAGACCTGCCGTGTGGCGGCGCTCTGTCTGCAATCACTGACAGTGGCGACACGCGGGTCCGACATATACTAGCGGACCGCAGCCGATTTAAAGGCTACCACCTAGCAAGTGTGGTGTCTGGCGGTGACACCACAACATGTCCATTCTCTGCGTTGGGGGCTGATGTCTTAGAACCTTTCAGGTGAACACCATTGGGGAATAGATTCGTTCTGTCAATAATAGACCATTTTTCGAGGTATTTGGAGATGGTGGCTATGCCAAATCAACAGGCAGAAATGATTCCGCAAGCATTAGTAAACAACTGTATTTTGAAGTTTGGTGCACCAGAGCAATAATTACTGACCAAGGGACCAACTTCATGTTGGATGTAATGAAGGAACTGTGTAAATTGTTGAACGTAAAGAAGTTGAGGATGAGCGCTTTGCATCCACAGGCCAACGGAAGGACATAACAGTTACACAAACCAATCGGAAAGATGATGAGTTTTTATGTGGATTCTCATCACCAACAGCGGGATGAGTATTTTAAGCATATTGTATGCACATGTAATGCAAAAATCCATACAAATACCGGTTTGTCTCCATATG